>NC_089451.1:1680000-2880000 GCF_026210795.1 Rhizophagus irregularis | reverse complement strand
AGTGCACTTAATCTTTTGTTCCGCTCTCATATCTTTGATGATCTTAACGACTTCGTCGGGTGTGACATTGTCGCGTTTCAGAGGTGCTGCTTCTAGATTTCCTAAACTCGCAAGACCTATCTTATTATCACTCTTCTCGCTATCAGTATCTCTTTGTTGTTTCTCTCTCCAACGCCATCTTTGGATCGTCTTCACAACATCTTCATCTTTTCGTGGACTACCATCATCATTCGTGATTATACTTCCTATTTGTCGTCCCTTTCTTGTCACCATATTTGAGAGCCCCATATAAATTCTTTTCAGCGGCGTCTGTGGTGATGGGACATTATCCTCCCTTAAAGTGAATGTTAATGATTGAATAGTTCCTTCCTTACTCATTTTCTTCACTTTACTTTCTTTCTTGTCTTTCTTGTTGATCTCATTTTCTACGTTCCGTTTTCCACTTTTATAAATCGTCTTAGCATTTCTAACCATCCAAATCTTTGAGATGTCTTTCTCCTCTATAGAACTTTCCACTGCTTTTTCCATTGTGGTTTGGTTATTAAAGTATCCTATTACTTTCCAATTTTGTGTAATTTTGATAATTTTGATAATTTTGATAAACGCCGCGTTGGTTTTTTGTTGCAGTTTTTTTTGTGAAGTCATATTGGCTTCCGTTCTTTAGTTCTTCCATCTCCTCTTTGGTTAAGTCCCTGACTAGCTGGCACTTGTCTCTATCTTGTCATCCTTTTAATCCAATCTTCGCGTCATACCACATGATGAAATGTTTTTCAATACCAATACCGAAAAGGCCATCTCACACTTCTCATTCAAAAGTATTTTTGCTTTTACGGATTTGTATTTGAATTGTTCCTAATCTGGATTCTGAAAACTTTTCCTATTTTCAACAGGTTTCTTCTTATGTCCTCTTCCTTCCAATATTTCAGTATATCGTAGAAAAACAAGTCATGTGCCTCCTTCTCTTGTGATCGGCAGGTAAAACTGGTATTTCCAAGATCAGCTCCCGTTTTTTCTTTTTTGATGATCGGTTACCTTTTTTTGATTTTATAGGTTGATCATCTTGCTTTTTGCCGACATCCTTTACTGTTTTTAGTTCAGCCCTCGTTGTCTCAACTTCTTTCAAAACTTTCCTAATTCGCTCATTTTTCTCTGATATAATTCGTTCCCGTCTTTTCGCCTCTTTTCCTGTTTTATCTAACTCACATGACAATCTATTGATTTTTTGCTGCGCCTCCCACAGCCAAAGCTGAATTTCTGAATTTTCTCTTCAATCTCTTGGGAGCCTTTGCGTTTCGTCTTTATAAACTTCGTAGGAGGTGTTAGCATACCTTAGGACTATGTCCTGTATTGTTTCTTTTTCGTGTACTATGACCTTCTGTATTGGCACCAAGAAGTTTTATTCCATTTTGTTGAGGTTGTTATTCCTCTTCGCTCTTCCTGACCGATATATAATGTCTATGGGGCCTGCACAAAAGGCTTCTTTAACGTCTTTGAGAAACCTATATCTATATTCTGTAAAATTGTATGCTGACTCCATTTTTGTGGTTATTTTTAAGGGTTTTATTAATACACTCCTTGTTAAAACGATATTTTCTTTCCTCAAAAATTTTGGTCGGAATGATCATCAGAAAGAGTTCCCTCCAAAAGAATAAGATTTTCGGTACTGTACTTCTTATATGAAACAAATGATAGATGGATATTTGTGAGATAACTTTTAATCCGGTCAAAAATTTATAATGCAGGCAAAATAATCAAAATATACCAGTTTTTTCCTTAGATTAATATATGATTACACAATTCGCGTCTTTATATTCAGTTCTATAAGTGTCGGCATGATATATACCTGGTAATTGTTGAAATGACTTTACAACTATTTATATTGAAGATTTGGAAAGCTTATTTTATTCAATGTTAGGAAATAATTTAAAAAATAAAATGTATAATTTCTAATAATAAATTAAATATACCTATAACATTTAAAAAAAAATATTTTGTAAATCAAAAAGTTACTATAGTAAAGTTAATTACAGATAAAATAGAACAAAAAATTGAACGTCCATAGAAATTAATTAACTAGTATCTACTCGTAACCAGTATAAGCATTAATCTTTTTATTAAACGTAAAATAAATATTCAAGAGCGTATGAGTTTTGTGTGTATGAGAATATGGTACGAATGAAACTTCGCCAATATTCAAATCTTGTCCTTTGAAAAAGTAATCTTGCCAACTATCCTTCACCATCAATGTCGCACCCATATCACCTATATTATATGGATGTGCGATAACCTTGGTATGTCGGAAATATCCAGATGGGTCCTTATATTTTCCAGTCATTGAAATCATGTTTTGTGCTTCAATAAAAATTTTGCGACGAATTTTACTATCATATTCCATGATATGTGCACCAAAGACTTCTGTGACCCAATTCATTGAAGTCAATATATGAACTGTATTTTCTCCTGAACATGCTCGAAGCAAACTGTGAAAATCATGTGGGTAAAAGTAATCACAAATATTACTCCAGGATATTGTCCATGGATCTAATTGACGAATCGAGGCTAGTAATTCAGAATTATCATTGTTGACTGTTTGATAATGCAAATAAATTTCTATTGCTTCAGTTTTTCCCACAGGCGGTGATAACCAAGTAAAAATTTTTGTGATTGCGTCTTCAAGGAAATTGTAAATTGCATTCAAGAAGGGAGTCTCTTTACGTTTATTTTGGGGTAAAATGGCATCCATTGGCATCATTTGAAACATAAATTCACTTGCTGAATGTGGGGAAATTCCATCATTACAATTAAACATTGTAATGCTTGCGAATAAATTTTTCTCTTGTTGATCATCCATAAGTGGAAACTCTCCAGTAAGGATATGTCGTACGGCTTGAACACGATCTCGTGGTTCAATAAGGTTAGCTATAATAGTAAGTGTAGCATTTTCCGAATTAAAAGTTTTTACCCAGAGTTTATGAGCTTCTTGTCGAGATTTTGGTGTTACAATAGACTTTTTCCAATGAGAAATCAATGACCTAACTTTTGGATGAATCTCTTTTTTTGTGGGATTAGGTGGTTTATTATTTGGAGCATTTTCATATTGTAAGACGATATTGACAGCATTCTCAAAATGCTTTAAAGTTTCTATCGTCCATACAGTAGAAAACCATACTTCTATGATTGACCGAATTGGCGCCTTTACTATCATCATTTCTTTTATCACATTTGTTTTTGCTACAGCGAAAATGGATCCTTCATAACCAATGAATTTATTTGGTTGCTCCACGGAATGATCGTTTTGCATAATTCTAGCTCTTAAAAGTAAATCTAAATCTACAAAACCAACAGCAACATGAGTTTTGCCTTGATCAAGCGATATACATCCTTTTGGCATGTTACTAAAACTTAGAGCGCCAACTCCTTTATCTCCAACATATGGTCTCTTTGTTTTCTCAGTAAAAATGTCACCATATTTCCTTGGAGACTTAAGAAATTTAATAAGATTTTCTGATAATTCACCCCACCTTTTTGCAAGCTTTTTAGGATCAGGTAAATTGGGAATATCATTATCAAATACTTTTTCAACGATTTGAAGAGCTTTAAGCGATGATCTAGCAGAATTAAGAAACTTAATTCGATCATTTTCATGTGGATATTTCATGGCATATTCTTTTCCGAAATCAGGTACGTTCCAATTCTCCAAAGGAGTACCTATATCCATATTGAACATCATATCAGTTAAAATTTCTGACATTCCAGGTAAAAATGGACCGGATGCAATATTTGGTACGGCAACATCATTTTTTCCGCAAGATTTTTTGTGAAGTTTCCAATCTTTTTTTTGACATTCTTTAGAGCAATAATATGTTTGATGACATTTTGAACATTTGGTTGTAGAAGGTTTCTGACATACGTTACATATATTCATTATGTATAAAAAAAAAATTTATAAATAAAAAATTTAAAAAGTCGTTGTATCAGTAAATATAACAATAACGCTATAAGAATTATTTTTACAAAGAAAATGAAGAAAATTCAATATTCAAATAAAAAAGTTCGGGAATCTTTTACAAGTTACTCAAAGTCTTTTGTTTACAAAAAAGGAAATTAATAGATATACATATTAGGAAATGAGTAATGAATCTTACAAATTTTATTACACCAAAGTACGATTCTTTTTTTTTTTATGTTGATCATTTCGCAGATCATTTATATTATTGCAGTTTCAGATTTCTTTGTTTGTGTTGTGATTACTGGGTGATTATTGGATGATTATAATTACAGGATGATTACCGGACATATTGTCCGGTTTTTGTTCAGTAATCATCCTGTATCAAATAATTTTATATTATTAAGTAATTTGCATGGGGTAGCAGAATTCTGAAAACAGCAGCGATAATTGTTCATAATTATGTATTTAATTATTTACATAATTCGTGTACTGTATAGTGTATACGATTATTAAATTATTTATAACTTCATAACCATTTAAAATTATTAATTATTTAAGTAAACTATTTACTAATTTTGTTAGTTATCTTCTTGATAAATTAATTTGTATTATGTTTTGTAGAATATCCGTATATCGATAATATGTTTGGGATTTCGGCAAATGGTTTAGGATTTTGAATTTTTGACATATGCCGAATCTCGACAAGTTTCAATTCGATCACGTGATCGACCGGCAGAGTCCCAGAACTTTCCGCAGAAGCGCTACTATAAAAGAAAGATGAATCATTAAAGAAGCCTGATATGCTGTACTAGGGGATTTTTTTTTATACCGTTTAATTTTTTGGAACAATTTTTCTCTTATGTATTTTATTTTATTACTAACAAATTTAGTTATATTTAGAATGTTTAAAAGAGTCTTAAATGTAGGGTTACCTCAGTGCAGAAAAGCAAGTTGGGTAATTTTTACATCGTCTTAGTATTGTATATAACAAATTTAGTCACATGTCAGGTCTATCTTATTAGGTTTGTCTAAAAGAGACTAATATTATTATTATTAATCTTATTGAGGCGGATATCACATTTTTGTACTACAATTCATGTTTAACCATTTTAATAAAAGCTTTTTTCTTTAAAAGATAATTATTTTCATCACATTTAACTTCTAAAAATTTCTATTGTTATAAACTAATCTTTTTCTACTTAAATTCGAAATAAGACTAGCCTTTTCCTCTATTCAAAGTCGTGACTCGTGAGTCGATATAGTTTGAAGTCGAGTCAATCAAGTAACGCAAGAACTCAGGTAAGAATAAATTTGAACCAAAAATTTGTCAAAGTATAAGTAAAAAACCGTCCGAGATTCAGATTTACTCTAAAAAAACTGAATATTTTTGTTTGTCAAACAAGACAAAAAACAGCTTCAAACATATCATCACCATTCAAAAAAGATCATCATTCATCACTGACCGTAGCTATTTACATTATAATGGATACTTACTTTATATATTAAATATTTATTGTATAAAAAAATTTAATTTACAAAATCGAATTTTAATAATTTTGAACATTTGATATAATTTTAATATAAATGAATTTTATTTTCTTCATTTAAATTTCAGAAAAGAAAAAGTAAATCTAGTAAAATACTTTCGGTTTTTGATTTTAGTCATTTATTTTAATGCTTCTAGTAACTTTCTGCTCTCCTCAGGACTCAACCATATCCCGAATCAATTTTATATCTCAAACTCCAAATATAAATATGAGATATAAGATACGCATAATATTTATTTTGAAAGTCTTAACTTCTGTGTAAGCAGTCTAAGCATGTAACCTTCGGAGCTACACAATATCACCTGAGAAAATTTATAATACGTCGCATTTGAATTATTCCAATATACGCCCAAGATAATAACAGGAGCATACGATAGATCTTTAGACGGAATGGAAATACAAATCATGTGATTTAACGACACATGACACAGTTATATGAGATCGCTGACAATTTAATCATAAACGTCGTTAACGGAATTTATTAATCTAATTAAATACCCATAATACGAGAAATAACAGACTTGACTTATTAAAGTTTGTCACATTATTAATAATATACTTAGATCCGGTGAATGATCCTAATGACTTATTCAGTGAAAATCGGATCCGTTCACTTTTCAGTAGGATATCCAGATTTGCTTGAGAAAAATAGGATATTCACTGAATATAATCCGGATCTCAGAACATGATATAATAAAATTTATTAGTATAAAATATTCTAACGGTAATTTTGATTAT
This sequence comes from Rhizophagus irregularis, assembly GCF_026210795.1. NCBI lineage: Eukaryota > Fungi > Glomeromycota > Glomeromycetes > Glomerales > Glomeraceae > Rhizophagus > Rhizophagus irregularis. The sequence goes on along the minus strand of NC_089451.1, from coordinate 2,873,766 downwards.
TTCGCAAAAAACTAAGCTGAAAGATACAAGATGTTTCAATGTTTCATAATTGTCATAAACAAAAGAAACAATATAGGAAAAAAAAAGGAACAATTTCTAAAATTTCTAAGCTAAAATGCCTATAAAAGAAATTTCTTATAGAACAAACCGAGGTAATGAAATAAATATGTCTAGCCAAAAATGTAATATAATAGAAGTAGATGATAATATTGAGAACCTAAATTTTGATGAATGTCAAAATATAGCGATGAAAATAACAATAATAATTCAGTTTCTTGATTTCTATGATAAAAAACATACAAATTATAATATACAGTAATTATTCAATAAATTATAAATGAGTTTGAATAAATAAATTTTTAAGTAATTCAGTGAATATCTTATGAGTATCCAGATTTTACCATCCGGATTAACATTTAGGATTGATATCTGGATATCCAGATTTGCATCCGTTTAAACAAAAAGAAATGTTGCAAAAGTCTACGTTATATAATATACTTAATGTACAACTTATTATTATACTGTATTTATTATACGTCGGACGTCTTGACAGCATGTTTATAGAAATCCATGTGAATATAGTATTTCGCAAGCAGGTTTTCTAATTCAACTTGATCGTCAAGATTACTTGTTTCGGTAACAATATCAATCTTATTTTGTTTAATACTTTTATCATAATTTATTTTCTTCAATTCTTTAAGAAGCTTCGTTTTATCCTGTTCTATGAATACAAAGCGTGAGACAAATCCGAATGGGTCCATCTTGCCACGACCAAAAAGAAATACAACAATTCCCCAGATGCTAAGATAACCACCAATGTTACTAAAAAGTTCAACTAGTGTAAGGGATGGCCTTAAAATCATTGTCGTGACACGTGCTGGTGCTTTGATCATGAGTCCAACAGTATCGTCGGTGGTAGTGAGAAGATTACCTTTAAAGGACATCTGGAAATTTCGATATATGGTTCCATTTATGGCTCGAATACGAGTTTCTGTATATTGAAAATTTCTACCCTCTGTTTGTAATGTTATAGATTCAACATCACTGAATTTTTTCCCTTGAGGAATGAAGTTTATCCAGTCCACGTTGTTATCACCCATGTAAATGACAACAGAGGAAGAATTGAAACGATTAAAGACTAGTATATAAACTCCTCCAGCAAAATTCTTTTTCTTCAAGAATGATGGGAACAATGTACCATTAAAAAATTTACAATCACTATTATCTCCTGGAATATCCTGAAAAACTTTCGAGTCAATTAAATTAACAAGTGGATTTTTATTATTAATATTGTAAACACTTTCATAATAATTTGCAGATACAATTTCGAAACTAGCGTCTTTATAGACTGGGCAAAAAAGCATAGATGGAAAAGAATCATTTTCTTCCAAACTCATAGATAACTTTGGGGGATAATTAACCATTTTATAAACATTAAAATAAATTACTCCTACCAATCCGGCAGTAAGAAACAAGAAAATGATCATCTTAAGTATTCTTGTGGGGGCGCTTTGAGTGCAGTCAGCAATGAAATAATTGATAACTTGTTGGCGAAGGTGGGGAAATTGAATGATTCGTACAATGAATGTAATAATTATAATTGATACAAAAATTATAACCACAGCTATTGCAAAGATGCCGGTTTTACCATTGAGAGTCTCATACCAATCATAAATATCATAGGGATTAGAACCTAAGGAGTCCATATTTTAATTGGGGTAATTATGACTCTTAATATTTTTGTATATTTTTGTATAAAGAAATAGGAAAATATAAATTTTCTTTTAATATAACGATATTTCGGTCCTGTATATGGTTTTTTTTTTAGTTCTAACTTCTAATAGCTTATTTTATAAGGAATCTGTATTCTAATTGTATATAATGAGTACAATGACACAAACAAATTTATGATCATGTCCTTTGTTATTGTCGATCATTTTTTAGGTAGGGTCCATGTGATTTGTCGAGAACCTTATATAGTATTGATCTGCAAAAAAATTATTGAGTTAATTTTGCTGATCATTACTAACATGTTTATGAAACACGGAGAAATCAAAAGAATCACAGTTCATGATTGGAGTGAGGTCCTATTTGATATGATGAATATCAATGATCTTATTACTTAGATAGTTTTACCTTTATTTTTGTACAGATTACTTTTAAGTAATAGACTCTGTTAATCACTCTTTAGAAATAAATTAAATAAATAAATATGTCATGATTGCAAGAACTTCACTTTTTTGAAACTCTTCAACTTTTTGTTTCTTATAAAATTTTGGCATTTCGGACAAGCTGTAAAAAGACCCGAAATATATATATATAAGGTCAGAGGCAGCCAAAGAAATTTTACCATTAGCTGTACGCGTTTTTTCAGGGCCGGGATTATGATAATTTCGGTAATTATTCAAAAAAGGCAATTAACTTCTACCAGGCATTATCTATAAAAGGAAAGATGTTCATGATTTGTTTTGGCAAACTCAAACTTAAACCTTTTATGTATACTTCAGAAAATTACCTTGTCAAATAATACTAAAATAATATGTGCCATACAAGATTTGTGGAGCAAAATTATCGATCTTGATAGGTTTCGAGTATGCATCTTGATATGTTTATATAATAGGTCTATTAAGAAGACTGGTCGTACAATATAAAGAACCATATTTTTGCGGAGTGGAATTCCGAAGATAATTTATTTCATTATTGCAAATTCTGTGTTCCATAAACAAACTAAAGGAACGAGCGAAAAATTTTATCCGTTATATGACCGGAAATATGAGTCTTTTACGGAAAAAATGAAATATAAAACACGGAGTACATTGTGTACACTATCCTAATATTGCTTGCATGAAGGTTGGATTGCGGAACAATGTTCTTTTCTACAAAGAAAAAATTACAAGTAGAACTTTATGTTGCCTATATATAAGAAGATAAGTAAATTGACAATTAGTAACATACAGTACATATTGAATACATTGTTCGAAAATAGGACTATCAACTACAAGGCTTTTATTAAATTTAGTATATCTTTGTCATTCAAGCACATTTTTGACAATTATAAATGACTAGAGAAATTTTATAAGCAAAAACATGAAATTTACGTACAAAGCGTTCAAGATTTCGATTCTGAAAATGATATCTCAATATTACATGGGAAACTAAAATATTTTTTCCCTTCCTTCCTATAAAAAATAAGACTACTCAGTTTGATATAACTGAACGTCATCATGCCTATATGAACGTTTATCACTATTCAACACATTATGTGTTTTCATTATCAATGGTTATAAGTTATAACGATGATTCATAAATTTGTTATTGATTTTACAATCCACATGACATAGTCGTGTGGGAAGAAAATTGTCTTCAATATAATATGTAAATGATGGTTCTATATTGTTCAGTCGATTAGGAATACGCGGAATTTTAATGACCTATATTTTTATGAAACATCCGATATTGAAATTAGTAGCATTAATTCCTATTGGTCACCGCAGTATTCCTAATGACCGAACTATAACTCAGTTATTGGATGGGGATATCGATCTTCGACCGATATCTCTTTCCTGTTTGTTAATGAAACACACAAATATTATAATGGACGGTTAATATTAAAGGTTTATACTGTATTATTGAACCGGATATCATATTCTTGTATTGTATTTCACGTTTAACCATTTTATTAGTAGCCTTAATAGTTTTGTATAACCTATGATGAAACCTTATTATTCTTTTCTGTTTAAATTCAGGAGACTAGTACAAAAAAGTGACGGAGTACGCACTGCATGTCACATACATATTATTATCCCGATCATTTATGTATTGTCGATTTACGATCCGCAGATAAATTCGTCAGATCGAAAGTCAAAAGTTTTTTCTCCCGATTCCTTTTTATTAACAAAATTTTCAATCTTCTGTAAATCGGGAGCAATATCCTTTCAGGAATCATGTCAATACTATTTAAATTTGAGGGTTCGGTTTAGGTTTCGGGATATGCAACAGTTAAATATTATTAGATGATTAATCTAAAAGCGGTGGTTTATCATTATTATTTTTATTTTAGGTAATTAAAAAACTTTATTAAGATTTTATATACGAGCCCTTAGTTTGATACAAAAAGAAATTTTGAAAATATATAAAAAATCAAAAGTTCAAAACTTAATATTTAGTAAAAAATTTAAGTTAAAACCTAATAAACCAGATTACATTAAAGCCACACCCCAAAAAATAAAGCCAATCTACTAAAAGACGAAAATAATAAGAAAAAAGAATAATCTGGATCGCTTGTAATATAAAATCTTACCAAAATATATATTATGTAATAATCCCTGTGCTCCTTTATAAGAATTATTATAACTATCCATTTTTTTTTAGTAATACCCAATTTCTTTTACTTTTTAACTAAAAGATTATTTCTATTCGGCCATATAATTGTAGTTTCTTTAAAAACCGTCTGCAATAAAAATATACCGTAATTTTCTATATCTTCATTTTTCGTGATACCAAAATGATTTAAAAAATTCTATAATTTCAAATGGAAAAATTCCTTTAATTAGTAAATCAATTTTCATTAAATTCCAACTTGAAACTTTTCAATTTCATTTTTAAATATTGCATCAATATTAGGCGTCACAAAGTGGTAAAAATGGTTTTCATATCTCGGCAGCGTCAGTTTTTGTTAAATCTTAAAAAAAAAATTTTTTTTTATATTATTACTATGCCGGGTGAGAATTTTTTAGAAATTGAAAAAAATTTCACATAAAATTTTTGAAAAAAAAAAAAATTAAAAGCTGAGTTGCCGGGTTAGTGATGAAATTTTTATATTATGAAAACCATAAAATCAAGTTTCTTATTTGATATTGTTTAATAATTTCTTTGTATAAATTTCCAATATATTATCGACGATTTCAAAATTAGAGGTTTATAATAGTTAATCTCATTGAGGTGGATATCATGTTTAACCATTTTAATATTAGCTTTTTCTTTAAAAATGATTATTTTCATCACGTTTAACCTCTAAAAAATTTCCATTATTCTCAATGATAATAAACTGATCTTTTTCTACTTGAATTCGAAATTAGACTAGCCTTTTCCTCTATTCAAAGTCGTGAGTCGATAGAGCTTGAATTCGAGTTAATCAAGTGACGCAAGAACTCAGGTAAGAATAAAGTTGGGCCAAAAATTTGTTAATAATAACCGCCCGAGATATAGGTTTACCCTAAAATATAATAATTGAAAAAAGTAACAGAATATTTCAAAATCATTTTAAAATCATTTGTACAGTAAACCATTTAAACGTTAATCTTTCAAAATTTTTTAATTTTAATATTTTTTTTTAATGTCTCATGACTCTTTATTTATTGATGAGATTTCACGTAATTACAAAAGAGTGTCCTTAAAATAGACCGGGGTTCAGGTTCTTATCCTGGACCGCAACTATATTAATCACGTGATGATTACTCTGAAGAAACTTATTTATATAGAGGTACCATTCTAGAAAAAGGATTTAGCTTATTCTTAAGTGGAAATGAAAAATTGATGATTTCATTCAAGAAAAACAATTAAAAAGTTAATAACTATAATAATTTAGTGCTTGGATGGATACCATACAATCAGTTTAATAAAATTAAAGAAATAGCTAGGCAAAAATGGCCTTACAACAGTATATTCAGCAATATGGAAGGATGGTTCATTGCATTATTATTAGAAAGATGAGTATAAAAGGGATTCAAATAAAACTGTTAAGTTAGTAAAAACTATCTAACAAAATATAAAGCATTTCAAATATTGTAGGAAATATCTCAAAATCCAAATACAGGAGATTATATTTTGGTTCAAAATACTTTCATAAATTTAGTAAATTGGTTCAGTGGAAATGAAAAGATTGATAAATTTATTCAAGAAATTCAATCACAAATAAAAGATCATAATGATATATTTTTTTGAATGTATACTATACAGTCAGTTTAATAATATTAAGAAAATAGGTAAAGGTGGCTTTTCTATAGTATATTTTACGCAAATCGGAAAGATGGTCCAATAGAATATATATATATAAATACATATAATAGGAATCCAAAAAGAGTAATTGCTTTGAAAATGTTTATACAATTACAAAAATAGTATTACTGATGAATTTTTAAATGAGGTATGAAATTTCATTATAAAAATCATTATAATAGAATAATTTTTTATGGATTTAATTTATGAATTTAATTAAGTTATTTTTCAATAGGTTAAAGAATACTACTCAATAAATAAACGTAGTAATATCCTTAGTATATATATGGGATATCTCAACATCCAAATATAAAAGACATTATGGTTCTTAATTATGCAATGGAAATCGTTAATGGCAATTATAAATATTTTAATTGGAAAAATAAATTATCTATATTGCTTAATATTGTTGATGGTCTTGAAGAAATTCATCAAAAAAATATAGTTCATTGTAGATTTTCATACAGGAACTATATTATTTTTTAGTAGTATAGCTAATTTTAGTTGTTTGATATCAATTTCAGATATGGGATTATGTGGAGAAGTTGGTAATATAGATAAAACAAAATTTTATGGAGTCATGCCTTATGTGGCTCCTGAAGTATTAAGAGGAAAGGATTATACTCAAGCAGTAGATATCTATAGTTTTGATATGATAATGTATTTTGTAGCAAGTAAATTACATTTTGTAATCGACAACATTGACAATAAAATGATGATAAAATTAACTTTAACTACAACATTATGTAAAAACAGCCATCATTAATTACCCTGGCCAACAGTTTTCATATTTTCGTTACTCTCTGAAATATCAGTTAAAGATACATGATTATTAAAGTTATCATTATTGCCAAAATAAAAATAATCAAAAATATTTGCATATACTAATATTGGAAAAATCATAAAGAATAAAAAACAAAAATATTCATTTTCATTCCAATCAATAAGATAAAATAAAATAATAATAACTATAATTTTAATGGTGATAAATGCCCATATATATATATATATATATATCGATATCAATATAGATAGAAAATAAGGATCATTAGTTACATTTAGCAGAAATTGGTTAAACTTATTATGAAAATAAGATTATCTCAATTATTTGACTTACGATATCATCATTATCAATATCAAAATTATGTGTGTCTTATTAAAAGACAAAGTTTGCATTTTTATTTGCTAATAGCTAACTAGTACAAAGTATGCTGAAAATATAAACGGATCCACGCGATTAACTTACAAAAAAAAATATGAGAAAAATTTTTTTTTATTAGCATGATCAAATTTCATTTATGGGCCGACAAATTATCTCATTCTATAATCCTTATCGTTATAAAAAACCATTAGCGTTATTTTATTTCTATTTACTATGGACCAAATCAATCATACCAATAGGCATATCGTTTAAATGGATCAAAAACCCAAAAATTTTTAAGTACACCCGATTGACTCGATTGATCCAAAATTAAGTTCAACTCTGAAAAATTTAGATATATAAGGATAAATAAAATGGGACTGTTCACTTGATGCAACTATAGAACAAAGGAGTTGATGTGAAAATATGCACCAAATGATTAATTTAGTATTATGGATGATAATGTACATTTATATAAATCAAGTTTTTTGCAAGCTTGTACTTTTTTCTTAAATTCATAATTTCAACCGAGTACATTCTGCCAGAATTAGAAAAATGTGCGCCCTTAAGTATATTTTATGGGCGTCCTTAATGTACAGTGGGGTGTACGGCGATAATAACGATATTAACGTACGAACTTTCCCAAGTTTAGGAGTTATGCACTTGCACGTGATAGCGTTAATGTTAATTCTGGCCAGTTCGTACGTTAATATCACTATACACTCCATATTTTATATACCTTATTACGTACTTAATTATATTATAGCGATTATAGCGATAGGAACTTTAATGTTAATGTTTAATACTAAAATCAGATAAATTTTGATTTTACACTTTAAAAAATCACGATAGTTAATACTAAAATAGGTTAAAATTTTACTTCTTTAAAATATCATAAAAATGATTAAATTTATTTAATAATTTAGCATCTATTTACACCTCTCATATTGCCATTTCAAGCTCTGTTTAACTCCTCCCAATATATTTGATTATTTCTATATTTTGAATATATTTTTGTATTGAAAGCTATTGCAGAAGACACATTATCATGTAAATGTTTTCTTCTGCAATAGCTTTTTCCACTGGTGGCTTCTTCATAAGTTGGCGGTTGGATTGATCTTGATAGTGGTGGTTGATCGGTTAATGTTGACGATTGTTCAGGATTTGATGGTGGTGGTTGATTGGTTAATGGTGGCGATTTTACTCCTTTAAAAAAATCATAAAAATGATTAAATTTATTTAATAATTTAGCGTCTATTTACACTTTTCATATTGCCATTCCAAGCTCTGTTCAACTCCTCCCAAGATATTTGATTATTTCTATATTTTGAATATATTCTTTTTGTATTGCAATCTATTGCAGAAGACATATTATTATGTAAATGTATTCTTCTACAATAACTTTTCCATTAGTAGCTTCTTCATAAGTTAGTGGCTGGATTGATGAACTATTATTTGGTAATAGATTTGATTGATATTTGATATGATTTGATAATGGTGTTCGTTCAGTTTGACTTGATAGTAATGGTTGATCAGTTGATGATGGTGAATTGGTGATTGTTCAGTTACATTAACTAAATTAAAAAATAAAAAAGTCAAAAAGAAAAAAAAATGAGCATGATAACTCGTAAATGAGCAATAAACAATTTGTGAAGAAAATAGAAGATAAAAGGAAATGAGTGTGACAACTCCTAAGCAAATATTGTAAAGAAAATAGAAGATAAAGGACAAACTTATAAACGAGTGATAAACAACTCATAAAGAAATTAGAAGATAAAAAAGAAAAACTTGTAAACAAGTGATTTAACTTGTGAAGAGTGATGAGTGATGTTGCGTAAATACCACTGCGCACAAAAAGAATGATTAATATCACGTGATTCGTTCTCAATCTTACCTAATCACAAATTATTCTACAAACTGCAATAATTTCCCCCTTATTAGTATCAGATGACTTACACACTTTTCATCATAAGAAAAGGCTAAAGAATTGAAGTCAAAATTAATGGGTAATATTAGGATTTATTCATGTCTCCCTAAACTTGAGCGAATTCAGGTCATATTTAAAAACAATTAAAGTTACACAGTCAGGTGAACTACATAATACTAAACATTAAGTATGCCCAGTTTTAATTCATATGACAGGAGTTAGTATTCTAAAAATAATTCCTAAAAATAAAAATAGCTTCTACAATTAGTATTCCTAAAATAAAAATAATTTACTCAAAAAAAAAAAAAATTTTTACCGAAAAAAAAATCAATTAAAATTACTTGAAAGGACACATTCCAAATTTCCTTGATTTGTCAATCGCATAATTAATCATCACAAATAGTTATTCAGTAAAATTTTAAATAAGCACTATTATCATTAAAATAAATATTTCAAACCATTTTAATCTATAAAAATTTAATCAACAAATAAGAGTAAATATACCAATCATTATAAATTGTATTCTCAATAAATTCATCAATATCATTATTCTAACTGGTTCATCCTTCAAGACCATGACGTATAAGGTGGATCATCTGTTTTATAATAATTTTTATTATTAATGACTTTGACTTTTAATTTTTTACATTATGAGTATGTTAAATTTGTATATTGATTATTCGTTGATTCAATGAAAGATCAATGGGAATAAAAAGGAAAATCAATTCTCTATATCACAAACATTTTAAACAAGCCTTTTTTTTAAGTTAAATAATTTATATAGACATTAACTTTTTTTTTGTGTCATAATTTGTTAAAAAAAATTACAAATATTGATAAACTCATAATATAATGAAAGAGAAAATATAATTATGTAGTAAACCATGTGATTGGACGATCTACATTCACGTTAAAGTCGTTAAACGGTCAGTTTATTGCGTCATTTATTGAAAAAAGAGTTAAATGATAAACTAGAAGTAATTTTTTTTAAAATTAGAAATTTTTGATAATCGCAATTTTGTATTAACTTTTATAGTGTTAGCGATAGTTTTACACATTCTAATAAAGAAAAACGTAAGAAAAAATATAATAAAAAAAATTAATGGAAAAAATTAGCAAAATAAAAAAAATAAATTGAAGAAACAGAAGTAGTAAATAATAATTTCTATACTAATAAATTTTATAACGTTAAAAATTGAGTTTTCTTATAACAAACTTCAAAAAAAAAATTTTTTTAAAATAATAAGAATAACAAGAATTATTTTTGATGCTTAACTTCTTATAAGCATTAAAAATTGAGTATATCCTATTCATTGACAAATAAAAATTAATAATATAACATATATAAAGCGGACGTGACACGCATGTCGTATATAGAGTTATAGACGCTTCCCTTCAGTAAATACCTGATATATTGTGATGTTTTAAATGGAAAACTTATAAATTATGAAAGATTTTTTCATATCAGAGGAGCAACTTTTTATAAGTTAAACTTTTTATGAATGTTAAACATTCGTCTTTTGATTATTTTTTAGATAGTCATCCTTAAAAAAGTAATATTATGAATAATTTTTATATTAAAATTTTTAACATATATAATGTTAGTTTATCAATTTAAACTTTCTTCTACCAATCCTTATGTACATTAAAATCCAAGTTTATAATTAAATTTGCCTAATATATTTTAATGATATAAATTTCTGATGTATATACTGTATATTTAATAATTCCAATATTTACGATCATCGTTTATTGCTGCGTCTTTAGACAAATAATAATTTTATTTTATTTTCTTTTTTTTTAAAAAAAAAATCCTTTAAAATAAATGGTAAAGTTGGATTAATTAATTTAAAAAATTGAAAATCAAAAAAAAAGTTTAAATAAAAAAATTATTATGATGTATCGGAAAAAAAATTTTCCTTAACAATGAGAATCACAAATCATTTGACTAGACTAATTAGGTTTGAGTACAGGAGTACATATGCAGTTATTGTTACACGTTATTGACTTTATAAGTAGACCGTTTCCGAAAAAAATTTTTTTTTTTATATTTATTTAAAAAAATTTACAATAATATATTTCATTATGTCTGTTATTAGAGAAGATTTAATTAATACTACAATTAATAAATCATATGCACTAACGGATTATAATATTCACAATGATTTCCACAAACAAATTGAATTTTGGAAACAAACAATTCTTGCTGATGAATCACTTACAAAAGATGAAAAATTTGAAGCAATAAGAATGTTGACTGCAAGTTATGATAAAAGCAAACTTGTTTATAATGAAGGAACAAGAAGAGTTTGTGAAATTTGTAACCAAAAATGTTTAGCTACATTATACTGTGAATATTGTGTTCGAAATTATTTAAAAAATAATTTTTCAAATTGGACATCCGGAAATGATGATATTGATAATTTAATACAAGAATGTCAGATAAATACACTTGAACCAGATAGTATAGTTGAATGGATTCCATATAATAATTTAAAAAATATTAAATATTTAACAAAAGGTGGATATTCTGAAATTTATACAGCAGAATGGACTGATGGAAATTTTATTGAATGGGATTCTACCCAACAACAATTAAAAAGAATTGGAGGACCTGGATTAGTACAAAATGTAGTACTTAAAAGATTAGAAAATGTTGAAAGTGCAAATAAACGTTGGTTTGAAGAGGTTTGTAATCTAAAAATGGTATAGTAATTTTTCATTTAAAATTTTTATAATATATTCTTTATTTTATAGGCTAATTCGCATTTAAATATATCTAATAAATGGCCAGATGCGATTGTCCAATGTTTTGGTTTAACAAAAGATCCATTAAATGGAGATTATATGCTTGTAATGAATAAATTGAATACAGATTTAAGAAAATATTTACAACAAAATTATAATCAACTTACATGGAAAGAAAGAATTCAAATTTCTGCTGACATAATATTAGCACTTTCACGAGTTCATAAAGAGAATGCGATTCATAGAGATTTGCATTCTGGAAATATGTTATATAATTTTGGTTATGCATTCCGTATTAGCGACCTTGGATTCTGTGGACCTGCAGATAAACCATTAAAGAGTGTATATGGAAATCTTCCTTACATTGCACCGGAAGTTATTTCAGGAAAAGTAACTACTTTTAAATCTGATATTTATAGTATTGGCATACTTATGTGGGAAATTTCATCTGGACAACCACCATTTATTAATTACGAACATAATTATGATCTTGCTATGAATATCGTTAATGGTATAAGACCAAAAATTGTATCAGGAACTCCTTTAGAATATAAAAATTTAATGAAACAATGTTGGGATGCTGATCCATCAAAGCGACCTAATATTGTTACACTTTTGAAAAAAATAAGAGAAGTTAATTTATTTTATCAAAATAAACCAAATGAATTATTAACTCAACCGGAAGAAGATAATAGTTTGGAAATAGATGATTTAGAAAACTATACAAATAGTAGGAGATTATTTACGAGTAAAGTTCATCAATTTGAAAATCTTCCTGAACCAAGAAATGCAACAGAAGGTATTATTGAAATTTTTTATTTAATTTTTAATATATGGTCGATATTAATAATTAAAATCTTACTTTTTAATTAAATCATAACGCAGAAGAACAAGAAGGTATAAATTAAACATTACAGTTTTATATATTTTTTATTTTAAATAATTAAATAATAAATTATTTTTTTTTTATTAGCATTTCACAGTAATAAATCATACAACTTTCATATTCCCAATAACAGTAAGTATATTAGACTTATGTTAATATAATAAGTTACTTTATTTGATTTATTATTATCTATTATTAGTCGATGATTTTGATAAGTTGAATAATCAGAAGAATAGTTCAAAAATAATTAGCATTTTTAAAGGTAATTTGTAAAACATATTTAATATTATTTCCTTTAGATCATCAAACAAATTAATATTTATATTTTTAACTTTTTAGTTGGTAGTAAGAAATTATCTAAAATATTCAAAAGGAATTCAAAAAATGGCAAGTAGAATGATTAATATTATCAATTTAATTGTTTAATATTGAACGTAATGTTATTTTAATTTTTAGATATTCAAGAAACAATGCAACAACAAATAAAAAAATATCATGATGATATTGACGGTATGTAATATAATTATTTAAATTAGTTATAATAATTATAATAATAAATAATTTAATACTTTCTAAATAATTATTTTATTTGTAGATGATGAAATACATAACAATCCAAATCTTCATTCAGAAGAACAAGACGAATTGGAACTGCCGGATAGTAAGGATTCTTTATTTTTAAATTTGAAATTTTAATTAATTTAAAAAATTACTAAAGTCTTTTTTTAATAAATTTTTAGATATAGATAAATAATCATGAAAATGCTATCTTCTGTGTAATAATACTATTACATATAAAGTATTTCTATAATTTTTATATAAATTATTTAAACACTAGGACTAGAGTAATAAGATTAAATATTTCTTAGTTTGTAATTTAAATAATTTATTTATTTATTTTTTTATTGTTTTTATATTATAACTTATCAATAAATTACCTTATAAAATTATTCAATTATATATTATGATTAAAATTTAAGATGATTTCACTGAAAAGAATTGACATAATGAGCCTTTAATAGTTATCTGAGAAATATTTTTCATATACTGTATATCATCAAGTCGTAAAAATCACTGAAATTTTTATGATATGAAATCATATTGTAGTATTATTTAATAAATACCTTATTATAATATATTTAAATGTATATTTTTTTGGTAATTTCTAATAAATTTGGAGTTCGAAATTTTTTTTTTATAGTTCACACTTTAAATTTCGATATTATATTAAAATTTTATGATGAAATAATGAATAAGCCTTAACAATTTTCTTAGCTGTTCTGTATTTTGTTTATTTATTATTAGCTTCAAATAGCGTTCAAAATATATTTCTTTTTATTGCTCCATCAATTTTTAACTAAAGATTATTATTAAAAAATTAATAATAGCGTGTTAAGAAACAGAAGGCTGCTGGAGAGCTTGCTTTTGTAACGGTTTATAATTAACATACAGTGCATTGAATTATATCATGTAAATAAATAAAAAATAAAAAAAAATGAACAAATAAATAAAATAAATTAATTTATTGGACCAATAAAATTCATGATCAGAAAAATCATTTAGTAATTATTGCAAGTAGAAATTTATGAATTTGTTTTATTTTTCCACTGATATCTTTTTGTTTTTTGTTATAATATTAACTTTCTTTTACAACAAAAAGTTGAAAGAAAATCTATTTCCTTATATTGAATTTCTTTGAAATATTATATTTTTTTGATTTTTTTTCCTATACGATAAATTAAAATTGTAGATGTATCTAAACCAATTCATTAGTTTATTCAAATGTTGGGTTCTTGTTAAGTTATTAAAGAGAAACAAAATGTTTCATAAACTAGCCCTCAACATTTATATAATTCCAGAATTTGAAAAAGGAAGGTGAAAATAAATAAAACAAAATCTACGATTGAAATCACTATGATAACCACTACTGTTCGATTTGTAAATACAATATTAAGGTATTATTATGTTTAGGATTTATTATAATGCAATCTGATTTATTCTAACAAAAATGTATAATATATATCCTTCAAGCTACATTAATACATTATGGATTATTGAGTATTTATTTAAAATAGAATAATAGAAAGCTACAGTATTGTTCTCCTATTCCCCACTTTTTTCTTTTTCTTCATTTTGACTTTTTATTTTAATGTGATAAATAGTGATCCCTTTTTTGATTCCTTTTTTTTAAATTCTGGCTTCATGGAAATTATAGTTTCGACAGATTTATCGTTATTATTGAATAAAGGTTTAAATCGTATTTTATTAAGATATCCATCATTGCTTTTTATTATCATCTTTTTTCTCTTTTCTTGTTTCATGTCCTCGTTAATGTTTATACGAGATATGGTGACAAAAATAAAATATTCGCTATCATCGTTATCATTCTTATGCATATTTGATATATCAAAAGACCATTTATAATTGTCATTCTTTTCATCTTCTTCCGAGCTACTTTTGTCGTGTTTTGTTGTCTTGCCGTTGCCTGAAGAATCTTCAGTTTTTTTAGGATTGTAAAGTTTAGAAAATTCAAAGTCATTATCTATTTTAAAATAAGCGATTGTTTTATCATTATCAAAAGGCTCATCGGATTTATTCTGACTACTGGAATCTAGTACATCTTTCTTATTGAATTTAGGTTGAGGATGATCAGTGTTTTTCAATATTCTAATCAGAAGATTTGCTATTTATTTATTTATTTTTGCATACCTGTATCAAAAGTAACAGCAAATTTTCCATCTTGACTAACTGCAATTCGATACTTTTTCTTCTTCTCGGTGAAATTATCTTTTCCATATTCTATACTTTGACTTGAGTCTTCATAATTTATGACATCTCTATACACTTTACCAATAGAGTTGCCCATGTTTTCGTTAAAAGGCCTAATAAACTATTTTATTTGATAATTCGAGAAGGGTGTGGGCAAATGTGAAAGCACTCAATTTATTATATAAGAAACTGAAATTCAATCTTTAATAGCAGCTGTAACGCATAATACAGATCAGAATCACAATAAAAAAGGATATACAGTACAATATCATCGTTCTAACTTTCGTATATGTCAATATTTTATTGAAAAATACTAAATGAGTAAATTAAGAAAATTGCTTATCCATATATATATATAAAGTTATGATGCCATCTGCCCATCATGCATACTAGCACATGTAACTTTAATATTCATCGGAATGAAAATAAAAGATTATTTGGGAAAAAATTAAGAATTATTTTAATTATTATTTAATGGCGCATATTTTCTTTCCAATTTAAGCTAAAACCATTTTATCAACTCCTGCGCCAATTCCATTAAAGTAACTAAAAAAGTATTAAAACTTTACCGTAAAAAAAAAAAAAAATTATTATTATTAAGCTCATTTTTAAAATTTTTTAATCAATTAGATTAATTGATGTCGCGTGAATAACTTAAGTTATCAAGCCAAAGAATATATATATGACAACAAATCCTATAATGAAAATAAATTAATCATATTATTCTTTAATCCTTATTCGTTAAATTCATTTTTTTTTTAAAAAACAAAAAAAAGGTATTACTAAAGCTCACCGGTGGTGATGGTCACCATACCAGCATTGTGATGTACTTTTGGTCAGTCACCACTGGTGACCGTCACCATTGTGATATTTAGTAATACCCAAAAAATGTATAAATCCTTATTATCCGTTTTCAGATAATAGTATACCAATATATAATATTATACGTAAATCTAATAGTTCACAATCTTTAAATATAATTATATTTTATTGAATTGGTTTTAGGAATATATTACATAGTATAAAAAAGGCATTTAAACAATTAAATGGTTTAGAATTTATTCATTTACTTGAGTGTCATATTTTTAATTCTAATTTTATTCAACAAATCATTGATCTTAATAAACCATTTAAATTAATATCTTTATTAGTTTAATAGTGATGAAAATAGAAATTTACCAATTGAATTAATGCAATTATTATTTCAAAAATTTGGGGAATATTTAGAAAATATTAAATTTGCCTCAGATGTAAATGGTGCAACACAATACAGAGTATTAATAATTATTGTAAGAGAATTTCCTATAAAAAAGGAATGTTTAGAATATATACGTAAAATATACAATATACATAAAATGTCTATAGAATGTCCATAAAATAATAAAAAATGTACAAAATGGGCTCACTGTATATAAAATGTACAAAAAAGTATGAGTCCCCTTTATGTAATCTATGGACATTCTATAGACATTTTATGTATAATGTACATTTTATGTTTATTTTATGTATGTTTTCTGACATTCCTTTTTTATAGGGATTAAATTTTTTGATATATATACGTATATTATTCAGAAAGCTCATATTGAATTAAATTCAGTCATAATTTTCAGACAAAGCCTTAATTATTTTTCCATATATGTTTCTATTTGTCATGAAACAAATGAATCTATGATAGAAATGTTTTTAAGATTAGTACATGTTCTTCCTTGTAAGTTATAATATTTTGAATTTACATATTAGTACTCAGATTAGAAAAAATATTTGGGAAGTATTTTTAAAAAATTTAACACATTTTTATTAGGAATTATTATTAAAATTAATGATTTATTTGTTGATATTTTACCATCAATATATAAAGGAATATTTATGAAAGAAAAAGGGCTGAATATTTAGCTATTGAAAAATATATAGCAACCCAAACAAGTAAAAATAGTACACATCAGGATAAAAAAGAGTTGTTTACTATGACAGATGAATTGAAGGAATTTGAATCATATAACATTAAAGATGTATTAGGGATATGTATAATGTATATTCATAATTTATATTTACTGTATATCTATTAAGAGAACTATTATATATTATTCATTTTGTATTCAATTTTATTAAATTAAAAAACAGAATAAATATTATTGGATTTTAAAAAATACACTATTTAACATAATATAATTAAGGATGGTCCGCCAAGAGATTTGTGTTACCTTAAAAATGAAATTTTATATATGTTTATCATCTTTAGTCTTTACTAGTGTAAT
Organism: Rhizophagus irregularis; assembly: GCF_026210795.1. Taxonomy (NCBI): domain Eukaryota; kingdom Fungi; phylum Glomeromycota; class Glomeromycetes; order Glomerales; family Glomeraceae; genus Rhizophagus; species Rhizophagus irregularis. The sequence goes on along the minus strand of NC_089451.1, from coordinate 2,856,043 downwards.
AAACAATTTCCTTTTTCCAAAAAAATCATATCAGATTCAGATTCAGATTCAGATTCAAATACTAAATCTGAAGAGGCCTGTAATTTTTTTACGAATTAAAGTTATTCAAATAAAAAAAAAAGAATGGCAGATCAGCTGGTGACTAATGAGAACTGCGGCTGATTTGGAAAATTTTACAGATCGGCATATTTACCGATGACTAATTTGTTTTTTTGCCAATTTTTTCTAATTAACCAATTTTATTTTAAACAATTTTTTTCTAATTAACTAATTTAATTTTAAACTATAATAGTGTTCTGATGTTTTGATTAGTTTACAAATCTAAATAATCTATACTAAATTGAAAATTGATTTACCATTTTAGGTTTGACCTTGTGACTTTGAAAATAAAAGGAACTGATCTAAACAAAACAACACTGGTAAATAACATTGTAACAATCATCTGTTAAACAATATTATTTTTTCTCTTTTTCTATCATTTTAAGTTTATTCTCGTGGCTTTGAAATGGCAATTTAGTAAATGTCTCATTTTTAATCAATTGGATAGTATGATAGTTTTGAATAAACTAATGTCACTGTATTCATTACTGACTAATACGATTTGAATAATCAGTTTTTAACCAGATTTTGGCGAATGTTTCTACCAGTAGCTTTACATTTGTGAAAATTTTATCAATTTTATAAATAAAAAATTTGCTATTATTTAAGATTCCTACAATTTCTTAATTAAATAAATATGAATACTGATACTAAAATTAATATTAAGCAGGTATAATAAAATAACTACAATCATGCTAGTATCTGTTATAGCAAGTACAAAAGATATACTTTATAGTGACAAAATTTTATTCAGTTGTACAATTTTTTTTATATAGTAAAATAATCATGAACAAAAACCTAATCACATGTTTTGAACAATCTATCTGGTGGTGACGAAGTCACCACACATCAATTTTAAAATAAAAATTACTATTACAGATTAAAAAAGGTTAAAATGTCTGGTCATATATAGTATGTTCATGTAATCATGTTATATATCAGTGTATTTTATCGCTCATCTAACACTCTATAAAACTTAACAGTTAATTGCATGTTTAGCTTGGGGAGCATATATGACAGTTCTCTTTCTATGATATAATAAGTAACTAAAAGATATCAGTTGCAATACCACCAGTTGTTCCACCTATTATTGCTGCATGAGCTGCTCCAGGTGATTTAGTTGAATGGGCTGTTTTTGTATTATTTGAAGTAGTTTCAGTACCACCCGATGTTCCACCTATTATTGCTGATTTAGTTGGAATAAAATTTTTAACCCACTTGTAATTATTTTTTTCGCTCACATCAATCATATGAATTTGATTACTATAAATAAAGTCACGAGTAGCATTACGGTAAAATCCTAAATAATATAATGATTTAAAGAAAAATTAAATAAACTTAATTCAAGTAAAAGCAAGATTTCATCAGTATAACATTCTTACCAAATGCAATAATCATATAATTTCCAACAAGAGTAGCCGTATGTCCACCATATGGTGTAGAGCTAGGTGCAGGATCGATATTAGGAGTGGACCATGTAAAAGGGTCTACTTTGGTATCTAAAACTAATATTTGATCAGGAGAAGGTCCCAAATTGATATTGTTCATTCCTCCATAAATAATAATAAGGCCATCTTGTGCTAGAAAATTATTTAACCCATTTTATTAAAAATACTTTATCAATTTTAAAAAATACATATATTAGTAGATTAAATATATATTTAAGACCGCTGTGTGTGAATGTCTAGGTGATGGTTCAATTCCACTTGTACTCTATGAATAGTTGTGTTGTGACAAATTTTGTGCATTAAGTAACAGAAAATAAAAAATTGACATAAATACCCTTCTCCTTTACAAAATTATTTGCCATATTTCTCCATGTTCCATCATTGGTATTATATATATAAATATTCCGAAACTGTGTTAATTAATATAATAAACATACGGTCAATTAAAATCATTACATATCTAATAATGATAAAAATTAATCAAAATAGTCGTACATAAACCCACAAATGTTCACTTAATATTTCACCAATATAAGCAATTCTTCCATCTGGTAATAAGATTGCTGGAGCAAGATAATTCGTTATATTCAAATTAGACAATACTGAATTCCGGGTAGTGTCTTCAATAGTCATCACATATTTATTAGCATTATCATAACGACCATATGTATATATATATGATCCATTTTTATTACAGACAACTGATAACCATTGAACACCACTACTGAATATTGATGAATCCTGAGCCCACTCTTTGTTATTAATAAATCTATAATAAAAATTATCTTCAGAAACTCCACAAATTTGAAAGATCGTATCTCACAAATAGTTGATACCCCATAACTATGAGGATGAATATAACGAGCATCGTTGCTTAAATCATATATTGGTAAAGTAGAATCCAAATTAAAAGGTATTGAACCGTCTAAATAAAAAAAATAATTGGTACCGATAGGATATTGTTCTGTAGATCCACCAAGAAAATAAATTTTATTGTCCATATAACTTGCGGTGTGACGATCACGTTCAACAAGTGTATAAGGACTAGTAATAATTAATTGTGGAAAAAAAAACAAAAAAGAATATAGAATATCGAGACATTTGATTAAAAATGTCACAAGTACATTTAATATGTTTAAATAACAAATTAAACACATTCATTTGGTAATATGCCACAAGACAAAAAAAATTTTTTGTTTATTACGAGCGATAAAGTATAGATTAATGACGCAAACAATACTAAAAGGTTTCGCGAAACCTTAAAATAAGTCACCACATTACTAGATATAAAGGAAAAATCAAAATATAATATACGATATGACGAAAATAGGGAAATAGGTGAGATGTGAAATGGGCAAAATGGCCGAAACTAAATGTAATAAAAACCTTATCGTGTTGCCTGTATTACAGATAATAAGAAGTGTCATATTTGTATATGATCTGCATGGAAACCTGAAACATGCATTTAAAATATGATCATCATATTGCATACTATTTCTTTGTAACTCGATAACAGCAATCAAAAATAGTTTGAAAATCTAATAGGAATGCTTTCATTATATATCAAAAATATGTTGGAAATATAATAAATCAATTTATTAATTAATATATCATTATTATGATTAAATTTTGTCATCTATCAAAAAATTTAAAATACTATATAATTTTTAATAATATTATTTTCCATATCAACTCTTGTAAAATCTAATCTTTCCAATTCTAAGTTTAGATCTATTCTTATCCTATACCGCATTATAATAAAATTCATTTAAAATATAACATCGATTTCCTTCATAATGCTCAGTATTGTATTACTTGAAATCACCGTAATTCTTCAGGCTTCTGTAAGATAAAAATAAAATAAAATGTTAGTAGTATTTCATTAATAAAAAAATAGCTAAAAAAAATTAAGTTTCTAAAATCAAAAATTACCATCCAATCCACCCAAAAATCAGGAATCCATTTCCTATAAATGAAGAAAAAAGTAAATATTAATATTTCCTTTAAAAAAATTTAGTTTCAAAATTTTGAAACTCACCATCCAATCCGTCTAGAAATATCATTTCAAAATTATTTTTCCCCAAAAAACTTACCTTCAACCTACTAATTTCACACAACTTGAAAAACATAAAAATCAGTTATCATACCGAGAATTCTGATAATTAAGATAATTAAGTCAAAGGAAACCTACAAAATGAAAGAAGGCGTTACTGTAATTAACGTCTTTTCACATGGGTTCTGAAGATGGGAGTACAACAAAAAAAAAATAAAAAAGGTAAAAAGGTTAATAAAATCTTTTTTTTAATGAATTTTCAAATTTTTTTTTTTCGATACTCACTTGGGAATCTGGCATTCACGTTAGAACCGATTTTCCTACAATAAAGGAAAAAAAAGGTTAAAAAAATTTGTTTCTTTAAAAGTTTCGAATTCCTATTTTTGAAACTTAGGATTTTGGTTTTCCAAGTCGGAACCAATTTCCCTACAAAACAGGAAAAAAATAGTAAAATAGTTTTTTTCTTTAATGTTTCGAATTTCATTTTCATCACCTAGGATTCCAGTTTCCAAGTCGGATTTTTTTTAAAAAAAAAAACAAAAATTATTATTTGTCTAAAGACGCAGGATCACTAACGATGATCAGAAATTTATACCATTAAAATATATTAGACAAATTTAATTATAAATTTGGATTTTAATGTACATAGGATTGATAGAAGAAAGTTAAATTGATAAACTAAATTTATATGTTAAAAATTGTAATATAAAAAATATTCATAATATTTCTTTTTAAGGATGAATATCTAAAAAATAATCAAAAGTCGAATGTTTAACTTTAACTTATAATAAATTGCTCCTCTGATATGAAAAAATCTTTTGTAATTTATAGGTTTTCTTAAAACATCACGATATATCAGGTATTTACTGAAGGGAAGCGTCTATATACGACATGCGTGTCACGTTCTTTATATACGTTTATATTATTAATTTTATTGGTCAATGAATAAGATATACTTATTTTAAAGCTCATAAGAAGTTAAGAATTAAAAATAATTCTTGTTTTATGTGATTAATAATTCTCTGCGCTTATAAAATAATCTAAATTTCCAACACTGGTGATAACTAGAAATTTGAAAAAAGAATGAATATCAATTAATTGCATTGACCCCTATATAAAAATATTGCCGTAGTATATAATGCGCATTAGAAAAGGGACAAATCTAGCAAATCTTTGTTAAGTACGATTAAAATATATTTCAGAAGTTATAAGAATATATACAAGGTTACAAGCTATCTTGGTCGGGTTTCGAACGCCCCTGTGCTGTTATTAACATAACCTTTTGCAATTATTGTTATTTTTTTTTGATATTTTTCACAATAAGAACTATACGACTTAAAATACTCATTGAAACTCATCTTAGATAACAAAGGAATAATGACAAGCCGGTTAATGTGGTAAAATGATGATGATACTTTTATTTGGTTAAAAAGGATTAGTAATAAGCGTTTATGGTATTATTGAGCTTAACGATTTTTGATTAGAAAATTCAAAGCCTTTTATTTATAAATTAATAAAAGAATGGATGAACTTAGAATTTTTTTAGAATAAATATATACAGGAAAATTAAAAGAATATTATTTAAGAGCTAAAAGAAAGTGCTAAATATATGTAACAATTATTCTATAGTAATTTTCCTTCCAGTAGGAGCACTCTTTGGAAGTTTCAATTCAAGAAGTCCATTCTCAAATTTAGCCGTGATATCTTCTGCTTTTACATTTGGTGGTAATAAAATACTACGAGTGAAAGAACCATAGGAATGTTATTGAATAAGAGTTACTCCTTTTCCATATTTTTTGTCTTTTTTGGTTTCACCAGAAATTATAAGAACGTTGTCACGAACATCAATGTTAATTTGATCTTTATTCAATCCCTACAAAATTATAATGTTAATATATCAGATATACGAAATTAATACGACGTAAGAAAGAAATACGTCTGGTAATTCTGCATTGACGAGAAATTCTTTATCATTTTCGTGAACGTCTATTAAAGAAACAAAATAAATATTATTTCCACGACCAGAACGAGTACCACCACGTCTGGCTACGTTCAAATCTTTAATAAAATCATCGAAGATATGATTAATAATTGCGAGACATTATTAGACATTTTGTACTATTTAAATTTGAAAGTTGATTTTAAAAAGATTTATAATTATTGTTATTTGTATCTTTGATAAAATTGGTGTCTTGAAATGCCTGGATTCAGGATATATTTAATATTTATATTAAATTTCAGCTAGCAATTTCTAGTAAATTTTTTTTTGAAAATTTCATAAATTTCATAGAATCACGAAAATTCTATCACATGGTAGAAACAATTGCGTAGGATCTTTCCTTTTTTTAGAATGTGTCAACTGGATACAGGCATTATTGTAAATTTGTAAATCCGGCCTGAAATGCAAATTAAATAAAATTTCCGGCTCAATTTACCTTCGCCGGAATTTACAATAATTTAGGTTGGAAAGAACCATCGATAAAAATCATAAATTTCACAAGTTGGTATAATCCGGAAAATAATGACTTATGAAGTCAATGTGCAAAAATAATAACATAAAATATTTAAGGTAAATACCAGAAATTACAAAAATTATTAGTATATTTTATATATAGTATAATGGTAATAAAAAAGATAACTATTATGAATTATCGTTGTATCATAAATGATGATTACTACAAAATTTGATTACGATTTTTTGATCAATCTCTCCAATATTTTCTTGTTTACAATATATAATTTGATAAATTTTCATATTTTTTATTATATAAGACAATATTTATTAATAATTTTTGGCGTATATTTACAATACATGTTAAAGTTATAAATATCCAGCTTTTCATATTGTATTCGTTATGGATCAAAGTTTCAATAAATGGTAAGAATAATCTACTTCAATAATTATCATAATTATATTTAATGTAAAATTTAAAGATTCTAAAATTTATGACTCTCATTAGATCCTTCTTTTCATATCCTATACCTACCAATCAAGATTACAAATTCGCATTGTATTATTTTTGAGATTGAATCTTACAAACACATTATCTTTTTGGGAACACAACTGATGTTCACATAAGCGTCCGCTTGATTCTATCCCTGTAAGAAAAGTTGATCCGTTTTTTATATTCCATCTTTTTTCCGTAAAAGGCTCATATTTCTGGAATTTTAACAACCTTATATCACGGAATTTTATCGAATTATTTTCGTTATCAATGAATGGATCCGTGAAAGGCTCATTTTTACGGAGTTTTTACAGAAATAACGGATAAAATTTTTTATAGGGTATCAAACCAGCCTTAAAACCATAAATTTCTAATAAGTGTGATGTAAATTCCTTTTCTTCAAAAAGTTGTTTCTTCTTAAAGAATTTCACTTTTCAAGAGAGCTTCACTCATTTTTACAATACAATTAAAGATCAAATCCCGGGTCAACTCAGTTAACCCGACCCTTTCGGAATACTACAGCCCGAGCCTACAGGAAACAGAATATATTAAAGGTATAAACAGAAAATATGGAACAAAAGTTGAAAAAAAAGAATAAAGAAAAATACAAGAAAGATAGAAAAGATGCAGAAACTAGTTACGTAACCATTATATGAAAGGTAACATTACTAAATAAATGAATAAAAAAATTTTCGAAACAGGAAAAAATCGATCAAAGCGTATATCAAATTAAATTTGCTAGCTCTTTTTTTTTAACAGATGATCACCACAAAAGTAGTAAACCACATGATCTAGTCAGATGTTTCATGTTTCTCGGGCCAAAGATTTTCCGGTCTAATATACATTAATTATTCGGTGCTTACATTTCTTTCATTTCTTTGAAAATCAAAAGTAGGTTATATTGTATGATGATAAAATTTTACCAAATTATCTCAAAATCTACTTGAAATTTTAGAAGATAATGAATTTTATGATGTAACTATTGAAGTTGGTAATGATCCTTATGTAAAGATTTTTCGTTCCCATATGGTCATTTTAAATTATCGCTCTCCTTATTTGCAAAGAATTTTATCGACTAACTCTAATAAAAAGAAATCTTGGTACATATTAAATTACCAAATATTACACCTGAAATTTTTCAAATGATCTTAAGGTAGGAAATATCGATATTGTAACAGTTTTTTTTTTATAAAAAAAAATGTATATATTTATATATATATGACTCTTACGAAAATATTCAAATATTTTCATTTTAGATATATTTATGGAAGAAGACTTTCTTTAGAGGAATATGATACTTCGGATATTATTAAAATCTTGATTGCTGCAAATGAACTTAGACTTCAAAAATTAGTCGCTCATTTACAATTATTTTTAATTGAAAATAAAAAAAATTGGATGGAACAAAATTTTAATTTAATATACAAAACAAGCTTTGAGAACGATTCTTTTTGAAATTACAAAATTTTTGTACGGAATTAATATCCAACGAACCTGAAAAAATTTATAATTCAATCGTTATTAAATGGGGTATTGCTCAAAATCCTGGACTTCCTTCAGACTCTTCGAGTTATTCAAAGGATAATTTTAATACTTTAAATAAATACTTTACAACAATTTATTCCTTTTATTAAATTCTTTAATTTAAATCATAAAGAATTTTTAAACAAAGTTTATCTATATAAAAAAATCATACCAAAAGATTTACGCGAAAATTTAATTAACATTAATCAGATACTAATAAGCCAGAGTCAAAGATAATAACTAAGGAAATTAATTCAAAAGTATTGATTCAAAAATCATTACATTTCAATAATAGATTAGAAATTACTGACAAGGATAAATAATCCGTATGAATTCAAGTTAATTCTTCGTGGATCTCGTGATGGATTTTCACAGGACCCAGAAATATATATATAGGGGTCAGGTGATGAAAAAATTTTTTGCTGTACGCATTTTTTCAGGGCCGGAATTATGATAATGTCAGTCGGTTACTATAATAGGAAATAAATTCTGACCGGCATTATCAAAAATTATCTAAAAAAGGAAAGATTTTCATGATTTTTTTAGTTCAAAATACGCAAACTCAAACCTGACCCTTTTATATATATTTCTGGGTCCTATTTTCACCTCGTAAATTCCATGAGATTGTGATTATCAAGTGAAAAATAGTGATGAAATTTTTGGAGGATATAATCCGATCATATGGAAATCTGATGGTAGTTATGGCTCTACTAAAGATAGTTTTATATTTTCTTTTAAAAATATAAAAATGTCGAAGAAAATATTTTAAGTCGAGCAAAGTATGAAGAATATGCCATATCCCGCCCATATGTAATGACTCTATTTTCGGATCAGCATTTGGTTGTTATGAATTTATTTTATGCAATAACAATGTGTTATGAATCGATTGGAGAATTTAGTGGATCTTCGGTGGAAGAATATGAAGTATTTCAAATTATGAATAATTAACTAACGTTTTTATAATTAAAATTGCCAGTATGTTCTTCACGATTCATATGTATTTATTATTTATTTACTTGAAAAATATTATATCATGGTAATAATACTGGCTAATAATTATTATTGCTGAGCATAGAAACAAAAAATTCTTATGTTTCTTCTGTTTATTGCTTGTCTACAGATGATTGTAATATATAAAATTATGGAAAATAGCTGTAAATTTTGACGAAATAATCTTGAACTCGTTTTATTACATCATCATGACAAAGGTGGTTGAACTAATGGTGCAATTTCAATCTCAATACTTCTTTAACAAATTAATAAAATCCTTGTTATAAATAAATATTTAAAATTAATTTCTAAATTCACTACATTACAGGGTAATGCTTCTAGTAACTTTCTGCCCTCCCAGGACTCAACCAAATCCCGAATCAATTTGGAACTACCTTATATCTCAAACTCATTTTGAAAGTCTTAACATCTGTGTAAGCATCACGTGACAAAAACAGTAAATACACAATATCACTTGACGAAAAATTTATAATACGTCACATTTGAATTAAGAAAGATGGCAATAGAAATATAAAATCTCATGTGATCTAACGACACATGACACAGTTATATATGTAGCTCGTAACAATTTAATCATAAACATCGTAAACGGAATTTATTAATCTACTAAAATACCCAAAATACGAGAAATAAAACAATAAAATGAAACTAAACTTATATACATTATTAATAATATGCACTTTATCTTCATGTATACATATATACTGTAGAGCTTAGACCCGGTGAACGATCCTAATGACTTATTCAGTAAATATCGGATATATCCGTTCACTTTTTAGTAGGATATCCAATATAATCCAGATATCCCAAGATATAATGTAAATATGATGTAATAAAATTTATTAGTAATAAATTCTAACGGTAATAAATATTTATTGATTATTTCGTAAAAAACTAAGCTTAAAAAAAATAGGATGTCTAGCCAAAAACATAATATAATAGATGATAATATGAATGTTAAAATATAGCGATGAAAATAACAATAATAATTCAGCTTCTTAATTTCTATTGATAAAAAAGACAATATATTATAATATAATTATTAGGTCAATCATGGCAATTTTATTAAATTAAATTATAAAATAGGTTTGGGATAAATAAATTTTTAAGTAATTCAGTGAATATCCGAATATCCTATGAATATCCGAATTTTACCATCCAAACTAGGTATCCGGATTTTCATTCTCAGAGCCTTAGATCCGGATTATCCAGATAATTAACAATGATAGTAAGAATATAATAATAATTATTATTATACGGTATTTATTATACGTCAGACGTCTTGACAGCATGTTTATAGAAATCCATGTGAACATAATATTTCGCAAGCAGGTTTTCTAATTCAACTTGATCGTCAAGATTACTTTTTTCGGCAACAATATTTTGCTTAATATTTTTATCATATTGCATTTTCTTTAATTCCTTAAGAAGTTTCGTTTTATCCTGTTCTATGAATACAAAGCGTGAGACAAATCCGAATGGGTCCATCTTGTCACGACCGAAAAGAAAGACAACAATTCCCCAGAGGCTGAGGTAACCACCGATGTTACTAAAAAGTTCAACTAGAGTAAGTGGTGGCCTTAAAATCATTGTCGTGACACGTGCTGGTGCGATGATCGTGAGTTCAACAATACTAGGATCGGTGGTAAGGAGATTACCCTTAAAGGACATCTGGTAATTTCGATATATGGTTCCATTTATGGCTTGAATATGAGTTTCTGTATATTGAAAAGTACTACTCTCTGATTGTAATGATATAGTTTCAACATCACTGAATTTATTTCCTTGAAGAATAAAGTTTATCCAGTCCACGTTGTTATCACCCATAGAAATGATAACTTCAGAAGAATTAAAGGCTAGTGCATAAATTCCTCCAGCAAAATTCTTCTTCTTCTTCAAGAACGATGGGAATAATGTCCCATTAAAAAATTCACAATCACTATTTTCTCCTAGATTATCCTTCTGAAAAACTTTCGAGCCAATTAAATCAACAAGTGGATTATTTTTATTAACATCAGAATTACTTTCATAATATGATGCAGCTACAATGTTAAAACTAGCATTTTTTACGTTTGGGCAAAAAAGCATAGATGGAAAAGAATCATTTTCTTCTAAACTCATAGATAACTTTGGGGGATAATGAAACATTTTATAAACATTGAAATAAATTACTCCTACCAATCCGGCAATAAGGAACAAGAAAATGATCATCTTAAGTATTCTTGTGGGTGCGCTTCGAGTGCTGTCAGCAATGAAATAATTGGTAACTTGTTGGCGGAGGTGGGGAAACTGAATGATTCGTACAATGAATGTAATAATTATAATTGCTACAAAAATCATGACCACCGCTATTGCAAAGAGGCCGGTTTTACCATTGAGAGTCTCATACAAATCATAATTATCATAAAGACTAGAACGGGAGGAGTCCATATTTTAATTGGTAAAATATTTTTGTATATTTTTGATTTATTTTTTTTTTTTGTTTTTAAAAAAAAAGGAATAGGAAAATATTTTAATATAGTTCTACTTCCCTATAGACGATTTTTTTTAGTTCTAAGAGCTTATTTTATAGGGAATTCAAAATCCACAAAATGATTCTTTATTCTAATTGTTTCTCTGATACGAATTGTATTTTGACATATATGATACAAACAAATTTATGGTTTTGTGTAACCGAGCAATGTCGATCTTTATAGGTAGAATCCACACCATTTTTCCGAACATCTTATATAGCAATGATCTGAAAATTAATTCAATAATAAGTCAATGTATGATTGGTTCTAATTTTGCCACATACGTTTATGAAACTCGGAAAATCCGAGGAAAAATAAAAGAATCACAGCTTCACTTTCTTGACTTTCTTGAAACACTTCAACTTTTTGCTTCTTATAAAATTTATGGCATTTCTGACAAGCTTTAAAAATACCCGAAATATATGTAAAAGTTCAGAGACAGCCAAAAAAATTTTACCATTAGATGTACGCATTTTTTCAGGGCCGGGATTATGATAATTTCGGTAATTATTCAAAAAAGGTAATTGACTTCTACCAGGAATTATCTATAAAAGGAAAGATGTTCATGATTTGTTTTGGCTAGTTGTACGAAAACTCAAACCTAAACCTTTTATGTATACTTCAGAAAATTACTCCGCCAAATAATACTACAATAATAAAGTATGCGTCATACAAGATTTGTGGAGCAAAATTACCGATCTTGATAGGTTTCGGGTATGCATCTTGATATGTTTATATAGTACTAACATATAGTTCTATCAAAAGACTGGTCGTACAATATCAAAGAGCCATAGTTTTGCGGAGTGGAATTCCGAAGATAATTTTATTTCACTATTGCAAATTCTGTGTTTCATAAACAAACTAAAGGAGCGAAAAATTTTTATCCGTTATTTCTGGAAAACTCAGTAAAAATGAACCAACCGGAAATATGAGTCTTTTACGGAAAAAAGATGGAATATAAAACGCAGAGTACATTATGTAAACTATCCTAATATCGCTTGCATGAATGTAATAATGTTCTTTTTTCTACAAAGAAAAAATTACAAGTAAATCTTTATGTGGCCTACATATAAGAAGATAAGTAAATTGATAATTAGTAACATACAGTCCCTATAAAAAATGTTTGTCCGATAAATATTCGGAATGGGGTCAATTTTCCCGATACTCGCACGATATTATACAATATTTGTTACAATTTAATACAAGATGCGGAGATTGAGAATTTTTAACCACATAAAAACGTACAATATCATGATGAATGCCCAATAAATGTCCGATTTTCCGAACAAAAAACCGAACAATGTTTGGACAATATTTTTTTATAGGGAGTACATATTTGAAAATAGGACTATCAATTACACTAATAAAAATAATAAGGCTATTATTAAATATAATATATCTTGTCATTCAAGCACATTTTTGACAATGATAAATGACTAATGAAATTTTATAAGCAAAAAACATGGAATTTACGTACAAAGCGTTTAAGATTTCGATTCTAAAAATTATATCTCAATATTATATGTGAACTAAAATATTTTTTTTTCCTTCCTTCCTACAAAAAATAAGCCATATAGAAGTCCTACTCAGTTTAATATAACGCCATCATGCCTACATGAACGTTTATCACTGTTTAACACATTATGTGTTTTTATTATCAATGGCTCAACGATGATTTATAAATTTGTTATTGCGATCCGCAGATAAATTCGTCAGATCAAAAAAGTTTTTTTCTCCTGATTCTTTTTACAAACCAATTTTTTAATCTTTTGTAAATCGGGAGCAATATTCTTTCAGAAATCATGTCAATAATAGTGTTAGGTATTCGAACATTTAAATTTGAGGGCTCGATGAGGTTTCGGGATATGCAACAGTTAAATATTATATATTAGATGATTAATCTAAAAGCGGCTAATATAAGAGGTTTATCATTGCTTTTTTTTTTTGGGTAAATTCAAAAACTTTATTAAGATTTTATATACGAACTCTTAGTTTGATACAAAAAGAATAATTGAAAACTGTATAAAAAATCTAAACTTAATATCTAGTAAAAAAAATTAAACTAAAACCCAATAAACCAGGTTATATTAACGTCACACCCCCAAAAAATAAAGCTAATCTACCAAAAGACGAAAATAATAAGAAAAAAGAATAATTTGGATCACTTGTAATATAAAATCTTACGAAAATATATATTATGATATAATCACTGTGCTCCTTTATAAGGATTATTATTAATATCTATAATTTTTATTATAATTATTACTCTATCCATTTTTTTTTCGTAATACCCAATTTCTTTTTCTTTTTAACTAAAAGATTATTTCTATTTGACTATATAATTCTAGTTGCTTTAAAAACCGTCTGCAATAAAAATATACCGTAATTTTATATATCTTCCTTTTTCGTAATACCAAAAAAGATTTAAAAATTCCATAATTTCAAAAGGAAAAATTCCTTTAATTGAATCAATAAATGTTAATCGATTTTCATTATATTCCAACTTTAATTTTTAATTTCATTTTTAAATATTACATCAATAATTGGATATTGTTAAATAATTTCTTTGTATAAATTTCCAATAGTATTATCGATGATTTCAGTTAATCTCATCATATTTTTGTACTACCATTTTGTTCTTTAAAAATAATTATTTTCATCACGTTTAACCTCTAAAAAATTTCTGATAATAAACTAATCTTTTTCTACTTAAATTCGAAATTAGACTAGCCTTTTCCTCTATTCAAAGTCGTGAGTCGATAGGAATCATTTATGGGATGTATGTCTTTATTTTTTTTTATATATACCTATTAATTAAATATCGTCAACGTTAACCTAATGGCTTAGACGTAAGAATACAAGTACATCTATACAATAAAGGAGGCCATAGTTCGTATCATAAGCCTTCACAATATTAAAGTCATCATTAGTTTTAAAATAGCTGATTATTTTATCAATTCCAGGATTCATAAAAAACTAGATTCGCCTTATATGTAAATGGACGATAATTAGTCTTTTCTAATTTTTCTAGTATTTTAATCCGAAGATTTCTAATTTATTATTGAACAAATTTAATTTTTTATATGTATTGAATGTAACAACAAATCTTCTATCTTCACCACTAATTGCAATTTGATAAACTTAGTTCTTAGTGATATCATCTTTTCTATAATATACTTTATCACTCGAATATTCTCTTTTGTTTGCAACATCGTCATTTACAATAATCTTAAAGTCACCCATGTTTTCGTAAAAAGAACTTTATTAAAAAGACCTTTATCAATAAAAATAAAATTATTTTATGTTGATAGAAAGGCGAAGGAAAAAAGTTCCGTTAACATACTCAATCTATTTAAAATAGTTACATAAACACAAAGTACAAATCATAAGCCACAAATAAAAAGGACTTTGCGATGACTTTTGTATAAGTTTTATTGAAAAATTCTTAACCATATATCCTATTGAGGCTGAAACCATCAAGATGATTTTGTAATCTTTACTAATAATAAATTCCATTAACAATCGATAATATATTTTAAAGTTATTTCATATTTATTCAATCATTGAAGCACCGTATATAAATAAGTACCAAGGTTCTCTTTTTTTTAATGTAATTTTATATAATAATGAATTCATAAATTTTAAATATCAACTTTTTAACTATTCTTTATTATGCAATTCTTTTTTATTTGTCAAACAAAAGATAAAAGACAAAATCAAATATATCATTAAAAAATGATTACTGATCGTTCTTTACTGTACATTATTTTTGTTATAGATATCAGATACTTATTTTATATATTAATATTTATTACATAAAAATTTAATTTGCAATTCAAATTTTAATAATTTTGAATGTTTAATAGAAATAAATTTATTCTCTTTTATTTAAAGAAAAAGTAAATCCAACGAAACGAACGGTTACTATATGGTAATTTTCAGCCCCCTCGGAATCAACCATACCGTCCTATGTCTCAAACCTCAATAAATATAAATAGGTAAAGGTATTCGAGATAATCAATCTATTTAATATTTTAATTTGGAATTTACTCAACAGTTTGATTAATCTCAAGTGTGTGAAAGTCTTAACATCTGTGTAAGCATACAATTTTCGGAGCTATAAAATATCACTTGACGAAAAACTTACAATACGTCGCATTTGAATTATTCCAACAGATAATAATAACAGATAGTCATCTTAAGATAGATTCATGTGTCCCAACATAATCTATTAGAATATCTTAAATACGAGGAATAACACAATAAAATAGAAAGCACGGATATTTGGTACAAAATTTTAACGACGTTAGCTGTATATGTCCTATATCACAAAGACGCTCGTTGCTATATATAAACCCGGAAGTGTTTCTACTATCAACTACACACACTAATAAACTCTTTTCTTTAAAAATATATAACAAAATAAAAACTTTAGTTATTTTGAACCTATTGTTGTTCTTCGTGACAAAGAGTTAGGAACAATTTTCACATCGGTCTATACCTAGTACCACCTTTTTTCTTTCTCCTGACGACACACGGAGCCTACCCCGAAGTTCGCTATGACTGAAGCCAACGACACAACAACTACCAACGCAACTAAAGCTATATATAGTTCGTATCATACTTGCCGAACCAACCCATACATCTCATGTGACATGCGTGGCAGTGGAACGAAACATGATACCAAAAAAGGCAGGTACTTTCTGCTTGCACTACGAAACAATAAAGATTTACCCTGACGATCAATAACAAATTCAAGATGATACGGAGCTCACAAAAGGTCTATCGATCAACATCTAACAAACCCAATTTAAATTACATTTTAGGGACTTACTACCTCAAGTTCGTTTTCTCCCTAAATAGGCAATTTTCTAAACAAACTGTCACGAAATACTTCAATAGATTACGCCAATTACAACGAGAAAACTTCTTGCGATACGTAACCGAACCAATAACGACAGTCAAAAGGATAGGGGGGCTAAAACTTTTGTCCGATTCGCAAAAGTATCGGACTTGACCCTCATGGTGGCATCATCTTGACCCTCCTTATTGTAAAATATATTATGCGGGTCAAGTCAGTCCCGTCGTACAGGTCAAGAACGATACATTTGAGTTCCGGTCAACACGTGATTTATTTAGGAATTTATTTTCGATGTGAAATGTGAACAACCTGCCGCAGTCGTTATTTAACCCGGTCTTCAAACAATTATAACATCTACCTCAGGCCTCAGGCCTCAGCGTTCACGACTTATCAATCCTAACAATGGGCTACATACCGCTGCTGGGGCTGGAAAATTCGTAAACGGGAAAAAAACTGGCTCCGACGTATTAGAAAGCGCAACAAATGCAAGAAACCCTTACCTGTGTTGCCACCGGGTACTCCCGGTGACCCGCGCATATTCTACCTGAAAGCGTATAACATCAACTTGTTCGATTATAAGGTGCGACGTCGTTTTGACGTCAGTTCCATTCCTCAATACAACTACGGCTATCATAAAGTGTACCAGACCCGTTATTTTATTTTATATTATTTTATTTTATTCAATATAGACGTAGACTGGGGTGATAACAAGGAAATCCCTGTAAGATAGCACCATTACAAATAGTGAACAAAAAAACTAATTAAAGCTAAAAAGAGAGTCCAGGTAGGTTACTTACACTCCGATATAGATACACGTATTTTTCTTCGATCAGTGTTGTTGTACGTAAATACTGTCAGGTACAAAATGATGCAAGGTTAGCAGGTCCGAATTTTTTCGTTTTTATATATTTATTTTCACAGGACAATGTTCGTGCGCCGGTGTTAGCGGGTAAATGATGGTGTCCACAGATTCAGCAGCGGAAAAATATGAGACACTCATTGTAGTATTTGAAGCGTCATCCGGAGGCGGAGTGCATCTGAAGTAGACCTCTGGTGCATTGATAGCACGATTTTTATCACTAACCATAAAATGTGCGTTAGTATTGGCGTTGATAGTAAGGATTGTTGATATAGGTAGTGCTTTATGACGGGTCTGGTACAAAATCCTGAATGTCAAAATCCAGAAAATCCCGAACCGGGCAGCATTATGCTTAATTCTGGCCAATATTTCGGGATTTCGTACCATTCGGGATTTTGACATTCGGGATTTTGTACGGATCCCAAAATAACACAATAAAATAATGAGACTTAAACTGTTTAAAGTTTGTCACATTATCAATAATTTTTTTATGATATGCACTTTATTTACATATATTGTTTATAACAAAAAGAAATGTTGAAAAAGTATGTTGTTATAATAAATAGACACGTATATATTATGCTCCATATATAATTTATTATACGTCGGATGTCTTGACAGCATGTTTATAGAAATCCATGTGAACATAATACTTCGCAAGCAGGTTTTCTAATTCAATTTGATCGTCGAGATTACTTGTTTCGGTGATAATATCAATCTTACTTTGTTTTACACTTCTATCATCTTTCATTTTCTTCAATTCCTTAAGAAGTTTCGTTTTATCCTGTTCTATGAATACAAAGCGTGAGACAAATCCGAATGGGTCCATCTTATCACGACCGAAAAGAAAGACAACAATTCCCCAGAGGCTAAGGTAACCACCGATGTTACTAAAAATTTCAACTAGTGTAAGGGATGGCCTTAAAATCATCGTCGTGACACGTTCTGGTGCGTTGATTAAGAGTCCAACAGTATCGTCAGTGGTAGGGAGAAGATCACCCTTAAAGGACATCTGGAAATTTCGATATATGGTTCCATTTATGACTTAAATACGAGTTTCTGTATATTGAAAAATTTTACCCCCTGCTTGTAACGTTATAGATTCAACATCACTGAATTTTTTTCCTTGAGGAATGAAGTTTATCCAGTCCACGTTGTTATCACCCATGTAAATGATAACTTCGGAAGAATTAAAGGTTAGATCATAATATCCTCCAGCAAAATTCTTCTTCTTCAGGAACGATGGGAACAATGTCCCATTAAAAAATTCACAATCACTATTTTCTCCTAGATTATCCTTCTGAAAAACTTTCGAGCCAATTAAATCAACAAGTGGATTATTTTTATTAATATCAGGAATACTTTCATAATATCCTGCTTCCATAATTTCGAAATTAGCGTTTTTGATGGTTGGGCAAAAAAGCATTGATGGAAAAGAATCAACTTCTTCCAAACTCATAGATAGCTTTGGAGGATAATGAAACATTTTATAAACATTGAAATAAATGACTCCCACCAATCCGGCAGTAAGGAACAAGAAAATGATCATCTTAAATATTCTTGTAGGGGCACTTCGAGTGCTGTCAGCAATTAAATAATTGATAACTTGTTGGCGGAGGTGAGGAAATTGAATGATTCGTACAATGAATGTAATAATTATAATTGATACAAAAATTATGACCACCGCTATTGCAAAGATGCCGGTTTTACCATTGAGAGTTTCATACCAATTAAGATCAGAATTGGGAGAGTCCTCCATATTTTTAACTAGGGTTTTATGACTTAGTTTATTTTTGAATTTGTTTTTTTTGTTAAAAAAAAAAGAATAGAAAAATATATTTTTTTTCTTATAATATAATGATACTTCCTGTATATGATTTTTTTAGTTCTAAGGGCTTATTTTATAAGGAATTCAAAATCCACAAATCTAAATGATTATTATCCTAAAATGTTATTGTCAATCATTTTTTAAAGGCCAATCGTTACTTAAAATATTAAGATTTACACCCCATGACCCTGATGTATACATTAATTTCCGGTGTATAAATTCCGGTGTATATATCATTTGTTTTATATCCTTTAATTGTTCTTCGTTAAACCTATTCCAAATAGTACAATAATTCAAGACGCATGTTTCATACAAAGATTTGTAAAAGACAATAGTTAGATTGCCATTGTTAATTCTTTGTTCCATAAACAAACTAATAAAAGGAGCGAGTAAATCAGGAGTACATTTTGTACACCATCCCAAGCTCTCCTGCGTAACGCGTTTATTAATTATTATGATTATTAAAATTTTACATAATTACACAAACACCTAAAAAATTATACAAATAAATTATATAATCCTCTATCTAAATACCATCATCTAAATATGTAACTATATAATCAATTATAGTAAACTAAATTATAAAATTTAAATATATATTTTAACCTTCGTTCCCCAAGTGTTCTTAAAAGATTTACCATTCTTTACATCATTTAATACTGTAAACTATTTCTCGTCACTAATTTTACTAATTTTTCTATATTTTTTTCGTTTAAACTATTTTCATTTGTTTTTTCAATTTTTCTTAATTTTTATTATTACCACTATCGCCCTCCTCTATTCTTTTTTTCCTTTTTCTTTTATCTTTACGATCTAAATCTCTATCTCTGCCATATCATCACATCGTTTAAACCAAATTCTCTTTCTATATTTACCATAACAAAAGCTACATAAATTTTCTATCAAATTCTTATATTCTTTTTTCTTCGATATCTCATCAAACTTTCTATTATATACACCTCGCAAAAGTTCCATATTCTATTATACCCTAATGAAATATCTGATTGGGTTAACATTATTTCATAAATTTATATTAATATCTCGTAATATTTCCACTTCTTCTTTTTTATTATCTGATATTAATATTTCTTCATACTCAGCTATTGCTTCATATAATATTTCTTCTAAGCTAACTTCATTTCTTTCGCACTTCCAAACATGGTACCAATTTCGATCTCATTATTGCATCTTGGACACATTTCATTTGCTATTTCACTAATATAAAACTCCATAAGTTGGTAATTCTTTAATTCTTTCAAAAAGTTTTTAATTTTGTATGATCTCTCCTTTGTATCTTCATCGTTACACTGCCAAAAAATAAATTTATTTTTATTACTAATAAAGTTAAGCGTCTTAACCCAATCGAATTCATTTTTAAAATTAAAATAAAAAAATCTTCTATCTTTCGACTATTGAGAAGTTCATTTTTCCAAATAACTTGCGTACACTTCTTTAAATCACCAGTTATCAATGCATATTTCCAATATAAATTGAATTCGTTGATCGTTAACGCTTTATCTATAACATCTATTTCATGTTTCAAAATTTTCTTTCTTCATTAATTCTAAAAATCTTCTTCCTTTAAAAATTTTCCAATCGCCAACATTTACTCTTCATCTATCCTTTTTTTCTATTACTAAGATTTTCATAAAATTTTCTAAACATCATACTAAAAAAATTGGTGTGTAACCGTTACGTTTAGATTAACCTGTATAAATTAATTTTGAATTGCTGATCTGTATTCTTTATAGCTAAGACCCAAGTCATATTGTTACATCTAATCCAATTCCGGTTAATAATAAAATTTTAATCTGATTATTAGACCGATTTATATTTTTTTTTTTTCAATTTATTTTTTTTCCTTTTTTTAAAAAAAAATCTTCATTTTTTTTTCCTCTTTTTCAGTTTGGTTTTTTTTCCAACCCGAGAATTTTATTGGTTGTTTTTCCCAAATTGAAAATTTTTTTTTTATTGGTCTTTTAAGACCGATTTTTTTTATATTATTTTTTTTTCGGTCTTTTTTTTAGACCATATTATTAATTTATTTAAAAAATTTTTTTTTCAGTCTTTTTGGACCAGATTATTGTTCTTTTTTTTTCAAAATTTTTTTCGGTACTTATTTTTTTTACAGATTCCTTTTTTTCTTTCCTTATCCTTTTTCTTTTCCCCTAAATTTTATTTTTCACTTTTTTTTCAATTTTCTTCATTGTTATTTTTTTTTTCCAAAACCACATTCTTAAACCATCTGTGATCGGATTGACACTGTGGCACCACGGTAATTGCCTTTTTTTCCCGATTCTTCTTATTATTATTAGTAATAATATTTTCCATAATTATTTTTTAGGCTTAATATAAATAGACTGACTTAAAAATAGGTTAAATTAAATTTAAAAATAGCTAATGCTAGGTTTATTAGATATTGAGTTTAGTTTTCCTTTTATATTTGTAATTTTTTTTAAAAAAAATTTCTTTTTTTTTAATTTTTTTTTTCTTTTTTTTTTTTTTTTTTTTTTTTTTTTTTTTTTTTTTTTTTTTTTTTTCTCGATAAATCACGTGATATAAACAATATCACGTGACTACGCGAAATATTAAATGTTAAATTGCCGACAAATTCTTCTTTATTTATTAATAAATGCT
Source organism: Rhizophagus irregularis (assembly GCF_026210795.1). Taxonomy (NCBI): domain Eukaryota; kingdom Fungi; phylum Glomeromycota; class Glomeromycetes; order Glomerales; family Glomeraceae; genus Rhizophagus; species Rhizophagus irregularis. The sequence goes on along the minus strand of NC_089451.1, from coordinate 2,834,265 downwards.
CTCTTAGAATAGTTCTTCCGACTTTACATAAAATAAATAAATAAATAAATAAATTCTTTATTTATTAAAGTAATTATACATAATTTTTTACGGCTTATAAGTTATTAAAATATTGATTACTGCTGATTTCATAATGTACGGGATACTTAGCAAATTTTAAAGAACTCGGAAATATTCTGTAAAGCTCAAAAAAGATAAAATTATACCACCATTCTCGAAATATTACTCCAAAACTAGCGTATAATTTTTATCTTATATCGAGCTTTACCAAATATTTCTGAGTTCTTTAAAATTTGTTAAGTGTCCCAACCTTTTTGAAATCAGTTTGTAATTAGAAAGTCATTTTTTCTACAATTTACTGGGTGGTCCTAAACTTTTTGCGCGGGAGTGTATCCGATCATTATGTATTGCAATCCGCAGATTTTCTCCCGATTTCTTTTTTACAAAAAAAATTTTCAAAACTTTCTGTAAATCGAGAGAAATATTCTTTCAGGAATGTCAATAAATATATTTGACGTCATTTATTTAATATTTACTGATTTTATTTTTTTAAATAAGGAATTCTTTTTGAATTTGAAAATATTTTGAGAATATCAATAAAGCGTTTTTCGGATCTCAATAAATTTAATTATAATTTTTTTCTTCTTTTTTTTTTTAGGAAAATTATCTTTTGTTGTAGGACTTGAAGTAGGATACAATTGTATACGTCATATATTACGTGGTCTATTTCTCTTTAATTCTTTTTAAACTATACAAGCAATCTTTAAAATCTAATTCCTTATAAAATATCACCACACAAAAATAAAGTGTTCTAAAGAGTATAAAAATAAATTTGGAATTAAATAAGAAAATAATTTACATTTAAAATCTTTGTGAATTATTGAGTTTAATAATAGATTTCTAATACACATATACACTATAGTTAAAAAAAATAAAAGGTCATTATAAAGTGATAAAATCATACATAATAATATTTTAACTATTATAAATTACAATTTGTTTTTGCATTATAATTAAAACAAACTCAATATAAAGCATCATGTATTTAGCGTTACATGTTACTACCTGTAAGGTTCTGTATATATTACTTGGTAAACAAACAATTGCTTGATTTAAAACTTTTTCTATACTGTCATAAAATAAAGTTCATGATTAATTTTAATAGTACTTCCTTTTTTAACAGCAATTTATATAATTTTTTTTTGCTTTATTATTAACTTCAATACTCTGGGCTAATTCTTAAATTTCATTTACAGTATATTAATCATCTAATACTGCAACTATATTGTGCGAAAGAAGATTTCTCTTTCAGAAGATTTATAATTTATTTGATTGCTCTTTTGTTATTCCAATATATACCATTTTTGTTAGCAGTAACCTAAATTATCAAAGTTTTTTTTTCCAATGATTTCTGGTAAATATTGATTTGTTAAAAAAAAATAAGGTTTGAATAATAACTTTTTAAAATAATTATGAAACCGGATGAATAAAAAGCATAAACTATAATCAAAATATAATTAATTTTATATGAAACAAATAAATATAAAAAAAGAAGTTAAAGAACTAATAGAACTAATAAAAAAATATATATATATATTACAGAATTTAAACTTACAACAAAATTTACAAAAGTTATTTCTTCAATTCTTCTAATTTATAATGTAATTTTTCAACTTTAGCTTTTAAATCAATTTTTTTATCTTTAATGTCTCCAATTTCTTCAATTAAATTTTTATCTTTAAATCTTTCAATCAAATATTCAAAATCAACAATCGCGTCATTCCCTATATTTATAAGATCTTCAATCATCATTTTAATATTATCATCATATGTTAAAAGCGAGTACTTGTCATAATCCTTTTCTTTAAAAATACTGTTTATCGTAAATAAAGATTTGATTTCAAAATTTTTATAGATAGGTCCCTTATCATTATCACTTCTTGTATTATACCATTTTTCAAAATTATTAACTTGACTAAAGTAATAAATATGTTTTGATTCAGGTTCAGATTTTGAAAAATGAATAAGATGTAATGCTTCATAATCTGCTATAAAATTTGCCTGAAATTTTAATGAAATTTGTCTACTTTTAGCTACGACGCCTTCATATACATTACTAAAAAAATGGTAAGCAGTTAAAGAGAATTTCTAATTAGAAGTATTTAATAAATTGTTAAATAAATAAGGTTACCTTATATAAGCAATCATCACGTTTTGTATAACGATTACAAGAAATATGCTGCCAATAAAAGTGAATACATCAACAGCCCAATTAATAAAATTATCTTTTTCAGCCCAATTACCACTAATCCAAAAATATGCGGCTTCCATTGCTGTATAAAAAGTTGAAAATGGATTATCATCACTAGATTTGGGATCAAAATCAGATTTAAGATCAATATTAAGTGTCTCATTTGTTGATGAATTTGTAGCAACCCCACTATATGTAGATTCTGTAAATTTTATGTATTTAGGATCTCTAAGTAGAATGAACCTATATATATTATAAAATAAAGAAAAATAAATTAGAAATTATTGAAATCTGAAAAGAAATCAATAAATTAGAAAATAATGAGAAAATATTTAAATACATTGTGTGTGCAAATGCGAATATCACAATTAAAATAAACAAAAAGAATGGAAATATGGTTTTGAAAACAATTACAACATGATATATATAAATTCCAATAACTAGCAAGTAGAAAGAATAGGTTAATCAATAATATAATGATGTAATAAAATAGTAACATTTTTTTATATTAATTTGTATTTTTACCTGGTATTAGTCGAAGATAGAGAATCTAAAATTATTAAAATTAGTTAATTAATTGTTCTTATGTAAAAGCTTAAATGATCACATACAGATCAAGGTTACCAATTCAATCCAAAGAAAAAAAACCGAGAATGATATCTTCGTAACTAAACTAGCATCAGATATCTCAACTTTTTCAAAACCATCAGAAAGTTGAAAATCATTAAGTATTATTGACATTACTGATACAGAAAGTATAATAGAAGATATATCGAAAATGTTAAATAAATTAATAAAATATTTGTTAAATCCATGATAAAGAAACTGCTTCACTTCATTAAGAATTAAATAAGTTGCCAAATAATAAAATACAATAATTAAAACTAATAAAAAATTTCCATTTGCAATAAAACCACGATTCAAATATGCCCAAATAATTAACACAAAACAAATGGCAAAAATGAGAAAACGAAGGCAGAGAAAATACAAGAAATATTTTGTTTTCTGCCAATGAAAATTGACAACTGCTTCAATTGCTGGATTGTCATAAATATCATCATTAGTATTATATAGAACCATCCTAGAAAAAGGACTCAACTTATTCCATTCATTTCGCTTGATTTGGTGCTGTCGTGGTATAAGTATAGACAAAAAATGATTTATATTGTTATCAAAAAAGTTATGTTTTTTTTGTTGTTTTTTAATGCTGTTCATAGTAAAATCGGGAAATGGAACTAATCGTAAAGCTAATGATGATTTTTCGAAGTTTCTATATTTTTCGAAATTATTTTTGAAACATTTAAACTTGTTCCAAATCCAATTATCGTACCATTTAGGTTTATCAGACTTATCAGACTTTAACTTGACTATAGGTATCAAAGCTCTAAATTCGGTATCATTATTGTGACTTTCTAAGTATTCTTTCGGAATCATTTTGTCAGGATCTTGATCCACGAAACCTTGATCTGCAAAACATCTGATAAATAACTTTCTGGCAAAATCATCTAAGTTTTATGCAAAAAAATATAAATTTCAAACTTTTTGGATGAAAATAAAATTAGAATTTAAAAAAAGAACGAACCATAATTATATTTAAATAATAAAGGAACTGCTTTAGAAACTGTACACATCCAACCCACGCAATTCGTTGGATTCCTAGAATAATATTCCAAAAGATATGCAACAATAATCGCATCTTTAGGATTACGGCCTATAAATAAAATAATGTTATTTTGATTGTAATCAATAATATTGCATCATAAAGTTAGATTTACCTCTACAATAATAAATTACTAGTTCCATATTATTTTCTGGCATTTTTAGCTCATCTTCTCTTTTGCCAAAGTCAAGGTCATCATTCTTTAAAAACTTTTTTCCTGGCCATAATTTATTACTTGGTACATGTCTGTAATCAATTTTACTTTTGGCAGTTTCTTCGTATCCAAATAATATAAATTTTATTAAACGATCGCAATCACCAAGTATTAAACTTTTCATAAGATTATATCGAACATCTAACAATTTGAAATTTTCTGGCTCATGTTTAGCAAATCTCCAGACCATATGTTCGATATAGTTAATCATCTTCTCATACTTTTTAATTATAAAGAAGTGTTAATAATATTAGTATCATTATATCTAAAAAAATAAATAAATAAATAAACTCTTTTTATTTAACTTACTTTATAATTATCTACATCATTTTTACTTTTACAACGCTTTCTTATATGTCCTAATGCTTTGCAAGCGTGTCTTACTACATGGAATTTTTCAATATCTTTTCTTTTAATTACTTTTTCACGTTTTTCTGTATTTATTTCATCATCATACCAATAAACCTTTAAATAAAAATCATTTATTTTACTATTTGATCCATCATTCGTCCCATATTTATATTCGAACTCTTCAATTATTAATCTCGTTTTTTCTCCTTCTAGCTTTACCGGAATACGATTTGACCATATATATTCAAGAAATGCTTCCCCTTTGTTAGGGAGTTCATCTTTGTTTTTACTATCATCATTTATTTGATGCCAAATTTGAACAGTTGATCTACCAACAATAAGCTGCAAAGTTTCTGTCTCTGTTCCTTTTTCATTATAATAAAGACAATAAGAATTTCTTTCATAACCACCTGGTACCCATGGTTCTCCGTCAATAACTATTTGCTTGAAATTTATATTTTCATCATAATATATAGTATGATTTTTATCCTCTTTTCCATTTGGTCCTTTTCCAGAAACTTTTTTTAAGTTTATATTTGAACCTGCGACTTTATCTAATTTCTTCTTTCCGATTTCCTTGTCGACTTTTTTAAGGACCGATGAAACATTTCCGTTATTATCGATTTGTAAAATATTTCCCGAAGTTATGGCCAAATGAGTGTAAATATCGTCTACATTAACTTTAGTGATTGGAAAATCATCTAACTCTATTAATTCATGTTTTCCGGTATCAAATAGATCCCAAATTATAATTTTAATCCTTTCTTCCGGACATTCTCCTATAATAAATAGCTTTTCATCATTATCAAAAAATTCTAATAAATATATTATTTTTATTTCATCAAATTTTTTTGATGCAACTTGTAACCCATTCTCCATATAAAACAATCTAATAAATTCAAATTAAAAATATGAAATTAAATTTTAACATTAATAAATTATTAAGTAAATCATATAACTTACTTAATAGTATTAACTTGAGTAAAACAAAGTAGTAACCCACTAACTACAAAAAAATAATGATTATATTCATTTACGATGTTTCCAACAAGCATTGCATCAATTTCATGTTCCATTTTTGCCAGATCATAAACTAAAAAAATTATCATATTAATATATTTTTAAGATTATTACGACGAGATAAATAAATAATTACCTTCAAGAGTTTGCGTGCTATTTATATATTTTGTAACCAAAAAATATTTATCGTAAATACACGATAAAAGCCTATTCATACAATCCACAAATTCAGCAAATGTATACCGATTATTTAATTCACGTCTAATATTTTGTGGATATTCAAATTTTTCATTCAATTCAAAAAAATAAAAATGATTCCCAAATTCAATATTATATATTCCACGGAAATTCAATATTATAAGCCTTCTTAATTCAGAATTATGTGAATCGTATTCACTTGAATCATCTTCACTTGAATCTTCTTCACTTGAAACTTCTATAAATTTACATATTCCTGAAATTTTATTAGAATAATAACAAGTCACAGTGCTAAGAGCATAAATTCCATTTTCTTCCTCATTTTCCTTTTCATCTATTTCATTCTCTTCTTTTTGATTTTTTGTTAGCTCAATATGGTAAATAGCGATTCCCTTTTTACTCTCATCTGTTGTGTTATCACTTCTGAATACCGGTGATATATCCATTATATTTTCATTTTCGTTAGGTGGAGGAGGACATTTAAATATCTTTTTGCTAAGTTGTTCTCTTTCATAATCAGATTTTCCATTTTCATCCTTTTTCTGCTCAATGTTTCCTTTCATATCCTCATCAATGTTTATGCGAGATATGGCGACGAGAATAAAATGTTTGTCATTATTCTTGTACATATTTGATATATCAAAAGCCCATTTAAATTTATCATTTTTTGTTGTTTTTTCATCACTGACTGAAGAGTTACCGTCGTTGTATTTTGTATTACAAAAGTTAATAGTAAAATCTTCATTTATATTAAAATAAGCGATTGTTTTATCAATTTTGACGGATCCTCTAGATTCATTCTCATTTCTGAAATTCTTTTTCTTATTGAATAAAAATGGACGATGATCAGTATTCCGTAATATTTTGATCTGATGGGTTGCTAATTAATTTTTTTTTTAAAAAAAAAGGTAAAAAAAAATTTATCAATATGTGTTCATAGTCGCATAATTATTTACTAATAATGAAATTCATGTGTTTTTTATACCTGTATCGAATGTAGCAGCAAATTTTCCATCTTGACAAAGTACAATTTGATAATCTTCCTTTTTCATAGTGATATCATCATTTTCATAATCGGTATTTATTTCGTCTTTATGCATAATACTTTGTTTGACTTGATCTAATTCAGATTTTGTATCAATTTCAATTATACTATTTTTGTTTTCGGAAGGGTCGTCCATACCTTCGTTAAAAAGTCTTTATCAAATAAATATAATTATGTATTTTTGATATTTGAGAAAAGATGAAGAAAGCTAAACCCGGTAAAGTACCCAATTTATTTAAAAATAATTTAATATCCGCAGTAGCACAAATCCATATCAGTATCACAATAAAAATATTATTGCTTTACGAGAAAAGTTAAAATTATTTATTATTGAAGATCCCAAATTAGTAAATTAAGAAACTTTGTAAGCAGGATTGTTTCATTATGACATTGTATCACGTGACGTTACACAAATTTCCTAAAAGGAAAATTTATTTCCCAGCAAAATTGGAGAAATCAGTCGTACAATAGTTACGCAAATTTCTAAAAAGGAAATTTTAATATCGATCATTTCTTGGCCAGAATTACGTCATAAAAATGGCCGGAATTATATCAATAATATCGGTCAAATTTCAAAGGTTTGTCCATAGGTAGGACCACCTGGTGGAGTAAAAGGTGGTTGTCTGTAAGGAGCTCGATATTGAGCTATGAAAATACAGTAAGTAAAATATTTAAATATAAATATAAATGAAGAAATCAGAATGGCCTATCAGGCTATTATAGGCTGATCTGAAGCTAAAAATACACCACCTACTTGTCTTTACACCTGTTTGCATGATACTGTACTTAATTATTATTTTATGTTGAGTAATCACAATGCAAGATTACATGTACCAGCTATTACTTTGGTTAATCCAATTCATATCTTTGTACTACACTTCATTTTTTTTAAAAAAAGATCTAACCTTCAATAACTGCGATGATAAAATTTCAAATTGAGAATCATTGTGTGATGATTTTACTGTACAAAAGTAGACTAGTAGAATTTAACTATATATGAAAATTTTACATGACTGTGCATGAACAAAAATTATTATTCAATGAATTAAAAATTTGGTTGATTTTCATATGGTACTTTAATGAGGCTGAACTATTATTGGCACTGAAAAAAAATTCCTGTACGAATTTAACTAAATGAATATTGTTCTTCAGTGAAATGATAATCAGTAGTTAAAAACCAGAATAAATATATCAAAAAATTTTTAATAAGTTTAATTTTAGTTGTAACAATGACAATAATGATACATTTGGAGAGAATCTTTGACACTATATACAGATAGTTAATGATATCAGGTGATCTTCATTTTAATAGTGACATTTCTTGTGATTGGTTACTATGCTAATTGGCTATCCCGGAAAGGAAGGAGAAATTCACTAATTTGGTTAGCTCTTATACGCTAAGTATGGGGAGCATTTTTATATATTGATATTGATATTGATATTGAATTGATAAATTGATATTGAATTGATATTATATTGATATCAATATTATGAACAATGGTTTTTACATAAAAAAAAAAAACTTTTGATCATGATCTGCGGTATGATCCAAATTGGTTGATTAAAAAACTGAGGGCTAACCATATATTAACATCAAGGAATTATGAATTAGTCAAAAATCTGAGAGCTAACCATATATTAATATCAAGGAAATATTTATTTCATATATATTGTTCAGGAGGCTAATTTTGTGATTAATTAAAATAAGAATTGAAGGGAGCTAAATATATAAAAGCGGTTGAAATAATTTAAACGTTCTTAAATGAACCTGACCAAAAAATATATATAAAAAAAATATATAGTATATATCTGAATTTTATTAAAAAAATATTTTATTAATATATACTGTATATATATATCCGAATTTTATTATATATATTTCCAAATTTTATTTTATTAAATTATATGAATTTACTTATTAAAATATATATCGATATTACATGAAATGATTTATTAAAAAAATAAAGGACAGAATTCTTTTTATATGAAAATATTAATTGTGTAGACATAGGATCGTCCAAATTTGATTTGAAATATCCTATCATGTGAAATAAATTTTATTGAATAATTTTATTTGGTTAGAAACGAAAAAATTTTTTTAAAAAAAAATTTTTATAAATTTCAAAAAAAATCTTCTTTTAAGGCCAATTACAAGATTATCAAATCGAAACGTAAAAAAAATAATTAAATTATTTTAGATGAAAAAAAATAAAATAAATTATTTATTTATTTAAACGAAATTAAATTATATCTTACCAATACTTTTGTTTCTGTAAATAAGTGTTAAAATTTATGGTATATATCATACTCTTAGTAAGGGCCAGTCACTGGCCCTAGGGTATGACTCTAGTTTGATGAACAAGAAAAATAGCAAAATTACAGAATAATTTCTTATTATGCATTTGTTTTGTTTTCGTATGTTACTTTTCTTTTTTTTTTAAAAAAAAAATTTTTGGTATATTTTGTTTCTTTTTACAACCATCTAGCAGGGATTCTATATACAGTATATCGTCTTACCGATTATCTGGGGTTTAAACATATCACAATTTGATAATATCACTTTTTTAAATGCGAAAAAAATAACAAAAAAGTATTGTATATTTAAATTTAATAAAAAATTATTTAAAAATTTTTTTTTTATAGAAAATTCATTGGAGAATTTTAATAGAGAATGATAGATAATTTTGTTAGAAAATTTTTTTAACAGAAAGTTAATTCGATAAAAATTCAGAGTTTATATACTGTTTATCTAAAGTTTTTATATTTTCTGGAAAAAATATTATCATACATATATAATTATTTCTTTTCTAGTGTAAAAAAAATTGAACTGTGCATTGATCTATAAATTTTTCAGAGCAAATTTAGACGGAAACGTTTGGCGGGTAAGGATGGTCATATTAAATCATTAAAAAACTTTTTTTTAGAAAATCTATTCTCCGCATCAGATTCAATTGGATACGGAATACAGATACACAAGAAGAATTAAAAAAAAACAAATTGAACACTCTCTCAAAATAAATCTTGATTGGGAAGAAAAAAGAAATAATTTTTTTAAAAAATAGAACGATTACATTTTTTGAAGAAATTTGTAAAAAGTTTTTTTTTTAATTCTCCCAAAATGAAAATTGTATATTAAATTGTACAAATAAATTATATATAAGTTCCTAAATAAATTATTTATTGAAAAATTAATTAAAAAAAATTATTTTATTAAATTATTATTTTATTAATAAAAAAAAAAGCTTATAATAAGTTCAAAACAGATCCCAGGACCTTCAATCAAAAAAAATATAACAAATTACAATAATTATACAATAAATATTGTATTTAATACCGATCGAAAAATTTTTTTTTGATACGGTGGATATGCATATTGTAAGGGCCGAAATTACCTAGTGAAATTATTGCTAAAAAAATATGTATCCTAAAATATTAGCTTGGTTAGACTCAAATTCATGGAAAACTTATCTAATTTATGTGAAATTATACATTGTAAATTTACTTGAAATTACTTTTCATTTCTATATAAGTTTATTTATAGAATAAAAAGTAAAAAAGTGTTTATTCTATTGTGTGATACAGTACAGGTGACGCGCGCCTGAGGCGCAGCATAGTCACTATAAAATTGGCTAAAAATCGTTCTTTTTTATATAGATAATACATAAAATTTTATATTATATCGTAAACAACTTACATATTCAGAAATAATTTATATTTTGATTAATGTATAATATTTGTATTATAGCCACATCATCTGATCATATATGCTCTTTTGTAATTATTCATTTATACCTTTATGGATAAGCGAAATAGCGTAGTCCTAGCTTTTTGAATAGTTTGACCGAAGGGTGAGGTCCCGTAGGGGATAAATTTCCAAAATTCTATACACGTATTTTAGTTGTCCATCATGTAAATGTTGTCTTACTTTAATTTGTAATAGTTTTGGTTATACTACTCTTCTAGTAATAAAATAAAAATAAATAAAGCGAAAAAAAAATTTTTTTTTTTGCACCGGTTTTTTTACATGAATTTATTTGATTCATTTATTTATGTAAATTATGAAATTCGATCAAGTAAAAAAAAAGAGATAGGAAACAAATAAAGATCAGTTTTTGTTTTCTTTTGATTTTAAATTTTTTTTTGTGAAGAATTTTATAAAGAAATAAATTTTATATTGCGAAAATATCACAAAATAGTAATGTGTAAAATTTTTATGAAAAGAATAAACTTTATGTTGCAAAAAATATTGCGAAATATATTAATTTTGAATTTTATGAAAAAAATAAATTTTATATTGCGGTAACATTTTTTTTTTAATTTTTATATAAATTGATAAATTTTATAATATGTAATACGTATATTTTGAGTAATACGTAAATTTTTTTTAATTTTATTTTTGTGTAAATATTGCATAACATGTTGAGTAACATGTAAAAAAAATTTTTTTTATATAAGAAAATCTTGATTTATATAAAAAAAAATTTTTTTTTTTTTAATAATTCTTATTTTTGCGTAAATATTGCGTAATATATAGATTATAGAGTAACAAAAATTTTTTTTAATTTTTTTTATGAATGAAAAAAAATGAAGAAAAAAAATATATATAGGCCATCGATTCATAAGGAGGAAGGGTGGGTATACTCTTAGATTTAGGATTCACTATTCTTATTCCTAAATCTATAATCTAAATCTAAGATATTAACAAAAGGTCATTTTCATGGGGGAAATTGATATGCTTTTGAAAGATCTTTTAAGTGAAAGTTATTGTAAAAAAAAATGACTTACAATTTATGAATATGCAAACTCTTTTATAAACAAGCTTCGTTAAAATAAATAAATCTAGCTTTTTCTTAAATAAAATGAATAAACAAATGAAGTTTTCTATTTATAATGAATAAATTAAGCATAAAAAAATGGCAGATTTCAGTTTATTATAAGTTAAAATAGTAAAATAGTAAAAATTTAAGGGAATTGCTAAACGTCGCCTGGGTGATTGTCACCTGGTTTTTTTTTCAAATATGTCACATGATGTACAATATAAAATTTTATCGCAAAAGATATTTTAAAAAAATTTTTTTGCAAACATATTTATTCAAAATAATCTTATCTATTGAAATTTTATTTGCAAATATTAAAATTTCACACATTTACGATTTAAAGAAAAAAATCACCGTATTTTTAATGAAGTGATACAAATAAAAGAAACAATAACAATAAATAAAAAGATAAGTAAATTACAATGATCAAAGAGAAAGATGCTAATAAAAAATGAAATAACAATGGAGTAATGGAAAGTAATAAAAAATGAAAGGGAGTAAAAAAGAGTAATGAGAAGTGATAGGAAACAAAAAGGAGAAATGGGACATAATGAGAGATGAAAAGGAGTGATGGGAGACGAAGAGTAGTGATGAGAGATAAAAAGGAGTGATAGGAGACAAAAAGAAGATGAAGAGGAATGATAAGAAATGAAAAGAAGTGATGGGAGACGAAAAGAAGCGATAGGAGACAAAAAGGAGTGATGGTAGACGAAGAGGAGTAATGGGAGATGAAAAGGAGCGATGGGAGATGAAAAGAAGTGATGGGAAGATGAAGAGGAGTAAAAATTTATTAAAATTGTAAATTTAATAAAAAATTTTCCAATCAATTTTCAATCAATTTTTTATAAAAAAAAAGATCTCAAATAAAATTCTTTATTAAAAAAAAATTTCAAGCCAAAATTCTCGATACACTTATTAAAAAAAACTATTTTCAATAAAATTTTCTATTAAGATTTCTAAACAAAATTCTCCATCAAAAAAATAAAAAAATTTTTCAACAAACAATTCTATAATTAAATTCTCAATCAAAAAAAATATCACCGATTAAAGAAAAATTCAAAGATTCTTACCACCTATTAAAAAAAATTCTCAAAAGAATTTCTATATCAAAAAAAAAAACTCCTCTCCTATTAAAAAAAAATCTTTACCGAAATTCTCTTTCAAAAACAAATCTCCCCTGTTAAAAAATTTACACTAACAAAATGATCTATCAAAAAAAAATTCTATGATGAAATTTCTATCAAAAAAATAAATAAATTCTCAGCGAAATCTATTAAGAAAATTCTTTATGAAATTCTCTATCAAAAACAATCCCCCTATTAAAAAAAATTCTCTAATAAAATCCTCCGTCAAAAAATACTTTCACCTATTAAAAAAAATTCCCAAAAGAAATTCTTTATCAAGGAAACTCCCTCCTATTAAAAAAAATTCTTAACGAAATTCTCTATCAAAAAAAAATTTTATAACGAAATTATCTATCAAAAAAAAATCTTCTCTATTAAAAAAATTCTTTAAATAATTTTCTACAAAAAAAAAAAATTCTCAAATAATTCTTTATCAAAAAAATCTCTCCTGTTAAAAGTTTTTAACGAAATTATCCATAAAAAAAAAAAACTCAGAAATGTCCCTATCAATGAAAAAAATTTTCTAACGAAATTTTTTATCAAAAAAAATCTTATTAAAAAAAATTCTCAAAGAAATTCTATCAAACAAAGCCTTTGCCTATATTAAAAATAAAAATTCTCTACAAAATTTGTTTATAAAAAAAAAGCCAATAAAAAAAAAAATTTTTTAAAAAAAAATTAAATGGCGGGTACCCGATATGTAAAACGGCGGGTACCTGATATGTGAAGCGGCAGGTACCTGATATGTAAAACAGTGGATACCCAATATTTGAAATGGTGGGTTTTTGATCCCTTAATAATTTAAAATTTGGTCCAAAATAAATTAATAAACCGGTATAATATAAAGCGCATACACGTTAAATTATGTAGCATATACACGTTGCTTTTTATGGTGGGTTACCCCTGAAATTGACAAGTTAACCCAACAGAACAGGGGTAACCCGCCATGAAATATAACGTGTACACGCTACAAAACATAGCGTATACACGTTATGTTTTGCTACGCACTTTTGACCACTACCGCTTGCCATACAGTCGTTGCATCATACAATAAAATTAGCTGTATCACATGATTAATTTCAAATGAAAAAAAAGAAAAAAAAGTATAATTTAAAATTTAATAACTATGTTCCTGTGATTCAATTTATCATAAATAATTTTTAATACTCTAAAGGAACAATTAAATATTTTAAATTTATCTTAATCTGATATGACTATAATAGTTATAACCATTTAAATATACATAATATTAGTTAAAACATAAATATTTATGTAGTTTATTCAATAAAACTTAAACTTATTAAAATATAAATGAAAAAAAATTATTATTTGTTTAGCTTTATAAATTAAATAAAAGTAATATTTTTTGTTCGAAAGTATAACTTTTAAGTCAACTTTTGCATAAAAAGAAAATTGAAGGAAATCTGTAAAACTTTATAACTTGAAAACCAACTCTTACCTGGTAAATATCATACTTATAACCTTGAAAATATTTAGTTTATCATAAAAAGTTTATAAAATCATGGGAAATTTTCAAGAAATAAACTAGGACCCAGTTGAACTAAAAAAATCATGAGAATCTTTCCTTTTTTAGATAATTTTGATAATGCCAGTCAGAATATTATTTCCTATTATAGTAATCGACTGACATTATCATAATTCCGGCCCTGAAAAAATGCGTACAGCTCATAGTAAAAATTTTTTTTTCATCACCTGACCCCTATATATATATTTCTGGGTCCTAATAAACTTAACAAGAAACTTTTATTTGAAGTAATTGAAAAAGGGCATTGCTAAATCTCACTGCAGGTGATTTTCACCACACCAGCATTAGCAAATATTAATGGGCGGAGTTTCATGTCATTTTTAATTCTGCCCAAAATTCTATCCTAATCCTGGCAGGGTGACAATCACCAGCGGTGATATTTAGCAATACTCATTGAAAAATGGAGAAAATCAGGGAAACCAAATTAGATTTACATCTGGCTATACAATTAGGGAACATACTAAGTGTAATTTCATTGAAAAATTTACGATTTTATTATAGTTTATTAAAAAAATTTAATTTCATCGAAAAAACCACGATTTATTATAATATAATGTAATTTTATTAAAAAAATACAAACATTATTAATTTAGATTTTAGATAATAAAAAAATGTGTAATTTAATTAGCACTAATCTATTTATAGTTAGTATATGCGGCTTAAGGCTAGCATGTGATTCAATTTTGATAGTGTCATAAGTGATGACCATCTAAAATTTTTTTAAACAACATCAGGGAACTCTTCCTTCAAAAATTAAAAAACATAACAATTCTGCAGTAAAATTTTAATTTTATTTTACTCAGTTTTTTATTAAAATGGAAGATACAAGAAAAATACAAATAGCCGAAAATAAGTTTCCTATGCTTATTATGGGTGATGAAAATAGGTTTTTAAAAACTACATATTTCCAATATATACAATATTGTGAAAGTCTTAGTGCTTCGTTTTTTAAGGAACGTTCAACAGAAGTTCAAAATAATATTTTAAAAGCAAATTTTAGATTAACAAATGAAGACATACTCAGTTGGGAGAATAGAGCCTCTCGTTACCAAATGACTCCTCAAAGTTTCTCATTTTTTTTACATGTTGCTATGTACTCTGCTTCTCATGGTTTTAACGCAGTATATGATGGAATACAACAGAGATATGCTAAAAGAAAGCAAATAATGAATGTTGTGAGAAAACATGAGGATAAGTCTAAAAAAAGAAAGGCTAAAAAGAATAAAAAGAAAAAACACCAAACTGTTGATTCTGATTCTGATCCATTAACAAATGATGAATCAGATGATTATATGCGAAATACTGTTGATGATGATGATCAAATAGGTGATGATCAAGATGTTAATATAAATCGGTCGATTGTGGATGCCTCTGGATCTCAATCACATGTTGATCAACCTTTTGATATGGACGTCACACCAGTAGAACCAGTATCTAATCTGGATGTTACAATGCCTCAGCCGCAGCTATTACAACAACCAGATAATAATTTATCTAATTTTACAAAATCTTCGAATAAAAAAAAGAAGTCAAATAAAAATATAATTCAGCAAGTTATTACAGGTCATAAACCAGGTGATGATGGTACATCACAAGTCAGAGACATTTTGGTTTATGATATCCCAGTATCCTGGACGCCAGAAGAAATTCTGCAAAAGTTAACATTTTGGGGGAATACTATCTCATTACAAATGAAACAACAAAAGAAATACCAAACAGTTCATTTGAAGATAGAATTAAATTCTTTGCGTCTTACCCAGTTCGAAGGTAATGATGATCCTGTTTGGACTACAGATTTAGGGGGGATACCGGTTCGATGGTTTCCAGCAAGGTGGACACTCAAAGAAAGAAAACAACGTGAGAAGTTCCAAGCTACGATTCAAAAAATTCCAGAATCGATGATGATAGCAGCCTTATGGAAAGACCATTGCCCACATTCATTCCTTTCTGCGATTAAGGGTTTGAAAAGCTTTAAAATTATACAGACTGCAAGGGGGATCGTAGGACCCCGAAATATATATGTAGAGGTCAGGTCCAGAAGTGGTCCAAAATACGCATTCTTTCAGGGCCGGAATTACGATAATTTCAGCCATTATCTAAATTAGGAAATATTATTTTGGCTGGGATTATCCATAAAAGGAATGATCTACATGATTTTTTTGACTCATTATACGCAAACTCTGACCTGACCTTTTTATGTATATTTCGGGGTCCTGGGATCATAAACTTATTGGTTATTTTGAAAAGTGGGTTGATATGCGTACAGCATTAGATAATCAATTTGATTGGGAGTAATTGCACCTGTCTTGGAATCAACATGATTCTCCATCGCAACGAACAAGGTCATTTGGTAATAATACCAACAAGGACCGGCAACGAACTTCAGGAAGTCGATAGACTGATAAAAGTAAACAGAATTCTAAGAATTCTAAAAAGAAACCACAAGAGGCAAAATCTGAGAAGCATAAAAAGCAGAAGAAAAATAAGTCCCGTAAAACATCACGATTAAAGGTCTCACTGGTCGAAATCAAAAAAATCGGACATATGGAAAATCAGCTAAAAATCAGACCAAAATCGACTGACATTACAAATCGGCACATCTGATTGATGCCAATCGGACAATTTAATGAAAATCCAGAAAAAAATCATCATATTTGATTGACGGCTGATTGATGCTAGTTGAAATCAAAAAAAAAATCAGACAAATGGCAAATCAACCTAAAATTTGCCCAATATTCAAATATGTACTTCCAATTTATGGAAAATTGACAATTCAATAAAAATTCAATAAAAATTCAATAAAAATTCGGCAAAAAATCATTATATTTGATTGACGGCTGATTGATGCTGGTTGAAATCAAAAAAAAATCAGACAAATGGCAAATCAACCTAAAATTTGCCCAATATTCAAATATGTACTTCAATTTATGGAAAATTGACAATTCAATAAAAATTCAATAAAAATTCAATAAAAATTCGGCAAAAAATCATTATATTTGATTGACGGCTGATTGATGCTGGTTGAAATCAAAAAAAAAATCAGACAAAATGACAAATCAACCTAAAATTTGCCCAATATTCAAATATGTACTTCCAATTTATGGAAAATTGACAATTCAATAAAAATTCAATAAAAATTCAATAAAAATTCGGCAAAAAATCATTATATTTGATTGACGGCTGATTGATACAAAAAAAGTCATCAAAATTAACTTTTGAAAAACATGATTTGTCATTAAAATTCAGAAATTCGGAAAAATCAACACCAAATTTATAGTCAATTACTCAATTTATTATAAATTTATGTCTAAAACTTATAAGTTTATAATTGGTATTTTCTACTAATTGGATTTACGGCTAAATACTCTCTTGCATTTTGCCGGTTTGAGATTTGGTAACTTACTGGTACAAATCTACCTAAAATATGATGCACAGGTATTATACAATCACGACTTATTGGATAAAATTCGGTATTCCACAACTCAACATTACAAATTTCATCACTGCTGAAATAGTATCGAATATTGGTTGAATTTGCGTGTTTATACCAACGAACGTATGCTAGAAAATGTTCGACGGGACTATCCGGAAAGTCTACTACGTGAGTAAAATAATACTGAATTTGACCTGGGTAGGTGTCGACATCTTCATCATCCGTAATAAATTTCGCTAAGACGTACGAACTTTTTACATGTCTTAACGATAATGACGATCCAAAGACTTCTGAACCAATCCGACACCTTCCGAATTGGTTAATTTTGACCCTAATTATTATATCGTTATCTAAACCTTCTACAAGAGGCCTCTGAAATCCAAATGATTCGTAAGTCGCATTGTAATATTCGACTATTAAATTTAACATTTCACTTGAAAGTAGTATATTATGAGATACCGGCTTAAGAAATTCACCTGGGAAGCCTTCTTTGCCAGAAATCTGTGAATCTTTAATATTTTGTGAATTCAGCCAAAATCGATGCATCTCATCTGACGAAAATTCATCAGTAACTGAAAGGGACCCGATAGTATGCTGACTGTTTAGCAATTCAAGACCTTTTACTTCGATACCTGAACTTATGATATTTTCGATTTGTTTATCAAACATTAATCGACGCATAAGTTCAGACTCAATTTTCCTGTTGCTGTTTGGTAACGAACCTAAAAGTGCGAAATCAATAAATTATAAGCTAATATTGAAATTGTTAAAATCGTTAAAAAATCGTTAACGGATATTTACCTAAAATACCGTTCATACGTTCGAAAGAGAAACACCAGAACGCATATAATGGTCCATAATCAGATGAGCAATCACGCAAATGCAGAGAAAGATGAAGATTCGGTGTGATCTTATCTCTGCCGTGGTGATTCTCAATGAGCTTGACTATTTCGATAAGACTTCTATGGGCTTCATCCACCAAATTAGATTCTAGAATCTGATTTACCAAAATCGAACAAACCCTGACAAAATGATTCAGGATTCTTCTATCTACGTCTGAAAGGTGTTCCCAAAGTGATACAGTTGAATAAATTGTAAAGAATATTCGCCACTGATCGGCCGTAAAATTGGTGAATCCCTCTCCACTATGAATTTTTCCTGGAATTCGACCTAAATCGGATGGTATCTGAAACTTGTCCATCTTTTTCTGAATTTTGTTCAAAGAATTTGGTGTCAAAATACCCCCATCGATCCAAATTCATTTTACTATCCACTTCGCAATGCCCAGAAATAAGCAATGCATTGGATCGACTGTAATAAATCTAATAGGGTCAAAATATGATAGACGCAACAATTCGGACCATCTAACGCCAGTTTCTTTGACGAAGCGCTTTCTAGCAGCGTCTGAGTTGCATCTTCGCCAACCTAATGCGTTTTGCCGGTGCTTATTCGAATCTCGAGCAGAATACCCTACATCATCCATTCCAGCAAAATTATGCTGCCCATTTTCATAATTTGCTTTTTTCTCACACCTGTGACATGAAACTAAGGCAGAAACATGACCGCAAATTTTTCTTGCGGCAGGAATGTCACATGATACTAAGATTAAAGCGCCACGAACTCTCTTTCCATTTTCGCATTCATAAGTACGATTTAGTGTTAATCCAGCCCAGAGTGTTTCCAATTCGTTAACTATTGGTGCTAAATAGTGTTTCACTTTATGTAGGCTGACCTTCTTTGGCCCAGGTAAAATGCCGAGAGTCAATAAATTTTCACGTCTAAATCGGATATCACGTGGCAAATTGCATATAGCGGCGTATATGACACCGATACTATAAATGGTACTATCATATGGCTGAAACCAATCAAGATTCAGCATCAAGCCAAGATGAGAATCGGCCACTTCGCTTCTGAAAAAATTTGGCGAATCTTCATTGTCCGATTCTTTAAAATTCTTTCACACTTGCCCATCATATATATCGGTCAAAATATTATCAAAATTTGACTGATTAGCCCAATGTCGGAGAGAATTTTCAAACCCAGGCTGACAAAACATAGTGGCAAGTTGTTGATTGATTCCAGCAAACGGATACATTAAATTAGGTCGTATTATTGTTCAATTTGTCGATGCGCTAATTTTTTCAGACAATGCCGTATTGCAAAGACGTAATCTGCGAACTGAAGAATTGGGAAATTCTATGTGTTGACATTTCATTATAGCAGGATTGTCCTCTTGTTTGAAATCTACCACTTCCTCTTTTTTATACAATTTGTGACATTTCGGACAAGGTACAAAACTATGAAATTGGTCATTTAATCCAAGCTTCTTTCTTGTTAAGTAAAGCGAATCTGGGAAATCATTAAAATCGTCACTACTGAACTCGCACAGGACCAATTTCATAAATTTTATTAGAGTCTCAGTAGCTGTCTTTGCGATATTGAATCTTGTTCGAAAGTTCATTATCCAAAGTAAAATCCATAAAAATCGATCATAATTCGATTCTAAATATGGTGGGTTTTGAAATGGTTCATAACTAGGTGGTGAATAGTCTTCAAAAATTTCAGAAATTCCAGAAATTGGATCATTATCTGATTCACTGCCTATAGACAATGTATCACTGTAGATATCTTCTTCTGTAGTATATTCGGATGATGATGAATCTTCTGGATCTTCTGAAATTTCCGGACGATTTGTATACTTTCTTGCACGTTGTCGAGGTAAGAAGTTAAATTCGACATCTTGATGTTCATCATCAACATCATCTTGATTACTGTTATCTGATTTTTCCGATTCTTGTCTAATAGATTCATCAATCATTCGTCCAGCTGAAGCGGGTATTGATGTTTCACCTATTTCAAGTTGACGAACTTGAGACGAAATTGTACCTTGTGAATCTTGGTATTCTTGATGTCTAGAATCGTGAATTTCTTTTGTGCGAGAATCCACCAAGTTGCCATCACAATCAGGACAATTACAAACTACTAGTTTTCTTTTATTACTTGTTGGTCTAGCAGAAGATACTATTTCTTCGTTTATTATACCAGAAATTGATCTATTTCTACGAGTAGAAGATGGCTGATTTGAAGGTGATTCTTCATCATCAAGATCGTCAAGTATACTAAAGACTGACCTTTTTCTGCTCATTTGTTTAGTATTTGAATAAGTTTAATAAGTTTGGCAAAATCCAAATTTGTAAAAAGGCCGATTTTTATAAAATTTGGAATAACACAAAATTTGTATAATTTGTATGTATAATTAATGTAATCCTGGCTTCTATGATTATTTCAATAATTTTTTAGGATTTAATATTTTTTTTTCGCAAATTTGGCAATTTTATATAATAAATTTGCGAATTTTCTAATTAATATACTTTTAAAAATTGCAATATGATTTAAGCTTATTTTACAATAAAAAGCTTATTTTTAAAATAAAAAGCTTATTTTTAATAAAAAGCTTATTTTTAAAATAAAAAGCTTATTTTATTTTAAAATAACTTTTATTTACAAGATAATCACTTTATCATCCCTTTATCATTTTCGGATGCCAAACAAACCTTATCAAAAGAAACTGTAAATTTTAGCGAAAGTTGAAAAGTAACAATTTTGTATTAATCGAAGTGGTATTGCTATAATAACAATATATTTTCGATTTTACTGCAAATTTCGACAAAGTATAACTTGCCGCATTAAAGTATATCAAATTTTAACGCAGTAGAACGCTAACAATTTTCGTAATTTTAATTTATTTGTCTTTTTAATTATGATTTATAATTGATTTTTCAATCGAGAAATCAACGCAGGACGCTAACGATTTTCTTATTAATTAATTGATTTGTCTTTTTAATTATGATTTATAGTTGATTTTTCAATCGAGAAATCAACGCAATAGGAACGCTAACGATTTTCTTATTAATTAATTTATTTGATTTTTTAATTATGATTTATAGTTGATTTTCCTCGAGAAATCAACGCAGTAGAATGCTAACGATTTTCTTATTAATTAATTGATTTGTCTTTTTTAATTATGATTTATAATTGATTTTTCAATCGAGAAATCAACGCAGTAGAATGCTAACGATTTTCGTAATTTTAATTTATTTGTCTTTTTTAATTATGATTTATAATTGATTTTTCAATCGAGAAATCAACGCAGGACGCTAACGATTTTCTTATTAATTAATTGATTTGTCTTTTAATTATGATTTATAGTTGATTTTTCAATCGAGAAATCAACGCAGTAGAACGCTAACGATTTTCGTAATTTTAATTTATTTGTCTTTTTTAATTATGATTTATAGTTGATTTTTCAATCGAGAAATCAACGCAATAGGACGCTAACGATTTTCTTATTAATTAATTTATTTGATTTTTTAATTATGATTTATAGTTGATTTTTCAATCGAGAAATCAACGCAGTAGAACGCTAACGATTTTCGTAATTTTAATTTATTTGTCTTTTTTAATTATGATTTATAGTTGATTTTTCAATCGAGAAATCAACGCAGTAGAACGCTAACGATTTTCTTATTAATTAATTGATGATTTTTAAATTTATAAATAGGACGATATGACGATATTGAACCCGCTTCGATTTTTTAAACGAATATTGAGTGAATATAAAATGTCAAATAATAGCAATAATAAAAAAAACAATAAAAAAAATAACAAACAAAAGCAACAGAGGTTTCAAGAAGAAACACCTGACGAAGGATCTAATCATCAACGGGGAAGAACGGAAGAAGAAAGTAATCCGAATGAGACGAGTGACAAGACCAATAAGTCGACTAGCAAATCGTCACCCACCAAGTCAAACAAACAAAAACAGCAAAGGTTTCAAGAAGAAACACCTGACGAAGGATCTAATCGTCAACGGGGAAGAACGGAAGAAGAAAGTAATCCGAATGAGACGAGTGACAAGACCAATAAGTCGACTAGCAAATCGTCACCCACCAAGTCAAACAAACAAAAGCAGCAAAGGTTTCAAGAAGAAACACCGAGCGAAGGATCTAATTGTCAACGGGAAAGAGCAGAAGAAGAAAGTGATCCGAATGAGACGAGTGACAAAACCAATAAGTCGACTAGCAAATCGTCACTCACCAAGTCAAACAAACAAAAGCAGCAAAGGTTTCAAGAAGAAACACCTGACGAAGGATCTAATCGTCAACGGGGAAGAACAGAAGAAGAAAGTAATCCGAATGAGACGATTGACAAAACCAATAAGTCGACTAGCAAATCGTCACCCATCAAGTCGATCCTCAAATCTGCAAAGTCGACTAAGCCGACTCAAGAAGAGTCTGACGATGAGGTTATAGAAATTGAACCGCCAAATATTCCTAAAGGTAATTGAATTTTGGAAAATTGCTGATTGACATGTACGATAATTAATAATTTTTATAGATCAACAAGAGATGTTATCGGAAATGAAAAAACGATATGGGAATATTCGAATTCCACAAAAATTCATATTAGTGGTTAAAGACGATCAAGGTAATGAAAGGATGATCGATGACGACGATACTAATTTAGAAGCAGGTACGATTTTGACTTCATTCGTATAAATCCAGAATTATTCGTAAAAAAATATTACTATTAATAAAATTCTTTATTTAGAAAATCTAAAATTAAAGAAACAAATTGAAGAAGTACAAGTAGAGAATGCAAAGCTTCAACGTGAAAATAACTGATTATTCGACGAAAATCGTTTTTTGACTCGAATAAACGAGGCCTTTGCAGACGAGAATGACGATCTACACGAAAGCTTAAACAGGTATTCGAGAATCCGTCTGCCTAAAGCCATTCATAGGCAGACGGATCTCGAACAGCCGGCAAAACGTCAAAAAAGAATTAAGACAAAAAAGTCCGAGCGATACGAGGAAGATTCGGAGAAAGAACGGTCTGGTTCTAACAATAATGATGAGTACGACAAAAAAGAAGCTAGGGTATATTAATTTTATTTGTCTGATTCAGTTATTTAAAATTGCAGTATTGAGTAATTAAGTACCGGTTATCATTATTTGATTGTTATATTTAGGCTGAAATGAAGTCTATTTTGAAAACCATCGATGAAACTCGAGGACTAGATTACAATGAAACGTTCAATAGCGTGAAAAATCTCAAGATTCGTCATAAGCTAGTCCCTGAATTGCGTTCAGCCCTTGCTCCGTATTTTCCCGCTTCGAATAAGCAACTTACAAAATGGTTGGGTTGTCTCCACAAGTCTCGTCATTCTCATCAAAGATTAATGGATAGGGGAAAAGCCGATGAAAATAAACACCGGGTGCACTCAAACAATCGAGTATACGACGTTAGTAATGATTTATAATTATTATGCTGAATTTTATTCTGATTATGTATTGAATTTTATTCAAATTATAACGTATTTTAGAAGAAAATCCGCCGAATTAAGGCGGCAAAGAGATTATATAGTTTTGACGATGAACGGATAACAAAATATGATAAGCGTAGATTACTAAAGATGTTATCCAATCGCTTATTTCATTCTCCAGAAATAAGCGAGACAGATGAAGAAGACCCAACAAAGTCCATAATTGCTATTTACGACTATTCGTGGAGATCTGATGAGGTTAGAACTTCTGAATCTTGATTTTTCAGACGAATCGCTGGATTTAATTTTTATATTTTATTGTTTCTTCAGCTTAAAAATTTGCTACGAAATGTACTCGATGTACACTCGTCAAATAAGTCGAAATTAATACGCGAACGTAGATACGACGACGAGGTACAAAATTAGACCGACCACATCCGTCGAATGCTCCCGAATGGTCTTATATCATACAACAACAAGATTTAATATTCGATACTGATATCGATCAGGGTTTAATCACTGAATATGATGAAGAAGAAGAAGAAGTTAGTAGAGGGACAACACCAGCAACTGGCAACACCACCGAAAATGATGAAGACCATAACAAGGAAGAAGAAGAAAAACCATCAAAATCAACAGTCGGTGACAATCATAATAATTCAGATTCTGATTTACATATGGACGACGCGCAATGAACGAATCTGAATTAATTTGGTAGAAAACTTTCTTTTTTTCGTCAAAAATCTATATATATATGTAATTAATATTCCAAATTATTAGTATTAGAATTTTCCATAATTCAAAATAAATTTGTCTTAATTCAGAAAAAAATTAATTACAATTCGAAATAAATTTACTGCAAATTTACCGCAATTCAGAATAAAATTTACTGCAAATATACCATAATTCAGAATAAAATTTACTGCAATTCAGACGCAATTCAGAATAAAATTAACCGCAATTCATTAAATTTTTACCGCAATTCAGAATAAATTAACCGCAATTCATTAAATTTTTACCGCAATTCAGAATAAATTTACCGCAATTCAGAATAAAATTTACCGCAATTCAGAATAGAAAATTTACTGCAATTCAGATTAAAATTTACTGCAATTCAGAATAAAATTTACCGCAATTCAGAATAAAATTTACCGCAATTCAGAATAAATTTACCGCAATTCAGAATAGAAAATTTACCGCAATTCAGAATAAAATTTACCGCAATTCAGAATAAATTTACTGCAATTCAGATTAAAATTTACTGCAATTCAGATTAAAATTTACTGCAATTCAGATTAAAATTTACTGCAATTCAGATTAAAATTTACTGCAATTCAGATTAAAATTTACTGCAATTCAGATTAAAATTTATCGCAATTTATCAAAATTTATCATAATTCAGAATAAATTCACTGCAATTCGGTAAATTTATGAATATATTTTTTTAAACAATTCAGATCAAAAATACTAAGCAATTCAGATACAATTTGGATATTCTGATCGGCGTCGATCGGCCTGCCAATCGGAACTTTGCCTAAATTAATAAATCGGCCATCTTTATCACCAAATTCGGCCTAAAACCGGACATCCAATTTCTAGCCGATTTGGACTATTTTGACCAGTGGAAGAACAGGAACCAATGACATCCAGGATGAACAAAACTAAAAAGGGAGTTCTAATCTATCATTCGTATTTTTCTTTTAACTAAAACTAGCTATTGTATGTAAATATTGTCATATACAAAATAATATAGGTTACATATATAGGTCCATGATTGTTTTACATATAGTAAAAAAAAAAGAAAAAAGAAAACTAAAATTGAGTAAACTAATAAGGAAAAATATTCCGTTTATTGGTCATGTCCAGGTGTGGGCAGAAGATTAATTCTTCATTTTCTTGCTTTCCTGATGGGTCTTTCATCACCATCTTTGATCAATCGAAGATGATCAGGTTCGGGCGTAGAAGGATATTGTTGTTGAAGAGTAGGAGTAATAGGAGCAAAATGAGCTCTATGGAAATCCATAATGAGTTTATCTGAAAAAAAAGTAACTTGGTTATTATCGTTAGTTTCAATGACCTTGTCCTCATCAACTATTGGAGGTAAGCGTGAACGTAAACTATTTTGATATTTAAGATAACGTCTATTCGCTTTAAGGTAACCATGTTTAAAATCAGGGATACCGGATAAGTCAAAGCGTCGTCGCACTTTATAAGCAAAGAGATTAATGTTGTATGTGTTGAAGTAATAGGATAAAGCGTTCCCAGTAAAATTATCTGGTAGAGTAGGTAAACTTTTCTTTTTCTTGTTACGCATTTTGACACGGCGTTTCCAGTTTTTGATCCTTTTGCGAAGGGCTTTATCATTTTTAATTTCCCAATCGCATTTAATATGATGTGAACATCATTCAACTGCATGTTGAATTTTTTTGTACACATACGAGTGCTCATTAATTAAAAAGGGTTTGACTTGACCGAGGGATCTCTCTGATTTGAAGATTGAAAATTTTAAACGATTCCACCGTTTAATTTGTTGTTGTGTACGGTTAGCATACAGTGCAAAGTTATGATATTCTTTGTAGTACATGCGCGAGGTGTCCACACCTTTCTTCGTTTTTGTAGATGTTGGTTCCATTACATTTTGAAGATAAAAATCATGTTTTCCTCTTCATTCATTATATTTACGTGTAATAACGTCGTATGAGATACCTAATCGTGTTGAATGAACTTCTTTTGCGTGATTATGAGGGATATAACTACGATTATGGACATAAAAACTAGGGTTTTGAGGTAATTTGCCAGTTTGACGACTCTTATCTCCATGTATTATAAAACTCGGGAGATGATTATTACATTTTCGTCGATTGTGTGAAAGTACGACAGCAGCTGGTTGTTGACAACAATGATCATTATTTCCTACAAATCCACAGGCGAAGTAGTATCCCAGGTAAATCACGTGGGGCCCGGAACTAAATCGAATAAAGGTCTTTGTTTGCCTATTTTTATCTGATGCGGAAGTGGTTCTATTTTTAACCGCCAATATTTTATCTATTAATAATTGGCGTAAACGATTAAAATATCTATCTACAATAGCAGGTGAAAATTGTTTGTTTAAGGTGAAAATGAAGGTCAGGTATGTCCCTATAAGGTAATTCAGATTGAGTTTTTTACAATTCGAATTGAAGATCCTATGATGATCAACGGGCATTTGGATATCATTGGTACAGACGTTGAAAAAATTTTTTTTTCTTAGATCTACATATCGGGTATCATCTAACTCGATAAGGAAATATCTCCCTTTTTTGGTGTTATACAAAGTGCCACATCCATGTGTGTCCCTAACCTCGTATGGGTTGATTTTCTTGGTACTGAGCGAAAATTCAAAAGTTGAGGAAAACGAAGGTAATGAAAAAAGTGAAGGAACGTTGGTTATATTGGTTGAGAGTATATTATCCTGTGGTTGTATATCCATATCTAATACTATATTTTCAGCAAGTCCGCCTTTGGAGATTATTATGCCGCTATCGGAATATGTGTCCAACTGTAAATATGGTCTCAGAGACGTGTATGAAACTGAGGAAAAACTATCTCGACTTGGTATGAAGAAGATGATATAACCTTTTAAGTATGAGTAATATTAAAGGAACAAAACCTCGTATACAACTGAGGCGCCCACTTGGGCCTCCTCCCCTTTGGTGTTTCAAATAGAAACTAAAAAAAACGAACTTTGCAAAATTACTGCGGAAAACTAACAAAATAAAAAAAGGGGAAAGAGTTTTTTTTTTTTTTCGATTTTTTTTTACAGCTATCACGTAAACAATAAACAAATAAACAAAAAATGTAATCACGTGATATCAGTGACGATCATTTGAATTTTGATCTTGATAAAATTAATGTTTATGTAAAGCGAAAAAATCAACTGCACGTGGTACAGTAATTCTATAAAATTAATTTTTTTATTGTTCAACCATTAATTATTGAATATAGTAGAGGAAAAAGTTGTGAGATATTTTGCTGTAACTGTCAGTTATATACACTACATTCTCGTTAAATATGGTGGATGATCAAAAAAATTCTGGATATTTTATAGACGAATTCCGGACGATCAAAAATATCAAATTCCGGATGATCAAAATTCCTTGGACATTTTCCAGACATATTCTGTACATTCAAAAAATTCCGGACATTTTTTTTTGGGCAAATTCCAGATGATCACAAATTCTGGACATTTTTCTAGACAAATTCCGGACAATCAAACATTCAGAAAATTGGTTTTCGTCCTAAATCCTGCAATATCTGGACAATTTCCGGACATTTTCTGGATGCACCCGGACATTTTTAGATACAATTTCCGGACATTTCTTTTTTATAGGGATAGAATGACCTGAAAGTCTTTATTATATTCCAAAAAACAATCTTTTTTTTTATAAATTTTTTAGACCTATATCAATAAATATCTTTTATATAGATGAAAGGGAGGATAATGAAATAATTTTATGCATCTCATTTTTTTATTAGGGCTGTAAGAGATAGCTGGTATATATTAAATTATAATTCTTTCTTTCTTTCTTTACCTGCCAATCATAACTCGGATTACACCCACTAAACATGTGACACTCAGAAAACGTATCCCCTTGCTATTTTTTTTTTTCTTAAATAAAATCAAAAAAAATAATCAAAAAAATTTTTTTCTCTTCAAAATTTTCAAAAAAAAAGAATATTTTAATTAATGTAAGAATTTTCTTCAAGTTTAAGAGGTTTTAAAATTGATTAAATAAAAATACAAACAAACCTTAAAAAAATTTTCTTAAAAAATTATTTCTTAAAATAGCAGTTTATCATGAGTTCATGACAAATTCAGATATAATAATTACTTTATATGATAGCTTGATTAGATTGATCAGATGTAATTATTAAAATATTTGATATTTGATGAAATCAAATATCATTTTTTTTTTATAAAAAAACTTATCAGTATAATTTTTTAAAAGAAATTTTTTTAAAAAATTATTTCTTCATGTTTTTATTTTTTTTTTGTAGGATACCGGACTTCTTTTTTATAGATTTGTTGATCTCTCGGAGACTTGCTAAAATCAACTAAAACAGATAAATGGAATGAATTGGGTGTGTGTATTAATTAAAGAACGTTTCTAATGTTCTTTTATAGGGATGCTGAGCTTCCTGGAATGAACTTGCACATTAAGACGAAGGAGTATTAATGACGTTTTTTAATTAAGAAATGTTTCTAACATTTCCTTTTACTTTTAAGTAGAGGTGCCGGACTTCTGGACAACAAAACTTAACGGTAAGTGTTGTTGAATAGTCAGATATGTTGGTAATGTACTGAGTAGAAGATTATTCGCTAGTTATTTATTTAAGAATTAAGATGAATTCCTCGATTATATCCCAAATAGGTTAATTACTCTAATCTAATGCCAAGTTGGATCTAGGACACCGGACAAAAGTGGTTAGCATTAAAATTTTTTGTTAATTTGGTTAGTTAATCATATTGAGGAATATTATTTTTGTACCAAATTTCGTTTATTAAATTTATCATACTTTCAACGATAGTGATGGATTTAGTGAGAAAAAAAAATTTCTATTTTGAGAAATTTTTAAAAAGCCCCAAGATATTTATAAACGTAAGCTAAAATTAGTTTGCATCACTCATTTATACATTTATGGTAATTTGAGCAACCAAAGTTTGCGAACCAAATTTTTTTTTTCTTACCCCTTCTTTTTAAAAAAAATTATGTAACAGAAAAAGCTATATAAGCTAAGAGGGCTGGATCGACGCTTATACTCATAGATTTTGGATTCGTTGTTCATATTCCTATATAATAAATTCGCAGGCAAGAGATTTCTAATCAAAAAAGAGTGTACTTTGCAAAAATTTTGATCGTTTAGCCATGAGTTTATGAATTATGAGTCACTTTTAACATTTGTTAGTTGCAGAGTGAAATTACCTTAGTTGAATTTTAGAATTTTTAAATACTCTTTATTTGAATCTCAGAAAAAAAAACAATAAAAGATAATCATTATTTAAATGTCATTAAAATTTTTTTTCAATTAAAATTTATTGAGTCTATAAAATATAACCGGTTATCGTTATTTGTAACAATGATAATGTAAGTTTTGCGATTTTTTCTTCTCATCAAAAAAAAAAAAATTTTTTAAAACAAAAACAGAATAATTAAAATGTAAGATACTTGACCTTACGGTGTTTCAATGATTCATAACAGATATTTCACAAGAAAGAAAAAAAAAAGAACGTTAATAATAATTTAAGACAAAAAATAAAGACGCCAAAATAATAAAAAACTGAAATCACCTTTCTACTTGTGATTTCAAAGTCTATACTAAAGTCCAGAGTGTTCCTAGAAAAAAAAGAAAGATAAAAAACGTTAGCAACATTTTAAGACAAAAAGAAGACGCGAAAATAATCAAGAAAACTGGGCAACTCACCTTCTTACTTGCAATTTCAAAGTCCATAGTGAAGTCCTAAAAAAAGTGAGCGTTAGTAACCTCAAATAAAAAAAAAATGAGAAAATAATTAAATCTCACTTGCGATTTCCGTTCCTTAAAGAGAAAGTGCCGCGGAAAATTACTGGCAATAATAGTGATACTGATTATCGGTGTTACAGAAAAGTGATGCATAATCAAAAAAGGAAAGGAAGGACCGCAGTAGTAATTACGCCAGCGGATGGAAGGAAGGAAAATTTCATAGGTTAACAAGTGCTCTATGATAGAAAGTCCTTCGCTACGCTTCATAACTGCGGCACTGTCGTGCCTTACATGTATTTGCAATAAGAATATGATCAGTAAAATTTACTGAGCTGCGCTCAGTAAATCCCACCAATTATATTGCTTATTGCAAATACAACAGTTACTCGGCACGAAGTGCCGAGTAACAATCGCAAGTCTTGAATTTATTAGTAATAGAGTTAAATTTTCGCAAAGACAATGTGGTGATAGAGACACAATTGAACGCTCATACAGAATCAAAAATTTACTTAAAGAATTGCCCACATATAACACTTTATTTAAAAGAAACACGAACAAAATTGATACAGATAAATGTATAAGATGTGGGAAAATCTTCACGGAAGATTGGGAACACATATGGATATGTGAAGATAACGATATATCAATTGATGAAATCATACGAGAATCACCATATAATTTCGAAAAAGTTTTGGATAACTCTAACCAAACCGAAGAACTAGATATCTTAAGAAACTACAATTGTGAATTTATTAATATAATAGAAAGTCCTTCAAATATTTTGTTGGGGAAAAGCAGAAAATGGGAATTATTAAGAGGGATTTATAATAATAAATTCAATGATTTATCTAAAGAGAAAAAAGTTAAAGATCTAATCAAAAAGCTTTGGATGTTCACGTATGACGAGATTAAGAAACGAATATGGATACCACGATGCGAAGAAATTAAAAGATTAGAAGAAAGAGAACAAATTAAAAAAATAGATCTTAGAAGGAGAAGAGCCGCAAACGATGATATAGTAGAAGATGAAATCGACAAGGATATATTACCAGGAAAAATGAAAAAACAAAAAACAAAAGAAAATTTAGTTAAAAAAGAAAAAAATACAAATATAAATAGACAAATTAGCTTAGTAACGTTAGACAAATTGAAAGGATTAATCACAGAAGGTATTAATATAGCTAAATCTTGGAATTCAACAATTAAATTAACGAACGCTCTAGTTTAGATTTAGTTTAGCGATATTTAGATATAGCGTGAAATTTTTATTACGATTTTTACGATAGATTTAGGTGATTTAGTTATAGTTCGATAAATACTTAGTTATAGGGTTTGAATTTTTCAAGCTCTAGGTGTTTACTTTTAATTATGTAATTTATTGTATAAATTCAAATAATTAATAAACGCGTTACTATTTAAAAAAAAAAAAAAAAAAAAAGAAGTGCCGAGTAACTATTAAATAACGGTTAATAGTGTGTGTTGTATATTCTCGGAATATTCAAGGTTTTTAAATGTTTATTTCTTACGGAAAAATATTTGAAAACTTTCAACATACAGTTATTTAATAAATTAATATGATTACTAATTCAAATAAAGTAAATAAAGTCAATACTAATATTTATATTAATCAAATTCTTTAAATTTAGTCAATTATGTATGCATTGGCGATCAAAATCATACTGCGTAAAATCATACAAAGATTACAAACCATACAGTGCATGCATAAAAGCCATACCATACATAATTGATACATACCCAATAATAACTACCGTACATATTTTTGTAGTCCGTTGATTGTATTTATTTTGAACGTAAATAATAATAATAATAATTTATTATTGTTTGTAAACATTTGAAAAATTCATTAATATACTTATTTATTTTTTTACATGAAATGTGTCATTGTGAACAGTATAATTTATAAGTTGCATTGTCATAATGGAGAGTTTTGGCACATAGTGGAGGTCTCCGAGAAGCGAGAAGTTGAAAGAAAAAAAAAAAAGAATAAATAGGAACACTTCCGATAATATAGCTCATATTATACGCAGGATAGTCTAAATATTACGAAATATTACCAAATTTATTTTAATCGTACTCATGATTTCAGTCCCAGTAACAGTTATACCAAGTATCACAAATTCCAAATTCCATTCATTAAATTCATTAACAAATTCTCAAAATCAAAACTAATTTAGAATTTCAAATGGCTCACTTTGATGATGATCATTTTTAGCCAAAATGATCGACATTCCGAATTTCCGGTCATTAAGTGAGTCATATGAGTAATCATTTTTGCTGAATTCGGATTTTTGTGTTACTGCGGATAATAAAGATTAAGATTTTTATTTTTAAATAAATTGCTAACTAATTCGTTCTAAATACTTTTTATAACTCACTCAAAACAAAAAATAACACTCTCTTAGACATATTAATTAAAAGATTTTTTTAATAAAAAGATGGGTGACTATAAAAACATAAATTATACAAATAATGATATCACTGAAAAGAAGGAAGTCTATCAGATTGAAATTTCTCAAAATGGAAAATTTGCTGCTACATTTGATACGGGTAAAAAATTAATTTGTCATTAAAAATAATTTATGTATTTTTGAACATGCGTATGCATATTAATAATTTTTTTTTCTTTTCCTAAAAAAAAAAATAATAATAATAAATAGCAAATCTTCGGATCAAAATATTGCAGAACACTGATTATCGTCCATCTCAATTCAATAAGAAAAAGGTTAATTCTAACAATAAGAATGAATTTGAAACAATCGCTCATTTCAAAATAAAAGATGATTTTACTATTGAAAAGTTTTACAAAACAGACTCAAAAGATAACGATCATACTGAAAAAAATGAAACAAAAGCATCTGAATTATATAAAAAAGTAGAAGCAGCTTCTTCAGACAGTAACGAAACAACAGCAAATAACGAGAAAAAAGGTGATGATCAATTTAGATGGTCTTTTGATATATCGAATATGCACAAGAATGATGACAAGTACATTGTTCTCGTCGCCATATCTCACACAAAAGTTGATGAGGATATGAAAGAGACAAAGAAGGAAAAAGATGATAAAAAATCTGATTATACAAGAGGATATCTTTGTAAAAAAAAATTTAAACCAATTGACGAACGTATATTACAAAGTAAAAATACAACAATTATTATATCACAAGGATCTATAAGTGCCATACCACTCAATGAAAGTAATAAAGGAACCGCTATTTATCGTATTGAACTAAAAAAGGAGGATGGAAATGTGGAGGAGGAAAATTACATTCTTAGTGCTGTGACTTGTTATTATTCTAGTAACATTTCAGGAATATGTAATTTTGTGGAGGTTTTGAATAAAGATAATTCAAAACAACAATTATACGATTCTGAACTAAAAAGATTTATGATATTGAATTTTCATGGGATATATAATTTTGAATTTAACGATCATTTTGATTTTTTTAATTTGAATGAAAAATTTGAATATCCGCAAAATATTAGACATGAATTAGATAATTGGTATACATTTAAGCGATATAATGACTGCATGAGGAGATTTCTTTCGTGTATTTGCGATAAATATTTTTTGATTGCACGATATAAAAATGGCGCGCAATCGCTTGAAGGTAAGAAATTTAAAATTGTTATTTATCTCAAATATAAATCATAATTTATTGATTTTGTAATATCATCTATTTCTTTTCAGTTTATAATCTGGAAAAAATGGAACATGTAACTGATGCAAAACTAATTGAAAATACCGTGGATCGATATAATAATTATATATTTTCGGTTAGTATGTTACAATTTTGTTTTGCTCAAATTAATATTATCAAGTAAGTTAACGTTATCATGTAATTTATGAATGATTTGAATAGCGCAGTAAATTTAATGTCACATTTCGATTAATTTATTAGATTATTTTATATTGAAAATGGATTACAAATCGCATCAAAAAAATTTAATGAAATAGAAAGAATACATCTATTAGAATTTATTGATAGTGATGAAAAACTGTTTATTATAGGTGAAGATTCGAAAAAAAAGATTAAAGTTATAATTTGGGATTTATATAATACCGGCAAATATGAATTAATGGAGTTAATGGAGTTAGACGATTTTTCAATTAATATAGATGATATTTACACTCATTTAGCCATAACTTCGGGAAATATTTTATATGTCGATGATAAAGGAAAAGTTTCATCGGTCCTTAAAAAAGTTGAAAATAAAATAAAGGATAAAGAAGATAAAAAGAATATCGATAAATTGGCAACTCGTACTACAGATAAAGTTGAAAATAAAATAAAGCATAAAGAAGATAAAAAGAATAACGATAATAACAAAACACTTGAATTTACAAATTTGGTTTATAGAGAAACATGTGTGTTTAGTGGTTGCGGAAATGAATATGAATGCCTATACTATAAAAAAAATGGAACTGAAGAAGAAATTTTAGGACTTATTGTTGGTAGATACACTGTTCAAATTTGGCATCAAATCAGAGATGATAGTAAAAACAAAGATGATCTTCCTAACAATGGAGAACCATTTCTTGAATATATATGGTCAAATCGTATTCCAGTAAACCAAGAAAGGGAAAGAACAAAACTACGAATTGAAAATTTTAAATGTGAAATGAATGACGGACCACATGATGAACTAAATTTTCGTTTAAAGATTTTTTGGTTTGAGAGAAATGATAGTTCAAAACCGGAAGAATATACAAAAATGACAGAGCACGAAATAATAAAGGAAGAAGACGATGAAATAAATTTTATAGAAAATAAATTAAACCAGATTAATGAATATAATGACCTAGAAGAGAAAGAGAGAAAAAGACAAGAAATAATAGTAAAGAATTGTGTAAAGGTAAAAATACGAGAAAAAGTAATTCAACGAAAAGATATTATTAAAAAATCTCATGCAGTAAGACACGCTTGCAAAGCATTAGAACATCTAAAAAAGCTACATAAGAGTAAAAATATTACAGATAATTATATAGTAAGTTAATATAGAAGAGCTTAATTATATTTTGTTTATTTTTACAATTAATACTTACTAATACATACTACTTCGTGATTAAACAGTATGAGGAGATGGTTAATTATATTGAACATATAATTTGGAGATTTGCTAAATATGAACCAGAAAATTTTAGATTACTAGATGTTCGATATAATCTTATGAAAAGATTAATACTTTGTGACTGCGATCGTTTAATAAAATTTATATTATTTGGAGATGAAGAAACCGCCGAAAATAAAATTGATTATAGACATGTACCAAGCAATAAATCATGGCCAGGAAAAGTGTTTTTAAAAGATGATGATCTTGACTTCGACAAAAGAAAAGATGGGCTAAAAGAAAATAAAAGAATCAAGCTAGAAAATAATATGGAACTAGCAATTTATCATTTTAGAGGTAAGCCTATCTTTATGTCACACCACTATTACACAATCAATTAACTTTATTTAATTTATAGGCCGTGAACTTAAAGATGCAATTATTGTTGCATATCTTTTGGAATATTATTCTAGAAATCCAACAAATTGTGTGGATTGGATGTGTACTGTTTCTAAGGCAATTCCTTTATTATTTGAATATAATTATGGTTCGTTTTTTATTGATTTCAATTTATTTTTCATTCAAAATGAGTTTATGGAATTTAACCTTAGCTTTTTCATAAAACATTAGACGATTTTGCCAAAAAGTTATTTGTTAGATGTTTTGCAGATCAGTGTGACTTTTCAAGCCAAGATCCTGATGAAATTATTCCAAAAGAATACCTAGAAAGTCACAATAGTGATAACAAATTTAGAGCATTCAGAACTATGGTTAAACTTCTGAAGTCTGATAAGTGTGATAAATATAAGTGGTACAATGATTGGATTCGTGCTAAATTGATATCTTTTAAAACCAAAATATTTAAAAATTATGGAAGCTTCGAAAAGTCACCATTAGCTTTACGTGTAGTTCCATTTCCCGGCTTTACTATAAACAGCATTAAAAAGCAAAAAAGAGAGTATAACTTTTTTGAATTCATTTCAAATATTATTTTATTTTTATTTATACCACGATGGCACCGAGTCAATCGAGATGAAAGTAATAAGTTAAGCCCTTTTTCTAGAATGATAATGAACGAGAATAATGATGATATTTATGACAATCCAGCAATTGAAGCAGTCATCAATTTTCGTTGGCAACAAACGAAAATTGTCATGTACTCATTCTGCCTTCGTTTTCTTATTTTTGCCATTTGTTTTATGTTAATTAGTTTGGCATATTTGAAACATGGAAATATTATAAATGGAAATATTTCGTTCACTTTAATTTTTATATTCTATTATTTGGCATTTTATCAACTTTGTACCGAAGTATCACGGTGTCTTTATCGTGGATTTAAAAAATTTTTTGGCGACTTACTTAACATTTTTGATATAATTTATATAATACTTTCTGTATCGGTAATGTCAATAATGCTTAAAAATTTTCAACTTTCTAACGGTTTTGAAAATGTTGAAGAAACTGATTCTAGATTAGTTGTGGGGATATCATTCTCAGTCTTTCTAATCTGGGTTAAATTTGTAAGTCTTTTTATAAATGATTATTCCCTCTTTTTTTTTAATAAGTTAATTTAACAATTTTAATCATTTTAGATTTTATATCTTCGTTTAAAATCAGGTAAAAAATACATTTTATTTAATAAATATTATTATTTTATAACGCATTATTATTAATTAATATATTTTTTTCCATTATACATCAGATATTGGAATTTATATTTATTATGTAGTAATTATTTTCGAAGCAATAATTCCATTCCTTTGGTTTATGTTAGCTGTAATAATTGCATTTGCACACACAATGTATTAATTTTTTTTTATTTTCTAAGTTATTGATTTCATTTTCAAATTTCAATACAATTAATTTTTCTTAATTTTATAATATATATAGGTTTATTCTACTTAGAGATCCTAAAAACATGAAAATTAAAGATTCTACATATAGTGGAAATGTTACTAATTCATCAACGAATGAGACACTTAATATTAAACTTAAGCCTGATTTTGATCCAGCATCTAGTGATAATCCATTTTCGTCTTTTATTACGGCAGTAGAAGCTGCATATTTTTGGATTAATGGCAATTGGGTTCAAAAAGATAAATTTGATTTTTGGGCAGTTGATTTATTAACTTTGTTTGCTAGTATATTCCTCGTAATTATCTTACAAAATATCTTGATTGCTTTTATGAAGTAAGTATTTTTTGCAAATTTTGTAATATAACTTTCAATATTCTCTTTTATTTATTTTTTTTTCTTTATTTAGTGGTGTATATTTAACAGCAGGAGCTAAAGGTAAACAAAGATTATTAAGATATCGAGCAAGTTGCATAGTTTGTTTTGAAGGATTATATCATATTCGTTTTTGGAATCCTGAGCCTGAACCAAAATACATTCATTATTTTAGTCAAGCCAAAATTTTTGGAGAATGGTATAATACAAGAAAAGATTATGACAAGAATCCTATTTATAAGGGTTTTGAAGGAATGTCTAAATTTAAAAGACGTGTTTACAAGGAAATGGATTATGATAAATTTTCAATTCTGAAATATTGGAATAATAATAAAAATACTAAAATTATAGAAGATTTTAAAAATGTAAGTAATGGCTTTAATGATAGTATTGAAAATTTAATTAAAAGAAATGAAGGCAAAAGTTCAATTGATGAATTCGAAGAAATTTATGAAGTCAAAAATACGTTAGAAGTTGAAGTTAAAAAATTTCAACTTAAATTAGAGAAATTGAGAAATTTAAAATTGTATGAAAGTTGAGATTAAAAAATTAGAGAAATTACCTTTTTAAATTGTAGTTTATTTTATTTTACTTTATATACTGCATATACATATATATATTATATATACTGTTTTTCTTTTGTATTTTTCAATATATTCAGAACGTGATACAAAATCAGCTGATCTTAAATTTCATAGTTTTTTTTGATGTTACGACTGTTACGTTATATTTTAAAAAGGAGCCCTAATTTGTTTAGCAACATGTTAGCCAAACAAGTGCCATTTTTTAATAAATAATATATAATATAATAAATTTCAATTTCAATTCAATTGAACAAACAGAAGTTGTTTAAAAAAATTTTTTTTTTTTTTTTTTTTTAAACAAAGGACAATATTTATTATAAAAGAAAAATATACAAAATTGAACTAATCTAGTTTAAATACAAGATCGAATAAAAACTAATAAAAAAAATGGTGACTTAAGAATATATGTTCAAAAGAACTATCTACCGTCATGCCTGCCCAAATACTTTCACATGCATAAGCACCCTACCGGTATTCGTACATCCTTTGGTGACTAGATCAAAAATATTTTTCTAAAAAAAAAAAAACACACTATAAAACAAAAAGAAAATTATTCTAAAACCTAAAAAAATTTAGTATATCCTAAATTAATTTACGTAAAACATCTAAAATTTCCGCTAAGACGCCACTGGTCGAAATAGTCCAAATCGGCTAGAAATCGGATGTCCGATTTTAGGCTGAATTTGGTGATAAAGATGGCCGATTTATTAATTTAGGCAAAGTTCCGATTGGCAGGCCGATCGATGCCGATCAGAATATCCAAATTGTATCTGAATTGCTTAGTATTTTTGATCCAAATTGTTTAAAAAAATATATTCATAAATTTACCGAATTGCAGTGAATTTATTCTGAATTATGATAAATTTTGATAAATTGCGATAAATTTTAATCTGAATTGCAGTAAATTTTAATCTGAATTGCAGTAAATTTTAATCTGAATTGCAGTAAATTTTAATCTGAATTGCAGTAAATTTTAATCTGAATTGCAGTAAATTTTATTCTGAATTGCGGTAAATTTTATTCTGAATTGCGGTAAATTTTCTATTCTGAATTGCGGTAAATTTATTCTGAATTGCGGTAAATTTTATTCTGAATTGCGGTAAATTTTATTCTGAATTGCGGTAAATTTTATTCTGAATTGCAGTAAATTTTAATCTGAATTGCAGTAAATTTTCTATTCTGAATTGCGGTAAATTTTATTCTGAATTGCGGTAAATTTATTCTGAATTGCGGTAAAAATTTAATGAATTGCGGTTAATTTATTCTGAATTGCGGTAAAAATTTAATGAATTGCGGTTAATTTTATTCTGAATTGCGTCTGAATTGCAGTAAATTTTATTCTGAATTATGGTATATTTGCAGTAAATTTTATTCTGAATTGCGGTAAATTTGCAGTAAATTTATTTCGAATTGTAATTAATTTTTTTCTGAATTAAGACAAATTTATTTTGAATTATGGAAAATTCTAATACTAATAATTTGGAATATTAATTACATATATATATAGATTTTTGACGAAAAAAAGAAAGTTTTCTACCAAATTAATTCAGATTCGTTCATTGCGCGTCGTCCATATGTAAATCAAAATCTGAATTATTATGATTGTCACCGACCGTTGATTTTGATGGTTTTTCTTCTCCTTCCTTGTTATGGTCTTCATCATTTTCGGTGGTGTTGCCAGTTGCTGGTGTTGTCCCTCTACTAACTTCTTCTTCTTCTTCATCATATTCAGTGATTAAACCCTGATCGATATCAGTATCGAATATTAAATCTTGTTGTTGTACGATATAAGACCATTCGGGAGCATTCGACGGATGTGGTCAGTCGTATTTTTGTACCTCGTCGTCGTATCTACGTTCGCGTATTAATTTCGACTTATTTGACGAGTGTACATCGAGTACATTTCATAGCAAATTTTTAAGCTGAAGAAACAATAAAATATAATAATTAAATCCAGCGATTCGTCTGAAAAATCAAGATTCAGAAGTTCTAACCTCATCAGATCTCCACGAATAGTCGTAAATAGCGATTATGGACTTTGTTAGGTCTTCTTCGTCTGTCTCGCTTATTTCTGGAGAATGAAATAAGCGATTGGATAACATCTTTAGTAATCTACGCTTATCATATTTTGTTATCCGTTCATCGTCAAAACTATATAATCTCTTTGCCGCCTTAATTCGGCGGATTTTCTTCTAAAATACGTTATAATTTGAATAAAATTCAATACATAATCAGAATAAAATTCAGCATAATAATTATAAATCATTACTAACGTCGTGTACTCAATTGTTTGAGTGCACCCGGTGTTTATTTTCATCAGCTTTTCCCCTATCCATTAATCTTTGATGAGAACGATGAGACTTGTGGAGACAACCCAACCATTTTGTAAGTTGCTTATTCGAAGCGGGAAAACACGGAGCAAGGGCTGAACGCAATTCAGGGACTAGCTTACGACGAATCTTGAGATTTTTCGCGCTATTGAACGTTTCATTGTAATCTAGTCCTCGAGTTTCATCGATGGTTTTCAAAATAGACTTCATTTCAGCCTAAATATAACAATCAAATAATGATAACCGGTACTTAATTACTCAATACTGCAATTTTAAATAACTGAATCAGACAAATAAAATTAATATACCCTAGCTTCTTTTTCGTCGTACTCATCATTATTGTTAGAACCAGACCGTTCTTCCTCCGATTCTTCCTCGTATCGCTCGGACTTTTTTGTCTTAATTCTTTTTTGACGTTTTGCCGGCTGTTCGAGATCCGTCTGCCTATGAATGGCTTTAGGCAGACGGATTCTCGAATACCTGTTTAAGCTTTCGTGTAGATCGTCATTCTCGTCTGCAAAGGCCTCATTTATTCGAGTCAAAAAACGATTTTCGTCGAATAATCGGTTATTTTCGCGTTGAAGCTTTGCATTCTCTACTTGTACTTCTTCAATTTGTTTCTTTAATTTTAGATTTTCTAAATAAAGAATTTTATTAATAGTAATATTTTTTTACGAATAATTCTGAATTTATACGAATGAAGTCAAAATCGTACCTGCTTCTAAATCAGTATCGTCGTCATCGATCATCCTTTCATTACCTTGATCGTCTTTAACCACTAATACGAATTTTTGTGGAATTCGAATATTCCCATATCGTTTTTTCATTTCCGATAACATCTCTTGTTGATCTATAAAAATTATTAATTATCGTACATGTCAATCAGCAATTTTCCAAAATTCAATTACCTTTAGGAATATTTGGCGGTTCAATTTCTATAACCTCATCGTCAGACTCTTCTTGAGTCGGCTTAGTCGACTTTGCAGATTTGAGGATCGATTTGATGGGTGACGATTTGCTAGTCGACTTATTGGTTTTGTCAATCGTCTCATTCAGATTACTTTCTTCTTCTGTTCTTCCCCGTTGACGATTAGATCCTTTGTCAGGTGTTTCTTCTTGAAACCTTTGCTGCTTTTGTTTGTTTGACTTGGTGAGTGACGATTTGCTAGTCGACTTATTGGTTTTGTCACTCGTCTCATTCGGATCACTTTCTTCTTCCGCCCTTCCCCGTTGACGATTAGATCCTTCGCTCGGTGTTTCTTCTTGAAACCTTTGCTGCTTTTGTTTGTTTGACTTGGTGGGTGACGATTTGCTAGTCGACTTATTGGTCTTGTCACTCGTCTCATTCGGATTACTTTCTTCTTCCGTTCTTCCCCGTTGACGATTAGCTCCTTCGTCAGGTGTTTCTTCTTGAAACCTTTGCTGCTTTTGTTTGTTTGACTTGGTGGGTGACGATTTGCTAGTCAACTTATTGGTCTTGTCACTCGTCTCATTCGGATTACTTTCTTCTTCCGTTCTTCCCCGTTGACGATTAGATCCTTCGTCAGGTGTTTCTTCTTGAAACCTCTGTTGCTTTTGTTTGTTATTTTTTTTATTGTTTTTTTTATTATTGCTATTATTTGACATTTTATATTCACTCAATATTCGTTTAAAAAATCGAAGCGGGTTCAATATCGTCATATCGTCCTATTTATAAATTTAAAAATCATCAATTAATTAATAAGAAAATCGTTAGCGTCCTGCGTTGATTTCTCGATTGAAAAATCAATTATAAATCATAATTAAAAAAGACAAATAAATTAATTAAAATTAAGAAAATCGTTAGCGTCCTACTGCATTGAATTCTTGATTGGAAAATCAACTATAAATCATAATTAAAAAAAACAAATCAATTAATTAAAATTAAGAAAATCGTTAGCGTCCTACTGCGTTGATTTCTCAATTGACAAATCAACTATAAATCATAATTAAAAAAGACAAATAAATTAAAATTACGAAAATCGTTAGCGTTCTACTGCGTTGATTTCTCAGTTGACAAATCAACTATAAATCATAATTAAAAAAGACAAATAAATTAAAATTACGAAAATCGTTAGCGTTCTACTGCGTTGATTTCTCGATTGAAAAATCAACTATAAATCATAATTAAAAAAGACAAATAAATTAATTAATAAGAAAATTGTTAGCGTTCTACTGCGTTGATTTCTCGAGGAAAATCAACTATAAATCATAATTAAAAAAGACAAATAAATTAAAATTACGAAAATCGTTAGCGTTCTACTGCGTTGATTTCTCGATTGAAAAATCAACTATAAATCATAATTAAAAAAGACAAATCAATTAATTAATAAGAAAATCGTTAGCGTTGTAAACGGCCGAATATCAAGCATGAGAAGATGATAAAACACCACCGCCAAATGTAATTATCAAGTATTAAGAACGAACAAATTAATCGTGGATTGGTGTGGATGGATAAATAATTAGCCGAAAAGGATAAACATTTAAGAAGAATAATGATCTGCATGATGTAATATTTATTGAATGATTGACAAAGAACCAATAGGATAAATAGAGTCGATCATTTGCGGCTTAGCGATCTTTAATAATGAGAACGATAAGAAAGAATAATTATAAGCCACAAAAGAT
Organism: Rhizophagus irregularis; assembly: GCF_026210795.1. Classification (NCBI taxonomy): domain Eukaryota; kingdom Fungi; phylum Glomeromycota; class Glomeromycetes; order Glomerales; family Glomeraceae; genus Rhizophagus; species Rhizophagus irregularis. Next base: position 2,790,921 of record NC_089451.1, on the reverse strand, counting down.
AGATTATAAGCAAAACACATAAAGTGGATTAAAAGAATATATAAAATAATGTCGGAAAGATTGGAGAACACAAAATAATATAAAGGATAATATGAAAAGATGGCATAAAGATGGAATATAAAAGATAACATATTAAAAAGAATATATATAAAAGATAACACAGCCACAAAAGATGAATTATATCTTTACGACATAATATTTGAAAGATTATTTAAAGAAAAGGTAGCACAGCCATAAAAGATGGGTTATAAATTATTTCTTTGCGATGTAATATTTGAATAATAGAAAAGATAACATATAAAATAATATAAAAGATAGCATATTAAAAGATAGCGTATTTAAAATATAGATAGTATATTAGAAAGATAGTTCAAAGATAATATGTAAAGAACATAAAAAATAGTATATAGATAGAATAGAAAATAGCATAAGAATTGTATATATAGAGAACGGAATTCAAAGTAATTCCATAGTTCGCATCCACAGAACTCAATAAAATATAAGTTTTATTTTTTAATTATTAATGAAGTTTAATATTAATTAAAGGTAATAGGTTCGCCCTAAACTTTAATTAATGTTTGATTAATTAATTTTAATTAATGAAAATTTAAGAAGAATTAAATATATGTTTTGAAAAGTGATAATTCGTAGCGAGAGCTATCGAAGTTTGAAATTAAAGGTAAAAGTGGATATAATTTGAGGAAAGAGAAGTATATTTTATTTTATATCGTTTAATGTTTTGTATTACTAACGCTATTTATTTTATGAACCAAGAATGTTGTTGTACGTTGTTCGCTGATGTTGTTGTTTGTTAATTATGTTTTGATCACGTGCTTGTTCGTTTAATTGTTCGTTCGTTCGTTTGTTTGTTCGTTCATTCGTTCGTTCGACCATGAGAATGCCCGTTCGATGTGGCAACCTTGTAAATTGATGACAGGGGGAATTGGGGGATCTCATATGGTGCATGCTCGCAAGAAAGGAAATGATCATCATCACATGATTATTATTATTATAATGAATATGAAAATTTAATTTCGTTAGTAAGTCACTGATAGGTATTATTAATCAATATTTTATTTTAGAATTTATTTTTTAGATTTCAGGTTTTGACGAGTTCAAAAGGAACCAATAAATCAACAAGGATTTAATCGAGTTAAAAACTTGAAAAGGTGAAAGATTGAAGTTTGAAGTTGTGCAAGTAATCATTTAATCGATAGAAAGCACAAGAATATTTCTTTCGGGAATAAAGTACCTGAGAAATTTCATAAGGAGATGTGGAAGTGAAAGATGGATTTTGAAATAAAGATTAATAATGGGAGAACACCAATGTATTATCCGGGGTTCATCTGTGTGGTATGGGTTACCTCTGAGTTTGGATTTTGGATAAATGCTCGAGATTGGAAAATCTTTATTCTTCGACATTAAAGATTATAACGTATGGGTTACGTCAAATCTGGATACCCAGCTCAATAACATGTGAATTGCTTTGGGGACGGGGAATGAAAGTTGTAAAGACACCTACTATCAAGAAACATTGGATGGATAAAATGGGACAAACCTGAAAACTGTCGTGCTTTTATTTCAATGTGGGGTATCTCCAGCGGGTAAAAGATAGAGATAAGCTCAGTATAGGTCCACCAATTTAAGAAAGTTGGTTTAGATGAGTTTTATGGATAGCTGATGACTTTTGAAACTGGATTTCGGAAGATTAGATTCACCCGTTAAGAGACGAGTCGGCCAACGAAGGAGGAAAAGACTGATATGTTGTATTGTTACAGGTCCTAGGCTACATTTCAGATGAGGGTTCCTGGTGTAGTGTCCTAGTTCACGCTTTCATTACAATGTTCCGTTAAAAGAAGAAAAAATAGAAGGATATTTACACATTAACGAGCCGTATAATGAACATTACGTGCAGTATTTAATAATAGAGTAAAATCCGAAAAGAAGGACATTTATTTAAAAGAAGAACATTTATTTGAAAAAGAATATTTATTTGAAAAAGAACATTTATTTGAAAAGAAAGACATTTATCTGAAAAGAACGACATTTTGTGTGTTATAGATTAATTTATATAATATAGAATATATAGTAAGAAGGATTTATGTGGACGATAAGAAAGATTGGAAATTCGCAAACCTTAAAACTCCAAAATTTTCGTAAAGTTTGTGATATGTGAAATTATGGATCTTGGTGACAAAAAGATGTGACAAAAAGATGTGACAAAAAGAGGTGATAAGTGAAACTATGAATCACGGTGACGAAAAAATGTGACATGTGAAATTAGGGAAATCGGTGATAAAAGATAAATTTTATGGCGCAGTAAAAAACCTCCGCAGCCTGAGGAGATCGTGGACTTAGAAAAATTTTTGAAATTTCGAGGCGCAGCAAAAAATTAATAGTAAAATATGACGTAGTAAATATATAGAACCGAAAGATGGAATCTAAGATTGAAAGAAGTAATCTATTTAAAGATGAAAGAATGTTTAGAAGATCAAAAATAGAAATGATAAGAGTGAAATATATATATATAGAGAGAGGAATCCGATTGAGATTCTGGATGGATATTCATAGTAATTTAACTAAAGCATATAATGGAATGGTACCATCAATGGGAAAGCGAATATAGAACACATAAAGAAGAACACGAATTAGGAACGGAAGAATTGGATGAATGTTTAAATTGTGAATTATGTTATCCAATAGTAAATGAACCAATAGTATTCAAGAAATTTTGGGACGCGTTATTTAAATTTGAAGATGCAATAATAATATACAATGACGTAACGATTAAGGGAGTATTAGATTTATTAAGTATGAATAATTCAGAAAGGGAAGATACAATACATAAAGGGAAATGTAGAGACATAATGGATAGAATAACGGAATCAATAAGATATAGAATACAACCAAAAATGAAAGAAAGGGGATTACGAACAATTATATTAGTAATTGTAAGAGACTGTATTGAAAGAAATCTGGGGAATGAAGTATTTGATAGATTAATTGGAAATCCTGAATTAATAGAACACAAATATATTTTGGAAGATTGGGATGTTGAAAGAAGGTTTGAGAAATTTTGGCAATGGTATAGAATCACATCAAAAGAAATTGGACCATTACGAGTAAAGACAGGAGCAATAGAGACGTTTAGGGAGTTACTATATGAAGAAGAAGGAATAGCTATGAATGAGGAGAAAGTAAAGGAACTAATGTCCAAAATAGAATATGAGAACATACATATAGAAAATGTTCACGAATATCACAAGAATATGATGCAAAAGATAATAAGAATATTTATAGATACTAGGGGATTTACAAAAGAACCAGAAGATTCAGAAAGTGAAGATAGTCCAGCAAGTTACGAATTGGAAAATGATTCCGAGGAAGAATTAGAGATAATAATAGGAGATAAATCATGGAAATTTAGTGAATTAAGAAGAAGGTCAAATGTTATGGATGAAGATCAACTGAGGTACATTTGGAAAATAGGAATAAAGTTGATGATAGAAATGGATATATTGGTAACGAGAATATTTATGGATAAAATTCAAGAGATAGAGGAATTGGATGAAAGGGAAAAAGAATTGAGGATAAAAGAATGGTTAGAAAAAGAAACAATAAGATGTGAAAAATGTGGTAATAGAAGGTTCGAAATGGACGAAGCGGATAGCGAATGCGGGGAATGTGTTAAAGAAGCGCAGAAGAATGAACAAGATGAGCTAATAGAATTAAGAAACAGCTTAGAAAAATTAGGATATGAAATAGATGTGTCAGAAATTCAAAGAATGAAGAGTTTTGGGGTAAATAATCGAATAATAGTAACTAAAGAATTTGTGGAAGAATATATGGAAATGATAGATTTGGAAGATAAAGAATTAAGAAAAGAAATTCATAAGTGGTTAAACCAGAATACAACTTGGTGCGAAAGATGCGAAATAAGATGGATGAATGATATGTTTAGATTAGGATGGATGGATGATATGTCTAGAGTAAGAGGAATGGTATGCAAAGGTTGTGAAGAAGAAAATATCGATGAAATTGATGATCGGGTAAAAAGATTACAGAAGATTTTTGAAGATATTGGAACAATAATAACTGAAGAAGAATTGTTGAGGTTAATTAGTATGGGATATACAGATGGAGAAATTTTAGATAAAGAATTCATTGAAATCTTTCAAGAAAATAAAGATGAGTCGGAAAAAGAATTGAAGAAAAAATTAGATAAGTTGTTGAAAGAACAAGCGGGAATAATAGATAGTGAAGAAAGTGGCGAAAGAAGCGATAATGAAGAATCAGAAGAAGATAATACAGATGATTCAGAAAAGATTGGAGAAATACTAAGTCCGGATGAAAGATGGGATGAAGATATTGAAAATTTTAACGAAGAAGAGTTTGAAGATGAAGTTGAAAATGTTATAAATAGAGGGGATAGCGACTTAAGTCAAAATTCAGATACGAATAGTTCATTAAATATTAAAAATTCTGACAACGAAAGTGAATTATCTGATTACAATTTACAAGATTTATTTCAAGAGAATATATTGAATATGGCAACCGAGAATCAAGTAAAGAGATTGTTAGAGAACGCTTTAGGTTATCCAGCTAATACTTTGAACGCAGCAGTAGGAGCAGGAGGAAGTTTGATAGATAGGATCGAAAATGCAGGAAATGAAGCAGGAGGAACAATTAGTATACCACTCTTTTATGGAAGAGAAGATGAAGATGTTACCGATTGGGTTAGACAATTCGAGGTAGCATTTGCAGCAGTCGGAAAAGCAGCGGGAGCTAATGGCGTAAGACAAGCGGTATACGCAGCAGCACATTTAAGAGGAGCAGCAGCGCAATGGTATAATGAAATGAAAGAAGTAAATGCAGGTCACTTAGTGAATTGGGCAGATGCAGATAATGATAATGACTTAAAGCATAGAATAAAAAGAAGATTTACCAGAGAGGATGTTAGAAGAAAGAAAATGCTAGAATTAAGAAAAACTCGGCAAGGAACAAATGAAAGTGTTGAAGAATATACAAGAAGATTTAGACAAATATTAAGAATAGCAACTAGAGGACATGCATTAGCAGATGAATATCAAGTAGATTTTTACATCGAAGGACTAGAACCAACAATAGGATATCAAGTTAGAAGACAGAATCCAGCGAACTTAAATGGGGCGATAGAAATAGCAGTAAGAGAAGAAGGTGCAAAAGACGAATTTTTAAGAAAAGCAATAGGAACACCAATTAGTACGAAAATAGATATTGGAAAAGATGACAATAGACAAAATATGTTCGCAAAACCATTGAACGAAAATTATGAGGACGAATTAGCTGAAATGTTTAAAGAGAAGGCGAAAATTAGTAAATTAGAAAGAATGGTAGCAAATATGGAGAGAAGATTAAACAACGATAATAGGGATAGGTATCAACCAAATATGGGAAGGAGATTAAATAATGGTAATAGGAATAGTTATCAACCAAATCAGAATAGGGTACCAATGTGTTTCAGATGTAATAGAGTGGGGCATTACAAGAATAATTGTCCCGAAGGAAGGAATGCGAGAGTAAATATGATGGACGAATATGATGATCAAGGAGAATATTATTATAATGGATATGAAGATGAGGAACCACAATACGGTGAAATGTATTATACACAAGGTTATTACGATGATTATGAAGATAGGGAATTAAATTATCATAATGAATTATACGCAAAAGATAACGCAGTAAAGACAAGAAGACAAACAAGAAGGACGAATCCAGTAGTGGGATATAAAAATAATGGTGAAGAAGGAAATTTACAAGAAGAATTAAGAGAAGCGGGAAATAGAATGGATGATAGAGAAATACCAAGTGGAACAACAACACCAAGATATACGCCCGAAAGGATAGAACAAAATAATGTATACAAAGATAGTCAAAATTGGGATAATCCAATAGGACCAGAAGATTATAATTATGGTCGGCGACCCATGACAAAAGATGGAAGATTTTATAAACCAATGTTCACAAAAGAAGGCAAAGCATTTTACCCTGGAATGCGGCAAGATGAATTTGGAAATTGGGTTAGAACAAAGCCATCAGGGACAGGAAAGCCCAGGGAATATGGACCGAGATTAACTGATGGAATACCACCTTACGATATTGTGGAAGACGTGAAAAATTGTAGAGCGAATATAACAATTGGACAAATGATAAATGAGAATATTAAGTATCATAAACAATTGAGAGAAGGAACATATAGACCAAGAAGCATAAACGAGAAAAATTGACTACACTCGGTGGGAACTATGAAAAATGAAGAGAAAAGAACTACAGCAATGAGAACAGAATTAGAGGTTGAAGATCAATTAGTGAATGTAATAATAGATACTGGAGCAGCAGTAAGTGTGATAACAGATAAATTAAGAAGAAGATTGAATATACCTATATTTGGAAAAAGTAAATTTAGATGTACAATAGCAAATGGGCAAAAGATAGCAGCGTTAGGAAAAGCAAATATAACTTTAAGATACAAAGATGAATTAGAGATACTAAAAGAAGTTGAAGTAATAGATTCAGAAGAAGAGGATCTAATTTTGGGAAATGATATATGGAAGCTGTATAATGCAAAAATAAATTTCGAAGATCATACCTTAAGGATAGAAGAACAGGGAGAAATAATAACGATCCCAGTAGGATATGAAAGAGAAGCAATATATGAAAGCGAAGAGAGTGAGGACGATGAAGAATATGAAAGTAACGATGAGGGAGAGGTATTCAAAATGCACCAGGATTTTAAATAGAGAGTCTTGGCTCTGAAGAGAGAGAGACGGAAAAGATGCTCGAACCAAGTGAAAAATTTATGCAAAAATTAAGTATAGGGAAAGTAGAAGAACCAATTTGGGAAAATATGGTAAAATTATTATTAGAATACCAAGATATTTTGGAGTATGACAAAGAAATAGAAGGGAGAACAAAAGCGGCGCAACATGAGATAAAAATAAAAGATGGAGTAGAACCGATAAAACAAAGAAGATACAAGGAAACAGACGAAAAGGCAAAATTTATAAGCGAAGAAGTAGATAAATTATTAAGACAAGGAAGGATAAGAAAATCAAAAAGTCCGTGGAGTTCACCGGTTACATTAGCAGGAAAGAAAACGGGAAAATATAGATTCTGTATTGATTACAGAAAGTTAAACAAGATAACTATAATGGATAGTTTTCCTTTACCAAGAATGGATGAATTGTTAGACAAATATAGAAAAGCAAAATGGTTTTCAAGCATAGATTTAGCAGCAGGATTTAATCAAGTAGAAATGAAAGAAGAAGACAAAGAAAAAACAGCATTTGTATGTTCAAAGGGATTATTTGAGTATAATGTAATGCCATTTGGTTTAACGAACGCACCAGCAACATTTCAAAGATTAATGGATGAAATATTAGAAGAATACATAAATGATTTTGTGGTAGTATATATTGACGATATTATGATATATTCAGGAAATTTGAAAGACCATATGGAACATGTGGAAAAAGTATTAAAGAAGTTACAGGAGAATAATTTGATAATAAAATTAAAGAAATGTAGATTTTTGGAAAGAAATATAGAATTTTTAGGACATATAGTAGGAAATGATGGATTAAGGCCAGACGATAAAAAGATAGAAAAGATAAGAGAAATGAAGGCACCAACAACAGTGAAAGAAGTAAGATCATTTTTGGGACTTTGTTCATATTACAGAAAATTTGTGAAAAACTTTTCAAAGATAGCAAGACCAATAAGTGATTTGAGAAAGAAGGGAGTACCTTTCATTTGGGGAAGAGAACAACGAGAAGCATTTGAAAGATTGAAAGAAAAATTAATACAATATCCGATATTACGACATCCAGATTGGAAGAAAGAATTTTTATTAATAACAGATGCATCAGGAAAAGGATTAGGTGCAGTATTAAGTCAAAAAGATGAAAAAGGAAAAGAAGTAGTGATAGCATACGCAAGTAGAAGTTTATTGCCAGCAGAAGAAAATTATCCGATAACAGAATTGGAATGTTTAGGAATAGTTTGGGGAATTCAACATTTTCATAAATATTTGATCGATAGAAAGTTTAAAGTAATAACAGATCACAGTGCATTGAAAGGATTAATGAATGCAAAGATACCAAAAGGAAAAAGAGCAAGATGGGTAATGGAATTACAACAATATAATTTTGAAGTAATACATAGATCAGGAAAAGAAAACACGAACGCTGACGCGTTAAGTAGGTTATTAAAGATAGTAGAAGACCAACCAGAAATAGTAATAATTGACGGAGTGGATGGATTAGGAAAAACAAGTATAGTACAAAATTTAATTAAAGAATGGGAAAAACAAGGATTGAAAGTAAGATTCAACACTTATAAAAGAAGGAGAAAAGATAAAGATGAATTTCACGAATCAAAGATGGAGACGGAATGGAAATTTAGAAAAGAAGTAGTGGAACAAATAAACAGAAGAATGTTAGAATATGATGAAGATACAGATATAATAATTTTAGACAAATCACCATATTGTGAATATTATTATCAAAAGACGAAAAGTTTTGACAGAGGATTAATTACTCCACATGGAAATCACGAGATGGAAAAAGAAATATTCAGATTGAAAGAAACAATAGATAAATCAATAGTGATATTTTTAGAAAAAGATGGCAATGTATGTTGGGAAAATTACATTGGAAGAGAAACAAAGAAAACGGAAAAATCATCATATCCAACATTAAAGAAGGATGAATATTTGGACATGGTTAAAATGTTTGAAGAAAATCAGAGTGTGTACAAAGATACCAAAAGATACAGTCGAGTAAAAGTTAAAAATGACAATAGTAGTTGGAGAAAAGTATTTAAAGAGGTGGAGAAATGGAGAAGAACACAGAACTAAAAATACAGAACACATAACGAAAATAACGAATTTAGAAGCAAAATCAATTAAAGAGATATTATGGAAGAAGATAATTACAAGAGAATAATTGACAATATCAAAAAGGAGAATAAATATGAATTGAAAGAGGGAATTCTATATAGAGTAAAAGGACAAAACAAATTTAGAGTAATCAGGGATTATGAATATGAAGGATTGATGTACATGATGCATGATAATGAATTATCAGGACATTTTGGGATAGAAGCAACATTAGATAGAATAAAAGAAAATTATTGGTGGAAAAATATGAAAGAAGATGTAGAAGAATATGTAAGAACGTGCTGGAATTGTCAAATGAGAGGAAAACCAAGAGGAAAGAACGAATTAACGCCAATAAAAATAAATGAACCATTTGAGATGATTGGGATAGATATAGTTGGACCATTAAAAGAGACAGAAAAGGGAAATAAGTACATTGTAGTAGCAATGGATTATTTTACAAAATGGCCCGAAGCCGCACCACTAAAAGAAGCTACAGCAAAAGAAGTAGTAGAATTTATTTGGAGGGACATAATTTGTAGACATGGATGTCCAAAGAAAATAATTAGCGATAGAGGGACTCACTTTAACAATAAAATGATGGAAGAATTAGTAGAAAGGTGTGGAATAAACCATAGATTAAGTACACCATATAGGCCACAAACAAATGGTCTGGTCGAAAGATTCAATAAAACTTTATGCGAAGGATTAGCCAAATTAGGAGAAGAAAATTGGGATAAACATATACCATCTGTATTATTTGCATATAGGACAAAGAAGCAATCATCAACAAGAATTAAACCTTTTTATGCAACATACGGAAGAAGAGCAAAACTACCATTAGATAAAGACGAAAATAAAATAACATTAACTGATAGAATAAAAATATTAATTGAAGAGCTACCGGTAATAAGAAGGAAAATAAAAGAAAATGTGAAAGAAGCTCAAGAGAAACAAAAACAACAACATGACAAAAGAGGAATTAGAAAACCTAAATTTGAAATAGGAGAAAAAGTATTATTATATGAAGCATGGAGAGAGAAACAATGGTCTGGAAAATTACAGAGCAAATGGAAAGGACCATATTTAATTCACGAAGAATTTGGAAATGGAGCATACAAACTTAAAGAATTGGATGGAAGAATACTAAAAACACCACAAAATGGAGAATGGTTAAAGAAATTTTATGATCGAAGGGGATTTACACCAAAAATAGTAATTAAAGGAAAAGAGGTATTCGATAAGACCCGAGTTCGATTCGATTAAAATTATTATGAATGAGACCCGAGTTCGATTCTTTTAAAGTTATTTGTGAGGTCACAAATAGCGAAGAGGGGGATAATGTAAACGGCCGAATATCAAGCATGAGAAGATGATAAAACACCACCGCCAAATGTAATTATCAAGTATTAAGAACGAACAAATTAATCGTGGATTGGTGTGGATGGATAAATAATTAGCCGAAAAGGATAAACATTTAAGAAGAATAATGATCTGCATGATGTAATATTTATTGAATGATTGACAAAGAACCAATAGGATAAATAGAGTCGATCATTTGCGGCTTAGCGATCTTTAATAATGAGAACGATAAGAAAGAATAATTATAAGCCACAAAAGATAGATTATAAGCAAAACACATAAAGTGGATTAAAAGAATATATAAAATAATGTCGGAAAGATTGGAGAACACAAAATAATATAAAGGATAATATGAAAAGATGGCATAAAGATGGAATATAAAAGATAACATATTAAAAAGAATATATATAAAAGATAACACAGCCACAAAAGATGAATTATATCTTTACGACATAATATTTGAAAGATTATTTAAAGAAAAGGTAGCACAGCCATAAAAGATGGGTTATAAATTATTTCTTTGCGATGTAATATTTGAATAATAGAAAAGATAACATATAAAATAATATAAAAGATAGCATATTAAAAGATAGCGTATTTAAAATATAGATAGTATATTAGAAAGATAGTTCAAAGATAATATGTAAAGAACATAAAAAATAGTATATAGATAGAATAGAAAATAGCATAAGAATTGTATATATAGAGAACGGAATTCAAAGTAATTCCATAGTTCGCATCCACAGAACTCAATAAAATATAAGTTTTATTTTTTAATTATTAATGAAGTTTAATATTAATTAAAGGTAATAGGTTCGCCCTAAACTTTAATTAATGTTTGATTAATTAATTTTAATTAATGAAAATTTAAGAAGAATTAAATATATGTTTTGAAAAGTGATAATTCGTAGCGAGAGCTATCGAAGTTTGAAATTAAAGGTAAAAGTGGATATAATTTGAGGAAAGAGAAGTATATTTTATTTTATATCGTTTAATGTTTTGTATTACTAACGCTATTTATTTTATGAACCAAGAATGTTGTTGTACGTTGTTCGCTGATGTTGTTGTTTGTTAATTATGTTTTGATCACGTGCTTGTTCGTTTAATTGTTCGTTCGTTCGTTTGTTTGTTCGTTCATTCGTTCGTTCGACCATGAGAATGCCCGTTCGATGTGGCAACCTTGTAAATTGATGACAGGGGGAATTGGGGGATCTCAGCGTTCTACTGCGTTGATTTCTCGATTGAAAATCAACTATAAATCATAATTAAAAAATCAAATAAATTAATTAATAAGAAAATCGTTAGCGTCCTATTGCGTTGAATTCTCAATTGGAAAATCAACTATAAATCATAATTAAAAAATCAAATCAATTAATTAAAATTAAGAAAATCGTTAGCGTTCTACTGCGTTGATTTCTTGAGGAAAATCAACTATAAATCATAATTAAAAAATCAAATAAATTAATTAATAAGAAAATCGTTAGCGTCCTATTGCGTTGATTTCTTGATTGAAAAATCAACTATAAATCATAATTAAAAAATCAAATAAATTAATTAATAAGAAAATCGTTAGCATCCTACTGCGTTGAATTCTCAATTGGAAAATCAACTATAAATCATAATTAAAAAATCAAATCAATTAATTAAAATTAAGAAAATCGTTAGCGTTCTACTGCGTTGATTTCTTGATTGGAAAATCAACTATAAATCATAATTAAAAAAAACAAATCAATTAATTAAAATTAAGAAAATCGTTAGCGTCCTACTGCGTTGATTTCTCAATTGACAAATCAACTATAAATCATAATTAAAAAAGACAAATAAATTAAAATTACGAAAATCGTTAGCGTTCTACTGCGTTGATTTCTCGATTGAAAAATCAACTATAAATCATAATTAAAAAAACAAATCAATTAATTAATAAGAAAATCGTTAGCGTCCTGCGTTGATTTCTCGATTGAAAAATCAATTATAAATCATAATTAAAAAAGACAAATCAATTAAAATTACGAAAATCGTTAGCGTTCTACTGCGTTGATTTCTCGATTGAAAAATCAATTATAAATCATAATTAAAAAAGACAAATCAATTAATTAATAAGAAAATCGTTAGCGTTCTACTGCGTTGATTTCTCGAGGAAATCAACTATAAATCATAATTAAAAAATCAAATAAATTAATTAATAAGAAAATCGTTAGCGTCCTATTGCGTTGATTTCTCGATTGAAAAATCAACTATAAATCATAATTAAAAAGACAAATCAATTAATTAATAAGAAAATCGTTAGCGTCCTGCGTTGATTTCTCGATTGAAAAATCAACTATAAATCATAATTAAAAAATCAAATAAATTAATTAATAAGAAAATCGTTAGCGTCCTATTGCGTTGATTTCTTGATTGAAAAATCAACTATAAATCATAATTAAAAAATCAAATAAATTAATTAATAAGAAAATCGTTAGCATCCTACTGCGTTGAATTCTCAATTGGAAAATCAACTATAAATCATAATTAAAAAATCAAATCAATTAATTAAAATTAAGAAAATCGTTAGCGTTCTACTGCGTTGATTTCTTGATTGGAAAATCAACTATAAATCATAATTAAAAAAAACAAATCAATTAATTAAAATTAAGAAAATCGTTAGCGTCCTACTGCGTTGATTTCTCAATTGACAAATCAACTATAAATCATAATTAAAAAAGACAAATAAATTAAAATTACGAAAATCGTTAGCGTTCTACTGCGTTGATTTCTCGATTGAAAAATCAACTATAAATCATAATTAAAAAAACAAATCAATTAATTAATAAGAAAATCGTTAGCGTCCTGCGTTGATTTCTCGATTGAAAAATCAATTATAAATCATAATTAAAAAAGACAAATCAATTAAAATTACGAAAATCGTTAGCGTTCTACTGCGTTGATTTCTCGATTGAAAAATCAATTATAAATCATAATTAAAAAAGACAAATCAATTAATTAATAAGAAAATCGTTAGCGTTCTACTGCGTTGATTTCTCGAGGAAAATCAACTATAAATCATAATTAAAAAATCAAATAAATTAATTAATAAGAAAATCGTTAGCGTCCTATTGCGTTGATTTCTCGATTGAAAAATCAACTATAAATCATAATTAAAAAGACAAATCAATTAATTAATAAGAAAATCGTTAGCGTCCTGCGTTGATTTCTCGATTGAAAAATCAATTATAAATCATAATTAAAAAGACAAATAAATTAAAATTACGAAAATTGTTAGCGTTCTACTGCGTTAAAATTTGATATACTTTAATGCGGCAAGTTATACTTTGTCGAAATTTGCAGTAAAATCGAAAATATATTGTTATTATAGCAATACCACTTCGATTAATACAAAATTGTTACTTTTCAACTTTCGCTAAAATTTACAGTTTCTTTTGATAAGGTTTGTTTGGCATCCGAAAATGATAAAGGGATGATAAAGTGATTATCTTGTAAATAAAAGTTATTTTAAAATAAAATAAGCTTTTTATTTTAAAAATAAGCTTTTTATTAAAAATAAGCTTTTTATTTTAAAAATAAGCTTTTTATTGTAAAATAAGCTTAAATCATATTGCAATTTTTAAAAGTATATTAATTAGAAAATTCGCAAATTTATTATATAAAATTGCCAAATTTGCGAAAAAAAAATATTAAATCCTAAAAAATTATTGAAATAATCATAGAAGCCAGGATTACATTAATTATACATACAAATTATACAAATTTTGTGTTATTCCAAATTTTATAAAAATCGGCCTTTTTACAAATTTGGATTTTGCCAAACTTATTAAACTTATTCAAATACTAAACAAATGAGCAGAAAAAGGTCAGTCTTTAGTATACTTGACGATCTTGATGATGAAGAATCACCTTCAAATCAGCCATCTTCTACTCGTAGAAATAGATCAATTTCTGGTATAATAAACGAAGAAATAGTATCTTCTGCTAGACCAACAAGTAATAAAAGAAAACTAGTAGTTTGTAATTGTCCTGATTGTGATGGCAACTTGGTGGATTCTCGCACAAAAGAAATTCACGATTCTAGACATCAAGAATACCAAGATTCACAAGGTACAATTTCGTCTCAAGTTCGTCAACTTGAAATAGGTGAAACATCAATACCCGCTTCAGCTGGACGAATGATTGATGAATCTATTAGACAAGAATCGGAAAAATCAGATAACAGTAATCAAGATGATGTTGATGATGAACATCAAGATGTCGAATTTAACTTCTTACCTCGACAACGTGCAAGAAAGTATACAAATCGTCCGGAAATTTCAGAAGATCCAGAAGATTCATCATCATTCGAATATACTACAGAGGAAGATATCTACAGTGATACATTGTCTATAGGCAGTGAATCAGATAATGATCCAATTTCTGGAATTTCTGAAATTTTTGAAGACTATTCACCACCTAGTTATGAACCATTTCAAAACCCACCATATTTAGAATCGAATTATGATCGATTTTTATGGATTTTACTTTGGATAATGAACTTTCGAACAAGATTCAATATCGCAGAGACAGCTACTGAGACTCTAATAAAATTTATGAAATTGGCCCTGTGCGAGTTCAGTAGTGACGATTTTAATGATTTCCCAGATTCGCTTTACTTAACAAGAAAGAAGCTTGGATTAAATGACCAATTTCATAGTTTTGTACCTTGTCCGAAATGTCACAAATTGTATAAAAAAGAGGAAGTGGTAGATTTCAAACAAGAGGACAATCCTGCTATAATGAAATGTCAACACATAGAATTTCCCAATTCTTCAGTTTGCAGATCACGTCTTTGCAATACGGCATTGTCTGAAAAAATTAGCGCATCGACAAATCGAACAATAATACGACCTAATTTAATGTATCCATTTGCTGGAATCAATCAACAACTTGCCACTATGTTTTGTCGGCCTGGGTTTGAAAATTCTCTCCGACATTGGGCTAATCGGTCGAATTTTGATAATATTTTGACCGATATATATGATGGGCAAGTGTGGAAGAATTTTAAAGAATCGGACAATGAAGATTCGCCAAATTTTTTCAGAAGCGAAGTGGCCGATTCTCATCTTGGCTTGATGCTGAATCTTGATTGGTTTCAGCCATATGATAGTACCATTTATAGTATCGGTGTCATATACGCCGCTATATGCAATTTGCCACGCGATATCCAATTTAGACGTGAAAATTTATTGACTCTCGGCATTTTACCTGGGCCAAAGGAGGTCAGCCTACATAAAGTGAACCACTATTTAGCACCAATAGTTAACGAATTGAAAACACTCTGGGCTGGGTTAACACTAAATCGTACTTATGAATGCGAAAATGGAAAGAGAGTTCGTGGCGCTTTAATCTTAGTATCATGTGACATTCCCGCCGCAAGAAAAATTTGCGGTCATGTTTCTGCCTTAGTTTCATGTCACAGGTGTGAGAAAAAAGCAAATTATGAAAATGGGCAGCATAATTTTGCTGGAATGGATGATGTAGGGTATTCTGCTCGAGATTCAAATGAGCACCGGCAAAACGCATTAGGTTGGCGAAGATGCAACTCAGACGTTGCATGTGAATCTTTAATATTTTGTGAATTCAGCCAAAATCGATGCATCTCATCTGACGAAAATTCATCAGTAACTGAAAGGGACCCGATAGTACGCTGACTGTTTAGCAATTCAAGACCTTTTACTTCGATACCTGAACTTATGATATTTTCGATTTGTTTATCAAACATTAATCGACGCATAAGTTCAGACTCAATTTTCCTGTTGCTGTTTGGTAACGAACCTAAAAGTGCGAAATCAATAAATTATAAGCTAATATTGAAATCGTTAAAATCGTTAAAAAATCGTTAACGGATATTTACCTATACGTAAATCTTAATGGGTTTAAGGTCTTCTGGACTGTTTTCAATGTATTGATTGAGTGAGTCACGTGTTTTGAAGAATATGGTGAAATATCTATAAGTGGATGTTGTGTTGACTTCAAATTTGTAAGCATTACTGTCATTAAGAAATGACGTTTTTAATAGGTTGATTATTTCATTGTACAGATTTCTGGCAAAAAAGGCTTCCCAGGTGAATTTCTTAAGCCGGTATCTCATAATATACTACTTTCAAGTGAAATGTTAAATTTAATGGTCGAATATTACAATGCGACTTACGAATCATTTGGATTTCAGAGGCCTCTTGTAGAAGGTTTAGATAACGATATAATAATTAGGGTCAAAATTAACCAATTCGGAAGGTGTCGGATTGGTTCAGAAGTCTTTGGATCGTCATTATCGTTAAGACATGTAAAAAGTTCGTACGTCTTAGCGAAATTTATTACGGATGATGAAGATGTCGACACCTACCCAGGTCAAATTCAGTATTATTTTACTCACGTAGTAGACTTTCTGGATGGTCCCGTCGAACATTTTCTAGCATACGTTCATTGGTATAAACACGCAAATTCAACCAATATTTGATACTATTTCAGCAGTGATGAAATTTGTAATGTTGAGTTGTGGAATACCGAATTTTATCCAATAAGTCGTGATTGTATAATACCTGTGCATCATATTTTAGGTAGATTTGTACCAGTAAGTTACCAAATCTCAAACCGGCAAAATGCAAGAGAGTATTTAGCCGTAAATCCAATTAGTAGAAAATACCAATTATAAACTTATAAGTTTTAGACATAAATTTATAATAAATTGAGTAATTGACTATAAATTTGGTGTTGATTTTTCCGAATTTCTGAATTTTAATGACAAATCATGTTTTTCAAAAGTTAATTTTGATGACTTTTTTTGTATCAATCAGCCGTCAATCAAATATAATGATTTTTTGCCGAATTTTTATTGAATTTTTATTGAATTTTTATTGAATTGTCAATTTTCCATAAATTGGAAGTACATATTTGAATATTGGGCAAATTTTAGGTTGATTTGTCATTTTGTCTGATTTTTTTTTTGATTTCAACCAGCATCAATCAGCCGTCAATCAAATATAATGATTTTTTGCCGAATTTTTATTGAATTTTTATTGAATTTTTATTGAATTGTCAATTTTCCATAAATTGAAGTACATATTTGAATATTGGGCAAATTTTAGGTTGATTTGCCATTTGTCTGATTTTTTTTTGATTTCAACCAGCATCAATCAGCCGTCAATCAAATATAATGATTTTTTGCCGAATTTTTATTGAATTTTTATTGAATTTTTATTGAATTGTCAATTTTCCATAAATTGGAAGTACATATTTGAATATTGGGCAAATTTTAGGTTGATTTGCCATTTGTCTGATTTTTTTTTTGATTTCAACTAGCATCAATCAGCCGTCAATCAAATATGATGATTTTTTTCTGGATTTTCATTAAATTGTCCGATTGGCATCAATCAGATGTGCCGATTTGTAATGTCAGTCGATTTTGGTCTGATTTTTAGCTGATTTTCCATATGTCCGATTTTTTTGATTTCGACCAGTGATTCTTTCGGTAGTGGAGGGGGATCAGGCTGGTTCCAACTTTTTTAAAGAAGTTCAGGTCCGTCCTGGTGATGGATGATAGCTAGAAGTAGGATAACTCACGTGTGGTATATGTCCTGTTTAATAGTCTGTCCGGCTTCACATAAAATAAATAAATAAATACTGTAAAAAAAATCTTTTCCCCTTTTTTCCCTTTTTTTTCAAAAGTACAAACTAACACATAATAAACTCTTTTAACTCAGTTTTTATTACTTGTTCTTGTAAAGTTATAATATTTTATATAATATATAGTACCTTAATTTCTTCTTTTTACTTTTGTATTTTTATTTTCTAGTTTTGAAGCGTAATTTCACACAGAATCTCCTTTGGCCAAATGAAGCTATCTTTTATGAAGCAAAGTTGTCCAGCAATGTTAAATTATACTTATTTCATATGCATAGGTATGATAATTATAGAGGAAATCATGATTTTTTATAATAGTACTGGTTTTCAAAATTTTCGTTTTTCTGTTTTAAACTTCAGAGCGTAATTTCACCACTTTCACCAAATGAAATTACCCTTTTGTGCTTAAGTAAAGTTGTTCAATGAGGTCGAAATTACTTGTAACTTAGATTTTCATAAGTGTAGGTACAATATTCATAGAGTAAGTTGCATTTTTTAATTGAATACTAATTTTTAAATTTTACTTTTCTATTTTTCAACTTTAGAACGTAAGTTCATCACTTTATTCAAATGAAACTACTCTTTTATGCTTAAGTAAAATTATTCAGCAAGGTTAAAATTACTTGTATCTTAATTTTAATGAAAGTAGATTATAATATTAGTGGAGGCATATCGTATTAATTGATTAATTTATAATAAAGTTATTTTTTTTATAATATAATAAATAGTCTATGATTTTTATTGTTATGCTTTTAATTTGAATAAATAAATAATACTGCTAAAAAAACTATAAAGTAAATCATATAAGCAAATTACTTATTTATGAATAATCAAAATTTGGACAAATGACGGACAAATATATGGCAAAAACCGGACGAATTCCTTATTTATGAATGTCCGGAATATTGCAATATTCCGGATGTTTATAGATCCTGTTTTTGTCCGGAAAATATAGGCGGACGATTTCTGAACAAAAACTGGACATTTTTTTTTTATAGGGTATTTAATCCTTCATAAATATCTCAATGAAAAATAAAAATAATGTTAAAAGATCAATTTAAAGAGTAAAGCATAAGAATAAGTTATCTTCTGTATATTACTAACTATTAAAAATTGAAGAAATATAAATTTAAAAATTATCAATTTGAGTCATTTGTGAATATTATTGATGTTGTTACTAATGAGTAATGGTAAATCATATCCTGCTCTTTTTCAAAAACATAGTTTTTATATGTTTTTCTATTTGACAATAGAAAGTTAGAAATTACACATCTTTTTTTCTTTGATACCAATAAAAAATAATAAATATCTTTATTTAAACATTTAAAAGTAGTATTTTCTTCTTTTATTGTGTATTATTTTCATAAAGTTTGGGTATTTCCACCCGTTTATTGATATTAAATACTGATTATCATTCGCAAATTGAACTTTAGAATTTTATTAAATACTCTTCATTGAAATCTAAAGGAACGCTATTCGGTAATCTGTTGTACTCTCTAAAATATAATGATACAAATTTTTTGTGATCTTACTAGAAAACTGCCTGCGAATTTAATATCAGAATATAGGAATGAGGATAATGAATCCGAATCCTAAATCTATGAACATAATACCCACCTACCTTCCTAACGATTTTCCGTTACATAGTTTTTTTTTAAAAAAAGGGGTAGAAAAGAAAATTTGATTTGCATCATTTTTTGTTACCCAAAAATAATCATACAAACAATAAAAAACCGGATTAAATATTTGTTTCGCAACATTTTTTTTTAGTTGATCCGATTTCTATAAATATATAAATAAGAGCGATACAAACAATGGCTTTTTTATTTTGCGTATTGCGTGACTTTTTAAAAAAAATTGCCCAAAATAGAATTTTTTTACCTCTACAAGCAAACCTTTTTTATATTATCAAACAAAAAAAATACGTTCTACCTTTCTCAAATAAAATAAAGTAAAAAAGCCTGTTATCAATTCAATTTTATTTGGAAATACTTTATCAAAGAACAAATATGCATTATGATGTTGATACACGAACAAGAGGTCATTTTCATGAAGGGAGCTTGGCATGCTTTTAAAAGATCTTTTAAGTGGAAGTTATTGTAAAAAAAATGACCAATTTATAAATATGATCTTTTATAAATAATTAAAAATAAGCTTCGTTAAAATAAATAAATTAATAAAATAAATAAACAAATGATGTTTTCTATTTATAATGAGTAAATTAAGTATAGAGAAATGGCAGATTTCGGCTTATTATAAGTTAAAATAGTAAAATAGTAAAAATTTAAAGGAATTGCTAAACGTCACCTGGGTGATTGTTGCCTGAGTTTTTTTCAAATATGTCACATGATGTACAATATATAGAGTAAATTTATTGATCAACTTAGCTAATTTTTGATTGGCTAAACTTAAATTTTTATCGCAAAAGATATTTTAAAAAATTTTTTTTTACAAACATATTTATTCAAAATAATCTTATCTAATGAAATTTTATTTGCAAGTATTAAAATTTAAGTTACACATTTACAATTTTAAAGAAAAAATCACTGTATTTTTAATGAAGTGATACAAATAAAAGAAACAATAAAAATAAATAAAAAGATAAGTAAATTACAATGATCAAGGAGAAAGATACTAATAAAAAAATAAAATAACAATGGAGTAATGGAAAGTAATAGAAAATGAAAGGGAGTAAAAAAGAGTAGTGAGAAGTGTCATTATTTTCGTTTAAAAATTTTTCTAATGAGTGAAATATATATTAAACACAAACCAGAATTAACTGAAATTAAAAACTATTAATCTGTAAATTTCTAGTGCTAGTCGGAACTACTTGATGCATTACAATTTCCAAAGACTTGAATCGATTTGCAAAATCGGTTAAATCGAAGAAATAGAAAATTAATCCATATTATGGTTTAGTTACTTTAAATAACTGATTTCACTTAATAATTTGATCAAACGAATGATCAAGCTTATCAATTTTCACGTATCTCAAATTTTGTTACATTGTTGCAAAAAATTTTTAAGAATTATAAATTAATACTAAATTATAGTATTAATTTAAACTTATAATATACTATTAAAGCATATTAGCTAATATAGTCACGATCATTAGCCACATTAGTCAAATAGAGTTCTATATCTGAACTTATGTAACTTGATAATATTAATGACATAATTATAACAATTTGATTAATCATTTCATAAGCAGATAACGGAATACGCGCCATACGCGTCTATGTAAACAATAATAGCTATATAATACGGTATCTTATAACCTTCAACCTTCATTTCTTCAGTCTTCACTTTCTTTTCTTCAGGTACAAACTCTTGCCAAAGACAAAATTATATACAAGCAAGAATAAAAGAATAAGGCGAAGGAAATAATTTGCAACTGGAAGGTGCGTTTTGGTTAATGAGCGAGACCAAAGTGTTTCCTCTTTTATGCACTTTTTTTTTAAAAAAAATTTCCCTGTTTAAAGTCTACGGTTCTAGAGGAGGAGCCATTATGTACCTTCTTTAAACAGTCAAAAAAGAGATAACATTTTTATTTGCTTAAGTTACGAATAAGCTGGGAGAAAAAAAGCTTGACTGCTTGTCTAAAGCGAACTGCCAGTTTATTTATTCTTAGCAAAATAGATTTGTTATATTGGCATCGTTGTTCAATTTATGAATAAGCTGGGAGAAAAAACGCTTGACTGCTTGTCTAAAGCGACTCGCCAGTTTATTCTTTCTTGAGTAATGATATCAGTCAAGGAAATAAAGGAATTGCATATTTTACAATATACATGCCGAATTTTGGCTATTTCAGCCGCAAAGTCAACTAAATTCATAGATCTAAGGCTTCGAATAGGTTGATCAAGATCTGACGAACATATTAAGCAAGATTTTTTAAGGAGTTTCGCTTGTAAAATTTCGGCAGCCTCTAAAATTTCGGCAACCTGTATTTAATATATAGCCGAAACTTTAAATTCTACTCAATTCGATAATCGTAAATTTCTTCTCGTACTTTACAATAAAAAAGAGAAAAGCCTGACCGAGATTATTTCGGCTTTGCCCGAAACTTTACGAAGTCTGCTAAAAATTGCTGCAGATCTGGCACAAATTATTCGAGGCTTAAATAAATTTATTCCAAGATCTACATACAAGCAGCTTCTTTGAAGCCAAAATACGGCTGAAATTGAAAAAAAATTCGGCAACATGATATTTTATGCAAACTTCTAAATGTATTCAAAGAAAACTTAATTTCTTTACTTGATGAACAAGAGCACTTTTAATGTTTCTTTTTTTTTAGGATCGATCTCGCGAGTCTCAATAAAAATATGGATTTATGGGTAATTAAAAATATCTTTTACAAATTTTAGAATCTAAATTTCAAAACAATTTTTTTTTACAATTTTCTATATCTAACAATAAATTTGAACGCAAAATAAATGATTAATTGAAAAACTTAACTCAATATTTAAAGTTTCAGTTGAACGTAAAAGTTTAATTAATAAATTTGAATTGTAAAATTTCGTTTTAGGTTAATGTGAATTTAATAGTGAAATAACGTAGTTATATTCTTATTTCATAATAATCGGGCGGACTTTTAATACATTGAACGTCTTAAATAATTCGTTTAATTTAATTTGCTATTTGGTGTGAAATTTTGAAAAAATCCTATTCTACAATAAAATTCATATTATTAAGATAATTGCCTATGTTAGATTTTAACATTGTTTTTTGTCTAAAATATGTTTTTTTAAGATTATAAGATATTAACTTATTATTAAAAAAAATTTTTGATAGGAAAAAGAAATAATATTCAGCAAAATAAAAAGTCAAAATATTAATATTATTTTTTTATATTTATTTATTTTTTTTTTGGTTTCTTTTTAGACCAAAGTTTTTTTTTTAGGCTGAATTTTTTTTTCAATGGTAATATTTTTTTTCGGTTTTTTTGAAACTGATATTTATTTAAAACTGAATTTTTTTAATGTTTTTTATTTACTATTTTTATTAACTTATATACAGTATGTATAGATATATTATTATTTGTTACAGATATTTCACCGAAATTCATTTCACAGAAATCCATTTCGCACCGAAGGGATATTCACCGAAGGGAAGTTTCGCCGAAAGCGTATTTTATCGAATCCATTTTATCGAATCGTCCATTTCGCCAAATGGACATTTCGCCGAAAATGGTAGCGATTAACATTTTTACGAGAATTTAACTTTTATTTCCTTATTATAAGAAATAATACAAATTCTTTATAAATTAAATTTTAAAAATACTCTTAATAATAGAACGGAATATTTATACTAATATGCTTTTAAAATACAACCTTCACACAATTTTTACTAATAATACTATTTCTTCAAATGTTACTTAAAAGAATTAATAATATGCGTTTATTGTTTCATTTTACCATTTTACGTAAATGAAACCTTTTTTATACTTTTCAAGTTGTGGGTTTTACATTAAATACTAATGGGGAATATCATTTTTTTATTAAGTTTATAGAAATTTGGATTTACTACGAAATCCCGACAAATCATAATCCAGAAACTTCAGAATCCCGTAACCACATTATTCCCGACATTCATTATCCCGAAACTATCCTCTTAGCAATTGAAATATAATGACATAATATAGAAATTCTAAAAAATGATTTATTAAAATCTTTAATCAGTATATTAAAAAAATAAAAAAATTATTATATCTTTATGACGCAATAATTTAAATTTTTATTGAATTAAAAGAAAGATCTTTTTTTTTTAAAAAAAAATCAATCAAAATAAATAAAATTTACAAAAATTTATGATTTGCATTTTTACGATAAATCATTAATATTTGCGAAGTGATTCTTAATTTTTGCGATGTATTATTAAATTCATTAAAATATTAATAAAAAAATATTAATTTTACAATAAAACATTAATATTTGCGCAGTGATTTTGTAAAATCATATTTGCGAAGTATCGTTACAGATTAATAAAAACATTAATTGTTACTTAATTTTTGTGATGTATTATTAAATATTAATAAAAAAATAATAATAATAACATTTATTTTTGCAATATTAAAAAAAATTATTAATTTTTACAATAGAAATTTTAATTTTGCGATATTTTAAAAATTATTACATATTTATTATAAAATATTACAATAATATTACGTCTATAAAAAAAAAATAAAAAAAAATATCATATCAGGAATCAGAAGTGTCGGGATAATGAATGTCGGGAATAATGTGGTTACGGGATTCTGAAGTTTCGGGATTATGATTTGTCGGTGAGCGTCGGGTTTGTGTTGTAGCGGGATTCTGTGAAATTATTTCGTATATTTCGTCGCACAAGCACAATTTCGCGGACCCTATAAAAAATTTTATCTTTTCACACGGAAAATGTAAATAATTCAATAAATTCCGTGATATAAGGTAATTAATTCCGGAAATATGAGCCTTTTACGGAAAAAAGATGGAACATAAAAAAACGGATCGACTTTTTTACAGGGAGAAGATTTGCGGAGTATCACTTATTACATCATATACACTTAATGGGATCTTAATTTATGTTGCAGACAATACATGCATTATTGTGGGACAAATATATTATTTTATTAACTCCCTCATAAATAATTTTTTTCGGGGTGAAGGCTTTCTAATATTCCAGAAAATTTTTTCCTAAAATAGATGGCTTTTCTCCTGCAGAAGCTATGCTTTAAGAGAGTGACTAATCTGGAAATTCGACACACATTACCCCGCAATTATTCTCTTGACAAATCTACAATAGTCTCATTTTCCCGCTGGATAAAGCTAGGATTTTAAATTATTCATCAGCGAGTTACATGTGCCTAGCTTTTTACGATTTCCATTTCAAGCCACCCCCGTTATTAATATCGATCATTTGTAGATCTTATTTATTTTTTTATTTATTTATGTCAAGCTTGCCAACTGTAAATCGATCATTTGTAGATCATTGCTTTATTTAGAATTTCATAGCACGTGATACAACGATCCATTTAAAAAGAATCTTAAGACGAACCTAATTGAACCCTTTATAGAATACTTACTAACGCTTTAAGCACAAGTAAGGGCCTGATTTCGATTTTAAATCGTCTTTGGGTGGTAATTTCCTGTTATAGTGCTTCTTTCTTTTCCTTTGAATTGCAATAGTCTCAGTAAGCAATTTCCTGCTTGACAAAAAAATAAATAAATAATAAGTATTCTATAACAAAAAAGAACAAAATAATGTTCTACCAATTTACTTAGACTATAATAGAACGAAATATTTTTGCTACGATTACACAATTTATTAATACAAGCCACCCCCGCTATTACATTATTATTGTTAATTATAATCCGGCCGATTTAATATGAACATTTCATAAATAGAATGAATCTTTTCAAAGATGATCGTCAAATATTTTTTAAGATAAAAAGCCTCAAAAATTGAAAAATTATCTTCACTTTTCAAAACCAATCCTCCAATATTTCTTATTTATTTATTTACAATATTTATTTTTTATCTAATTAACTTTTATTAAAAAAAAAATGAACAAAAAAATTATATTTTATTTCTTGACTGCATTGGTTGTGCTAATCTTCAAAATCGATTCAAGTCATTCAATTCCAACGATTTCTAAATATGATGAGAATTATTGGACATCAGAAAAAATGAAAAAAGCTAAACCCTTAACAACTAAAAATATTGGATTTAGAACAAGAAGTGGTGTCGAAACTATTAAAAAAACAACTGACTCCTCTAAAGACACGAAATCTATGCAACCTTTGGAGAGAAAATATGATGCAAAAACTGGGGCAGCAACTGCGGATCAAGTTAAAGCTATTGCCGTTGGAAAGTTATTTATGAGCAAGAATGGTGAAGATTTTGTTTGTACCGCTAGTGTAATCAATACTGATGATGGAAATATTGGAGTTACTGCAGCGCATTGTCTTTATGATCATAATACTCAATCATATTTTGATAATGTAATGTTTTCTCCTGGATATGACAATGGACAACCTGGTCCACTTGGTAAAATTCCTATCGCCAAGATGGTAGTAACAAATGAATTTCTTAATCATAATGATGATGAATTTGATTGGGGCATGATGTTATTTAATTTTAACATGCAAGGTCTTCCATTAAAATATTTTACGGGAGCTCTCGGTTGGATATTCCAACCAGGAAACAATGTTCCAACAACTATTCAAGGTTATCCGGATGGAGGTAATCTTCCAAATTGTCCAAATAATGGACGGACTCTTTGTATGTGGCAAGGAGTAACAATATTGGAAGATGATTTTTATATCGTACATGACTTAAATTTAGGAGAGGGTGCAAGCGGAGGTCCTCTTATGACGAATTATGATCCAAATGTGAATTTGGGTCTTTTATATAGTAATTATGCTTCTTTTGATGATCTCAATGACCAATTACTTGGACCTATTTATGACCCAATAGAATTCCAAGCATTAATAGGCGAACTTACACTTTAAACTATCATGTATTTATCTATATAACAAAAAAAAATACAGTGTGTAACCGTAACGTTTAGATTAGCCTGTATAAATTAATTTTGAATTTGCTGATCCATATATTCTTTATAGCTAAGACCCGCTTGATCAGCAAGTCATGTTGTATATCCAATCCAATTCCGGTTTTTTTTCAAATATTTATTTTCATCATTTTTTTTTAAACCCTTTTCTTTTGAACCGATTTGAATTCTTTCAGTTCCCTTTTTTTTTTAATTTTCTTGAATCGATCTTTTACTTTCGGTTCTTTCTTTTTTTTTAAATTTCCTCTTTTCTCTTTCGAACCACCTTTTTCTTTTCTTTTCCCTTTTTTTTAAAATTCTCTTTTTTTCCTCTTTCCTTTTGGTTTTTTTTTTCCCAAACTGAAAATTTTTTATTTTTTATTTAATAATCCTATTTTTTTGGTCTTTTAAGACCGATTTTTATATTATTATTTTTTTTTCGGTCTTTTTTTTTAGACCATATTATTAATTTTTTTTATTCAGTCTTTTTGGACCGGATTATTGTCCTTTTTTTCGGAATTTTTTTCGGTACTTATTTTTTTTTACGGATTCCTTTTTTTTCGAAAATTTCCCTTTTTTTAAACCGATTTCTTTCTTTATCCTTTTATCCTTTTTCTTTTTCTCCCAAATTTTATTTTTCATTTTTTTTTTCAAATTTTATTTTTTTTTTCAGTTTTTTTCGAATTCTTTTTTCGCTTTTCTTTTTTTGGGTTGGCTTTTGACTTTTTTCCCAATCAGAAAAAAATTTTTTCACCTTTTCTTTTTTTTTCAAATCGAATTTTTTTTTCCCGAACCACATTTTTAAACCATTTAGATTTGGGTTGACGCCGTTTCCCGATTATTATTATTATTATTATTATTATTTTTATTATTATTATTTTCCCTAATTATTTTTTAGGCTCAATAATAGACTGACATATAATTTACTTATTTATTTATTTTTTGTAACAATGTAACAATAAACTACTTATACAAAATTGTTTTTGTAATGAATTTGTAAGTATATAAATAAATCATAAATTTCACAGTGCCGCAACATTTATTTCGTGTGATAAATAAACTTTGCGTTTAATAATAATATTTCATGTACTGTATAGCACTTGCACACAATTCATTGTTATTTGTATAATCATATAAATTGTAATTTATTACATTTATTTCCTACTAATCCCATCATAATAATAGTAAAAAACTAGCCCTATTTGCACTGCATGGCAAATAAAATATAAGTGTATTTATTATTACTCACTTACTTTATCGTCCCTGGCGCAACGCGTATTTTACTATATTTATTATTTTCTATTATCTCGCTATGGCGATAAAAAATAAACCCCTTAATTAAAAATATTTTAAAGATTTTAATCAAAATTCACAATTTTAACAAGATGAACTGAGAATTCCTGATGGTAAGTTCTTAATTAATTAGTTTGTTTTTAAAAAAAAAAATCTTATTTATTTTACCAATTTATTTTTAGATGGATTTTGAATAATCATTTAACAATGTTTTTTTTTTATATTTTAAATTATTATCATTTATTTATTTTATCTTGGATTATATAAACACTAAGACTAGATGGAGTAGTAAGTGTTTTACAAAATTCTTAGTTTGTAATTTAAATAATTTTAATAAATGTATTCAAATTATTAAATGACCTCATAAAAGTCGAGTATAACAAGATAATGTGCACACGTTCTATATTAAAAATTTGTTTTTAATTTTTTACAATAACCTCTTGTTAATTCCATAAAATTTATTATATATATTTGCATGATATATAATAAAATACATAATTCTCATAATATTAATTAATGAAAAAATTTTTATTGTAAATTACTTGATGCATCAAAATTCTTTTTCTATAACATAAAAGTAGGAAATTTAATTTGCTCAAACAGCCGCTTTAAGGTTAAGCTGTTTCAAGAAAAAGAACTTAAACGTACTAGCATTAATAAAAAAAAATAAATCATTATAAAACAATTTTTATTGTAAAATCCGTTTTCTATATTTAACATATAATTTCATAATATTACTATATTTAATGCTTATATAATTAAAATACCTACATATATATTAGAAATTCCATAGCATAAATGAAGACAAATAAAAACTTACACATAAAATGAATAAAGTATATAAATTAATTAAAAATGAATATTGAGCTATTCCTCGAAGAAAGTCTAATAATGGTCTTCTTTATTAAAGAATTTTGTCATCTCATTTTATTTATGAGTGGTAAAAAACGATTCAAACAATACATCATGGCGGATTTATGAAATACCTCAAAATTTGTCCGTCGTGTCAAATTAAATAAATATTTGACAGTCTTTTAGTCACCAAATTTTTATTTAAGTCCCAAATTTATTAGTGAACAGTCAAAAATGAGCTCTAAAAAATTTTTTTTATACCCCAAATCTTGCGTTTAACCAATTTTTCCGTTACTTAACCAATTTTTCCAGTGTTAAAGGTGCGTCATTATTTGACTTTTTTTTAGGAAAAAAGCTTAATGTTTCTGTAAGTCAATTTTAATTCCCGAGGCGCAGCAGGTTTTTTGCCACATTTCATAAATCCGCCGCAATGAAATAAAAAAATCAACATTTTATTATATTCAAATTACATAACATTTCTTTTATGTGTATATTAATAAAATTCTATTACAATAAATAATTCACTAATAATTGTGACTATGTTATTTCACAATAAAAACTATTAAATATTAAATTAAATAATTGTGGCCGTTATCGGTTATCAAATTACAGTAAAAAATTAAAATTCAGTGAAATGATTTTCGGTGAAACAGCCCTGTCAGTGAAATGAAATGATTCTGTCGGTGAAATTAAATGATTTTCGGTGAGATGATTTTCGATGAAATAACCCTGTCGGTGAAATGAAATGATTTTCTGTGAAATGACTGTCGGTAAGTTATGATTTTCAATGAAATAGTATATTTAACTTATTTAAGTATGCCCTTGTAAATCTCGTAGTACTAAATTTATAAATTTTTACCATTTTACAATGATTTATTAATAAAATAGATAAATAAATAAAATTCTATGGAAAAATTCATTCATCGGAATGGTAACTCATTTGATCTGCAAAAATCAATTTCCGAAAATTCTCATAGATAATTTGTAAATTATATTTTTTTGAGTTATGAGGTATATGTACATCTTTTTGAATATATAGTATACCCTGATTGTTGAAAAAAAAAAAGATGGACGTGATAAAACTAAAAATTTTATTAGGTGGCATTCACGTGAGAAGATAATGAAAGTATCTCGTGCAATTTAATTGCTAAAGCTTCATGAAAGGGACCTTTTAAAAAAAATTTAGGAGTTTTAAGTTATTATTGTATATAAAGAGAAAACAATAATACTCAAAATAGTCAGAACACGGTAACATAGTCATTTTTTTGCTCTAGTATTATCGTCAATCACCATTATACGTCAAATTACAATATTATTCTCTCAAACCTTCGGATAAAATAACTTTATAAAAGTTTTTTTCTAGATTAGAACATTTTAACTTTCACTTAATTTAAATTGTAATTTCCTGATAAAAGATGGCAAGATGTCTCTGTCCAACTTCTAACAAATTTTATTAATATCAAATTCTCAACCCTGATAAATTTGTCTAACAACCTAACTAATAACATTCTGTTAAATATCGAAATCACTGATACCATAATATAGAACCACACAGTCAAACATCCTTCTATCATAACTTTTTTTTTTTAAATTTCAATCATATAAACTGAATATGTTGGGTAAGGGATGCAAGTCTGTTTTGACTCAGAACAGTTTTTATGGTTAAAAGTAGCTTTAAACCTGGGAGATCCAGAATTAGGATCGGTTTCAGAATCAATTCGAGTCGACTCATTTTAATTGATTCCATCCCTATCTGTATGTTTCATCGTAAAGTTGCGGAGTAATATTTGGTCACCGGATAATAACCTGTAATAGAAATTCATCTGGCAAATATAGAATATAGATAATGACTTCAAGTCCAACATTAATTCTACTTTTTTATTAAAGAAGACTTTACAATTAAGTTTGAAAAAATTAAAGAAATCAAAAAATACTCTTGATTTTTATTCACATAATTTTATTTTCACTTTCAAACAATAATAATATATTTATCTTATATCTAAATTAGAGGTCTGCAAACGGGACCCGGAGCCCGGAAACCCTAACCCGGCCCGGACCCGGATCCGGGTTTATAAATTCATCCGGGCCGGCACATGATTTTTCGTTAAACCGGATTTTCGTAATTCTGGCCAAAATCGGCTTAATTCCGGCCGAAATTAAACTGGCCAAAATTAAGTTGGCTGATTTAATAATAATCCGGGTTAGGTTAATTAATAGGGGTCAATGTAGACCTCTAATCTAGATTATTATTATTATAATTATTATTTTTTTTTTTAACGGAGAAAGTGAGTCAAAAATATGATTAACATAATCAAGATATAGGAAGACCGTAACGATTTTACTGCGTCAAAATAAATCAACTTTTTAAATAAAACACAAAATCGGTAATCGGTATTTTTTTGGTTATATAGAAATTACCGTGCCAAAAAAAATTTATTTTAATTCTGATAAAGATTTTTTAAACCTGCAGCTGATTTAATAAAAAATAAATTGATTTAATTTATATGATTTTTTCTTATACAGAGTGAGTGATTGAGTGAATTTATAGGTGTCTTTTTTTATCGAAGAGATATCGTTTCGATCTCAAATATGTTTTTTGCGTAACACAAAACTTTCGACTTTTATAAACTTTTTATTAATATTTCAAGAAATGACTATTTACGGAATATAATATACAATATTTAAACAATTTGTCATACAAGTTATATTTTTAATAAATTACTTATAATAGTTAGTTTTTACCAAAACCTGGAATTTGTATAAAGGATTGTTTATTTGTATCAGATAATCAAATATAGTTAAGCTTCAATGACGTGATCCATTAACAGTTAGCGATCGGCACCATATTATATTTGCCAAGAAAAAAAATAAGCTGTACGATTTTTTTTTTTGTACGATATTAATAAATTTAAAAGCATTCAAAAACGTTTCTTTCTGATTAATATGTTTAACTTGTCTATCTTGAAAATCAAAAGGGATGCACCATTAAATCATTAAATCATAATTAGTCATTAAATACCTTTTTTTATGGTAATTATTTTAATAATGAAGATATTTTAATTATCATTGTTAAAGAAATTATATAACGAATATTTAAGACAAACAATTTTTTTTTCTCCAAAAAAAAAAGAAGGAAAAAGAACTTATACTTTTTCGAACTTATTGATTTTTAAATTTTTATTTAGGGTAAATTGTTGATATTGTTTCAAAGTTAAAACAGTAAACAATAATCAGATAACTTCGAAACTCCGAAAAGATCATAATAATTTAAACTCTAAATGTAAATGTGTAATACAAACAAATCGATCAGTACCGTTGGTTGTTAAATTTTTAAGGAACATCGTTACCATTTTCGATCACATTTTGCATTACATGTATGAAATTATGACCTATACTTTTCCATAAATAAATTCGTCGTAATCTATCGGTAAAGTGGTAAACCCCTGCTCGAAAGTTTTAATAATAAAGATTACGAGAAGAAAAAAAAAATGGCGGTTATATCCGCTATTATAACTGCTTTTCCATTGAATAATTTAAGTACTAGTAATGCAGACAATAAAGGAAAATTGTTTGTCGTACACATGAATAAACAAACATTCTTAGTGAATTGTACAACATTTAATGGTTGCTATATATTAAAGTCAAATACCAAATAAATACTGTGAGGCGTAATTAAATATAGTACATCTGTACATGGCTAAAAAAAAATCCGAATATATATTGTTAAATATAGAACGATATTTCATATTATCATACATGATTATGTAAAATAAGGTTACAGTTACATATAAATTGTCATGAGCGCGATAATTGCACAAATTTTTTATCAAACAAAATTCTTTATCAAATAATTATTATAAATAAAAAAATTATTATAAAAAAATAAAACCAAAAAATATATAAAAATTTTTTTCTTTTTTTTCTTTTTTTTTAAAAAAAATTCCTTTCATTTACCTTTTTAATTAATCCTTTGAAAGGATTAATAAAAAGTCTTTTTTTGAGCACATATAAAATATATAACGTATAAAAGAAAAATATAATAATCATGCTTGCATTCAAGAAAACTAATCAAACACCATCGCATTTATATAGTGACGAAGAAAAAGCAGAGATTAGGTCAATTGCTTCTTTTGAATCAAAGTATAGTAACAAAAGGAATATTTATAATGGTCATCAATATATAGCTATAAGTCCAGATGGTACTCAGATAGTAACATTAAGCACCACAGCTTATCAATTAAAATTATGTCAATCCGATAATATATCAAAATTATATAATTTGAATTATAATAGTTTTAAAAATTTTGATACTCCTGCTGTAATTTGGAGTTTAGCCGTATCTAATGAAATTACTTTACCTGATAAAACAACTGATGTGTTAATTGCCGTCTCTTGTTTTGATGATGATGTTAATAATGCTGATTCAACTATTAAACATACTTGGGTTATTTCTTCTGCTAAACAAGCGAGAATTTCATCTTCAATTAATGATATGGGCGGTATAATTAAATTCTTAGATGATGATAGTTCGGTTTCTGAAAAGACAGATTTAGCTCTTATAAATTCTTATGGAATTTCAAGATTTTCTATTCATCATGATAAAATCAATTCTATGATAAATGAAAATTATGTTCAAGGTTGGTTTGGTCTCTTCTCTGATAAATCCGTTGAAAATTTTAATTTACCAAGTAAATTATTAAATAATGAGATTTCTAGTTTTTCTATTCAACAAAATTTAGTAAAAGGTCGTTTTTTAGTAGAAAGTTATAAAAATAAAAGACAAACTGTTGAAATGTATAATTTAAAAACAAGTTTATTAGAAAATACTTTTCAAAAATCTGAGGAAACTGCTGCTTCAATTTCAGGAAGAGGTTATTCTTGTTATGCTATATCAAATAATGAATCTTTATTCGCTTATTGTCGTGGTGCAAATAGTATTACCATTTATTTAATGGAGAATGGTTTGGAAGTTACTACAAAAAAATTTAATGAAACAAATATTCAAATACTTTTTTTTGATTTCGTAAAGAATGATGAAAAATTATTGATCGTTATTGAAAAAGAAAGTTATAATGAAGAAACTTCAGAATTAGTTAAAACTCTTAATATTGTAGTTTGGGATTTATTTAGTAGTTCCGATAATTGTATTAGAAGGATAAATGATACTTTTTCATTATTTCCTAAAAAATGTGAGCATCATCAAAGGTTAGCTAATTCTTCAGGAAATCTTATTACAATTAATGATGATGGGAATATTATTTCTTTATTACAAGATTCTGAAATAATTAAATTATTAGATCCTATAAATTATAAT
Organism: Rhizophagus irregularis; assembly: GCF_026210795.1. NCBI lineage: Eukaryota > Fungi > Glomeromycota > Glomeromycetes > Glomerales > Glomeraceae > Rhizophagus > Rhizophagus irregularis. The sequence goes on along the minus strand of NC_089451.1, from coordinate 2,757,003 downwards.
ACAAGAAATGTTATTCAACTTAACAATAATATTCAACTTAACAAAAAGTCCAATTCTTCCTCATCAACTGCTGTAACAACTAATACTACCATGAATTATCATTCAATTTACGATTCTTATGGAAAATATTTAGGTTCTAAATTCGAAAATAGAATTATTAGGAATCCTGAACCTTGGATATTAAATAAAAATTATGAATGTACTTCGGTTTATCTTGATGATAATAAATCTATTCAATTATTTATTGGTGGATCCACTGTTCAAGTATGGCGTAAAAGAAAAAGTGGAACGTCAACTACATCATCTACGAAAGTTCTTGAATATATTTGGACAAATAATTTTAATCGACCAATGCAAATTCAATCTTTGGAAGTTGGTCACAAAGAATTCTCTTTAACATTATATATTCCTTCCATAAATTCACTTTCTGAACTTGGAGATACAGTTACACTTGAATGGCCTGAAAAAGTTAATCCTTCGGTACATGCTTGTGAGGCATTGGAATTTTTTAATGAGAAAAAAGACCAACCTTTAGATCCAAAAAGGCAACATCAATTTGATGAATTGATTCAACAAACTGAACGAATCATTAGAAAATATTTAACTAAAAGATGTGGTTTATGGAGGATGTTAGATATACGTTATGATATTATGGCAAATCTAATTCGTGGTAATTGTGCAAACATTATTAGAAATATTTTATTTTCCATATCTGATGGAAAAAATAATTATTTGCATATTCCAAGATGTAATTCTTGGGGTGGTCAACTCGCGAAAGAGACTGATCTTGAAATCGCTATCGTATGTACAAAAGGAGGTTATCGTAAAGATACGATTATAGTTAAATATTTATTAGATTATTATTCTAATAATGCTTTAGAATCTTCAAATTGGATGTTTACCGTTGCTAAAGCAATTCCGATCCTTTATGAATATAATTTAGAATTTTATGTTGAAGAACTATTTCAAAAGCCTTGTTTTGGTGCCAGTGAAGTTTACTTGGATCAATCTAAAATTCGTGATAAAGACATGGATAGAAGTAATGAGAAAGATGTTCATGCGTTAAACGTAAATTTGGGTCTCACTAAGAAAAGAAAAGAGCGTAATTTCTTACAAAAATCAATCGTTAAAGGAAAACAAAGGTAGATATTGATATATTAATAATTAATGAGACAGACCATAAACGAAAATAATTAAATTTTTTCTTATCATTTTTTTTTTTTTAGTGGAGAGAAAATTATTTCAGATTTAGTGAGCAAAACAACTGCCCCTAATTCTTCACTAATTAATCAGGTTTACATGGTACCTCTTCCAGATTTTACCGTATACCCTGAGAAAGTTTTTGAGGATAAACGAGTAGAAAACTGGAAGATTCCTTTCAAATTTTTAAAATTGTTATTTTGGCCACGTGGTCATGTGCTTAGAAAAAAGCATCATATGAGTCCATTCTTGAGAATGATAAGAGAAGACAATGCTGCACAAATTTATGATAATCCGTCAATGGCCGCAGTAATTGATTTTAAATGGAAAGCGGCAAGAAATTATTTCTTAAGACATGCACTTATATACGTTGTATTTGCATTTCTTTTTGCAATTATAACCAATGCAATTAAAGGAATAAGTGAACGAATTAGTAGTGCTTCGTGGTTGGCACTTGTACTATATTTTTTATTTTATTGGTTTGGATTTTATTTATTGAATACTGAAAGAATTCAATTAAAATATGAGGGATGGAGAAGATATTTTGGACTTTATAATTTTTTTGATTTGTTTTCAGTCATTTTACCATTAGTGATAGCTAGTTTAAGTTTATACATTGGTTTTAAAGTCGTACTCGATTTTGATGAAGAATCTCAAGAGCAAATTGAAGAAATTATAAGAGACGTTCGAATATATACTATTTTTAATTCATTTGCGATTTTAGTAATGTGGTTGGAACTTTTTTTGGTAAGCTTTTTAAATGAATATTTAAATATACATATCGTACAAATATTTTGATACTAACTTTATTTTTTAATAAAAATAGTTGTTACGATACTTTGAAAAATCTGGAGCTTACATTTATATTATAGTCAATATTTTTAAACAAATTATACCTTTCTTAATTTTTATTCTTATGGTTGTCCTCGGATTTGGTCATGCTATGTAAGTGAAGGTTTTAAAAAATTTCAAAAAATAACGTTAACGATCGATATTTTTACTAAAACTTATAATAAAATTTAATTTATTTTTAATAGGTTTGTTTTACTTAATAATACTGAATCCATAGGCATCAAACCTGATGGTTCCTCCTTTCAGATCACACCTACTGATTCGAATACAAGTGAACCATTACCATATAAAGTGGAACAAGTGATTGATGTGAACAGTATATCAGATAATTATTACACAAATTTTATTAAATCTGTTGAATCAGTTTTCTTTTGGACCAGTGGTCGTTGGGATCAATTAGAACAATGGAATTTTTGGCCAGTAGATGTTTATTCTATTATTGGTAGTATCCTTCTTGTAACAATTTTACAGAATATGTTGATTGCGATCATGACGTAAGTTTTAATATATAAAAAAAAAATAATGCTTATTTATATTAATCATATTTTCAAATAAACTTATATATAATATTTAATTTTTAGTGGTGCATATGATGATGCTAAAGAAATTGGTAGACATGCTGTATTAGAATATCGAGCGGAATTGATCGAAGATTATGAAACGATCGAAAAACCTCTTGGAAGTAAAAGAGGAAATCCTCGATATATTTATTATATCGGAAAATCTGATTATATTGAAGAATGGTTAAGAAAATCTGAGAAAGCAAGAAAAAATCATGAGAATTTCTTATCAAAAGATGATGACAAAAATCCTTGGGATGATGATGATGATAATGACGATGATGATGATAATGAAGGAGGAGGATATCATTATCAAGATCTTTCATATTATTATTCAACTGAAACTGATTCTATTGCATCACCAAATAAAGAACAAGAAACTCCATTATCATTATATTGGTTTGTTGATGAAAATGATAATAAGGAGAAATTATCAAAATCAAAATCTTCATCTAAATCAACTAATATTATTCAAAATAATGATGATGATGATGAAGAAACTAGATTATTGAAAGAAAAAATTATATCCATGAAAAAAGAATTTTCTGGAAAATTAAATTCTATGGAAGAAACTATCAAAAATTTAATCTCTACAATACAAAATCAAAATATAATATAAAAATTTTTTTTTAATTGACCTGATAAATTTATTTAGTTTAAAAAAAAAAAAAGTTAATATTTTGACATAATATTATATACGTTATATAGTTCAGCAGTACTTCAGTTATTAAAGACTTTTATTATTTGTATTATAAAAAATATATAATTTCACTTATTACCAATTAGTACTATTAAAAAAAATATATAAATCATTTTTTAAAAGTTAAAAATGGCTTTTAAATGTAAAAATTTTAAGTACAATTGCGATTGCTGCGTCATCAACTACGCGAGAATTTAAGTATAAAATGATCACCAAAGTTTTATGACATCAATGTCACGGGAGCGTGTAATGTGTTTTGTGGGTTGAAATGAATCATTTGTTTATTATTTATAAAAGTTTAATAAAATGGAAACCTTTTTTTTTTTTTTGATTGCACTTCTGGTGAGTAACATCCAGAAACATTCCAGACTAAGGTAGAAACCCAACTGACCAAGGAGGTCATCTTTCATACCATCACAGACCCACCCAGAGTACGCCCATCTGATTGTACCATGCAGGCATAAAAAAAATTGTTTTTTTCTTGATGTAAGAAAAAATGTTCTTTTTTGGAATAAGAAAGTGTTTTTAAGAAAAAATTTTCATTCTTGGCTTAGTGATAAAAGAAATTAATTTTGTAGATTTTACGATGTGAAATTTTTCAAGAAAAAAGATTATTTGCGTTTCATAAGTTGATCAATGTTTAAGATAATCACACTAAGCACGTTTAGAAAACTAATATTTTTTTTGAAATCAGCTTGACAAACGAGTTGGACGTAAGAAACGTGTTAAAATAAGAACTTTATATATCTGATATATACTAAATTCTCCCAAGTCTTTTTTCTCCTCGTAAAAAATTTTTGTCGAGGGATCGACAGGAGAGTTTTTTTCCTTTAGACCTTTCCCTTTTAGTTAATAGATATGAAATATTTAAATTATCAAGTATTTTATTATAATCACAAGTTGTACTAAGTGTTGATAAAATACGATTAATAAACATTAATTATTTCTTAAAATTATAATAAATGATATTTTAATACCCTTGTTATTACTCACCCATATTATAATTACAATATATTATCCTATTTAATTAATCATAATAATATATGATTGAAACAAGTTTTTTATTAATATTATTAGATTCAAACAAAAAACATTTACTTATCATCACCATCACGCTGTGTTAAAAAATCATAAGATTATTTGGATTATTTGGATTGAACAATTAGTAACTTTATTCGATTAGAGTGGCCAAGAGCCAAGTAACAATATAAACAATACTGTAACAATAAAAAAGAATAATCCTATTTTAATTTTTTTTTTTTATTTTTGTAATTGTTGTTTCCAAATTTAGATGAATGTTTAAAAATCTTATCGGTAATCTAGCCGATTAATGCACGTAATGCTAAATAATTTTAATTATCGACTAAAAGCTAAAAATTTTTAAGTTTGTACGAATCGAATTTAACATCTGAGCATGTGTAGATCGTTTCATTTATTTTTCATAGCCCACCATTCTTTTTTATAATTAAAATTATCGTAAAATAGGAATGTATCAGCAAATTTGAGTAAACCCCTTACATATTGAAAAGTATCCAAGATTGTATTTATGTAATCGGCCTAGTCCGAATGGAATTTTTTTTTTTTTTGTCTTTCTTATGAGGCCAATGAATTTCAGGGAATACGGGTTCAAATTAAGCCGAAATATGATTCTTTACATTTAATATACGTTAACAAAATAATTTTTTTTTAAAAAAAAATAAAGAATAATTATGGATTATGAAAATAATTCTTCAAGATCTAGAAAAATTTATTATACTATATAATTAGAAATACTAATAATTAAATTAAAAATATAGTAGTTTCACAAAAACAATAGTTGCTAAATCAATTATCATTTTATTCTTTCGAACGGTACTAGAATTTCTAACTTCTATTAAATTCTTGGCTCTTGGCTGAGGCTAAATGCTAAGTTTTTACTTGGCTCTAATTACAAACTTTGTTAAATTCAGCCAAGATTTTATGATCTGCAACACACAGATGTGCGACTTCCTTCGGAATATATTTTTAGACCTTTTGGATTTTTGTGCGTGTAACCATATCATATATACGATTTGAAAGACTTGATATCAAATTTTCACACACACGAGCCAAGAGAGAGAATTATGTAAAAGTGAAAGATAAGGAGATGAAGAAATAAAAAAGGGGGAATCGCGCATACTTTGACACGAAAAACAATTCTAAACACGGTATGATTGAGTAATTATGAATAAACAAAACTTTCTTTCTTTATTTTATTCGTTCGCAAGCAATTAAAATTCCTTAAAAAAAAAAAATCAAAACATTACATACGCCAAGGATATATCCAGATAATTTATTGGTTATCATTGAAAGATTTTTTACCTTAATTTCGAATGCACTAATAATTATATATTTATTTATAATCAAAATTTCAAATTATGCAAAGGGCTTTCCGACTTTTTAACATACGAGTTTTAATTATTTGGTAAATTTTATCTATTTTTAAATTAAAGATTATATTGATGAATTTTTATATAAATATGATGCTTCTTTTCTTTCAGTTTTTTTCAAGTTAGCTTAATATCTTGAAAAGAAAAAAACAAAGTTACATATAATAGTTGTCTTATAAAAAAAAAAATAGAGATATTTTATCCCAATACCCTTTAGAAATATTTCGCTCAAAATCTCGTAAAATGAAGCTCTCTTACACTCTAATTTTGGCTATAAATTTAGCCCTTTTCGCTGCTAGTTCCGTTGCCACACCAATTGGAAACATGGAAAATGGTGTTATTAATAAAAGAGGTGATGAGGATAAACATAAACTAAAAATTCCTCCACCTCCTCCTGGTAAATTTCCTGATGGCCCCAAAGGTGGAGATTTTGATGGTCCAAAAGATCCCAAGGGTAAAGATTTCGATGGTCCAAAAGGTCCCAAAGGCAAAGATTTTGATGGTCCAAAAGGCCCAAAGGGTGAAGATTTTGATGGTCCAAAAGATCCCAAGGGTAAAGATTTCGATGGCCCAAAAGGCCCAAAGGGTAAAGATTTCGATGATCCAAAAGGTCTCAAGAGTAGAGACTTAGATGATCCAGCAGAAGGCCCAAAAGGCCCAAAAGGTGAAGATTTCGATGGTCCAAAAGGCCCAAAGGGTGGTGATTTCGATGGTCCAAAAGGTCCAAAGGGTAAAGATTTCGATGGTCCAAAAGGTCCAAAGGGTGAAGATTTCGATGGTCCAAAAGGCCCAAAGGGTAAAGATTTCGATGGTCCAAAAGGTCCCGGTCCTAAGGATGGACCAAAATTTCCCCCTAAAGCAAAATAAGTAAAATTTTAATCTAAAAAAATATTAGAAGTTTATAGTATGGCATTAATTATGAATTATTAGATTTAGAGATATGAATAATTTACATTATAATTCCTTAAATTCACTGTATCTAATTTTTATTTTTTCTATGAATAAATGATAAGTAAAATCGTATATTTATTTCAAATTAAATTGTCATGATACATGGTTAAAGATGCATGTCGAAAATAGTGATATTAATATATAAAATGCTAAAATAATGGCGAAATTGCCAAAATTGAAATGTAGTACAGGAATATTTATATATCTCATTAATCAAATATTATAATACCAGAACACCAAAAAAACTGATTTCCCATAAAATTTATTATTCAGTTCATTTTTATAACACGTTATAGATTTCATAGGATAGGTAAATCATTTCTTAAGTTTAAATGATAGGTTTATAATATTTATTTTTCCAAATTTCAAATTGTAATTCAATTAATAAAAATAAAGTACTCATAATAATCATATTTACGCACTCAATATCTCTAACTCTTCATTTCTATTACTTATTATTTACTTTATCGATGTAAAATTTTCACATAGTGAAAATAATTTTGTACATTTTAGCATTTTGTCATGTCAAGAATATTTTAACATTTTGTCAATTTTTCAATTTCAGAAATTTCGCCATGTCGAAAATATTTCGGTATTTTATTAATCTCGTCAATTTTAGAAATTTCGTCATGTCAAAATTATTTCGGCATTTCATTAATTTTGACAGATTTTTTTTTATATTTCGGCACAGCCCAATAAAATTTCGTCACATGGTTTTACCAACTCGTGATCAATTTATAGAGTTAGGCTGATAAGTAACTAAATGAAATTAATAATTTGCTTCAAATGGAATATTGCCATTAATCTAATCGTTAATTACTATTATCTAATTGTGAGCCTTCTGTATTAATTACGTTTATTAACCAATTACTTGTTTTAATCAATATGTGCGTAACATAATTTTAATGATCTGCTTTAGCAGATCAGAATTTATTGTAGAGTGAAACAAGAGACCTCTTTTTTTGCAACAATAGATGGGCAAAACAGTCAATTTCACGCTTGATCCAAACCTTTGCCAGCCAAATTCAAGGATTAGCCAATTTTTCTCCCTAAGACACTCTTAATGAGATGGAATCGTGTTGAACTTTTTACAAATTTTATATATCATAATGAGAAACCTGATACGACATCTCAAGAAGTATTAGATATTTATAACCAAAATTTTATTGACATTATTACAATCAAAAATATAAATTATGATATCGTTAATCATGTTCGTAAAATTCATGAGCAAAAGAATGTATGAGTTATTTATGTTCGGTCATAGTTTTCTTCCATTACCATCTAACAAACTTGCCTCCAAATGATCTCATCAGCAACTAAAATAGTTGAAAACCATTGGGGATTCATTACTAGATATAAGAAGGTCTCGGGCAAAAGTAAGTAGTACGAAATTCATTGCATAATTGGGCAACACATGAGTCATTCTTTATTAACATAGTTTCTTTATTTTAGAAAAGGGTAAATATAACAGATGATACACGAGAAGATTTTCAAAACGTAAGAATAAATGATCGAATGAACCAGAAATCTGATGTTTATGCTGTAAGATACAATTAATGTTTGTAATTCTTATAGTATACCCAATTGTGGTATTGATCTCATTCTTTCATAGGATTGGAATAGTGAGGTTGATAAAGCAAGTTCATCTGGACAATCGGAAATCACATCAGAACTGACATCAGAAGGATGAGGTATTGCCTTCACATCATAAGTAGATTGTCCAGTTATCATGATGTTCAATTGAGACCGAATAGTTGCGTTCTTTTTTTTTAGGAATCACAAGATCGCATATACGATGATTTGGAAATAAGTGATTTACTAAGTAAGGCCGATAATGAAGATAGTTAAAAACCTCTCAACCCCAGCTTATTAGATAGAAATGATACGAAAGATGATAAGAATGATTTTTAGTGTTATTCAGACATTTAATCAATAACTTTTTGCTGTTCCTGTTATTATGCAAATGGAACTCAAATACCTCCTCATAAAATCACTGGCGGTGACAATAATCCTGACGAAGATATTTTCCAATCCACTGTATCTATTGGACAAAAGCGAAACTCATTTCCAAAGGTTAGAATGAGAATATAACAATAAACTTTTGTTATATAAATGTCATCTTGAATTTTATAGTGAGCATTTTTAGTGACTATCATTATCTGCTCCACCTCATCAAATATATCAGTCAAATCAAGATATGGAAAAGGAAGTTGATATCAATTTACAGTCGAACCCATGAAGTACCACAACTATTTCTTCCGAAACAAGTACAGCCAACTCACAAACTGTGGATATCATCAATGGATTTATGATAGAATTAGAGAAAAGAGCAAATGAAACCGGTAGTTTTGCTTGATTTCATTTAGTACAATCCTTTGTTTCTCTAAGTAATTATTGATGACTTTACTTACAGATTAAAAGGCTTTTACATCTAAGGACCTGGAAGAGATATGGAAGTTGGTTATGGATCGTATGAGCGAAAAAAATATATAAGTTCAGTGAGTATTTTTCCATGTATGATTATGTGCAATTATTAATCTAGTAACAAATATTGTCAACGTCTTTTTGTAAATTCAGAGCAATAGAATTAAGAATAATCGATTTGACGAACTGGTCAAGTCTTGAGTGGTCACGAATTCTGAAGACTGAAGATAAAGCGAAATTATTCAGAACGTGTTGGCAAAAATTATTAAAAGATCAAATTGATGAAACTGTAATTCATTTAATTAACAAAACCAGTTTGGTAATAATGCTTATATTTGTTATATTTATTATTGTACCATGGTATGAAAAAATGTTAATTCATAATGTTTACATTATAGAGAAATTTAAACAGTTAAAAGATAAACTATCAAACATTGGATCTGAAGATGGCAATTTATCGGCCGAAATTATTTCTTTTTTGTAAGTCACTTAATACGCTTAATACAGAACAAAATAAAATATCTTAACTTCTGTTATTTTTTTCTACAGTCATAAGTGTTACAGACGTAAAGTAAATATATTGTCTCTCCCAACATGAGAAAGTGACCATATATTAAGAATTATATCTCCTATCTTAACTGATCTTTTGGAGGAATATGACAGCGGTCGTTTCCAAACATATTGGTACACTATCTGATACCTGATTTTTTTTCTTCAATTAGATGTTAAAACTTTGTAAATACTTAGGATCGAGAAAGAATCTAAAGCAGTGCATACTAGAAAAAGACGTAAAATCCATGCAGAATACGTTAAACTTGGGAATGAGTCTACTAAATTAGATGTTGTTATGGAGTTACGCAATTATGGTGTGAACTGTTAACTGCAGAAGTTGGCATCACTCAAAGAGACCATGATGATCTGAAGTTTCGTGAGGATCATACAGCATTAAAAATAGAATTGAAGGACATACATGATAGATAACTTCTATGATGTGCTTCATTTTTTTAAAAAAAGAAAGATTTAGCTGAAATCTTTGTCATGGGAATCCAATCAACTGGTATGAAGAATGTTTCGTGATTTTTGTTAATTCATCTGAATGGATGTGTATTCACTCTCGTCTCAATGAAATTAATAGGTCAAAAGTGGGCAATATATTGTCTATCATAATATTATGACGTTAATTTTTGATTTTTTATCAGAAGTTGCTATGTTAATTGTTCCAAAACCATGTTGGCAGCGGAAAGTTTATTGGGACCATTTATTAAAAATCTCCTTGGGTTTAGAGTGAGTTTTGTTATACTATTGATGTGTCTTTAATTTTTGCCAAGTACCAACAGATGTTTGTATTAATATAGCACACATTCTTGATGCTTAACACAAAAATTACAAGAATGGTAATAGCTCGCCAATCTACACCTTCTCCACTTCTGAAACCCCAAAGGTTGACCGAGTGAAAATGATATTTTTTACAATCTTCGACGATATTTATTAAGATTAATAATCTACTGCGCTACTTATATAATGTTTTAACTATAGAGATTTGCGTTACAATTCGAGCAAAATTTAATATACATTGTGTTTTTTAACTCATGTATGTATGATATGACTGTATGCGGAGTGTTGCATCAGAAAATAGTGTTCGTTTTAAAACTTTTTCTTGGTGATCAGCATTCCGAAACGGAATTTACACGTGATTTTTCATTACCTAAAATAATAAGTAATTATATAATAATTTACTAATTTCTGGAACATAAACGAAGTGGTAATCTAATTTCTAACTAAGGATGAAAAGACCGAAATCTTAAAGCAGAAAGTTCGATAATGTAAAAAAATAAATTTTTTTGCGCAATTTTATCCGTGCTCAGTTGCTACGGAAAATCTGATTGGTCGATCATCTCGTGATTTATAGCTCTAGAACTATCGAGGGAGGGAACTAGAGAGATACAAATTTTATAATTTAACCGTCTATGGTGATCGGATCTAATTAGCCGAATCCAAAAATTATTAATGTGGTTTCACCCGAAGTTCTTTGAACAATCGAATAAAAATGAATTTGGAAATCTATAAAAAGAACGAAATTCTTTGTGATCATCAGCTGATTTTTTGATTTTGTCGATCGCTGCTGTACGACTGTAATATGTTATATAATGCCGTGGTTTTTTTTTTAAAAAAAATCCTTTTTACTCTAGTTTAAACATAGAGCTGTACACTTTTATTATCCAAATATGGAAGAATTTATTCTCAGTGATGATGTACTTGAGCAAATAAAAGAATTTAACCACGAATACCCAACTAAAGAACAAAGTTTGCTAATTGATAAGCTAATATTAAATCAAGAATTGAAAGAACGTTATAAGAAGAATGGTCTATGCGAAGATTGTAAACAGCCTAAAGTTTCTGATGATTGGTGTCAATGTAAATTTCAAAAAAATTTCAAAAATTGGACTAGTGGAAATAATGAAGTTGATAAGTTTATTCAAAAAATACAACTCAAAGCTAAAAGAAATAAAGTAATTTTAGAGTGGATTGAATATGATAGATTTGAAAATATTGAATATTTTGCCAAAGGAGGATTTGGAACTATTTATAAAGCAATTTGGAAAGATGGATATATGGAAGGTTGGGATTCTGGAAATAATAAATGGATGAGAAGCAAAAGGTCACCGGCCAAAGATTATGAAAATTTTCCAGTTGCTTTAAAATGTTTGCATAATTCTCAGGACATTACAGCTGAATTTTTAAGAGAAGTAAGTTACTTATTTATATGTAATTTTTAAGATATTGTTCTCTTATAAATGCTAAACTAGCTAATATTTATTATTTATGAATTCATTTTTAGATTGAATTACATATTGTTATAACTTCTGTTAGTGGTTTTGTAAATCGCTGCTATGGTATTACCAAAGATCCAGAATCTAATAATTTTATGATGGTGATGGAATATGCAGAAAATGGCAGTTTAAGACAAATGTTAAATAATAGTTTTAACTCAATGAAATGGGATATAAAATTAGAAATTTTAAAAAGGATTGCAAATGGCCTTAAAGATATTCATGGCCAAGGATTAATTCATCATGATTTTCATTGTGGTAATATATTAAATAGCAATAATAATTATACTTATATTACTGATTTAGGATTATGTCGACCAGCAAATGTAATACCTTCTCAAGATGAATATAAAAAAATGTATGGAGTATTGCCTTATGTAGCACCTGAGGTTTTAATAGGAAAAGAATATACTCAAGAAAGTAATATATATGGATTCGGAATTATTGCATATGAAGTCTGTACAGGGCTTCCTTCTTATCATGATATTGCTCATGATAAAATCTTAGCTATTAGCATTTGTAACGGGCTTAGGCCAAAATCTGATTATAAAATCCCTAAACTAATTTTGGACATAATTAAACAATGTTGGGATGCTGATCCTTCAAAACGACCTAAAGCAAATGAATTATATGATTCATTATATAATTTATATTACAATAATATGCAAAATTATAGTGGTGAAATCAATAAGCAAATTGAAGAAGCAGATAAAATCAATGAAAAGTTTACTACTACTTCATTACCATATAATGGTACTACTCTTTCATATACTACAAATCCTCAAGCAGTTTACAAGAGTAGACTTTTAGACTTTAAAAATCTTCCAGAACCAAAAAATGCTATCGATAGCAAAGACAATGATTTATTTAAGTATTCAGGTAATTCATGTTTAGTTATTTTCACAAAATTCTTAAAATGCTTATTAATATAAAATTATCTTTATCCTATAGAATCCATAGAAGCAATAGATTTCACTAAACTCAGCCTAGGTACTCATTTACATGAACTTTTATATCATGTTTAATTTTGTTAACAATATTTAACAATTTACTTCAATAATTTCATTTTGATAGATAAAAACAACTAAAAGAAAGAAAAGGAAGAGAATTTACAATTTTCATAGTATATATTTCTTTATTAGTATCTATTAATTGTTATTTATTTTTTTTTATTACTACTACAGTATATATATTTTATTGGAATATTCTTTTTATGACAGGAACTTAAATAAGTATTGATAAACTAGTGTACATTTGATTTGGATCTGTGAGTTTTAATGCTGAAAATAAAATTTATGCTAAAAATTAGTAGAGGTTGATTGAATAATAATATTAATAATCTTACTAATCATAACTGATTAATTAATTTGGTTAATATAAAAAAAAAATATATTAAAATTTTTTTACTCATATGTTTAGTATAGGAAAGTGGTATTTATTAATTCAAATAAACAACAAAAAAATATTAATTTAATTTTTTCAAAAAAGCTCAAAGCATTTTTTTGCTTTGAAACTTACTGATAAAGTTTAGAAATCATTTTTTAATAACAATAGATCAGTGTATACAATAGATAGATATAAAAAAATTTTTCTAGGATTTTTTTATATTAGATGCAATTTATTATCTGATATTTCATCTAACCAAATATATTCTTTTTTGACTTTTACATCTGCTTTAAATGCATCCAGTGATTTATTTATAAATTTATTATATAAATTAATAATATTACATTAGTAATATAAATTTGTGAAGCACAATAGATTATTATACGAATTATACTATTGAATAATTTCCATTGTTGACAATATTTAACCATGATTTTATACTAACTGAACTTACTAACTTAATTTATATCACTTTTATCCTGAAGAAATTCAGTAGCTAAATCAGATATCTTTCTACGAGTTCTTTTTGATGGCTTATCAACATCAGTTGTACAACCATTGGTTTTTTTGTTATTCTTTTTTCTGCCTGTTTTTTGGGAGATAATTCTTTTTCTAAAAAGCAAGTTTAATAAATAAAAGAACTTGATATTGTTAAATTTTACAAATAAAAATAAAGCAGTAAAGACTTTATCAGCTTAATGTTATAAAAGAATCTGTACCTTTACTGGTATCATCATCAGATACTTTAATAATATCACAAACAACAATCATAATAAAAAAAAATTATTTTATCAGATTGAAAAAAATATTGCGTGATAATCATTTTATTAGCTGATTAATAATATTTGTTTTCAAGGAGAATGGTTAAATTGCACAATTTTTTACCTATTTTTAACGGCTTTTCCCAGGGTTTACCAATTGTATCTACACTTGGGGAATTGATGGCGCAGTGTTGATCATTTGATTTGCTGACTAATACCCGATCATTCTAGACCTGAAGTACAAACTGGGTATAGGAAACGGTTAATTGCGCAATTTATTTACTATTTTTAACAGTTTTTGGTGGGTTTTACCGATTTTTGTCAAATATCTAGCACTTTTTTGTCTTGGGAAAAAACAAAACAGGTATTGGCAAATTGGTGGCACAGTGTTGATCATTTTAATTAGCTGACTAATACCCGATCATTCTAAACCTGAAGTACAAACTGGGTATAGGAAATGGTTAATTGCGCAATTTCTTTACTATTTTTAATAGTTTTTGGTGAGTTTTACCAATTTTTGTTAAATATCTAGCACTTTTTAGTTTAAAACTAAAAAAAAGCATCATTAAAAAATTATATTGCGCAGTATTGATCATTTTTTAGCTTGATTAAAGAATTGTAAAGAAAAAAAAATCCTAAATTTTTTTTCTTTTTTTTTCAGAAAATTAAAAACCTATTTAAAGATTCTTTATTCCTTAAAAGACTGAAGGGGCAGTAAAACAGTTAATAGTAAAACAGTTAAACAGTTACAATAAAACTAAATTAGTTAAACAGTTAAACAGTTAAATAGATAACAGTATAACTGTAAAACAGTTTAACTGTTTTATAAAAACGGATGGAAGATTTTTTTGAAAATCCTTCCTTTTTTGCATATTGAAGGCAATGATCTGCAATGTTATGTTATACGAATTACTAAATAAGTCTAATTTATCACTTTAATTGTTATTAGTTTCAACAATTTTTTTCAAACCAAAATTAATATATCGTTAATTAGAAACAATATGATAATTTTTAAACTACTCAAAATTTTGAAATTTATGATTTTGTTTTATTGTTAATTACAATATTAGCGACGTGTGTGGCACATTATTATTACAGATACTTTTCCTTTATCCGGATTCCCATTCGTCAGAAATTTGCCTTACGTTTATTGGCAGTTTAATGGAAATGCCAATACGTTTTACAGTTATTGTTATGAGAAATATGGAAACATATATGAGATTTATGGTAATATGCGAGCTATAGTTTTATGTAGAGGAGAATGTATTGATGATTTTTTATCAAAAAATACGCATGGTTTGAGATTTCACAACTTCAAAGGACCAGAAGAATTGGGATTTGAAGGAAAAGCGAGGATTACAAATCATGGATGTTTAACCATCATTTTTTTAATAAGTATTTTGTCACCAAAATTTACTGATGAAGCTATTGATCAGACAAACTAACTTTTCAGTGAATTAGAAAGTTATTTGAGTAAGTTATTTCTTAAAGAAAAAATTATTAAAGAATTGGATTTTTCTAAATGGTTTTATCATTACACAAATGATATTATTGTTAGATTGTTCATTGGCAGCTTATTTTAATACTCTCAGTGATGAAAAATCTGATCATCAATCAAACAAGAGTCAAAGATTCTTTGAAATTATTTCAAGCACTTCGAATGCTTCTTATGGGATATTTAATATTTTTCGTAATTTCTCCTTTTATACGACATTATGTTCCATTTTTTAGAAATAAAGCAGATGACGTACTTCAAGGCATGGAATTTATTAATCAAATACTGGGTAGATAAGAAATTGAAAGAAATACCACTGGATGAACCCTTACCGCACGATATGTTGACATAAATGATTATCAAAAATACACTTCGTGACGATAATTATATTGAAACATGAAATCTATGAGTAATACCGAAATTCGTGTTAATATACTTGATGGAATTTTTATTGGAACTTATAAAGAAGTAAGTAAATTTTTAGAGAAATTTTATGTTTAGGTTTTATATATAATTTTATCATTAAAATTTAACATAAATGCAATCAATGTGCTTTAACTTAATTTAAACATTCTTTATTTTTTTTTTTCAAATATAGACTGGGAATATGGTTTCATTCATTGTACATTATATTGCACATAATCCAGATGTAAAAAAGAAAGTGCTAGAAGAAATTGATAGTATATTCCCAAGGTGACCAATTACTAAAGATGATTTTTATAGTTTAAGTTACTGTGAAGCAATTGTAAAGGAAGTAGCTCGAATTCTTCCAGTAGTATAGGACCCCGAGCAATATATATATAGGTAACAAGAAAGGTCAAAATTTTTATAATAGCTCTACGCAAGGTTTTTATTAAGATAACTAGAAAATTTTGTTTTTCATGTAGTTCCTACTGCTTCTGTGCTTCAGTTTCTTCTGTATAATAAAAATAAAAAAAATAAAATGATAATAAAACATACATTTTTCTAAAAGTGTTTTCTAATTATAAGTTATTGTGTCAGATGATCTGTGCTCCTTAGAATACTCTTGTGATTGGCTGTTATTAGTGATGCCGACGATGCCGATTGGTTTAACAGAATTATAATCAAAGATTTTTAGCTGTAAAAATTCGACATTCGACTCATTTGATATATATAGATTGTCATAAATTAAATATTACTCGTATTAGTCATATTACTCATGCAAATAATCACATGTAACACAATCTTAATGCAGGTTTGTCATGAGCGAGTATATCAACATAAATAATATATTATTGTTCATTTAAACTGTAATAATTATCTAAAACTAAAATAACAAATGTTAAATTAATTTTTATATTTTTCTCTGTTAAGCTGTTATGCTAAATGATGCTGATGCCAAACCGGGAGCGTCAACTTCAGTTGAAATTTTGCTATTTTAATCGTCCGAGAGCGAAGCGGAAAATAATATATTTATTTATGCGCACTATGAAAATTTGTGGTCACAAGTCTACTCACATGATATTCATCAGCACAACATTAAATACTCAATTTTTATGATTCAAACAAATTTTCTGATGTGAAATTGTTAAATTATGAATTTAATATTAATAAAGAATGTTATAAAGAATTGTAATTATATTTATTAATTGCCGATTCATCTAAGAACAGCACTGCGTTACTAATAAAATTCGGGGTTAAATTTGCCGATTTTGTGCTAGAACACACAATCTTCAAAAAAAAGGATATTTTCATAGACAACATATTAACTATAAATAAAAGACATGATATACTGAAAAATACTTGAAAAAAAAAAGAATTTGCAAAAAAAAATATACGTTCATATACAAAATAATGAGTTTACTATGTACGCGCGTCAGATTTACACCTTAAAACATAGGAAATTTCAATATTTTATTTTGCTATATTGCGTTATTTACATTAGAAACATATAATTTTTAGCTTTCAAAGTTGTTTTTAAAGACTTTTTTTTGAAATATTTTTATTATTAGAACCAGGTGAAAGTTTATGATACTTCTGTTTGTGAAATGGGTGGAAATAACGCTTTTTTTATTATTGCTATTATCCCAGAGTTTTATTAGTAACGCAATGCTGATTTTAGGCGAATTGGCAATTAAGTATTTTGGAAACACTATTATAAGTTAAATACTTTACCATCCATTGTATTGCTAGCTAACCAAGGGTAATTAAAATCTAAAAAATATCTATATGTTGATGTCGAATCAATACTAATTCTTTTTTTATCATATCTAAGTTTTAATTTTCTATTTTTTGTCATTTCATCAATATCTCTTTCTAATACATTAACACATGCATAATAATAGAAATCTAAATTAATTAAATTATCAATATAATTTTTTATAATTTCTTTTAAATGATCAAATTCAATTACTCCTTTAAATGAAAGAGATTTTAAAGTTTTAGGAAGTGATCTTATAAAAATCAATAATAATTCTTTAGGTAAATTAAAATGATGAAAATTTGAAGAAAATAAAATAATTTTTTGTAGATTTGGACAATTATTACAGAAAGATTTGAATTCATTTAATATTTCATCAAATTTCTCTCCATATTCTACATAACCAAAAATATGTTCCAATTTTAATCCAATCAATGTAAGATTTTGACAATATAATGATAAATCGTCAAGGATTGATTTCAAATTATTTTGTTTGACAGTTCCGAGCCTTAAAATTATTTTTAATTCCTTCAAAGTATTACTATGATTCATTAAAAATTCTGTAATATAAATTAGCCATAAATTTTTTTGATAATTATAATTAGATTTCGGAGAAATGAAATAACAATCTAATAATGAGAAAGAAAATAATTTTGGTAGATAAATATTTTTTAAGCATACCAATTGATCATAATCAATAAACATAGAATCTAAATGTAATTCTTCAAGATTTGAACAATTAGATAAAAAATTCAAATCAGTTTGTTCTCCATCAATACAACCTTTAATCATTATATACTTTATAGAATGAGATTCAGAAAGTTTAAAGAAAAGTCCTCTCCATTTTTCCATATGTCTAATACTACTTAGATTAGATTTAATAT
This sequence comes from Rhizophagus irregularis, assembly GCF_026210795.1. Taxonomy (NCBI): domain Eukaryota; kingdom Fungi; phylum Glomeromycota; class Glomeromycetes; order Glomerales; family Glomeraceae; genus Rhizophagus; species Rhizophagus irregularis. Next base: position 2,738,387 of record NC_089451.1, on the reverse strand, counting down.
TTATGATAAAATATTCCAAATTATTTTGAACAGAAATAAATTCAATAAGATCCTCAAAAAATTTCACAACATTTTTATGATTATTACTATTGCAGTAAAAATTAATGGAAAGATATTTGATATTTTTAACATAAATTGATAAATTAGGAAAAAGTGAATAGTTTCCAGTAGAATTAAACTTCAACTTTGTGATATGATTAAGTAACATTTGTGATTTTGGTAATGTAAAAATACTTTCATAATGATTATCTCCATATTCTTCATATAAGAATGTTAATTCATCTAATCTTTTTGTTTTCATAAAAATAGTTTTGCTTATTGCCATGGTATATTTTTTACAAACTAACCAATATAATAAGGATATGTCAAATTGTTTAATAAACAATACATAATCAAACATAGTTTTAGTTGGAATATCTTTAAGATCTAAATCAATTCTCTCTTGTAATGAGATTTGTGAAAGAAGTATTGGAATTATTTTTTTAATTTTCATTGTTTCTTCAAGATTATGACGATTATGACTAAATGGTCTTCTCCACAAGATGGGGACGGCATTTTCACACCAATTTTAATTTACAAATAATAATGAAAATAAAGAACCAATATCATCATCAAGGTTATTAAAAATAATTTGTAATAATTCATTTAAAAATGGGTTTACAATCATGTTTATAGAGGTTCAATCGTGTCAAAGTCGAAGAAATTGAAATTAAAAACATTTTTTTTTGGAAAATCGTAATTATATATTACAGATTATAATCATAACGATAATAATAATGATGATTACTATAATAATAATGATTACAGTAACGTCTATAACAATGATCAAAATTATAACGACTATAATCATAATTATAATACGAATTATAATTATAATGAAAAAAATTAACAAATAATTGGTCATTATATTTACTATTATATTTAATATTTATTCAAATATAATATTATGTATAATTATCAAATATAAATTATGAATTCAAATAAATTATATAATGAATCTATATATGTTAATAGTCACGTGCAAGCGCATGATTTTTTTATATTATAAAAATAAGTTCTCTTGTTTTAATGTGATTCATAATGAAAATAACGCGGTTTTATCTATTTTGTATGTTTGTTACACAAAGTATATGAACGATGTCGATTAGTTTGGTCACGTGTTTGAAACTTTTATAATTTTTTTTTTTTTTTAAGAAAAAAAAATACTATTAATACTACTAATTAAAATTCCAAATTTTTACTATTATTATTATTTATTTATAAATATTACCAACCGTGCAAATCACGAAATTCAATTTTTCTATTAATTTTAGTTTTTATAAATTATTCAATACAGTTCCCCAAGGGTGGGAGCTTTGAATTGAGCGATATTTTAAATGATCATGTGTATGAAAAGTATTATATGATGATTTTATTAATAAAATTTTTATTAGTGCTTCATAATTTTGATATACGCATAATTTTTGTTATGTAATACGTAATACGTAATACGTCACCTTTAATGATCGGCCGCAAGTACAAATACTTACCTTGTGACTTTGTGATCATCAACTGATTAACGCTTTTGTTTAAAAATAAGATTTGTCCGTGCAACTGTAATAAATAAATAAGGCTGCTTTTTTTTTTAAAAAAAAAAATCCTTTTACTCTGTTTAAACATAGAGCTGACATTGAAGAATTTATGCTTAGTGATGATGTATTTGAGCAAATAAAAGATTTTGGTAACTATTACCATTTAACAGATGAACAAACATTATTAATTGACAAGCTAATATTAAATGAAGAATTAAAAAAATGGTATAAAGAGAATGGTTTATGCAAAGAATGTAAGCAGCCTAAAGCTTCTTATTTTTGGTGTCAATGTAAATTTCAACAAAATTTCAAAAATTGGACTAGTGGAAATAATGAAGTTGATAAATTTATTCAAAAAACACAACTTAAAGCTGAATATTATAAAGAAATTTTAGAGTGGATTGAATATGATAGATTTGAAAATGTTGAATATTTGGCCAAAGGAGGATTTGGAACTATTTATAAAGCAATTTGGAAAGATGGATTTATAGAAAAATGGGATTCTGAAAATAATCAATGGGAGAGAAGAAAAAATCCGATTGGCCATAAAAATTTTCCAGTTGCTTTAAAATGTTTACATAATTCTCAGGATATTACATCCGAATTTTTAAGAGAAGTAGGTAACTTATTTGTACTGTATATCACTGTTGTTAAACTTACTATTATTTATTATTATGGATTCTTTTTTAGATTGGATCACATACTATGATTGTTTCAAATCATGTAACTCAATGTTATGGCATTACTAAAGATCCAGAATCTAATAATTTCATGATGGTAATGAGTTATGCAAAAGAAGGTAGTTTAAGACAACATTTAAATAATAGATTTAATTCAATGAAATGGAAAAGTAAGTTGGAAATTTTAGTAGATATTGCAAAAGGCCTCGATTCTATTCATGAAAAAGGATTAATTCATCGTGATTTTCATTGTGGTAATATGTTACAAAATGATGGTTATACTTATATTACTGATTTAGGATTATCCCAACCAGCAAATGTTTTAAAATCTTCTCAAGATGAGTATAAAAAAGTATATGGAGTATTACCTTATGTAGCGCCTGAAGTTTTAAGAGGAAAAGAATATACTCAAGAAAGTGATATTTATGCATTTGGAATTATTGCATATGAAGTCTGTACAGGGCTTCCTCCTTATCATGATATTGCACATGATGAATTCTTAGCTATTAGCATTTGTCAAGGGCTTAGGCCAAAATCTAATTATAAAATTCCTCAACTAATTTTGGATAAAATTGAACAATGTTGGAATTCTGATCCTTTAAAACGACCTAAAGCACAAGAATTACGTGGATTATTACGTAAATTAAGAAATTCATATGATGATGAAACCAACAAGCAAATTGAGGAAGCAGAAAGAATTAATGAAAAGTTTACTTCTACTTCATTACCATATAATGGTACTTACTCTTTCATATACTACAAATCCTCAAGCAGTTTACACAAGTAGGCTTTTAAACTTTAAAAACCTACCAGAATCAAAAAATGCTATTGATAACAAAGTTGATGTTGGAGAATATTCAGGTAGTAATTAATATATCAACTTATTTTACAAAAATATTTTTAAAATACTTTTAATATACAATTAACTTTTATTTTCTAGAATCCATAGAAGCAATAGATTTCACTAAACTCAACCTAGGTACTCATTTACATACTTTCTACATGATTAATTTTACCAATAATATTAACAATTTACTTTAATAATTCGTTCCTATAGATGAAAACAACTAAAGAAAAAGAAAAGGAAGAAAATTTACAAATATTCTGAATATAAATTACATTATTTGTATCTATTATTTACTATTTTTTTTTTTATTACTACAGTATGTATATTTTATTGGAATATATTTATTATGGTTAGAATCTTATACTAAATAAAGTTTTTTTATAAATTTAAACTGAAAATCAATAGAATGTATTATATAACGATTATGTTATAAAATCATAATAAATAATAAATTACATTCTATATATATATTTTTTAACTTTATAGTCGCATTTTCAATTTAATATTACTAAATAATTTAACCCTTCTAATATTCCTTATATATGAAATCTTGATTTGAATGTATTACTTACGAATTAGTATGGTCGCCTTTTGCTGTATGTCAAATTGTCAAAGTATGTTGTTGCAAGTGATAGAGTTTCTTCAATTTAATTTATGTTTTTATTAGTAGTACCTTTGGAAAAAAAAAACTTATTCACGTACCTTTATGCTTTTTTGCTTAGGGAATATTCTAACCTTTTTTCTTTGTATTATTATTCACGTTCCAAGTAGTATGTAGTATGAATGAAAACCCATTTTATAGTTAGCAAACTAAAATAGTTTATTCACTAGTTTATTTAAAAAATTATAATTTTTTTAATATTTTTAGATATAACTTCTTTTCTTATTAATATAGCGATATCTTTTTATAATCATTGTCCATAGATAGTTGCAGTATATCAATAATATAATAATTATTCTAAAGAGAAACCTACTAACTGAATTAAATGTATTTTTGAGATTTATGACGTTATTAAGATACTATATTTTGAATACGTATTTGTATCATTAATAAAAGATTTACCATAAGAGTTTAAATACTATTATATTATTTTGAAAGCATTAAAGAAAATAAACAAAACAATAAAATGTCAATGTTAAAGAATGTTATTGAAATGAAAGGAAACTTTAATTCTGTTAAGTATGATTATTTTTATTTATAAGCAGTCAAAATTTTTCTATTTTCTTTCGTTAAACATAATTAATTTAACGATTAGTATTAGTTATATTATAAATAAGTTCATTTATTGAATTCCATTTACTTAATAATGACAAAGTTTTTTTTTTGTTATATATTATATTTATTTATTGAATTTTAGGTTGAAAAAGGTATAGTATTAAAGAATATTATTGTTAGAAAAGCTTGTATTATGAATAAACATAATTAAAACCATAGTTAAAATTGTCTAATATATCAAACAATTTTTTGTAAAATATTTTATCCAATTGCAAGGTTGCTTTAAAATATTTATATAATTCAAAAACTATCTCGATCTTTTAATCTATATCAGATCATCTGATATTAAAAGAAAAGAAAAATTATCGGAATTTACGATTATCTAAGTTTTTTTTTTCATTAGAAGTTAAGCTAAAAATGATTATCAATTATGCCGAAAATGGTCAAGGGATTTTTTTTATCAAAATACAATTTTACTTTGTAATATTGTTTGAGTTATGTAAACATTTTAAAACAAACTGGATAGCTTTTATAATTTATAATATATGATCTTTTACTCCTTTTCCATTGATTATTTCCAGAATTCCAATATTTTATATATCCATCTTTCCAAATTGCCTTATAAATAGTTCCAAATCCTCCTTTAGCTAAATATTGTTTACAGTTTATTAGTAAAACGCCATTATTTCAGATGATGTCGTATAATAAACTTTCTAGACCACAAGTGATTGTAGACGACCTTGGTTTATTGGAAACGTAATAAATCTATATCACATACTTCTGTATTCGCAGATATATTATGAGGTATTTCTCTTCATTAATCTGCTTCATTTCTTTTCCCTATGTGTTTAAAAAATTAAGAAAATAGAAAAGCTTTTTTTTTAATTTTATCTTTGTGGGGAGCATATCTGTGCTTTGACTAATTTAATTATAGTAAAAGGTCCCGTTAAAATCAATTTTGGGTTTTTATCAAATTATTTGGTATTCTGTACAATAAAATGGTACAACTTTTAATTACAAGTATATATTACATATAGGTATAAAAATGCAATGTTTTTGAAAATATCTTTAAAGGAAGTTAAATATTGATTAAATTAATTTTCAAATGACTGGGTTCGTATTAAAAAAAAATTATTTTATGAATTATTAAACTATTTCTTTTAATCAAGGGAACTTTTAAACGATATATATTTTTTTTTATAAAATATTTCGAATATTCGTTTAAAAAAAAAAAAAAAAAATTTCGTCGTTTTAGGTTTATTTAATTGTTATAATTTTTTTAAATCAATTTTCTTGCAACATTCTGTATCATGACTGATACATTAGAAAACTCAGAAAATGATAAGATTTCTACTGGCTTTTCTGATATCTTATCTTTTGATACTTTAAATTTAGATGCTCAATCATTTAAAACTGTTAGTACAAAATATATTTCAGAAATAGATAAAATGGATATCACATCCGAAGAAAAGCCTTCTATTGGTGGATTTTTTAAGGATTTAAAAAAATGGTTGTCAAAAGATAAGCAAAGGAAAAAGGAAAATGGGTTTAATGATTTCTTAGGTTATTACGAATGTTTAAATACTTCAGAATTATTAAATAAAAAAATTACTTTATCTACTGCTAGAATTGATTTACACGAAGGAGAATCTGTTGTTGAAGGGAAAAATATAGTTATTACAAAAATTCAAAATGTTCCTTATATTGAAAATGCTTCACTTTTTATTATTACAGGTAAAGGTAGGAATAGAAAGGGAAAATTATATAAAAATTTTCCTGAATGGATAAAAGATGATTCAATTAAAAATTTAATTGATGGTGAACCTATTAAAGGTGACGGTACTTATGAAGTATTTATAAAAAGGGTATATAATGGTGAAAATAATAAAGGTAATAATTTTTATTCAATTGACGATAAAGATTTAAATGAATGGAAAGAAAATGCTAAAAATAATAATAATATGAAATATAAGATGGCTTTAGCTGGTTATTATATGAAAGGTCCAAAAGAAAATCATAATGAAGCTAAGTTTTGGTATAAACAAGCTGAAAAATTAGGTTCTCTTGAAGCAAAATTATGTTTGGGTTATATGCATTCCATTGGTAAATTAGATTTTGATCCAAAGAAAGCAAAAGTTTTCTTTAAAGGTGTTATAAATAAACTAGAAAAACCTAAAAATGATGAAGAAAAAGAATTATCTAGAATTGCTATGAGGAATATGGCATTAATATATCATAATAGTCATTTAAAAAGGCCTTTAGAAGTGGGTAATCTTACTGAAGTAAAAAATCTAAGTGATTTTAAAGTTAATAATTTAGCTAAAATTAAGTTAAAAACTGCTTTTAGGTGGTATGAAAAATCTTTTGACTTGTATGATAGTCAATCCGCTTATAATCTTGGTTTACTTTACGAAAGTGATGATGGTATTAAAAAGGATGAAAAACAGGCTGAATATTATTTTAGAAAGGCTATTGATTATGATAAAAATAATATCATCGCCAAGAAAAAATTAGGAAATATTTTATATAATAAAGAAGATGAAAATGCAAAAGTGGAAGGGCTTGCATTATTGACGGAAGTTGCGAGTATTGGGTTAGAATGAATAATTTGCTAATAATTGAGAAAATTTTGATTGTAACCAAATTTAGCTGATTAAGGCGATAAGATAGAATACAGAATATTTTAAGTTGTCAAACTAAATTATGGTCGTTGTAGTCATATCACAAAAAGGTTTAGGAGTATTTATTGACTAATGTTATTTATAGTTGGATTATTTATATTTATATATATTATTAAGAAAATTATTATTATTATTATTATTATTTTATTTACTTTATTAATATGCGATTAAACATTAAAGTATAAATAAATAAATATTTTTGTTGATATATATGTTTTTATTTTATCACGCCAAGAATCATTATTAAAAGTTTCTTTTAACAGATTTGAGGATAGGATAAATTAATAAATCGATATCAACAAGTTTAATACCGGATATTTTTAACTTGTACGTAAGAGTTCATTATTTATGGCCCGCTTATGATAATAAGCTAATTACAGTATTATGTCTAACAAAAATGACTTGTTTACACTTAAACCATTAAATTAATGGAATGTATTTTTTCTCGGCTCTTAATAAATTATCGTATTTAAAAATCTTGCAAATCACAGATCAATTATACCATCAAATAAAAGATATAGATTGAATAATGAATAACGAATAATTTCTTTCTTTTCAAAAAATGGGGCAACCGATAATAAAAAGAAAAGAATTTTTGCGAAAGAAAACTGTTAATTTATTTTCATTCTAAAATCTCATGGTATGAAAATTATACCAAAAAAGAACATTGAAATTAGTGGATTTAATGATTTAATCAATGATTGATTCAAAAAAAAAAGTTTGATCACGTTTAATTAATCACGTGTAATATAATTTGATTGGGTATACACGTGATTAGAAATCAATCACTAACTGAAAGTTAACGGAAATTTAATGGTGAAATTGTATTACAAATTTTCTTTATTCTTTCATTAATCAAAACGTTGCAGTATTAACAGTGTAAGTGGTGCATCAACAAAGGAAAATTGAAGTAGTTGTTTTATTTTAACATTTCCATTATTCTTGCTTTTGTCCGATAGAACCTAGTATTAGATATTATGATTTCTTTTTTTATCACTCACTAATTACTTTAATAAAAACTTTCTTATAACGCCTACATTATAAGCAACTTACATATAAATAAGTCTATTAAAAAACATTTATGGACTTTATATTGATCCTTCATAGTTCATACTAATAAAATTATGCAGTGATTACTTTTGACATTTAGTGATTACAAACTACGGACTAAATTTTTTGCAAAATATAAATATAGTTAAGTATTATAATGATTATGAGAATAAAAGGCAACTCTTTCTATATCTTAGTGACTTAACGTAAGAATTTGGATTCATGAACCGGTATGTGAAGAATTTAAACAACTTAATACTAAAAAAAGCATGCACTGTACATTATTGTATAGTTAAGTTAAAATTCTAAAAAATTTTCAAGTGCTGAAAAATTGGAATTTCGATACTTTATTAATTAATTCCAAGAATCCTGAAAATCCATCCTTGATAATTCCAACCGGCATTACGTAATTATCTGAAGTATGAGGACATTCTACTTCTACGCATTTCAAATGCAATGTCGTTCTGTACTAATATTGATGATGAAATTTTTGCTGAAGAAGAATTATCATTAGAGGAAATTGTTAATATAGTTAAAGGGCAAAGTGCAGTAGAAGATGAGATGGAAGAAGAACATGAAATTATAACTACATCAGACTCATTAAGTAGCATTGAAAAATTAATTAAAATATGTTCGGCAAAATGATTTAGGTATTAATAGTTTGGATATGCAAAATTTGGTTAATTTAAAGAAAAAAATTATTTCTGATAGTAAGAAAAAGCAGAAGCAGGGTAGATTAGAAGATTTTTTTCAACTTTAGTTGTTTTTAGTATATGTAATATTTTGATAATAAATAAAGAGATTTTTTAAGTTTTTAATTATTGTTACGTCACATAAAAATTTGATATACCGGATTATCACATGATTTTATATGAAATCCGGTATATCAAAATTTTTTCGATATACCAAATACAATAAACCGGATATTTTTAGTGGAACCGATAGATCCTCTTTATTATTACACAGTGAAATTCGATAAACCGGAAGTTAATTTCTCATTAATTTTATCTGCTTCTTCAATTTGCTTATTGATTTCACCATAATGTTTACGTACATATAAATCATTTAATAAGTTATATAACTTTTTTGTTTTAGGTCGTTTTGAAGGATCTGTATCCCAACATTGTTAAATTATATCCAAAATTAGTTGAGAAATTTTATAATTGGATTTTGGTCTAAGCCCTTGACAAATGCTAATAGCTAAGATTTTATCATGAGCAATATCATGATATTAAGGAGGAAGCCCTGTACAGACTTCATATGCAATAATCCCAAATCCATAAATATCACTTTTTTGAGTATATTCCCCTCCTCTTAAAATTTCAGGCGACATGTAAGGTAATACTCCATATACTTGTTTTTCATATTCATTTTGAGAAGATTTTACATTTACTGGTCGACACAATCCTAAATCAGTAATATAAGTATAAACACTATCTTTTAACATATTACCATAATGATACATTGAAAAAATCTTTGTTTAATGAACGAGAAAAATTCGCAAAATAAAAAGTTATAAAAATAGAATAATTCTAGTACTTTTTACTGTTTTTTTTTCAAGAATCCGTGCAGAAGTTTTTTTTTAAAAATTTTTATTATTTCACCAAAATTGTTTAGGCGTCAATTATGATTTTAGCATCAAAGTACATAAATTTCCAAATTCTATTAAAAGAATGTTGTTACTTTATATCATTTTCCAAATCTTTTAATTGAGACCATTTCACAATCTATTTTAAGAAATACATTGATATTAATTACTAAAACGGAGGGTTAGAACGTTACAAAAATACAAAAACAACACAAAATGATCGGCAGTCATGCGATACATGACAATTTTTATATATAGAATCAAAATTTTGAACAATTTAAATATAGACCACATAAATAGAATAATTGTTCATGGCGAAAGTATAAATAAATTAATTACAGAACAATGTTAAAAAAATATATTAATTAAAAAATAAAAAAAAATACACAAATTTATGAAATTTTTTAGTTAATAACATAATTTTTTTGATTTTTCCTATAGTTTGTTTAACCAAATAAATGTAATGATTATTAGATAGATTTCAATAGATTTGTGCAATATATTTTATAATAAACTTCTCCAATATGCCAAATTTTTAGAGAAATACGCAATAAATATTTTCAAACATCCACTTTATCGCTTCTAAATAGATTAAAGAGCAACTTTCATTACAGAAACTTCACTATAATTCCTATTTTTCTTCAGTGTGTTTTTAAATTGTTATCTCAACAGTTAAAGGATACAAATACCGGGTTTCTTACTATATAAAGTGTCAAATATTAAAAAGAATTTGCGGACATGTGGCTTAAATATTTTGATTGACATCGCATGATCGGCATAATCACCAAAATATATCAGCTAATTGAATCAACTTTGGAAGTATTTCTTTCAATGACGTGTACGTGTTGAAATTGAAACTGGATTATAACCCAAAGGAAACCTTTGGCATTTTAGACAATTACAAGAGTCTTTTAATTCTTTGTTACTTTTCTTTTTCCTTTTTCTTTGACGATTTTTTGTAATCATTTTTCTTAAAAAAAATTATTTAGAAATTATTTTAATAATTATAATTTTGATAATATTTTTAATGATTATAAATGATATGATTTAGTTTAAATAATAAAAAAAATAAAAGTGTATAGAAATAGTCTAATTATGAGCACTCCCTTTTTTATATAATCACGTGAAATTTATTTATACAGTTTACAGTAGGATCGTCGTGCATGAATAGAAACCGCGCCCACAAAACGGAGCTGCAAGACATTAGCTAATCAATTATGTAATGTTTCGATGCTACATTCCTTAATTATAAGTAATAATAGGATATGAGAAAAAGCATAAGTTTATTTATTACATAATAAAATACTGCACCACCAAAATTGATATATAGTTTAAGCATAGTTTCGAAGTTTCGTGATTATAATAATTACATCTTTCATCCTTTTTTTTCCAAAGCGAGGAAAAAAAAATAATAATAATAATTTCGTACAAGTTTATATTATCAAGTTATTTAATATTTATTATTTGCTATAATAATATTTAAAATGGAATATAATGATAGCGAAACATCTAACTCTTTTAACAGTGAATATGAAGAAAATACAATGTCCAAAAAAATTGCTGAACTTAAAAAAAAAAATTGCAAAATTAGAAAATACTAACAAAATAAAAAGGAAAAAACAAAAAAGTATTAATGTTAAATCAACCAAAAATATCAGAAGACAAATCATCACGAAAATGAAAAAGGGATCATCAAATCAAAAAAGTGTTACTGAATTCTCCTGAACAGGTGAAATTGCAAAGAAACAAAACAATGGAGCGTAAGATAATTAAAAGAAGCGAAACTTTTTTTTTAAAAAAAATCCAAGTAGGCGCAAATTATGTGAATCATTGATTACAAAATGGTAAATAGAATGATTTAAATAATTAACGATTAACTAGAACAATTACATACATTGGTTTATTATTCATCTTTATTATACATCATAATAGCCAATTTTCAAAAAGAAAATATAAACTACCAAACATTCCTTCTTATCTTCGTATACCAAAAAGAATTTGGCATTGTTATATGGTATTGTATTATTTATAATTGAATTTTTTTTTTAAAAAAAAGATTGTTTAACTTTAAAAATTGCAGGGTCTACGAGGCTTTTAGTGGCTGAAAAGCTCTATCCTTTATTCCCTACTACTGAATATCGTGATATACCTCTTAGTGAAATTAATAAATGTATCGATAAGGTAAATAATTGAATTTATTAATTTGATTTTTTTAACTTAATGTTTAGTTTTTTATTTGCCTTAGTTTTGAAAAAAAAATCCATCTTTTCCAGAAACTGTTAGTGATTGGGCAGAACGTGAGATGATCCGTCGACATGTTAATTATAAGCGTAAGTCATATGTTTAATTTTTAAATTAATCAGCTGAATTGTTTAACAATATTCTTTTCTAAACATGTAGGATCAACTCTTAATCTTAGTGATAAAACTCAAAAGATATCTAAGTCTCGTAAACCAAATGGAAATAGCAAAAGATTTAAGAAAAGAAAATTGATTGAATCTAATAATGAAATCAATGAAGAAGGACAACAAGCAAGCGGACCAACTTTATCAACAAAAAATTGTGGTAATTTTCAAATATTATATGAAATTTTTTTTTGTAAATTAATCAAATGAATTATATAATGAACTTACACAAAGTAAGAAGTATAAATTATTTTACAAAAATTAACTAATAATTATAATATTATATTGAAAGCAGTTGATAGAGTAATACAACAAAAGAGAAATTGATCAAGAAGTTTCACAAGTTAAAGATTATGGTAACAAGCATAAAGCAACACACAATAACACAATAATGAAAAATGAAAAGAAACTTCTCAAGTAAGACGCTCTAGTCACAAGTGTAACGTAATACAACAAAAAGTGATGAAGAACGAGACATGAAGATGATCAAGAGGCTCCTCAAGTAAAACATTGTGGTCGAAAGCGTAAACAACACAAAAATTACATAATGATGAAGAGCAAAAAGAAATCCCTCAAGTAAGGCGTTTTAATCGTAAGCGTAATATAACACGACAGAAAAATGATGATAATGAACGAAAATATGATAAGATTCAATGTAATAAATAGTTTTATTAATTATTTTTAGTATAGCATATTATAAATATTTTTAGCAAATTAATACATATTTAACATATTTAATATATTATGTTTATATAATTTACACATATGTAAAACAAAAATCTAATAAGTAATATACAAACTTACTTTGAATGCTAAATAAAAAATACTACATATTTATTACAAATATTGTACGAATGGATGCTTATAATTGTATTAAATTGATTATATTAACATATTTTACATTTTTTATACGAAAACTTGATAGGAACTTTTTACTGTGTCCTACTTTGACAGTTTTACTAATTTAAGATTTTTCAATTAAAAAAATTATTTGTCAAAAACTTTCGTACGGTAAATCGCCTGATTCTTTATTATGACTCCTGATTTGAAATTTTGTGTCATCGCAGCTATTAAAGATTAGATCGATTTTTATTTTTAAATATTACAGTAAAAATAAATTATGTCAAATTAATCTGCGAGATTCATATTCAATAAGGAAAGGTTTATCCAAACAGTATTTCAACAATAAAAATGAATTAAACTGCCTAAATGATGTTTACAGAACATATAACGTTACAATAAAATAAGAAGTACGTAAATTGAATATATGATCATATACTAGCTACTATATAAATTACCAAGCCTCTATTATTAAAGCGAAATCGAAAAATAAAAAAGATGCACTTATAAAATGTACATTGACATACAAAAATGGCTACTCAATTTTAAATAAGGTTTCTTGAAATTTTGGATTGTAGTTTTTACATTTTGTAACCAAAAATAATTTTTTATTTTTAGAAAAAAAAAAGAAAAAAAAAGATTCCAAATTTATATTCGGAAAAATATTGAGTTTCCTTATTTTCAGTGATAATAACATGAGTGATAAAATTATCAAATACTGAAAAATGAATCTGTTTTTAATAACATTGTAATGTTTATTATATTTCAATTTTAATACTAAAAAAGTGAGCTCTTTTTTTTTAAAAAAAAAAGAGTTATAAAAATAAGAATTACTTTGTAGGTTTTGTAGGTTAACACAGTAGGTAGAATATGCTGATATAAAATAAATTATTAAATTTGATTTTAGATATATTGCAATTGATATTATTTTATTAAAGTATATTTTCTGTAGCGTTAATATTAACCGATTAACAAAATTACTCCAAGATTACGAAAAAAACGAGAAGCGGCGTAGTATCACGCACGTGATCATAGTAGTCCCATTATGTCACACTATCCATTTTTCGGTTTAGTGAACACCTAATCGTCACCCAATTGTTTGTCACATTTATGCCGTAATGATGGTCACTTTAGATGATCCCCAGAAAAAGTATCCTAAGCGACAAGCTAAATTAACTGACCAAAAATAAAAACTGATAATAAGCTTTTAACATTAATCAGCTTTTAGATAATGTTAATTGCATAATATAATAAAAAATAAGAAATACTTTAATCTACAAAGTCTTCAAAGTCATATTTATTTTGGAGCAATACAATAGATTATATAATATTGTTGATTACGGTAGTGTTTCGCAGTATTGTTTTTTTTTATCTTTGATGTTGTACTGTAGTAGTAGTTAAAGGAGTTGTGGCGAGTTTTTTATATAACATTACCGAAGTCCATACGAATAGTAGTAGTTATGCGGATAGTTTAGTGAACCTATTTGGGTGAGCAGGATGGTAGATAGTTCTTTTGAACATAAAATCTTAAGTCCCTAATAATATTATAGTATAGTTCGATCGTGTTCTTTACTAAATGTTATAAAATGTAGATCTTTTCTTTTTTTGTAATTTTTCTTATTTCTAAATAAAGTAATATATTTGACTTCGTTAAAAAAAAAAAAATAATAATAATTGCATAATATAATTAAATTTGGCAACTCAAAATAAACGTACGCCACATTTCTTTTTTTTTCTAGAATCCAAATGAAGGGATCAAATTCATTTTTAATGAAAATAAATCGCCCAACTAATGGCGCAGTAAAATTAATATGTAGATCATTGCCACTGTTACCGAATAAAGGCGGCAATTAAGGGACGTATGGCGGATAACTTATATCGTATAACTACACGGATACCAACGAAATTCTTACTCAATACTACCTATCCAAGGTATTTCCGGTATTGTTCGTTAAGAATCGTCAAGGTAACCAACTATAAAACACGATTAATAGTAATACGCGATATATATATAATAAATATTATATGGAATATATAGAAACAATGTAAATAGCCAAAACGTAACGATTTTATTTAATAAAAAGGATCCTTTCGGTTTACAATAAAACGAATAAAAGGATAGGGGAAAATTCTCTAGAACAACTATATAGGTCCCTTCCCTTATCATGGAGTTGGTAGAGGCATATTTATATCTTACTGCCATCTCTTTTTCTAACAATCAAAGGCGAAATCTAATCTATAGATGTCCAATCGTCAATGTTTCATCATAATATTACAATAGCGATAATTTTTATTGTAAGCCACTTTTAAATAGAACACAATTGATAAATTTGGACAATTAATACTATTGAACTAATTCTCACACAATTATCTTCTAATAAATTCTAATAAAATTGTATACGTATAAATAATACAAATAAAGAAAATAAAGAAAATAACTAATAATAAATAAATAAATTGAATAAATTAAAATAAATATAAAAACAATATATAAGTAAATTTATCATATAGAATCAATATCTTTAATATAGTTAACTGATATACACAAATAACTATACATCGGCGTAAATCGTCTCGTAACATCGGAAATCGACGTGTACACAAATGTACCGAAATTTCATCGGATCATCACACAATATCGGAAATCACATGCACATAAAATTCGCGTAACACCACCAAAAAATATATGATTTAAGCTTTTCTTTTTCTAGTGGTACATTTTTAGTGGGTTCGTCTTTTTTAAAATTTGTAATCTGCAAAAATCAAAGTTTATTCACCATGATGATCGCAACCTAACCTTTAATATTTGTTGAAAGAATTGAAAACTCAAATATAAATTATAATAATTATGAAGAAATGAAGAATTAAAGTAGAATTCATTTAATGTTTAATGATGGCAACTAAATTTTTATGATAAATCAATTAAAGATATTAAATACTTTCATGTTTACAATTTTTACTTATGCAGGCTGGCTGTTAATATTTGAGCGCTTATTTTTCAAATTAAAAATCCGGAGACAAAGTACTTTTTCATCCGCCATAAAAAAGATGGCAATTTTAACATTAAATGTAAAGTTCAATTAACGACGTTACTTTTTAAGACATACTATGATACTACTGTAGTATGTAATCATGAATTATGACATATAATAATATTTATTTAGGAAATGCTCGTATTATAGTAAAATAAAAAGAAAAGAAAATTCACATTCTTTCGATTTTTTGTAAAATAAAAATACTGAAATTATTGTATAAAGTTGAATATTTTCGGACTAAATTAATTTATTTCTTTGGCAGGTTAGGTTTGTGGTGAGTTTTACATCCTTCTCATAAGTTGATAAAATTTACAATAAAATTTCTCTAATATTCTCTTTATTTAATGGCAAAAAATTTTATTTTTTTTTTTAATTTTTTTTCCACAACGCAACGGTTGATCAGATCGATCAGCTAACTCGGTGCAACCCTAATTTATTAATTTGCTCTTATTTTTAGTCGGATAACTAGTTTTCATTCTTAATAGATATACTAAAGTAAATGTTAAAAAGCGGGATAGTTATTTTCTAATATATAAACGTTTTTTTCGCAAGTCTTTTAATATAGTAAAATTTATAAATTATTTGGTTTACTACGGTTCGTGATAATGAAAAAATTCAATAACTGAAAAACATATAAATTAAACTTATATATATATAAAACAAATACAGTGCCCACCAATAAGTCACCGGGCACCTTTAAATTCGTACAACTATTGCGCAAATATGATCATATGTTAACTTTTTTTTTAATAATAAACCTGCCTTTTATCGTATAATTAAAGTTAATCATCTAGTTGAATTACATTTACTCTAAAAATTATATGTAATTTTAATAAGAATTGGCCATTATATTCTAAATTTTATTAGAAAACTTAAGATTTCAATAGAGATCTTTAGGTATTAATAAAAATTAAATAACTTATTCATCAATGCTTTAATTTTTTTAATAAAATTGTTTGCTATAATTTATAGCACATTATTGTTAAAGTATCATCAAAATTAATGAAATGATTAGAAAGTTATGCACATTTAGCCAGCATTTGCTGATCATTTGTAGATCATTACCAAATTATTTATCAAATTTTAGCGTTAACTAATGCATTGAATTTGGCCAAATTTTTTTTTTCAAAAAATATTTGGTTACAGCCATTTATTCTTCAATTTTTTATCATAATAAAATTCAAGATTATAATTTATGCTTAATTTGATAATTTATTAATAATATATAGATGTAAAATATGTTTGTAAAATATATGTAACTTATCAATTATTTTATTGATTTTAATAATACTTTATAATAATGTACTAAAAATCGTGGTAGACGATTTTATTCAAAAAAAAAAACATGATAAAACAAATTATTTTAATATTATGATAATACCTAAAGATTTCTATTAAAATCTTAAATTTTCTGATAAAAATTTAAAATATAATGGCCAATTCTTGTTAAAATTATGTATAATTTTTAGAGTAAATGTAATTCAACTTGATGACCAACTTTATTTATGTGACAGAAGGCAGGTTCATTATTAAAAAAAAAAGTTTACATATGACCATATTTGCACAATAGTTGTACGCACTGTAGTTTATTTTAACTGAAACTTTTTATACAGTACTATCACAAAAATAAAGTTTCAACAGAAATTTTATATAATTTAATTATTATTGACTAGTTCTAATTCCTTTCTCGTTAACAATGCTATAATATCCAATTTCAAATGTCCACATAAATATTAGATATAAGCTATTAAGCAAATTTATTTACATTTTCTATGACTGAATATTAAATTTCGTTTCTATATCAATTATCTAATATATTATCATATTTTAAAAAATGCGAAGTAATACAAATATTCAAAGTCACGTGAACTTCAACGACCCAAAAAAAGTCGAAAAAAAAATAAATAAAGTAAAATAACTAATGACTTAAACAATTACGATTAATAAATAATTATTAAAAATTAATAAAAAAAAATTGTAAGATTTTTAAATAATATACAAATCAAATTTTACAAATATTTTTTCTCCAATTTTTCTAATATACGCTTTAAATCATCTTCCACATCATCAATTTCTTCAATTGAATTTTTATCTATTGCTCTTTTAATCAAATTCTTAGTATTATCATTCACTGAATTAATAAAATCTTTAACTATAATTTTAATATTATCATTATATGTTAAAAATGATCTTTTGTCATAATCACGTTCTTTAAAAATATCGCTTGTCGTAAATATAGATGATTCTTCTTCTTCATAATCTTTATAAATAGCACCTTGTTCTCTTTTTCTTGTATCATACCATTCTTCAAAATTTTTAGCTAGACTAAAGTAATATATATGTTTTGGTTGAGGTTCAGGTTCAGGTCCCGAAAAATGAATATGTAATGCTTCAAATGTTGCTATATAATTTGCTTGATATCTTAATAATTTTTGTTTGCCTTTAGTTTCTGCTGTTGTATAAACACCACTAAATAAAGCAAATAAATAAATATAAAAGAATGTCAAATAATTTATGTTACTAAATTTGTAAAAAAATACTTACTTCATAAAAGCAATCAAGATATTTTGTAAAATGATTACAAGGAATATACTAGCAATCAAGGTAAAGAAGTCAACAGCCCAATATTCAAAATCATCTCTTTGAACCCAATCACCACTAATCCAAAAATATGCGGCTTCCATTGCTGTAGAAAAGGTTGAAAATGGATTATCATCACTAGATTTAGGATTAAAATCAGATTTAAGTGTAATATTAAGTGTCTCATTTGTTGATAAATTTGTAGCATTTCCACTATATGTAGAATTTTTAATTGTTATGTTTTTATTAGGATCTCTAAGCAGAATAAACCTATATATTATAAAATTAAAAAAAATTAATTATATTGAAATTTGGAAATGAAATCAATAACTTGGAAATAATAATAAAATATTTAAATACATTGTGTGTGCAAATGCAAGTATCACAAAAAACATAAACCAAAGAAATGGAATTATGGCTTCAAAAATAATTACAACGTAATAAATATAAATTCCAATATCTGATGCATAATGGAAAAATAATATAATAATTAATAATTCATTGCGAAAATATATGTATATATACAAATAATAATTAAATAAAATGTATTCTTTTTACTTGTTTTTATACGGAGAAATAAAATCTAAAAAATTAATAAATTGTTTAATTAATTTTATATAGAAAAAAAGTATTCATTTATAAATAAAAACTTACAAATTGAATCCAAATTAAAAAAATTGAGAATGATATCTCTACAACTAATTTGGAATCAGATTCTTCAATAATTCCAAAACCATCAGAAAGTTGAAAACTATCAAGCATCATCGACATTACCGTTACAGGAAGTATAATAGAAATCATATCAACAATGTTAAGTAAGTCAAGCATATATTTTTTAGGTCCACGATAACGAATCTGTTTCACTTCAATAATAAATAGATAAATTGCCAAATAATAGAATACAATAATCAAAACTAATAAAAGATTTCCATTTACAATAAAACTACGATCCAAATATGCCAAACTAACTAACATAAAACAAATGCCAAAAATCAGAAAACGAAGGCAGAGAAAATACAAGTAATATTTTGTCTTTTGCCAACGAAAATTGATAACTGCTTCAATTGCTGGATTGTCATAAACATCACCATTATTCTCATAAAGTATCATCCTAGAAAAAGGACTCAACTTATTCGTTTCACTTTGTTTGATTTGACGCGGTTTTGGTATAAGTATAGACAAAAGGGGACTTAAAAATTCTTCAAATAAGTTAAGTTTTTTTTCGTTCTTTTTAATGCTATTTATAGTAAAACCAGGAAATGGAACAATTCGTAAAGCTAATGGTGATTTTTCGAAGTTTCTATATCCTTTGAGTTTATTTATTAAATCTTTAAATTTGTTCCAAATCCAATTATGATCGTACCACTTAAGTTTAGCAGATTCATCAGACTTCAACTTAACTAAAGGTATCAGAGCCCTAAATTTGATGTCACTATTGTAATTTTCTAGGTATCCTTTTGGAATAATTTCGTCAGGATCTTGACCTGAGAGATGACCCTCCGCAAAACATCTGATAAATAACTTCCTGGCAAAATCGTCTAAGTTTCATGTAAAAAAAAAATATATATAAATTTCACAAATTTTGGATGAAAATAAAATTAAAATTAAAAAAGAAAAACGAACCATAATTATATTTAAATAATAAAGGAATTGCCTTAGAAACGGTACACATCCAACCCACACAATTCGTAGGATTTCTGGAGTAATATTCCAAAAGATAAGCAACTTTAATCGCATCTTTAAGCTCACGACCTATAAATAAAATAACGTTATTTTGATTATAATCAATAATATTGCATCCTGAAGTTATATTTACCTCTACAATAATAAATTGCTAGTTCCATATTATTTTCTGGCTCTTTTGGCTCTCTTTTGAAAAAGTAAAGGTAAATCTTTTTACAATAATAATAAATTGCTTGTTTCATACTATCATTTTCTGGCTTTCTTTCGTTAAGATCATTATTTTCTTGCTTTTTTAGACCATATTCTCTTTCGTCAAAATCAAGGTCATCATCTTTTAAAAACTTTTTTCCTGGCCATAATTTACTACTTGGTACATGTCTGTAATCAATTTTATTTTTGGCGGTTTCTTCATATCCAAATAATATAAATTTTATTAAACGATCACAATCAGCAAGTATTAAACTTTTCATAAGATTATATCGAATATCTAATAATCTGAAATTTTCTGGTTCATATTTAGCAAATCTCCAGATTATATGTTCGATATAGTTAGAAAACCTCTCATACTTTTTATTAATAAGAAGCGTTAATGAGTGTTAATATTATTATTTATAAAAAAAAAATAAATAAATAAACTTTAATTAAATTAACTTACTTTATAATTATCCGCATCGCTTTTACTTTTATAACGCTTTCTTGTATGTTCTAATGCTTTGCAAGCGTGTCTTGCTACATGAGATTTTTTAATAGCATCTTTTCCTCGAATCACTTTTTCTCGTATTTTTACCTTTACACAATTATTTATTATTTCTTGTCTTTTTTTCTCTTTTTCCGCTTCGTTTAGGTCATTATCTTTACTATTAATCTGTTTTAATTCTTTTTCTATACGATTTATTTCATCGTCTTCTTCCTTTATTATTTCTTGCTCTGTCATTTTTTTACGCTCTTCCTGTTTTGAACTATCATTTCTTTCAAACCAATAAACTTTTAAATAAAAATCATATTCTTTACTTTTTGATCCATAATTTGGTCCATATTCAAACTTTTCAATTCTTAAACTCGTTATTTCTCTTTCTTGTTTTACTGGAATACGATTTGACCATATATATTCAAGAAAGGCTTCTCCTTTGTTAGGAAGTACATCTTTGTTTTTACTATCATTTACTTGATGCCAAATTTGAACAGTTGATCTACCAACAATAAGCTGTAAAGTTTCTGTTTCTGTTCCTTTTTCATTATAATAAAGACAATAAGAAGTCCTTTTACTACCACCCGGTAACCATGGCTCTCTGTCATTACATATTTGTTTGAAATTTATGTTTTTATCGTAATATAAAGTATGATTTTTATCATCTTTTCCATTTAACTTTCCAAAAATGTTCTTTAAAACTATATTTGGACCTGCAGCTTTATCTAATTTTTTCTTATTGATTTCATTTTCAACTTTTTTAAGAACAGATGAAACTTTTCCATCATCATCGATTTGTAAAATATTTCCCGAAGTTATGGCTAAACGAGTGTAAATATCATCCATGTTAGTTTTAGTAATTGGAAAATTATGTAACTCCACTAATTCATGTTCGCCGGTATTGTACAGATCCCAAATTATAAACTTCAGCACTTTTTTGTCTTCCTTATCTTTGTTACTTTCTTGATCTTCACCTTCTTCCAGATCTTCTACTTTTAGCTCGTCTTTTTGATCCTCGCCTTTTTTTAGACCTTGGCCTATTATGAGTAATTTTTTATCACTATCAATAAATTCCAACAAATAAATTTTTTCTAGTTCTTTAAATTTTTTTGATGCGATTTCCAAGCCATTTTCTATATGAAATAATCTAATAAATTTATAATTAATAATGTGAAATTATGCACCAATCAAAGATTATTATTAATAACTTTTAACATAACAACTTACTTAACAGTATTAACTTGAGTAAAGCAAAGTTGCAACCTACTAACTGAAAAAATATATTCAATATATTCATCTACAATATTTTTAACAAGTCTTGCACCAATTTCATGTTCCATTTTTGCCAGATCATAAACTAAAAAATATATTATATTATAAATATATTTAACATTATTAAGACGAGATAAATAAGCAATTACCTTCAAGCGATTGCTCGCTATTTTTATATCGTGTAACCAAAAAATATTTATCATAAATACACGAAAGAAGTCTATTCGTACAATCAGCAAATTCAGCAAATGTAAGCCAATGGTCTAATACAAATCTAATATTTTGTGGATATTCAAATTTTTCATTCAATTTCAAAAAATCATAATCATCATTAAATTCAATATTATATATTCCACGGAAATTCAATATTGTAAATCTCTTCAGTTCAGAATTATGTGAATCATCTTTACTTGAATCATCTTTACTTGAATCATCTTTACTTGAATCATCTTTACTTAAATAATCATCATTTGAAGCTTCAATGAATTTACATATTCCTGAAATTTTTTCATAAGAATAACAAGTCACAGCACTAAGAACATAATTTTCTTTTTCTTTTTTCTCATTTAATTCAATACGATAAATAGCAACTCCTTTTTCAACTCCTTTTTTACTTTCATCTGTTGTGTTACTAGTTGCGGTAATATTTTCGTCAGTTGATGATATATTTATTCTAGTTTCATCGTTGGATAGTATATTTTCATGTTCGTTAGGACAATTAAATATCCTTTTTCTAAATGGTTCTCTTTCATAATCAGATTTTCCATTATCATCCTTTTTCTGCTTTTTCTGCTTATCGTTTCCTTTTATATCCTCATCCTTTTTCTTTCCTTTCATATCCTCTTCAATGTTTATACGAGATACGGCGACAAAAATAAAATATTTGTCATTATTCTTGTGCATGTTTGATATATCAAAAGACCATCTAAAATTGGATTTTTTTGTTTCATTTTCATCATTGTCTGAAAAGCCAACGTTGTTGCCATCAAATGGAGGAGGGTCTTGGTCGTAGAGCTTGTCAATACTAAAATCATCTTTTATTTTAAAATAAGCGATTGTTTTATCAATTTCAACGGATTCTTCAAGTTCATTTTCATTTCTGAAATTCTTTTTCTTATTGAATATAAATGGACGATAATCAGTATTCTGCAATATTTTGATCCGAAGGTTTGCTATTTAATTTTTTTTAAAGAAAAAAAAAAGGTAAAGGAACTTATCGATATAAGTTTAAGTCACATAATTGTATACTAATAAAATTCATGAGTTTTTTTTTACCTGTATCGAATGTAGCAGCAAATCTTCCATCCAGACAAAGTTCAATTTGATAAACTTCTTTATTCATAGTGATATCGTCTTTTCCATAATTTATGTCTTTTTCGTCTTTATGCTTATTAAAATTAAGATAGTTTGCAACATTTTTAGTAAATGTATTATTTCGTTGTTTACGTTCCATGTTTTTTGTTAAAAAAGTTTTTTAGCTAATAAAAATATAACTGTATTTTTAACTCAAGAAGAGATGAAGAAAGTAAAGTCCGTGAAAGTGCACAATTTATTTTAAAAAAAAAAATCTACTGCAGTAACACGGTAGGCTCCGAGCAATATAAATATAATAAATACTCATTTATAATTAGCTACGCATCTCTTCTGGGCCAGAATTATGTAATGCTGCCTAGCATTATCCAAAAAAAGAAGGATCTACGCGTTATTAATTTATCATTTAAAAAATCCAAATTAGTAAAAACTGTGCACGTTGATGATTGAATGCAGATTACATGCATGCATAAGCAACAAAAAAGTACATCAGAACGAAATTATAATTTTTCATTTTTCTTTTGAAAAATCAAAATTGGTCTAACATGACAAATCATTATTGTTACTACTTTTTTTATTATTATTCAATAAATAGAATTCGGTATGTGCCCTTTGATTTTCATATGATCGACGTGGAAAAAAAATTCCTGTTGTACTAAGAAACAGGAAAATATTTTTATTGTTCTTTTTTTATAAATTTTCAATGAAATGATGAAATGATAATCGGTAGTTAAAGATCGGAATAAACATCCAAAAAAATTTTTTAAATAATCAATTTTAGTATAGTTATCGGAATTCGGAAGTATAAACGTTTATCGTTATTTGTAACAATGATGATAATGATACATTCGAAAATCTTTTGTTTGTTGAACAAAAAAAAATCATGAAATAAAAGAAGTAAAAATAGAATAATTAAAAGATTGGTTTCTAAAATACATAATCTTCAAATTTATTACTTACATAATGTTCCGATGATAGGATAAAGTTTTTAAGCGAATGCTTGTTTCTTGTAAATTTTTTCTTTTTTTTCTTTTTTTTTTTTTAAAAAAAAAATCTTGTATTTTTTACTGTTTTTTTTTCGCATCCATTTAGAAGAATTCGTGCAGAAGTTTTTTTTTACTTTTTATTATCTTCGCCAAAATTGTTTAGGCGTCGAATATGATTTAGCCTCAAAGTATCACAAATCCCAAATTCTATTCATTAAAAAAAAAAAGGATTATTGTTTCATTTCCCAATTCATCGTTTCATTTTCATTTAGAGCTGTATACAACTGTAATGGTCTTTCATAGTCTATTTTAGGAAAAATGATATTATTTCGTTATTTAATTACTAAAAATTTTTTTATTGTGATTTCTGATTTGGGATTTGATTCCGATTTGTGATGATCGAATCACAAACAAACACAAAATAATCGACAAGGCCTAGAAGGTGTAGATCGTAGCCCTATTGGTGGTAGATCATGATTTCACACAGACTTCGGTCACAACCAACCGTGGTATACACAACACTTTATTTACTTCTAGTTACGCATCCCCCTGTTTTTACTTTAGTTTCTAATTCCCTTCGTTCGCTCCCTGCTATGGGCTATGGCAACTAGTTCTCCATTAGTCAGTTCTTTCTAACGAAAGGTGAGTCCGCCGGTTGGATTTTGTATATCTAGTCTAGATTTGTACTTATATTATGCCTTTTTGTCATAACGAGTCAGTATCTGACGATGTATTCATCTCTTCTAAAGTAAAATAAAATAAAATAAAATAAATAATGTTAAATAAACATTAATAAAAAAAATACAACAAAATAAATAAATTTATGAATTTTCTTAATTGCCAACATAATTTCTTCGATTTTTCCAATAGAACCAAATAAATATTTAATAATTTATATCATATTTATCATATTCTACTGATTTTGACGGAGTGATAAATAATTGATATTTTTTTTTGTAACTGACGCAATAACTATTATATATATATTTATTCTGATCTTTACCTACTGATTATCATTTCATCGAATATTTACAAATAAAAGACAAATAAAATTTCCTGGAAATTTTTTCGATGTTGATCATATTCGACGAATAATAAATAATAATAATAATAATAACAGTTTGTCATATCAAATCATATTAAACTAAATTTTGATTTTTCAAAAAAAAAAATAATTTCATTCGGATGAATATTTTTGTTGCATATGCATGCTTGTAATCTGATTTATAATCACTGTCATGCAAAATTTTCATATATGGTTAAATCCCACTTTCCCACTTTTTGAGTTTTACTAATTTAGATTTTTTAAATAAGAAAATTAATAGTTAAAACCTTTCGTGCAGTAAATCGCATAATCTTTTTTATTATGACCCCTGATTCGAAATTTTATGTCATCGTAGCTATTAAAGATTAGATTTTTTTTTTAAATGAAATGTAGTACAAAAATATGAATAAGATTAACTGCCTAACCTAATTAGATTTGGAACAAATCTTAATTTAAACCAAAAATAGTTAATTATTATTACCTTCGAATCGTTCTATTTTTTTTTTCTTTTTTTTTCTATAATCTAAATGGAGAACAAGTATTAATAAAATTTATCCCAAGCTTCCGAAATTCTAATATTCAATTTAAATAGATATTTTATCGTCAGCAATTTTTTCTGATTCTAGAAGAAAAAAAAAAATTTGTTATTACAAATTTTAGAATTTGAATTTGAATAAAAAAGATTTAAAAGTTTTTATTTTTAACCCAGTTAGTATTCGGTTAAAAAAATCCGAATATATCCGGAATTACGGTTAATTTTGGCAGAAATGATCAACATCCGGAATGAAGGCAGCTAATAATGTCAGCCTAATTTCCATGATCTAAACTATTGTAATTCCGGCAACACAAATCCGTCTCTACGTAGTTTATCTCTTATTGGTAATTTCTGTTGCCACCTGATAAACTATCACTTGACTAAATAATAAGTTGAGTCAAATCTACATTTGCATTATTCAACGTAAAATAGACAGAGAAAAAATCATTCGCTAAATCTGTATTACTTTGTAGCGTGTTATTAGAAAATAAGTGTGCTTTGATAAAACTAAAATTTATAGGGCCACAATAGTTATGAATATTCATAAAAGTGTTTTAGGACTCAATGAATATTATTAATTTAGGTGTATAGTAGGGAGCAGTTTTTTCTTTTTCTTTCGGCGTCCTTGGGGGGTTTTTTTTTCAGCTTCCGCTTTTTTTTATTCCCCCCTTTATTTGGTCATATTACTGGTCCCAGTTTTTTCTTTTTTTTTCGTTTTCTTGGTACGCTGCCTGGGCGTATGTCCATGACTCGCGCCCGCGCTTCTTCGACATACTCTTCTAACGAGGTGGCATCGCATCAGTTCCGCAAGGTCTGATCGCGATTTGGTTTACAGTTGCGGAATTGCTTTGGTCTTAGACTCTTAGTAATAGGATATTAGTAATTTTTACTGTAACTTTGTTCACTTTAAGTAATAAAAAAAAATTTAAAATTTTATTATTTATTTTTTATTTTTTTATTTTTATGATAATTTTTATTACAATCAATTATCTAAAATACAAATATTCAGTCACGTGAATATCACGGTTTTTAACGAATCCAAAAATAAATAAATAAAAGCCAGCATAAAACTACTATTAAGTATAATCAATCTATTTTAATAATTAAATATTAAAAATTAAACAAGTCAAATTTATCTAATATACGATTCAATCAATTTTCATACCTTCAATTTAATCTTAATCTCTAACTCTTTTAATCAGTATTATATTTCACTACATTAATAAAATTTTTAATTATCATTTTAATATTATCATTATATGTTAAAATTAAGATTTGTCATAATCTATTTCTTTAAAATTGATTTTTAGAAAAGTGAAATTTACTCTTTTCGTAATAAAAATTTTTTCAGGAAATCGTTCCCTATTTTTGATTTATCATTTTCAAATCATCATAGCTATAAATTTTAATTAATTAAAATGAAATAACTCATACCTTTCACGTACAATTACTAATATGTCAATGATCAAATGATCAGTTTTTTGGTAAATCAGAACCGATATAACGTACTACTGTATACAAGTATAATTAGTGAAAATACAATATTCAAATGCATAATTAGCTCAAATAATAATTAATTACTAATAGAAGCAAGTTATAATAATCGCGTTTTCTAATGTTAAAATTTCGAGCAATGAAGAAGTAATAATAGGTAAAGCACTGGTAACTCGATCAGAGCCAAAGCCATAGTATGGGACAAAAATGAATCGTAATTTTGTTCTCAATCTAACGGTAATGTAGGCTGACATTACTATAGTTCTGTCCAGCTTTACCGATCACGTGGCTTCCATTTGTGGATAATGCCGACCAGCATTACATAGTGCCGGCCTAAAGAAATGCGTAGAGCTAATAGTAAATGTGTGCCGATCTCCCCTATATAACTCGGGGTCCTTTATTATTTAAAGACAACTTTCTCACTTTATCTAAAAAAGTACCTTATAATAATGACTAAGTTTATGCTAGAATATTGTCTAATAATTACCTGCTAACTTTTTTCCAGGTGATCATCGAAAATGTAACGGTGAGTTCACTGAATACGACGGTTACGTTGTAAGGTGCGATAACTTAACAACATGCACATGCGATGAACATTATGAATGTAAGTACGATACAACAGATAAAATTTTTGAGACTCAATGATGACTTAATGACATTGTGACACTGTGACTCTATGATTTCTATTTGTCTTATTGTTGATGTTTAAATACTCCTCCTTCGTTAAGAAATTCAACTTCAAATTTAGATGTATTGTTGAAACTGATCTAAATATCGGTTTAAGTCTGTGGCTGGATCATTAACTTTGTCTATAATCAATAAAAGTTATACATTAGAGCAGCAATGTAATTTCTGTAAGTTACTAATTGATTCTGTAAAGAATAAGTTGGGTTCTAAAAAGCGGCTAAACTGGTTCCAGGCAGAAAAAAATCCATCATTAAAGAATATTAAATTCGGTCCGAACCAATTTAGTTCTTAGAAAAGAAATTACTAATAACTACACGTTGCATGACAGTTAAGCAATATAACAATTTTAGGATCTCAGAGGTGGGTCAAGGATTAAATAAGCATAGCGCTGCCCGAATTTATAAATAATCCGTCGTAGATAACTGAGTGGATCTACATGATTTTGGCTCATTCTAAGCAAATAACCAGGACCTGACCAGTGACCTGACCATTCTATGTATAGCTCGAGGTCCTAATAAAAAGTTTTCTCACCGGAATGAAGAAAAACCAATAATCGACTTTTAATAGTATACTGTGTATGTCTGTATGAATACCTATATTACATAAAGTTTTTCGAAGACATTGTACTGTATGTGAAAATTACCATTATCAGAATTTGACGTATTCCAATTACTGTTTATAACCTAATTATATTTATTGTTCGAGTGACATTATATTTTAGGATTAGAATGAGACGTGGATTATGACTTCAAAGACGCGAATATATCAAAGAAATCTTTTTTATGAATTAACATGACATTTTTATTATGTATCAATTTTTTTTCTCAAAAACATATTAACCTACTATCTGTAAACAGCTGATTGCTGACCCTAAAGCATAAAGCATAAAAATAAGAATAAGCATAAGCATAAGCATAGGCATAAGAATAAGCATAAGAATAAGCATAAGAATAAGCATAACTCTGCATAAGTATAAAAATAAGAATAAGCATAAGGATAAGCATAAGAATAAGATGCATGACAGAACTAACCATAAATTGGTTAGCATGATCATCACGTCAAATATTAAAATAAGTAATATTTACAAGATTCTTCTTATGCTAAACAGCTAACAATAAGGAGTTTATGGTGAATTTTTGCATATTTCTAATAATTTCAGTGAAATGATGGGTTTAAAGGGAGAATTTTCTATTTTCTCTTTCATTCAATGACAAGAAAATTTTTAGTTTTGTCAACGAAATACAAAGTAATGAGGTGCTCTATAAAAGATTTATTCCGTATTTTTTTTTATTCAATGTTGTTTACTTGTTTCCCGTAAATGTATCATATTTACGGAATTTATAGCCTCAAAACATGGAAATTATCCAAGTTGTTTAGATTTTAGATAAATGTATCATAATCACAGAGCTTTTACAGAAATTATGGATAAAATTTATAATTATTTTAATTATCTTAGCAGGATAACCTGATTTCAATTTTTAAATAGTAAAAAGTTATATTAAAACAAATGTTTGCGAAAATTTTATATATCAGAAAATATTTTAAAATTAACTTATAAAGTATATTATACTGTATCACTCTATTGTCACAAAAAATAATTGACACCAGTTTTAAACAATCTTGAGTAAATTTATTGGTTAAATCTTAAATTTCATTTCGACATCAAATTACTACTTATCTACTGTAATATATTGTTCATCACATTTTATAATATGCAAATGAATATTTTCTTTCAGCGGGTTTATAAGTAACCTTATTTGATTGTTCTTTCGTTATATATTCCGATCCCATCATATTCACGGAATTTATAGCCTTCAAACATGAAAATTGCTTAGAATTTGTTATTTTCCGTAAAGATCACCGAGGGTAATCATCACCGTTGGCCAGAATTATCAATTTTTACCGGCACTATATTTTTTAATGCTGGTCGATCGTCATAACGGTGATCATCACCTCCGGTGATAGTTAGAAAAATTCTTCCGTAAATATATTTATATATTCACGGAATTTTACAGAAATTATGGATAAATTTTTTTACAGGGCACATTTGAGTTAATGCCCGAAAATCACGTGCCTTGTTTCGTCACATGGTCCGTTTTTCCCAGCGATTTCATTTTTTTATGGATTGCTATGTGTGAAATTCGCATCTACTTTTATGATCCACACATTATTACAAACCCAGCTCAGTTTTTTAAAATAAAGACGAAGGACATTAGTCGTGTTTGATTGCATAAAAAAAACAAAGGACATGCGTTGAAAATTTTGTTGCCACATGAAAATTGTTTATTGAAATATTGAAAATCTGTTGAATAATATAACTGTTGTCAAGCTATCGTACAATTTGTGTATGAAGCAAACTCTTTCTGATAAAAAACGGTAGATACATTGTCAGAATCAAT
Organism: Rhizophagus irregularis; assembly: GCF_026210795.1. Lineage (NCBI taxonomy): Eukaryota > Fungi > Glomeromycota > Glomeromycetes > Glomerales > Glomeraceae > Rhizophagus > Rhizophagus irregularis. The sequence continues at coordinate 2,707,794 of NC_089451.1, read as the reverse complement.
GATACTGAGTTCTGAAATTACTTGGCGAATATCTGTCGTTTATCTGGTTCATGTTTTAACATTCTATTCAAATGGGTCACAATTAGTTTGCAATGCATAAACCTCAAAGGAATCATGCCCCGAAAGTATTTCATATTTACGTTGATAAAGTTTTTAATAAATTTGATATTCGTGTTTGGAATCGGTTCTTCTCTTAAACCACTATGAATATTCAACATAAGAGTAGTGTGATCGTTTCTCGTTTCATAGTTTTTCATAGTTTGAAAGGTGATGAGCGACTTGTTAATTCACAGAATATTACTCCTAAACGATTAAGCATGTTGGAGTCCACATAGGGTATTACACCATATACTCCGGTATCATTACAGCCCTTTCCTTTTTCAAATGAACGACCAAAATCTGAGCATCTTTGTGTATTAAGATATTATTGGGATGCTAAAAAAAGAATATGTTAATTACGTAATATAGTAAGATAACACAAAATATTTTATTCACAAGATCCCCATGTACGATTCCCTTAACATCATGTAACCATAAAATCGCACTTGCAATTTCTTTTGCGAACCTTAATTGTTTCTCCCAATTAAAAGTCATAGTATCGTCCCTTAGATATTTTCCTAATGTTCCACAGTCCGCATATTCAAGAACAAGCGAATACTTTTCTTCATCTATAGAAACTGACATGTCAATAATTAAGTACTTACAAATATATTGCAAAATTGTTATATTACTTTCTAATTTCGTAACTCCATAATATTTATATGCGAGCTAACTATTTTCGTTAATTAAATCTAAAAGAAAATATTCTTAAATAATATAAAAACTATTATCGATAACACAACACACCTCTTTATCATCAACCCGTCTTTTGAGTTTTGATTGCATAACGTATTACCGTATTCCTCCAATTTGCGACATTACAGCTTGGGAGTATTATTCTGGGAGTTTACAAGTCGAAAATCACCTTCTAAATATAAGATAGGAGACGATTGCGCTCTTAGGTTCCATATCCTTAAACAATAAATTTTTATACTGCAAGTAAGCATATTAAATTATTTAATTCTTTTCCTAAAAATATATTATGGCGCAGTTACACGTAATTAGTGAGTTCATAGACTACTCACGCGACTGCTGCCAAGTGCCTTTGCACTGCAGAACTATTATGTAATATATGTAATCGTAAAACAATAAGCCACTTATCAGTATTGTTTAGCGATAAACATTTTTTAAAAAATAAATCAACTCCGATTTTTTTATGATACATACAAAAGCTTTTTTTCTTTAATAAATAAAAAAAAACTTATTCCATGATTTCTTGATAAAATGTAACGGAATGCAGATTATAGTTAATATGACTCACATTGACCTATACAATATTATTATTATTATTAGAGTCAGTTAGGCAATAATTGTGTCTGATCTTTCCACACTCAGCCTCAATCGCGTAATCGCGTAGAACACAACGTGTTTGACTCAATAATTATACAAGATGAGAAAAAAAAGTATATATACCCTTATATTTTTTTAATTTTTTTGTCTCTCATTCTTCTCATCTCAATTTTTTATCTTCTCTTTATTTTTTTTCGTCTTCTCTTAATTTTTTTTCGTCTTTTTTTTTCGTCTTCTCTATTTTTTTTCGTCTTCTCTTCATTTTTTTTTCGTCTTCTCTTTATTCTTAGGCCCCTTTTCTTTACATCTTTCTTTAGGTATGTGGGTTGTTGTGTGTAGGTTGTGTATGGGTTTGTGTGTGTGGGTTGATTTAATGTTTAAACTTATCTAACAGGCTGATAACAGGAGATAATCACACACATATTTATCTCACAATCAAGACACAATCAAACTTTACAGTAAAGAAATGAAACCTTCACCTGTTGCAAATTTCAAGTGGCATTTTGCGCCAATTACATCTATCGAATGGCACCCCATGGAAGAATCAATTTCTATATAGGATCTTTTGGTTGAACATTGTAGAAGCATCATTTATATGTCAGCACCAGTATAAAATGGCAAATTAAGGTACTATCTATTCATTAAATTCTGTGAGGGTTGTTGAAAGACAATTCCAAGTACATCTAATTGATTATTGCACATTTGCACCTGGTGCTTTAGTTGATTAGTGTGTGATTTAGATGACCGATTTCGGTTCCTGTTGAGGTCTACTGTTTCGCAATGAGGAATAGTTATGTACCTTCCTCAACATCAATTTTTTTGACATCTATTTCATGCAATTGATTTATTCTCATTGAGAACTTTTTGGATTCAGAGAACTGGAAGCGCTTCGTGGCCACAGTTTTACTGTGAACGTCCTTTTCTGTTTTCAGAATTTCCAGATGATAGCAAATTTCTGTGTGCAAGGTATTGGCTATACTGGGTATACATGATAACTAGGTCATTATTAAGTAATTTCTAATGAGCGTATGCTTAGAAATAGGTGTACGGCATTTATCCTTTTTTCTGGAAGACGCCCATAATATATTCCAGATTAAAGCCTAAATGTTTTGATAACATGTTTTCATCAACCATTCATGTTAAGTTTTTTTTGGTTAAATAGTACTCACATTTCTTATTTTTTAGATTATGATGTATTTTTATTATGACGAAAATTAGGAGAAATTGATGAAGTAAGTTAGTAAGTTATAACTTTTATTTTATCTAAAACAAATATTTTGATATGCAAATTTAGGAAATAAAGTAAATGTAATCTTGATAATATATATGAATACGGAAATGGAATTTTGGTATGAAAAATCAGGTTATCAAAAAAAATATTTTGAAATTCTTTCATTAAAAACGTATAAAAATTGTAAATCAATTATTTTGTATTTTGTAGCATTATTAAAAAATTTTATAGGAAATTTTAAATGTTGACTTCATATTTTTAATAAAAAAAAAAATGGTTTTTTTAAAAAAAATTTCTGACGAAAAAAATTTTAACTAGTTTCTGCATTACTTTAACATTTACTAATAAAATTACCCAATTTATCTAATAATGGTTTTATGAAATTCTGCTTACTAGTTATTTTCTTTATTAATTTATTAAATAAAAATATAATAATTTTTTTAAATTTTAATAGATGTATATTATAGTCGTTGAATAGCTTGCATCTATTTTTTTCGTAATTTAATAAAGATTATGAATTAAAAAAATAAGCGTCAATATATAAATTTAAACTTATATATATATTTTTTTATGCCACAGTAGTAACGCATTTCTTATCAAAGTATTACACAAAAAAACAATAATGCTCTATAACTAATAACTACTGTACTACTATGCACTATTTGAAGAATTATTTCTTTTTAGTCTTTTTTGTTTGTTGTCTTGTCACCGTGAACTTTTTATTAAGCTTTAAAGTTTACGCTATTTTATTTACAATATATCGGAAAAACGTTTTAGAATCGGAAACTCATGAATTAAGGAATTACTCCAAAAATCAAATATTGAATATTTTACATTTAAATTCTTATTAATGACTTTTTTTATCATGGAAAAAGAAAATAAGTGTGATCATCATTTACGTCACGATAAATTTGGCTTATCAGTTATCACACAATTTTAGATGATCTAACCAAATAGATAATACATATTCCTGCAGATGCTTGTACGACTATATTACGTTACAAAATTATTTGAATCAAAGTCAAATTGAATCTAAGATATACTGAAATTTATGATAAACATATTTTAAATGACAGTTGCGAGGAATATTTTAATAATTAATTATATTTAATTAGAGAAAACCCTTGAGCAATCAAATAGGATAATTAAATGAAGTAGAAAGTTAGGCCATTCCAAACTAATAATTAGTTTAACGTCCTTTCTGGCTAAAAAATTTTAAGGGGGGGAGGAGGGAATAATTTAAACAAACATAATATTAAAACTTTCGGAAGTTTTCTGTAAAGTCGGAAATATTCGGTACACCCAATTTCAGAAAAGAGAGGGGGTGCTTTAAACATATGTGAACATATGTGTTTAAATTATTTTAAAATTTTCAAAAATAGAGGGGGAGTAGGATGTTAAACTAAAAATTAATTTGGAATGGCCTTATGAAGGAGAAAATTAAAGCAAGTCCCTATAAAAAAATTGGATACGTTTTTTATAAAGTTTTTATACGATTTTTTTTCCTTAGAAATAACGTATCATAATAGGATACGGAAAAATGCACAATTTCGTATCACTAAAAATATGGTTTGGATACGGAATTTGCACGGAATTCATATGGAATTTACATGATTTGATCACTGATTTTATCACGAAATTTATACGATTTGGTCACTGAATTTACTATTTGTATTACAGTTTACTATAATTATATTTACATAAATCTAATTTTACTTTATTAAATTAAATAAAAAATAAAAAATAAACAAAATACAAATACATTATGAAAATTCCCTCTTTATTAAGGCCACCTATTGCAACCAAAATTATCTATAGGTTCAGGTTCATTTGGAGTCAAACAACCTAAAAAAAACAAAAAAGAACGTCTAACTTAATTGGAAACAAAACCCCCCCTTCATATAGTATCTGCAATCGTCCAAGTCACCAAAGGTCAGCATTCCTACAAAAAAAGAAAGAGAACTCCAGAATGTCTGACCTGCATAAATGAAAAGAATTATGAAGCATCTGATGAAAAAGAAACCAAAACAACAAAATAAATCCAAAACTGACCTACAAAAAAAGAAGACTCTGAAGCAACAAAACTGAAACAACCTACAAAAGAAAAGAATCTGAACCCAACTTAAGAAAATTTGAACTGACCTAAAAAAGAAAAAAATCCTGAACAATCCTACAAAAAGGAAAGGACTCCCAAACTGATCTATAAAAAAACTGAATCTTCTCACAAAAAAAAATCTGCTGGCCTATGAAATAAAAAAAAGGGATAAATATAAATAAAAAAGAAAGGGGAATAAAGAATAAATCAAAAAAAAATATTTTTTTAAAGAGGGTAACGAAGTTAGGAGAGTTAAAAAAAATTTTTTTTTAAAGGGAGGACGTCAAAGTTAGAAAAATAAAAAATTTTTTATAAAGGGGAAATAGAAATAGAAAGAAGGAAATTTTTAGAAGAGTGGGAATAAAAGAATAAAATCAAAAAAATTTTTTTTTTTAAAGGAGTGACGAAAAAAAATTTTTTTTTTAAAGGAGAGTGATGAAAAAGAAAAATTTTTAAAGTGAGGTACGAAAAAAAAAATTTTTTTTTAAAAGGGGGGTGACGAAAAAAGAAGAAAAATTTAGAAAAAATAACAAAAATAAGACAAGAGAAAAGAGAAGAAAAGGAAAGACAGAAAGGAAGATCGGAAGATCAAACTCTTCAAAGTATTCAAAGTAAGGGTTTATATAAAAAAAACAAAAAACGTATCATAACAAAACAACAAACAATCACGTGATCTCGTGTTATGATACGAGATTTTTGTAAAATTATTTTCTAAAAATATCAAGTTTAAAAATTCCGTATACATTCCGTATGATTAATTTTTTCCGTATACATTAGTTTTTTTTAAAAAATGTTCAAAAATGAATTGCTTATTAAATATACGGAATTTGTATACGGAATCTATAGAAACGTACATAAAATGTATACAAAACGTATCCTTTCCGTATACATATTTCTTATAGGGAGTGCTCCATAGTCATAAATAATGAGTAATTACACCACTAAAAGATTTGTTAATAAATTTTTTTTTTAATTTTTTTCTAATAATAACAATAGATTGGTATAATACATAAGATGGGTATGTATTGTATAAATTTTTTTTTCTAATAATAGGTATAATATGTGAGACAGATATTGTATAAATAAAATTTTCTGATTTTTTTTAAATAATACCAATAGATCGTTATAGACCGAGAGCATAGTAAACATGTAGTGTATGGTTGGCTTTGTATGTAAGGTATGGTTAAACATCACCTATAAAGGGTCACGTGACCATACGTGGTACAGAATAGAACGGTCTAGGCCTTTCCTTATTTGGTAATAAACAATGTAGATCTGTATGGAACGTTGCATACCCTACATACATAGGTATCCATACACTACATGTTATCGTAACACCCGTTTTGTCACAAGGTACAGTCAAACCTTTATATAACGATATGTCGGGACATATATGAAATTTTTAGAAAATATCGTTATATCAAAGTTATACCGATATTTATATGTCCTCACATATAGTGGAAAAATAAAATTTTATCGGTATATCAAGTTTTTAATAGTATATCGGTATATCGAATATCGGTATATCGAGGTTAGACTGTATTTGGAAAATATTGGAACTATTCAGATTTCCACAATATCTAAGATGGATTTGCATGTGGATTTTACGTGAAAAAAATTTTCTGATGTTCTAAAACATGCCAAGCTTCCCATGGAAATGACTAAAATATTAAGAAGGATGGTTATATTATATTAGATGGAATCGGTTTTAAAATTAACGAGAACTTAGATAGCAATGTGGAATAATGGCAAGGAATCGCTTTAGACAATCCAGCTATTAAGATATTGGACGCCACAGAATCAGTGTTGGCAATTGGACTTATTGGACAATTGGACCAATTGGATATTGGACTTATTGTACTTGTACCAATTATACCACTTAAACAGTTGGACAATTGGACTTGGTCCAATTCCAACAATAGTTATCAACCAATAAAAATAAGCAATTTTATTTAATGACCATCAATTTATTTATTTTATTTATTTTCAAAATTTATTACATTTACATTAATTACCACCAATAATAAAATCTTCTAAATAATTTGGTAATTCTAAATTTTCTACAAAAATATTTTTTAGCTCCCATTTTGCTTGTAAATCAACAGCGGGATGTTGTAATTGCTCAATATTATCAATTGAGATATCATAAGTATCAACAATACTTGCTACTTCGTTATCTTGATCTTCTTGTAATTCATTTTCAATCATCTCTACCCAATGTGTTACCATATTTCTCCATTCATTAATAGAAGTAAGTGGTCGTGTATAGATATCTCTTTCATTTGTTTCATTATCAATATTTGTATCTTCATCATCAGAAAGAACAAACATATCATCATTACTCTCTAAATTTGTATTATATGAAGTATTTTCTATAATCGTTTTGTACTGTTTCGCATGAAAATCCAATTCCCGAATCTGTTGTTGTTTTTGCATATGTGCACGAATCTGTGCTAAACCTAGCACTTTCTCCGACTAAAATATCAAAAAAAAAAATTGTAATTAGTTTATTTATAATTAATTTTATAAATTATATATACCTTTAATCTATTTCTTTGTTTTGAATGATACCACCCCATTGTTGAAAACAATCGTTCCAAAGATACAGTAATTGAAAATATTCGTTGGGCAACTCTATATAATTCCTTTGAATATCCTTTTGTAAAGTTCCAATAACCCAAAATATTATTTTTAAATTGCTTAGAAATAGATTCAGTATAGGGATATTTTTTTGATCGATAATCTTCAAGCTCAGATAATAAAATTGTTGGCTCTTCTCGAAACCATGCACAATAATAATACAAAACCCATTTTGCCAAATGAGGGAATGATAAGTTTAAAATAGCAGAATTAAATTTTGTATCACGATAAAATGGGTGCAACAAAAATGATAATAACAAGAGTGGTTGCTCCCAATCCTTCCATCGTCGCTCAATTTTTGTAATAAGTTTATTGGCTAGTTCTTGGTCATCAAATCCCTTAAGTATCATAATTACATTACCAAACCCATGAAGAACTTCATGCAGTCGTGAATTTTGCCGTTGAAGTTTATTAAGCGTCGCACAATATGGAACTAAAAGAGTCTCGATTTTTTTAATACAATTCCACCAATTATTATCAAAAATGCAAGTTAAGAGCTTTCTGGGAAAATCTTGGTTGTCAGGAATAATATTTTCATCTATTTTTGTTGCGAGATTCTTAAATGTAAAATATATATTAGAATCAACATTAAAATCAATTCAATAGCATTTGTTAATTGTTATACATACACGTAAAGCTGCTTTTGTTTTTAATAAACTAGCGAAACAGTAATAATGTGAGTTCCATCGGGTAGTAGCTGGGGTAACTAATGCAATATGAGTTTTATAGGCAGCTGCTTGTTCATTTTGAAGTCGTCCAAGCCATACTTTTGATCGATTAAAAAAGGTAATCAAATTAATAGCTTCTTCAGCAGCAATATTTAAACTTGATGATTCTTTAAATATATCGCCAATACACAAATTCATCTGATGTGCAAAACACGGTAAGAATAGCTTATCCCGATATTGAAGACGCAATCGTTTTCTAATATTGATAATGTTAATTAAAATAAATCTTTTAAAAATTAAAATCATATTAATTTATAATTACCTTGCAGCGGCATTTTCTGAAGCAGAATCTGTAATTAATCCATTAATTTTAATCTTTTGTTTTTCAAGTTCTTCAAAAGATTTTTTTGTTTCATCTATTATAATATCTCCTGTACATCTTTTTCCGCTAATATCCTCTACTTTCCATATAATCATGTTATTTTCTGAAGTAAATAAAACGGATCCTAATAAATTCTGACGAGCAACATTTTTCCAACCATCAAAGGCTAACATGATTCCAAGATCATCATTAATAGCGTCATTAAGAATGGTTTCCGAAAGTGACTTTGTAGTTTTTTTAAGAATTCTGCCGCCAAGTTGTTTTCGATCTGGTAATTCTAACATTGGATTAAGCCACTTAAAAAGCTCTACAACTGCTGGATTATCAATCCAACGAAAGGAAAAACCACATGCAACTGTAACATTCAATAATAATCGCTCAAATATTTCCATTTGCTCAGGTCTCACTTCACGATATGCATAATTATCAAGTGGACCGAAACTTTGAAAAGAAATTTCTGATATACTACTACTTATACTATTTGTACGCGATGTTTTATAGAAAAAATTGTTTAAATTAGAAGAACCGTGCGAAGATGGTGTTATTGATGGCGATTTTAATTGTAAATTTTCTTCAACTTCACTTTCAACTATTCGTTGCCGTTTGTATGGTTTTTTTGAACCATAATCCATTGCTTTCTGAATAATTTCTAGAGTTTGTTCCGGAGTGTGTCTTTCAGCCCAATGAGGACAATTTTCAAGATGTTTTGCACATGCACGTTTAGTATTAGTAAACTTCTGTTTCATAGCTGCTTCTCGACCTAAAACTCTAATACAATCTTGACAAACTACATAGTTATTATACTTGTTAGATTTTTCTTCTAATATCAAAAAATATCCACTAAGCTTATGCTTTTCTCGCATTTTAATAAAAATTCACAATCTTAAAAAAAAAAAAAATGATCGCCCAAAAAAAGAGATTATCAATTATTCAATTTATTACACAAAATTTAATTGGTTAATTGAATTGGACTAAGTCCAATTGTTTATCCAATTGGTTCAATTGGACGATTTGGTTATAGTCCAAATCCAACAAATATTTATTGGACTTATTGGACAATTGGATGCAATTGGTCAATATCCAATTGTCCAATTGTCCAATAAGTCCAATTAAGTCAATTGGAATGAGTCCAATGCCAACACTGCACAGAATCGATCCGATTAAATAATTGGATAATTATAGTCTGTGAAGATAATGTATCCGTCAGTTAACGAGAAATCATTAATTGATAAAACTTTTTGAACTGGTTCCAAGTTCTAAATAACATTTCGTTCCATACATGAAATTTATGAGAATGAAAGTTCCTATATATTTATAATAACCCAAATTAACCTTTTTTGTCATGATCGATAAATTTTACAATGTAGTTAACATAACAAAGCGTTTCCCGTGCACTTATATTAATTTAATTTAATTCAAAGATCGACAGTATTTTTTATAAAAAATTTGCGTAGTGAGGTAATATCCGTCTCTTTCTGAAAAACTTCCAAACTCAGATTTTTTAGTATTAATATCTACCATAATTATAAAAGGAAATTTATTGGTTTGCATTGATAGATAAAAATTTACGTATCAGATTAACAAAATAAAATAATGCTTAACCACAAATGTATTTATTGTTACTGACATTTAATAATGTTATACTAGAACTACCTAATAATAATTATGTAAACTTGTAAAACTATTTATATTGCATACAATCACACTATCTAAACTTTATTATCGGCTTTATCATTGACTTTATTATTGCCTTCTACCAATAAATTCAAAAAATCAGTATTAATATAATATTCTTTAAGCATATTTTCCATATTTTGGACTCGTTCTTCCAATGTAACATCTTTGGTCCTTCCACTAATGAATGGAATTGGTTCATATTTATTTTTGAGCTTCCTTAAAAGTTTTCTTTGATATTCTATACATAAGTAACTAAACACATATGTTTGTAAAAATCCCCTATTATCAAAAGAAATAAAATATTATGACTACTAATCTATAATTACGAATTGTAAAAATTATTATTTTAACTTACCATGGCGCTAACTTAGTTGCTCCAAATAAAAATATAAAGATTCCTGACAAAAAACTAAAGAATCCACCGATTCTTGATAAAATTGAGGCAACTAAAGAGAAAAATAGGAATAAAGATTTTTAATTTTTTATTTTCACTGAAAATTAAAAAAAAGTTGATAATTACGATCATAATAAGATTCCTCTCGATAAAAAATATCCTTTGATACTGGTCTTAATATAAGCATTGTTGTATTTGGGGATGATAAATTTGTTATATGATCAGTATGTGCATTAAAGTCAACGAATTCTTCTTCCAATCCTCCCACAAGACCGTAAACATACTTGCTAAATATACGTTTGTTGATTATAGGTGAATAATATACGATTGTGGCCTGTTCATTCACAATAAATAAAGGAATAATAGAAACCAAATTAAAGCTAGAAGATGATGGATAAACTTTATCTATTTTAAATCCATCTAAATAAGCTTCAGTGATGTTAGGGGTTATTACTATTCTATTCTCCATCTGATAGTCAAAATTATAGTAATAACTTTCACCACCATTATTACAAATATGAGGAACATAATTATTTATTATAGACCCAGTTGTTTCGCATTGACTTGAATTAAAGTCAATATAATTATAATTAACAGATAAAATATTAGAAGAGTAATTACAATTTATAGGAATTAAACTACAAATTCTAATAACAATTTTGCCGAAATTTGCATGTTTTATACTGGAAATTAGGTTAGGCTCAGTAGTCGAAATAGAAAATTTTGAAAACTGACTATAAGTATAAATAAGAAGTACAATTATAAGTGAAAGAGAGCATAATTTTTTTAAAAAAATAAAAGAAGAAGGTTCAGTTGATGATTTAGCTTCTGGGAAAATCATTTTTAAATTTAGTGCAAATTTTAAAAAAAAAACAAACTGTCCAGTATTATGTATTATTGATGATCGTCCAGTTCGAATTCTTGATTGATGATCACCGGCTCAGGAATGCGGCTAAGTTTAGCGGATAGTTACGCATTATATAAAATTTTTTTTGTAGATCGGCTGTGCATTTTTTGTGGCTTGATTACATCTATTTAATTAAAAATTTAATTATTATAATCGAAATTACAATTAATCTGGTTTGCTTTATTTAGCTAGCCTTCCGAGCTGGTCAAATAGATTCGAGTTATTTGACTCAAATTGATTATTTAAATGCAACGAGTATTAACCTGTCGAATCAGAATCATATTTGGTAATCAATATTTATTCGGATAAAAATGGATATATCCAGCTTCAGCCGGATATGATATTACCTATATAATAAACAGATAATAAATACAATTCACACGATAGCTAATTTCCATACCAAAGGAATAAAACATGTTAAGCGTTAAAAATTTAAGAATATTAAATTTTCTATTGATTTTTATAATTATTTCCGAAACTGTTCTTCTTATTATTTACCCTTTTTATATTAAATTCCGAATAACTTCGACATCATCATTATGGATCACAGTTCCATTCGTTCTTTTTAATGGATTATCTGTAATCTTTTATAAAACCATATTACATTTTGTTGCATTTTTAATTGTAAATTTTGCTCCAATTGGGATAACGCTTTGTAATATTTTCAAATTTGATTACTTTTTTGGTAAATATTTTTTTTTAAGAATTGCTTATGCATAAATATTATTAATTGTATTTTGTAAATAATTCATTTAAATAATTAAGAATTTGGTAGTCAAATTTTAATTGAATTAAGCAATGGAACGGTTAGTAAGTATATAGAAGAAATTAATAAATTAAACAACATTATCGACCCTGATAATAAAACCGAAATGATAAACAAAGCTAAGGATGAAATAAATGAAATTTCATCAAAATATTATATACGCGAATATATTCCTTTGATGATAATTTTAGGAATATTTCAATTTACCCTTATAGTAATTTGTGTTTTATTGTTAGGGTAATTATTAACAATTATTTTATATTCTAATTTTTTTAATATAAACTAAATTTATTACTTTATTAGATCTTGGAAGTGGATTAGGGAGTCTAAATTGAGTGATAATCGGAGAAGTAAGTTAAAATTATTCTCTTTAATTTCATTATCAACATATTAATCTATTTTTTATTAGATATCAATATTATTTATCAACTTGAGAGGATATTGCTTCTAATTTCAGTTTCATTTAGTGGAATTGCGTTATCAATATCATTATTTGTATTTGGGATTCTTATAAATATGAATTCCAAGAGTATACTCGTTAAAATTATTGAAATATATAGTGTTATTGTAATTATTCTAATTTCAAATGTTTTCTTAGTGATACAAAAATGTTCAAAAAAACTTTATGTTTTATTTTATCTTGCAATTATAATTGAAATAGTATTACTATTTGTAATGTTAATTGGTTATAATTATCCATCTATTATTTTTAGTAATATTAATAACGGTAATTAAAAAAAAGTTTTATCTTTTTTTTTCTCAAATGATTTTTTAAATATTAAATTATTATTATCTGATAATTTTTAGGTAATATTACTAGTGGTGGTGTTACACTTAGAGTAGAGATATTTATGAGTACATAAATTCTTATTTAAAATTCTTATTATTAATTGATAAAAAATTTAAACTAAACTTTTTTATATATATAATTTTAGTTACACTCTTTTTATTTTTCCTAATAATTTTAATTATTAATACTCGATTATGTCAAAATTATATTGATGAAAATATCATTTTACAAAGTAAGTAAAAGAAATTTAAAAATACTTTATTATTTTATTAAATTATTTTTATAAATTAACTTATTTTATTTATTTATTTTTTTTTAGTATATGGTCCAAAAAATAAACAAATTCTATTACAAAATATTAAAGAATCTTTAAAAAAAAATTTAAAAAAATTTTTAAACTTTTTAGGAAAAAAGTCAAAATCAGATGAATCTTACTTAAAAACATTAGGAATCAATGCATGGAAATTTATACCTGAATCAAGATTTTTATTATTAAATATAATAAAAATTGATGACGAGACTGATAATGAAGATGATGAGATTGAGAACGTTTATAACGGAGAAACCGATAAGATTAAAATCGTTGATAATGATAAAAATGATGATAATATTAAAATTTATTTTAATGCTAAATCAGACGTTATGATACAAACAAATTATCCTTTATCAAATATTAACAATATACCATTTGATACCATTGCTTTGAATATGCGTAAGAACTATTTATATTAAGTCAGTCTTATTACTACTTACTAACTAACATATTTGCTACCGAATTCTAAATACTATTAATAGATACTTCTTCCACACAACCAATAGAGTATTGGTTCTATTACTATGAAATAACAATTTCTTCGAATCCGAATAATGATAAAACAATAATTGCTATTGGTCTTGCCACGAAAAATTATTCAATTAACAGGTATTTATTTCTACAAAAAAATTTTAATGATCAAATTAAACGATTACTAAATTTTTTTTTTTAATTTAAGATTGCCTGGTTGTGATACACATTCTGTTGGTTTTCATTCAGACGAAGGTAGAACATTCCACAATGAAGGATATACTGGTTCAAAATATGCTGAAAAATGGGGCAAAGTAAATGATGTAATAGGTTGTGGTTATTGTCCAAATACTGGACAAATTTTCTTTACAATGAATGGTAAGAATTTGGGTATCGCTTATACCAGTCTATTTTATAATTGGTATCCTACAATTGGTTCTAATGGATTTTGTAGTTTGAATGTTAATTTTGGCCAAAAAGAATTTAAGTATAAAGAAGCTAATGGTATGAGCGTTGCTGGTATAATTTCTCAAGAATTATTAAATAAGATAGAAAAAGAAATTATTAATGTAGAACAGTAATATCATTATTTCTAAATTTCAACTATTAGTATACCTTGTTATATAATCACAAGTAAAGCATCTAAAAATTCGATAAAATTAAACTTTAAACTCGTGTATATTTATGCACATTGATTTAATCGCATCTTAAAAATCTTTTGTACTTTTCGTAATGACCGGCCTTACTTCCAAAGAAGAACACTATTCTTCACCATAAAAAATTACGCAGAACATTATACCGTTCCACAACCAATCAGTCCTATCGGCTATCGAAGATTGCAACAAAATATCATACTCTTATAATCCCGACACCAGTTCGTCGATAAGTTTTTTTAAATATTACTCGTAAATTATTCATGTTTTATTTTTTTTAAATAAACAGCCGCAGTGGGCGCAGTAAAGTATAAATAAAATTACTATAAATTGATAAATTGTTTATTTTTTTTTTAGGTAAAAAAATGTAGCTCAATAACAAAATAATATTTTGATATTTTCCGAAAAATCAAATAAAAAATTATAAAATAAAATTTTACTAAATGCAATAAATTTTATTTTACAAGAAAAAAGAAAAAAAAAGAAAATTTAATAATAATAAATCACGAAAAATATTATTTTCACTGTATTTGTAATTACTGATTTTAGATGGTTGATTATAAAAACGCAATTTTATTACGCTTTATTGATCTTTAGTAACGAAAAAAAAAATCTATTTAATGATGAGAATACTCGCAATCACGTACATATCACGTTATTAAACGATTGTCGCCCATAAAAAAGGGTTGATTAATGACTTAAATAATTTATGAAGCCAGATGAAATAAAGAAGCATAAAAATAAAAAATAAGATAATAACTTTATTTGAAATAAATAAATATAAATAAATAAAAAAAAATCACAGAATTTTAAAATAATTCACAATAGAATTTACAAAGAATGTTTCTTCAATTTCTCTAATATATAATTCAATTTTCTAACTTTAGTTTCTAAATCAACTTTAATACCTTCAATTCCTTCAATTTCATCAATTGAATTTTTATCTATAACTCTTTTAATCAAATCCTCAGTATTAATATTCACATTATTACCTAAATTAATAAAATCTTTAATTATCATTTTAATATTATCATTATATGTTAAAATTGAATATTTGTCATAATCTATTTCTTTATAAATACTATTTATCATAAACATAGATGCTTCTTCAAATTCTTTATAAATAACACCTTGTTCACCTTTTTTCGTATTATACCATTCTTCAAAATTTTTAGCTTGACTAAAGTAATATATACGTTTTGGTTCACATCCAAGTTCAGAATCAGAAAAATGAACATGTAATGCTTCAAAAGTTGCTATATAATTTGCTTGATATCTCAATAATTTTTGTTTGCCTTTAGTTCCTGCTGTTACATAAACACCACTAAAATAAAGAAAACCATAATATAAGAAAATGTCAAATAAGTTATTAAAGTTGCAAAAAAAATACTTACTTCATAAAAGCAATCAAGATATTTTGTAGTATGATTACAAGGAATATACTAGCAATCAAGGTAAAAAAGTCAACAGCCCAATTACTAAAATTATCTCTTTGAACCCAATTACCACTAATCCAAAACCATTGCTGTATTAAAAGTTGAAAATGGATTATCATCACTAGATTTGGGATCAAAATCAGATTTAAGATCAATATTAAGTGTCTCATTTGTTAATGAATTTGTAGCAACCCCACTATATGTAGATTCTTTAATTTTTATATTTATAGGATCTCTAAGTAGAATGAACCTATATATATTATAAAATAAAGAAAAATAAATTATATTAATTATATTGAAATTTTTGAAATCCGAAAAGAAATCAATAAATTAGAAAATAATGAGAAAACATTTAAATACATTGTGTGTGCAAATGCAATTATCACAGCTAACATAAACCAAAGAAATGGAATTATTGCTTCGAAAATAATTACGACATAATAAATATAAATTCCAATATCTAATGTATAATGGAAGAAAAAATATAATAATTAATAATTAGTTTAGAAAAAATAATAATTAAATAAAATGTATTATTTTTACCTGATCTTAAACGGAGAAATAATATCTAAAATTATTAAAATTGGTTAATTAATGTTACATAAAAAAGATTTATATATTTATTTTTAAACAAAAAACTTACAAATTGAATCCAAATTAAGAAAATTGAGAATGATATCTCTACAACTAATTTAGAACCAGTTTCTTCACTAATTCCAAAGCCATCAGAAAGTTGAAAATCATAAAGCATTATCGACATTACCGTTACAGGAAGTATAATAGAAATCATATCAACAATATCAAGTAAGTCAAAAAAATATTTTTTAAGTCCACGATAACGAATCTGTTTCACTTCAATAATAAATCGGTAAATTGCCAAATAATAGAATACAATAATTAAAACTAATAAAAAATTTCCATTTACAATAAAACTACGATCCAAATATGCCAAACTAACTAATATAAAACAAATGGCGAAAATGAGAAAACGAAAGCAGAGAGAATACAAGAATATTTTTGCTTTCTGCCAACGAAAATCGATAACTGCTTCAATTGCTGGATTGTCATAAATATCATCATTATTCTCACACAATACCATTCTAGAAAAAGGACTCAACTTATTCGTTTCATTCCATTTGATTTGGTTCCGTCGTGGTATAAGTATAGACGTAAGGCGATTTAAAATGGTTTCAAACAAGTTATAATTTTTTTTGCCCCTTTTAATGTTATTTATAGTAAAACCAGGAAATGGAACAACTCGTAAAGCTAATGGTGATTTTTCAAAGTTTCTATATTCTTTGAATTTGTTTTTTAAATTTTTAAATTTATCCCAAATCCAATTATGATCGTACCACTTAAGTTTAACACATTCATCAGACTTCAACTTAACCATAGGTATCAAAGCTCTAAATTTGGTGTCATTATTGTACCTTTCTAAGTATTCTTTCGGAATAATTTCATCAGGATCTTGACCCAAGAGGTGACCCTGATCTGCAAAACATCTGATAAATAACTTTCTGGCAAAATCGTCTAAGTTTTATGTAAAAAAAAAATATAAATTTCATAAACTTTTTGGATGAAATAAAATTAGAATTAGAAAAGGAAAACGAACCATAATTATATTTAAATAATAAAGGAATTGCCTTAGAAACAGTACACAACCAACCCACACAATTCGTTGGATTTCTAGAATAATATTCTAAAAAATATGCAACAATAATTGCATCTTTAAGTTCACGACCTATAAATAAAATAATGTTACTTTATGTTGCAGTATTATTAATTATAATTAAAGTTAGATTTACCTCTACAATAATAAATTGCTAGTTCCATATTATTTTCTGGCTTTTTTAGCTGTTGATCTCTTTTGCCAAAATCAAAATCATCATCTTTTAAAAAATTTTTTCCCGGCCATGATTTAAATTTTATTAAACGATTACAATCAGCAAGTATTAAATTTTTCATAAGATTATATCGAACATCTAATAATCTGAAATTTTCTGGTTCATATTTAGCAAATCTCCAGATTATATGTTCGATATAGTTAGTCAACCTCTCATGCTTTTTATTAATAAGAAGTGTTAATGAGTGTTAGTAGTATTATTTCTAAAAAAAATAAATAAATAAACTTTAATTAGTAAATTAACTTACTTTATAATTATCCGCATCGATTTTACTTTTATAACGTTTTCTTATATGTTCTAATGCTTTGCAAGCGTGTCTTGCTGCATGAGATTTTTTAATAACATCTTTTCCTTGAATTACTTTTTCTCGTATTTTTACCTTTACACAATTATTTATTATTTCTTGTCTTTTTTTCTCTTTCTCTTCTTCGTTTAGGTCATTATCTTTACTATTAATCTGTTTTAATTCTTTTTCTATACGATCTATATCATCGTCTTCTTCCTTTATTATTTCTTGCTCTGTCATTTTTTTATGTTCTTCTGGTTTTGAACTATAACTTCTTTCAAACCAATAAACCTTTAAATAAAAATCATTTATTTTACTTTTTGATCCATAATTTGGTCCATATTCAAACTTTTCAATTCTTAATCTCGTTTTCTTTCCTTCTTGCTTTACTGGAATACGATTTGACCATATATATTCAAGAAAGGCTTCTCCTTTATTAGGAAGTTCATCTTCTTTTTTACTATCATCTTTTATTTCATGCCAAATTTGAACGGTTGATCCACCAACAATAAGCTGTAAAGTTTCTGTTTCCGTTCCTTCTTCATTATAATAAATACAATAAGAAGTTCTTTCACAACCGCCCGGTACCCATGGTTCTCTGTCATTAACTATTTGCTTGAAATTTGTTTTTCCATCATAATATATGATATGATTTTTATCATCTTTTCCATTTGGTTGTTTTCCAAAAACATTATTTTTTAATGGATCTGCAACTTTATCCCTTTCGGTTTTTTCCGTTTTCTCTATTTCCTCTTTCAATTTTTTAACTTTTTTAAGAACTGATGAAACATTTCCATTATCATCGATTTGTAAAATATTCCCCGAAGTTATGGCTAAACGAGTGTAAATATCATCTATATTAGCTTTGGTAATTGGAAAATCGTCTAACTCTATTAATTTATGTTTGCCAGTATCATACAGATCCCAAATTATAACTTTAATCATTCCATCCGGACATTCTCCTATAATAAATAATTTTTCATCATTATCAAAAAATTCTAATAAATATATTTTTTTGATTCCATCAAATTTTTTTGATGCAACTTGTAAACCATTCTCCATATAAAACAACCTAAAAAAATTTAAATTAATTAAATTTTACAACGCCAATAAATTAATAAGTGAATCATATAACTTACTTAATAGTATTAACTTGAGTAAAACCAAGTAGTAACCCACTAACTGCAAAAAAATAATGATTATATTCATTTACGATATTTCCAACAAATTTTGCATCAATTTCGTGTTCCATTTTTGCTAGATCATAAACTAGTAAAACATATCATATTAATATATTTTTAGGATTATTACGATGAGATAAATTAATAATTACCTTCAAGCGATTGCGTGCCACTTATATATTTTGTAATCACAAAATATTTATCGTAAATACACGTAAGAAGCCTATTCGTACAATCAGAAAATTCATCAAATGTATACCAATTATCTAATACAAATCTAATAATTTGTGGATATTTAAATTTTTCATTAAAATCTAGAAAATCAAAATTATCATCAAATTTAATACTGTATATTCCACGGAAATTTAATATTATAAATCTTTTTAGTTCAATATCGCTTGATTTTTCATCATTAACATCATTTGATTTTGATTTTTCATCATCATCATCATCACGTGAATATATGAATCTACATATTCCTGAAATTTTATTAGAATAAAACCGAGTTACAGCGGTAAGAATATAATTATCCGCTCCTTCTTTTCGTAGTTCAATACGATAAATAGCAATTCCTTTATTACTTTTATTTGCTGTTCTTATATTTTCATCTTGTAATTTACATTTGTTAGTTGGCTCATATTTCGTTTTATCAAGTTTATTTTTATCATCATTATTCTTCTCTGTTCCTTTCATATCCTCATCAACTTTTATGCGAGATATAGCGAAAAGAATAAAATATTTGTTATCTTTCTTCTTGTGCATATTTGATATATCAAGAGACCATTTATAATTCTTTTTATCTTCTTTTGAATCACTTTTCTTTTCTTTTGTTATCTTTTCATCACTATTTGAAGAACAATCGGTACTATAAAACGTTTCAATAATAAAATCAAAATTTATTTTAAAATAAGCGATTGTCTTATCAATTTTGACGGAATCATCAGATTTATCCTTATTGCTGGAGGGATTCTTTTTCTTGTCGTTTATAAATGGACGATAATCAGTGTTCTGTAATATTTTGATCCGAAGGTTTGCTATTGATTTATTTATTTATTTTAAAACAAAGCAAAAAAAAAATTATCAATTTATATTAAGGGACACATAAATATTTTATTAATAATGAATCTTTATTTACCTGTATCGAATGTAGCAGCAAATTTTCCATCTTGACAAATTTTAATTCGATAATTTTCCTTCTCAGTGATAACATTTTTTCCATAATCTACTTTAGAAGTCGGGTTTTCGTCTTTAAAATAATCTAAAAAAGTATTTTCATGTTGTTTGATAACTTTGATCTCAGAAAGGTCGTTCATGTTTTTGCTTAAAAGTCTTTTTTTTCGAATTATCAATAATATTATTTTATTAGATAAAAGACGGGAAATAAAAACTGCGAAAGTTACTCAATTTATAACATAGAAGGTGACCCGAGCAATAAAAGATCGGCCTCTTCAGACGTAATGCCGTTCTGGCATTATCCAAAAAAGGAAGAATCCACACGTTATTTTGCTATACAAATTTGCCTTTTTGATTATTGTATTGATCGGGGTCCTAACACAGAAAATAATTATTACTTTTATGAATGACCAATTAAATATTTTTCATTGAAAATTCTAAATCAGTAAACTAAGAACTTGTGAGCTAACCATATAGTGAGTGATGACAATGCAAGATTACATACATACAATATACAAAAAATAGAAAATTAATTCGCTTTATTCCTATTTTGTAAATATTGACTAATGTACTTTGAGGCTAAAACCAGCCATGATTAGCACCGAGACTATTTTGGTAAAAAAAATTTTCTGCACGAATTCCATCCACTGAAAAAACGTGGAAAAATATACAGTACTAAAACTTTTTTTTTTTAAAAAAAAAAAGAAAAAAAAAGGTACGAAAATAAAACAAATATTCAACATTATTTGAAACAAAGCCTTTTTTCCATTTTCTTTTTATCAAAAAAAAAAAAAAATTTTTCGAAAATTACATTACCATTGTAATAATGATAACCGTTTATGCATAAAATTTATTTTAAAATATTGACTTATTATTAAAATTTAACAATTTTTGGTTTAGATACTTATTTAAGAATGAATTCCTAATAACCTAAATCTAATTAGGTTAAAGCAATTAACATGAGTCAACTCAGCCAAGTTGGTTTATGATTAATTTGGTTAGTCGATCTTATTTAGCCGGATATTTCGGGATTTAAAGGTTTTGTTCTTTCAACAATAATGTTTTTTCTAATTAGTTAAATATTACGTTATTTGCTAATAGACTAAACTAATTCCAACTTTATTTTTTTTATATTCTGTAGTACATTCTATTTTGTGTGATGACGTATTTTATTGGACAGGTTCAAATTCCCCAAAAAAAAGAATTAAAGAAAAACAGAGCATTAAATATATAACGCCCACGAAACATAGCATATAATAAATATAGCAATTTTATAAAATACAATTTAAATTTATATTAATAATTATCTTTATTTTTACAATTGAGAGAAATGTAATGTTGGTTTATTTTAAGGATCGCTGTGTTTTAAATATTACTACTTTTCTATTTGAACTGTAAGAGATAGTTGATACTTCCTCATATGTATGGTGACTTATCTTGGATTTATAACTCTTAAGTACTTGTTAACACGATCGAAATAATATGTTCTTTTATGATCGGCAGGGCGAATGCCCACCAATTATGTATTTTTTAATTTAACATAAGATTTAAAAATCCAAGAATGTACTAATTTTAATTAATAATGTATGGTTAAAAAATAAATAAATAAAAGTTCATTATAAAATTATAATAACCTCCAACAATCATAAATCTCATAAATCACAATATGCAAAAAATTATTTTTATAAATATTCACTATCTAATTGGAAATCAGCAGCTTCTTTCAATAAAGAAATAATCATAGGGAACGAAGCTCCTAAAAAGTATGTATTCTGATTATTGTCCGGAGCGTAACGAGGGTCATTCTATTGTTATGTACTAGTACAATTATGTCTGTGTACTTTATTATCATATATATAGCCTCATACGCTCATACACATTTATACACAAAAGTTTTCCCAAATCCAATCAATTATAAAGATATCATGAATGTAAAAAACGGTATTATTATTTTTTTTTTTAAAAAAAAAGCTACATATTTAACAAAATAACATAAAATTACTGAGTCAATATAAATGTAATCTCAAACAGAATGAGAAACGAAAAAGAAAAAATAGTTATATCATCTCGACCAGCATATTTATTTCTTGAGCTATGGGTATCGAAAACCTTTTGCTCTTGGTGGTTTGTTTAAATATTTGCTCGACGTTTTCTTGGACAACATGACGCTTACTTTTCCCTATCTTATTAAAGTTTTTAGATAGGAACTTAGATATATCTTTGTAGAAAGTATTTACGAACTCTTTCGGTTAAATAAGGTCCATTTTATATAAGTAATATCTTATAATAAGAAAGTAAATAGTACCCTATTAAAAAAAAGTAGTATTTTGCATGAAGAAGATAAATAGCATTCTATCAAAGAAAAGTAAAATTAAATAGTATTCCATTAAAAGAAGATAATATTTTGTAAATAAAAGGTAAATACAGAAATAGCATTTTATCAATTACTGGAAAGCTTAGTGTTTTAAATTATTTGACCATGATAATAATCCAGATCCTAATAACTGGACTAATATCAGCTAAATGAAGAAAAGGTTAAGGAGTTACAGGATTATTAAGGCAAGAGATGAATTTGGGCTATCGATTTTATAAATTAATAATGGATTTTTTATTCCTATTCCACGTAAGTTTCGCGATTCAACTCATTTTTTAATAAGCGATCATTTATCAAAATAGTTTTAAATTTATGCATCTTTCAAAATCTCTTAAAATCACATCTAACATAAAAGGCACTTTCACCAATATGATTTTTAAATTAAGTAAATGATCAGTTGAAATAAAAATTTATTTCAAGAAAAAGCAACGTCATTTTTTCGCTATAAAGCATTATAAAATGAATAATGTACAGATTTTAAAACCTAGTAATAACATTTATTTATTTTAAAACATTTATTTCAACATTTGAAATACTTCATAATCTTCTATAGACAAATATTCTTCAGTATCTCTTATCTTTTTTTCATAATAATTTTTGCTACAATAAAGTGTAGTATAATCAGTAGATTCATTGGAAGAATATATGAAAATATCATGGCCAAATTGTGGTCCAAAACTAGGACCATAAACTACTGCATGTTTTTTATCTTGTACATTACTAATAATCGAATCTTTAATATCGTTATTTTTAAAAGAAAAAATAAAACTGTCTATAGTTTCACCCCGATCAACAGATGATTTCCATGTTATCGGATTGTATCCACCAATAACCTCCTCTATTCCCTTTATTTTAATAAAAGTAACAGTATTAGGTTTATCATCACATAATTCATGAAATATTTTAGGTGTAAATCCATCCCGACTTCCTCTTAATAATAATTTAAATTTGTATGATTCTTTTAAATATGCAAAATTATTTCTGATATCCATTTTATCAATTTGTCTGGAAATAATTTTAACAATACTCAAATTAGTAACGATTTTTGAATCAATAATTTTCTCAATTTTAATATTTCTAGGAAGTAAAATATTTTCATTTGGTATACTATCAGGATCCATGAACGAGTCTACTAAGTCTTCATAAAGTTGTCGGTTCAAAAGTTTTTGATATGGACGAACTTTTTGTGAGAATTCTTTAGTCGATAAACTATAAAATCTAACTAAAGGTAAACAATGTTCTAAGGTATTTTCCATTTTTTTGAAATCATCATCTGACCAAGTTTTAGGATCTGGAATTAGGGTTGGATTTTTCGCAAGTCCCCATTTTAATACATGTTCCCATACTTCAACCTCTTTCATTTGTAAATCACCCCTTTTAATAAGTGAAATTAAAGATTTTTCAGAAAGTAATGTGAAGTTAAATGACAAAAGTATTTTTTCAGGAGATTGAGCCATTAATTTTGTACAGAAGTTTTGAAGGTCTAATAAATTATTAGATGTTGAACTAATTTGTTGAGTAAATCCAAAATTTTGTACTATCCACTCTGACTTATTTTCAATTAAAAATTTTTGTAAATAATTAATTAGTTCTTGAAGATGAAGGTTATCTGCGGCGGCCAAAATTTTAAGAAAATCTGAAGTGTCATGCTTATTCAACGAAAGAATACCACCATAAATATATCTATATTACAAAAAATTTAATAAAATATTAGAAATAATATATTATCCACAATAATTACAATAATTCATATTAAATTTACTTACTCTAAAATAATTTGAAATATTTCTGGTGAAATATTTGGTAATTTAATATGAGTTAATACGTTATCGTTTTTCTTTTTATTAGAAGCTAAAATTCGTCGTAAATATTGAGAACGGTAACATAAAATATTCATGTGAGCACGAAATATTTTTACGTTAGGATCTTCACCAACTTCAATTGTAATATCATAGTATTCATCATCTTTCAATAATTCAATGTAATTTTGACTTAATTTCGAAAAAAATTGAGCAGACATTTTTTTTTTTAGTTTATTTAAAATTGTGCGTTTTTATAAACAAGCTGCAAGATGACGTTTTACGCTGTACAGGTACAAAAAAAATTTTGCGTCAGGTGACAGCTGACGTGCATCGTTTATCACCATGATTTAAGAGTGATAGATGTTCTCGATAATCGATAAACTAATATTATAATACGATCTATATAATTATAATAATTTATATTGATGACAGCAAGCTTTTTCATGATTATCGTACAAATTACAATCAAACTCCGATATAACGATACGTCGATACCATATGTAGATCATTGAATATTATATCAAATTATCGTTATGCCGATATTTACATGTTCTCTCATATGGTGGGAAAGTAAAATTTTATTATTATATCAAGTTTTATAAATCACAGTCACAGTTACTAATAACAATAAGAGAAAAGTCTATATTGTTATCACAAAGAGTTTGTACAACTAAAAATATTATAAAAAGACCTATTCTTTTAATTTATTTTTCAAATCCCATCCCATCTCTAAACTTTCACAATAAAAATTTCGTTTTAGCTTCTATTCTGCTACTCCCTGGCCAGTTAAAAGAGTATTTAAGTGGAAAGAGAGAAAGGGAGGAAAGGAAGTATGTGAGAGAGAGACGACAAGAGTGGGAAGACAAAAGAAGTATGTAAGAGAGAGACGACAAGAGTGGGAAGAAATTAAAAAAGTAAGAGGAGATTTCTTCTACTTTTCTATGCAATTTTTTTCGTGTTTCTACCACTTCTCCTGTATTTAAAATGGATTCCTTTTTTTCCCCTACTCGCAATAATTTTCAATATTCCTTACACCTCACCTCCGGCTCTTATCATAAATTAAATTTTGGTTAAAAAATTTCGTTCCAGCCTCTATTCTACTTCTCTCTTTCCGATCAAAAGAGTATATAAGTGTAAAGAGAGAAAGGGAGGAAAGGAAGTATATGAGAGAGAGATGACAAGAGTGGAAAGAAAAAAGTTTGAGGAGATCTCTTCTACTTTTCTATGCAAATTTTTTCGTGTTTCTACCACTTCTCCTGTATTTAAAATGGATTCCTTTTCTTTCCCTACATAATACTTTACCCTGAGTCCTTTCCTTTGTAGGTGCAACTTTGGTTCAAAGAACATTACAACTGTCAATTACCTTTATGCAATTTGATAAAGGTGAAAGTAAAACAAGGTAAGAGACCTGTTCCTTACTGATAACACATGCGTCATCTCAGGATACCGAATCATTATAATTTAATGGTTAAATTATAATGAGGGTACCGCAAAATCTTCTCTTACATAGCAGGACCATGATAAGGATCCTCATACGCATACTTTATTGGAGGTTGGAGGAAAGTATGTTAAGTGGGGTGGTTAGTATCTGATTGGCGGTCCCTAATAAGGGTGACGTTAAATTCCTTGATTCCCATTCGTTTTCTTGATAGACTATTTATAAATTACCTTTTTACTAATTGTCGTTACAGTGACCCGTGTTACTCATTCATCGGTACTCTTTAATTTTATAGGACAATAACTAACTGGTAATGTTTAATACACGCAGTGTGTTCTTCATTATAGTAAAGTTGTTCAAGTAAAGTTGTTCAGCTGAGAAACTTAGATAGATAGCTAATATCTGTTCCCTTGGGATGCTGCAGAATTGTTTAAATTTTTTTTTTTTTAAAATTTAAAAAAAAAGTGATTTTTTAATTTTTACTTTTGTTATTCGTTACAATTTTAAAAAATTATGACAATTAGGGTTCTTTATAATTAAATGTATAATAATTTACATTTGAATTAATTTTCATGATCCTTTGCTTGAAATTTGAGATATGTGAAAAAACGTGAAACATGTACACAAAAAAAAAATAGGTTATTTTTCAAAAAATAGCGCATGTATGAACTATTTAACTGATCCAAAATGTAGTGAAATTTATAATAAACGCAAATATTAATAATATTTTCAAACTAGTTATTTATTGCGCTATCAATATCATAAAGTTTGACTTACTATGGCTCATAAATAAATATTTTTGATTATAAAACTGAATAAAACTGCCAAGCTGTTGTTAATATCGAGTTCTGATCCCTGAGGCTTGTAAACGTTTTCATTTTCAATAATAAAGTCGTTATTTATTTCAAAATAAGCGATTGTTTCATCTATTTCAACGGTCCCATCTAATTCTTTTTCTTCACAAATATAAAATGGACGATAATCAGTATTTTGTAAAATTTTAATCCGAAGGCTTACTATTTTATTTTTTTTTAAAAAAAAAAATTAGTATACATATATATGTTCAAATACATAAATTATTTTTAAATAATAAATTAATTTTTTACCCGTATCAAATGTAACAACAAATTTTCCGTCTTGACAAATTGCAATTTGATAATCTTTCTTCTTTTTAGTAATATCTACACTTTTAATTGAACCATTTTCGTGCCCAAGTAAGTTTGAATCACTATGCTCGGTTTGATGAGCTTCAATTTTTATACCGTAATCGGTCAAAGTTTTCGCTCATGTTTACAAAAAAAAATTAAGATAATTCAAGAAAGGAAGTTACTCGAATTTATACAAATCTAATCAATCTAATCTTTTAATAGCTGTGGTAACACAGGTAACACAGAATCTCAAATCGAAGTAAAGTTTTTTAGCTCTTCTAGATCTAATTTTTATTGAAAAATTCTAAATTTGTAAAACCGAGAAACGGTCAAATGTCAATTATGATGTAGATCACATGTGCATGCGTAATTTCTAGGTAATATCATTTGAATTTGTGATACCTTTGACTGCATAATTAAATTCTCGCACGAATTTTATAAAAAAAAAAGAAAGAAAAAATGAATTAAATCAGTTTAAAATCATATCTGTTATTCTTTTATCTAAATAAAAAAAAAAGGAAAAAGAAAAAAATATACGAAAACGAAAAAATACTCTCCCGAAATCTTTATCCAATCATTGAAGTACTATGTTAATAATAAATTTGAAGGTTATGTATTCAGAAACAAACCTTTTGGTTAACATGTTATTGTTTCGCGATTTTTTCTTTTTCGTTAAAACAAAAGATTTTTCGAAACTTACATTATCATTGTAGCAAATAACAATAACTGTTTATCCGAACTCCGTATACTATACTAATATTAGATTAATTAGAAATTTTTATAAATAAAAATTTAATCTTATCTTTAAATAATGATTATCATTTATTGAAAATTAACAGATTGAATTTTAGAATTTTGGATTTTTGGAATAAATTTTATTGAAAATACTGAAAAATGAATGTGTTCATTTAAAAAAATCAAACTAACGGAACGAACGGTCATTATTTTCTTCATACTATCGATTTTTGGTTTAGTAATTTATTTAAATAAAAAGCACAGACAAATTGTCCAGACCTAATTAGGTTAGAACAATTAACTTGTCAAGTCGGGTCTATAGCACAAACAACGATTAATTAATTTAAGGGGTAGATCTTAAAAGCTTATTATTAATTTGGTTAGCTAATCTTATTGAGGCGGATTCGCGGATCATTTTTAGTAATTTTTAATTACAAAAAAAATAATTATTTTTATTTGTTTAACCTACTTTCAACAAACTAATTTTCCTGGGCGTCACATGTTTAGTACCGTAAGTTCGTTCGTAATCAAAGTATTCAAATGAGAAATTTTTTCTACCGATCGGCGGGCGTTGATTTTTTAATTTCGGCCGGAATTAAGTGATCGACATGAAATATCCTTTTTTGGATTCTTGAGTTTATGTCGATCAACTATAATGTAAGGTACGTAACGTAAAGTGAAAAATTTTTTTTTTTTTAATACAAGTCACGTGAATTATACAGAATCTTGTGGCGCGATCAGCCTACGAACTCATTTTTTTATTTATTCTTTTTTCCATATTAAAAATATTAAATATTCTTAAAGAACTTAAATATGTATGGAATATTATTATTAGACTGATATATATTTTGTTTATAATAAACGTGTTTTTTATAAATTTTATAATATTAATTTTAATACTTCGGTTTAATGAAGCAAGACTTGCAAGACTTGGGTGACTAATAAGAGTCATTTAACAAGTATGGAATATTTTCGCGAATATATAATTAAATTGAATTTTTTACTTTTGTCCAAATCCTCTACCATGACCATAGCTTCTACAACCACATCTGCATTTGCGTCCACATCCACGTCCACAACTTCCATTTGATCTTGAGGATTCCAATAGATTCAGATCAATATTATTAGCATAATTTGTTGCATTATTATGTGGAAGACGGAGATCACAGGTTATATAGTCTAGGGTTTTAACCTCATTTAAAGCTGGTGCATTTGATATATGAAGCTCTTCCTTACATTTCAATATATTAATGATATGAATTTTAATTGCTGACACAATAAGCATCCTGAACGCATCTACTGTGTCTTTATCATCTTCCCACCATGAATCAATTACTTGTGCAATTGGATTTCTAAGGCACTGGAAAATTACCGTATCATCTACATACGACCCTAAGTCTTCAATACTTGATATATCATCTGATATAATACTAAAATATATAATACACTTGTTAGTTAATATTATAATAAAGGAAAAAGAACATAATTACGAAACAAACATATTTACTCATTATTAATAATATAATCTTGACCATATGCTCTAGCCTCAGTATTTAAATATGACCGATAATCTGCATAATAAGTGTTTAATTTAGAAGAAATGATGCTGTTTTACTGGTTTCAGTAAACCCTTGCGCCACTAATTTTACCAGCGTATTGTATGCAGCTGGTGGGAGATTACGTGCTCTTAAAAACATTATTTTTGCTTCATTTACTAGTATTGCTAACATTTCTGGTGTGGCCTACAAAAAATAATAAATTAATTTAATATTATAACATATAAAATATGACTCACACAGTAAATATATTCATACATGGTTAATTGAATTATCCAAATTAGTGGATTTATTCAAATTAGTGGGTTTATTCAAATTTGACTGAAATGTTGCTGGACTTGTTTCATAAGAATGTGATGTAGGTTCTTGTTTTATTAAATCAGATGAATAATGCAATACAAATTTTAGTTTATAAGCTAGAGAATTGTGATGAGAATTCTCATCGGAAGTATCATCATCAATAATATGAATAATATCCTTAGGAAAATCGTTAGGGATACTGCCAGGGGTATCATCAGAAGTATTGTCAACATCAGTATCAAGATTGAAGATCTTTGGTTTTTTAAATTTTTCTTACTAATATTAGGATTAGTGTATTTTAATTTATTATTGGAATTTTTTACAGAATTTTTTACGGGATTTTTTGAAGCCGCCAAGGCCAAGTGAGAACATGGAGCAAAATCTTGATTTTTTATTTCAGATATGTAACACAATAAATTATTAGTTACGTTCAAGTTGGAATTCGTAGCAACAGGTTGATTATCAATATTTGACTCAGGTTCGATAATATCATTACCCTTTGCTACAGCTACTTTAATTATTAAAGTTAGGCCGGGCAAAGTTAATTTTTAGATTCTCGTGACATAAAATTTTAAAATTGACACGGTCACCCAGTTTTTTTTTTTCATATGTAAATTTTTTTATATGTATTTTGTATTATATTTTGTATTACAAAAATATATCTTGTATTACACAAACAAAGATAAAATTGTTAAATCTATGTAAATCTATCTTCTGCCACTTTTTATTAAATAAAATCCGATATGCCGATAATAATTGTACATGTTTTGCTTTGTTCTAAAACAGTATTTGAGTGGGAGGGGCTTCCTGTTGATGAGGATATGAATATAAAAGATTTTTTAATGATGTAGTAGTTAATGAATTAAAGATAGAATTATGGGGAAAAAATTGTATTGCATATTTTAGTCCTACAAAAACGGGTGAAATAGAAAAATAGGACTGAGTAACTGATGCATGGGAAACTGTTAAACCGTGCGGATAATATGTAACATTTAAATTACTTGATGACTCTAATAATGAGCCAGCTATGAATACAATCAATGCATTTGAATTAATGAAATCTGCTTCAATGCTTAACTACCTTCCAGAATTTAAATTACCAGCAAAAATTCTTTGGATCAACTATGCATAGATGGAGGTGGCTGGATAGGAAAAGATAATGCAAATAATAATATTAGAAAAAGATTTGTTTCTAATTTAACAAAATCTACGTATATGTTGATATTTGTTCTTATAAAACATTAGATGATAGATACAAAATTCCGGATTTATTTACTAGGTTTTTTGATCAAGCCCATCCTGAAAGATACAAAAAATCAAGAAGATCATTTAATTCAGAAGAATTACAAAGTTATTATAAAATTCCGATAAATTACATTGAATTACCATGGATGGAAAAACCCAAATTTGCTTGGCTTAAAGAACCTATGCTGCTTTATGCAACAAATCTTCTGAATACTTTATTAATCAAAGAGCTATAACTGCAGATAATCAAAATTCGTTAACTCCTATAGTTGATGAAGGAAAAGCAGGATATATAGGAAATATATGGAGGAAAACTGTAATTATTAAAGAGTTTCGCATTCTTATAAAAGCTTTAGAGAAATTGGAATATTGGAAACTTGTTGATATAAACCAATTCTGTCCAGTATCACGAAAATAAGATTTTATATTTACGAAAATAATATGTAACTAAAGTATATGCAATTTTATTATGTTAAGTCACGTGATAAAAAATTTTACTATAAAAAAAAATCCCTGAATTTTTGTAAAACTGACACGGCCAGGTCACGAGAATCTAAAAATTAATTTTGCCCGGCCTTAGATTATTTTCTTTAAAAAAGAATATTCAATTTTAACAAATTTTTATATTATAATTTAAAAATAAATCTAATTGCTAAAAAATAAAAGATAAAAAAAATATTTTCCCAGATTCTTCAATAAAAAGACTAAAATTTGCAGAATTTGGTAATACATTATTTGTTTTGCGACGCTTGGTTATTTGTGAATTATCAACTTTATTTTTTGAGTTTTTTGTGCAATTATTTGAATCTTTTTTTGAACTTTTGAGAGTTTTCAAACATGTGTTTATTCCCATTATGAAAAAGAAAGTTAAAGGATAAAGAAAATATTCAGATTGAAAAAAAAAAAATTGGTCGTCTTTTATGTTGTCATGATAGACTAAATTAGACTATTATTCATCATTGTTTATACTTTTAACTAACTATATTTGCAATTAAAGGCCACTCACTCATCATATAAAAATTGATCATTCTTTTCCCTATATAGAAAATAATCATACTATAGTAAATTATTATATTATTATCCGATGGAAAAGAGTGAATAACATTATTTTTACTTATGGAGGGTAAATGATTGGCTGAAAATAAGCCACGAAGTGGCTTATTCAGCCAATCATTTTCCTGTAATAAGTAAAAATAATGTAATCATTAGTGCCTCGACCCGTATCTGGATCAATCCGGATTGATCTGGATTTTTTTTTTTTGGATATCCGGATTTTCACAGTTTTCATCCAGATTATAAACCGGATGAAAAATATCCGGTTTGACCCGGAATCCGGATGAAATTTTTATTATTTTTTTTTTATTAATAATAATTTTGCTGATCCATAAAGATCTATATCTAAATGATATTATGGCTAATTATTTTTGCACCTAATACCAATTTTTTTATTAAAATTTATTAAATTTATATTTGTTATTAAACTTTTTAATACAGTAAGTTTAAGAAGATTTTTCAATTATAATTTATTTATTGAAGTTTGTATCAGATTTGTTTATTTAAATTTATACATTAACAAATAACAAATAATTTTAGATTTCACATTCAAACGTTCAAAAGAAAAAAAACTTTATATTATTTTTGTTGCAACAAAATAATAATTATTGTTTTAAAATGAAAAATTGTTCAATATTATAAATTTATATAATTATAACAACTTTTTTTAAAAATTAAAACTAGTGTTATGTAATTTGATTCAAATGATTCTTTAATTTTTGAAAGAAGAAACAAATCCTTAAAAAATTGCCTTACTAACCCAACACATCTATTTATAGTAATCTTTAGCTGTATATAAAAATATCTTGTTTAAAATTTCATAATTAGTTAATTTACAAAGAAATGCTAAACAATAGTCTGAGACAATGCTGAAATAATATGAAATTGTTTTAAAGAAAAGTATTTAATGAAATTGGAATTATGTAAATTTCGTGGTTTTGGATAATTTTGGCCAAATTTGTAATTCTGGCCGAAATTAACATCACGTGACACCGGGAAAATAGTTTAGCCACCGGGCAAAAAATTTTTTATCGGCTGGCATGAAAATTTCAATTTGTAATTCTGGCCGGCGTTATGAATTCTGGCCAGAATTATTGCCGATCATTTGTAAATCCAATCCGGTTTCCGGTTTCTATCCGGATTATCTGATCCGGATTCAAAATCCGGGTCAATCCGGATATAATCCGGATTTTTTTTTTTGTGTAATCCGGATGACGGTTTTCATCCGGGTCGAAGCACTAGTAATCATTTTCTATCGGATAAAATTAACTATACCCTAATTATTAGTCATTTTTTAATCGGATTTTTTTTTAAAAATCTTTTTTTTTTTATATAATTAATCATCAGATTTTTTTTTAAAAGACTTTTTTTTATATAATTAACTATACCCTAATTATTAATCATTTTAATCAGATTTTTTTTTTAATCAATTAACTATACCCTAATTATTAATCATTTTTAATCATTTTTTTTTTAATCAGATTTTTTTTTAAAATCTTTTTTTTTTATATAATTAACTATATCCTAATTAAATCATTTTTTAATCAGATTTTTTTTTAAAAAATCATTTTTTTTTTAATCAGATTTTTTTTAAAAAATTTTTTTTTTATTTTTCACGAACATTATAGTATAAAATTCTAAATTTTTTTTTTCACAATCATTTTTCATGAATATTGAATACACTAATCGAAATAGTCCAATTCGGTCAAAATTTCGTACAGGCAGACTCGGATATGCCAATATGGTAAGTTTCTAATCGAATACTTATCTAGTAATTTTTTTAATTTGTTTTTTAAATTTTTTCTTTTTATTTTGTAGGTATCCAGTTCCTTCACCATTAGACTTTTTAGTTGGATTTCTTGACGTTGGACGCCACTTGGACAGTACCTTGCTGTAAATCAATGTCTTGGAATGAATCGGTAATTTTGAAGCGAATCTTTGCTTCAAAACTTTTAAAATTTATTTTATCCTTTTTTTTAATTTAAGAAACGAACTAATATTTCTTTTTTATTGTTTATTTTGTAGGAAGCCGGCTTGGTCACAAAACCGGACTTTACGGTAAGAAACGGAAGGGTGATTTATTTTCATTTTATTTTTAAGAAAAACTAACATTTTTTTGTTATTTTTTTTTGTAGGGCGAGTAGGAGTACGCCAGCTTAAACATGAAACCGGACTTTAAGGTAAGAAACGGGTAGCGTTCATTTGATTAAAATCAATAATAGTTACTGCGAAGGACTTAAATATTTATGAAGATGGATAAATAAAAAGCAAAAAATTATCACTTCATTTGTAATCAAACCAATAAAATAAAAAATAAATACTACATATAAATTTGGAAAATTAAAATATTTTTTATAACGATTATTAACTGTTAACTTTACTACTTCAATATTAATACAGTAATTGAGAAGTTTTAAATTTCAAATAAAATTTACAAATCTTTTTTCTTCAATTCCTCTAATATATCATGCAATTTTTCAACCTTAACTTTTAAACACTTTTTCTTAGCTCTAACATCAATTTTATCAATTTTTTCAATTGAATTATCACCTTTAAATATTTTAATCAAATTATCAATATCTACATTCAATTCATTACCAATAAATAATAATTCTTCGATTACCAATTTAATATTATCATCACATTCATCATATTTTAAATGCGAATGCTCATCATAATCCTTTTCTTTAAAAATAACGCTTGTTGATGTTACTTCAAAATCATAACCTTCATAAATAACACATTGTTCACCTTTTATCTTATTATCCCATTCTTCAAAATTTTTAGATTGACTAAAGTAATATATATGTTTTGGTTCAGGTTTAGGTTTCGAAAAATAAGGTTTGTATAATGCTTCATAATCTACTATATGATTTGCTTGATATCTCAATAATCTTTGTTTACCTTTAGTACCTGCTGTAGAATATACACCACTAAATAAAGCAAAAAAATAATAAAGTGAATTATATAATAGATTATGTTTACAAAATTGGTAAAAAAATTACTTACTTCATAAAAGCAATCAAGATGTTCTGTAAAATGGTTACAAGGAATATACTAGCAATCAAGGCAAAAAAATCAATGGCCCAAAAATCAAATTGTCCTCTTTGAACCCAATTACCAGTAATCCAAAAATATGCAGCTTCTATTGATGTAAAAAAAGCTGAAAATGGATTATCTTTAGATGTGGGATCAAAATCGGATTTAAATTTAATATCAAGTATCTCATTAGTTAATAAATTTGTAGCAATTCCACTATATGTAGATTCTTTGATTTTTATGTTTGTGTTTTTAGGGTCTCTAAGTAGAATAAACCTATATATATATATTATATAAAATAAAGAAAATTAATCATATTGAAAATTTGAAAAAAAAATAATAAATCAAAAAAATAATAAAAAACATTTTAAATACATTGTGTGTGCAAATGCAATTATCACAGCTAACATAAACCAAAAGAATGGAATTATGGCTTCGAAAATAATCATGACATAATAAATATAAATTCCAATATCTGATGTATAATAGAAAAGAATATATTAATTCATAATTCGTTGTGAAGAAATAATAATTAAATAAAATGTATTCTTTTTACCTGATTTTAAACGGAGAAATAAAATCTAAAGTTATTTAAATTGGTTGATTAACTTTTACATAGAAATAAAAAGAAATATTTATTCATGAAGAAAACTTACAAATTTAATCCAAATTAAGAAAATTGAGAATGATATCCCCACAACTAAACTAGGATCAGTTTCCTTAACACTTTCAAAACCATTAGAAAGTTGAAAATCGTTATTCATTATCGACATTACCGAAAAAGAAAGTATAATAGAAATTATATCAAAAATGGTAAGTAAGTCAAGAAAATATTTTTTGGGACTACGATAGATCAACTGAAAAATTTCAGTCAAAATTTGATAAATTGCCAAATAATAGAATATAATAATTAATACAAGTAGAAAATATCCATTTATAATATTTCCACGAGTCAAATATGCCCAACTAATTAATATAAAACAAGTGGCAAAAATAAGAAAACGAAGGAAGAGTGAATACATAAAATATTTTGCTTTATGCCAGCGAAAATCGATAACTGCTTCAATTGCTGGATTGTCATAAATATCATCATTATTCTCATGTAATATCATCTTAGAAAAAGGGCTTAACTTAAACTTTTCATCATGACTAATCCTGTACCTTGGTGGTATAATTAAGAATACAAAAACTTCAATAAAAAATATTGAATAATGTGATTCTGAAATTCTGTTCGCAGTAAAACAGGGAAAAGGAACCATTTGTAAAACTATTGGTGATTTCTCGAAGTTTCTACTTTTTTTGAATTCATTTTTGTAATATCTAAATTGGCTCCAAATCCCATTATCGTACCACTTAGACTTATCAGACTTCAGTTCAACTTCAGGTGCAAAAGCTCTAAATTTGGTGTCATTATTGTAACTTTCTAAGTATTCTTTCGGAATAATTTCATCAGAATCTTGAACTGAGGGATCACCGAGAATACCCTGATCTGCAAAACATCTGATAAATAACTTTCTGGCAAAATCGTCTAAGTTTCATGTAAAAAAAAAATATAAATTTCATAAACTTTTTGGACGAAATAAAATTAGAATTAGAAAAGGAAAACGAACCATAATTATATTTAAATAATAAAGGAATTGCCTTAGAAACAGTACACAACCAGCCCACACAATTTGTTGGATTTCTAGAATAATATTCCAAAAGATATGCAACAATGATCGCATCTTTAAGCTCACGACCTATAAATAAAATAATGTTATTTTGATTGTAATCAATATTATTGCGTCATAAAGTTAGATTTACCTCTACAATGATAAATTGCTAACTCCATATTATTTTCTAGCATGAATTTGTCATCATCGCTTTTGTCAAGGTCATCACCTTTTAAAAACTTTTTTTCTGGCCATGATTTATTACTTGGTACATGTCTGTAATCAATTTTATTTTCAGAGGTTTCTCCATATTCAAATAATATAAATTTTACCAAACGATCACAGTCACCAATTATTAAATTTTTCATAAGATTATATCGAACATCTAATAATCTGAAATTTTCTGGTTCATACTTAGCAAATCTCCAGACTATATGTTCGACGTAGTTAATCATCTCCTCATACTTTAATTAAAAGAATTATTAATTACATTATTTCCCCAAACAAATAAATTAAATTTAATAAATTCATTTTTTTATACAACTTACTTTATAATTATTTTTATTATTTTTATAACGCTTTTTCATATGTACTAACGCTTTGCAAGCATGTTTTACTGTATGAAATTTTTCTATAACATCCTTTCGTCGAATTACTTTTTCACATCTTTTTATCTTTTCACTATTATTTATTATATCTTTTATATCTTGTTTTTTTTTCACTTTTTCCGTTTCGTTTATATTATTGTTTTCATCGATATCTTTTAAATCTTTTTCTATTTTATTTATTTCATCATCTTCTTCCTTTATTATGTTTATTATGTCACGCTCTTTCTTTTTTGCATGTCCTTTCTTTTTTGTATTCTCCTCATCATCTTTTCTTTCATACCAATAAACATTCAATTGAAAATCATCCACTTTATTATGTAATCCATCAGATTCAAACATTTCAATTCGCAACTTTGTTTGGTCCCTTTCTTGATTTACTGGAATATTATTTGACCATATATATTCAAGGAATGGTTCTCCTTTGTTAAGAAGTTTATCTTTTTTTATACTATCATCTTTTTTTATACTATCATCTTTTTTAATACTATCATCTTTTTTTATACTATCATCACTGATCAGACGCCAAATTTGAACCGTGGATCTACCAACAGTAAGTTGTAAAGTTTCTGATCTTGTTTCCTCTTTGTTACAATAAAGGCAATAGAGAATAGGATTAAAACTTAATATCCATGGTTCTGTGCCACTACTATTCACACGACAGGCGGTACGTGGAATCCTCTTTTTTTCATTCTCCACATCTTTTGGTTTTAACTTTTTAGCATTTGCAAGAACAGATGAAACATTTCCATGATCATTGATATATAAAATATTTCCTGAAGTTCGTGCTAAACGAGGATAAATATTCTCTCTATTGGTTTTAGTAAATGAAAAATCGTCTAACTTCATCAATTCATATTTGCCGGTATCATATAGATCCCAAATTATAAACTTCAGCAGCACTTTATTGTCGCCTTTTTCCTGATTTTTGTCGCTTTCCTGATCTTTGTCGCTTTCCAGATCTTCACCCTTTTTCAGACTTCCTATTATAAGTAGTTTTTCATCGCTTTCAATAAATTCCAATAAATGTATTTTTTTTATTTCTTTAAATTTTTTTGATACGATTTGCAAGCCATTTTCTATATGAAACAATCTAATAAATTTGAATTATTAATAGTGTGAAATTATTTGTTATTTAAAAATCATTAACGGATAATATAACTTACTTAATAGTATCAACCTGAGCAAAGCAAAGTTGTAACCTACTAACTGAAAAGGTATAATTATCGTATTGTTTTACGATATTTTCAACAAGTGTTGCGTCAATTTCATGTTCCATTTTTGCCAGATTGTAAACTAGAAAAATTATATTATATTATATTTTTAACATCATTACAATGTAATAATAAATAAACAATATTAAGTTAATTACCTTCAAGCGATTGCACGTCATATTTATAACGTGTGATCAAAAAATATTTATTGTAAATACATGAAAGAATTCTATTCATGCAACTATTACGACCTATATAATAATTATCTAATTCATTTCTAATATTTTGTGGATATTGAAAAATTTCTGCATTTAATTTTAAAAAATGATCAAAATGATCATTAAATTCAAACCCATGTATCCCATGGTAATTTAATACTATAAATCTTTCTAGGTTGGTATCACGTGATTTGTCTTTGTCTTTTTCATTTTCACTTGATTTTTTATTACATATTTCCATAAATCTTTTTAGGATGGTATCACGTGATTCATCGTCTTCGTCTTCATAATCTTCACTTGCTTTACTTGAATATATGAATTTACATATTCCAGAAATTTCATCAGAATAATAATAATCAGTCACAGCGGTAATATGAATTTTCTTCTCTACATTTTCTATTTTCTCAGAATCTTTTTCATTTTCTTCACTTTCATGCTCTTCTTTTTGATTTAATTCAATACGATAAATAGCGATTCCTTTTTTACTTTCATCTCTACTGGAATCTGGTGATATATTCACTATATATTCATTTCCATTGGGTGGTGAAGGGTATACCTTTTCACTAGGTTGCACTTTTTTATAATTGGATTTTTCATTGTCATCTTTTTCCTTCTCGATTTCTCCTTTCATATCCTCGTTAACGTTAATGCGAGACAAGGCGATAAGAATAAAATGTTTGCTTTCTTGTTGGGGGTTCAATTTCTCCTTCTCCTGATAGCATCTATCATTCATTTTGTACATATTTGATATATCAAAAGACCACCTAAATCCATCACTTTTTGTTGTGTTTCCATCACTTTTTGAAGGACTAACGTTGCTGTGATCAAATGAAGGAGGATCATGGTCATAAAACTTGTTAATAGTTAAGTCTTCGTTTATTTTAAAACAAGCGATTGTTTTATTAATCTCGATGGGTTTAAATTCGTTCTCATTTCCAAAATTATCCTTTTTCTTATTTAATGGACGATAATCAGGGTTCTGTAGTATTTCTATCCGAAGATTTACTATTCAATTTTTTTTTTTTAAAAAAAAGAAAATGATTTATCGATATATGTTTAGAGTTCGCATAATTAATTACTAATAATGAAATTCATATGTTTTTTACCTGTATCGAATATAGCAACATATTTTCCATCTTGACAAATTACAATTTGACGATCTGAAATGTTATCAACTTTTTTATCTGGATCTTTCTTCGACGAAATGTTATCATCTTTTTCATAATCGATATCGTCCATATCTTTCGTAAAAAGTTTTTTGTTAAATAAATATAATTATGTATTTTTGATAATTCGAGAAAAAAGATGAAGAAAGCTAAATCCGTAAAAGCACTCAATTTATTTTAAAAAAAAAAATCTAATCTTTAATATCTGCAGTAACACAAAAGGACCCGAGAAATATACAAAAGATTGGTCACTCATATATGAAGATTATCCGTATTGTTATTGTTACCTTTTTATGTATTGCTCAATCAGAAAATGATTGATTATTACTTTTGTGTAAATTTATTGAAAAATTCTAAATCAGTAAACTAAGACTATCATGATAACGCAAGATTACATATACTGTACAATTGTAACATA
This sequence comes from Rhizophagus irregularis, assembly GCF_026210795.1. Taxonomy (NCBI): domain Eukaryota; kingdom Fungi; phylum Glomeromycota; class Glomeromycetes; order Glomerales; family Glomeraceae; genus Rhizophagus; species Rhizophagus irregularis. The sequence goes on along the minus strand of NC_089451.1, from coordinate 2,667,475 downwards.
TTTTCTTTATTTATAGATAATCACTTTTTTCCTATTTGGTAAATGTTAATGAATGGAATTTGGAATTTTGTGAGAAATTAGCCACCGAGACAATTTTAGTGAAAATAATAAAAAAACCTAAAATAAAGCAAACATTCAATTTTATTCAATGATTAAAATTTGAAACAGTGTAAGATTAGTTATCTTATAAACAAGCCTTTTACAAGAATGAAAATATTATGAAATTCAGACAAGGAAGCACATTTTCTTGTTAATTGTCATTGAATTTACTATTAAAATTTCAATTTCATGTGGGTTCTTACATAATTAACGATTTAATAAAGAATTTTCGAAAATTACATTATCATTGTTGTTACAATGAAAGATAACCGTTTATGCATAAATTTATTCCCGAACTCCGTTGACAATACTAAAAAATTTGATATTTGGAATTAAGTTTCATTAGATATTTCTCATTTGGATATCGTATGATTGAGTTATTATTAATTTGGTTAGTCGATCAGTCGATCGATCTTATTGAGGCTGGTTTTGCGTATATATATATTTTAAACATTTTTCCTATTTGGTAAGTGTTAATGAATAGAATTTGAAATTTGAGAGAAATTAGCCGACGTGACAATTTTGGTGTTGAAACACTGTAAGGTTAGTTATCTTAGAAACAAGCCTTTTACAGAAAATGAAAATATTATGAAATTCAGACACAGGAAGCGAATTTCTTGTTATTGACATTGAATTTACTACTAAAATTTCAATTTCATGTAATTAAAGATTTTAATTTTTTTTTTTCGAAAATTACATTATAATTATTGTTAATAAAGATAACCGTTTATGCATAAATTTATTCCCGAATCCGTTGATAATACTAAAAATGAATTTTTAGTTAAATAATATAAGCCTTTTAAATAGTGATTATTATTCGTTAAAAATTGAATTCTAGAATTTTAGAATTTTGGAATTAATTTCATTAGATATTCCTCATTTATAATCACAATAACAATTTTGGTTTAGTCGATCTTATTGAGCGGATGTCGCGGATATTACAAATATCGCGGATATTTTTTTTTAACAATTTTTAATGGTTCTTATTGTTCTTTCAACATTAGTGTATTTCCTGATTAAGGTTCGATGTAATACGTTTTCCGAGTGTCACATATTTGGTGGATACATTTTTTTTTAATTAAGTTTATTTCGATGAGAATTTGATAATGATCGGCAGGGCGAAATTTATGTCGATCATCATAAGGTCAGCGTTAAGAAGATTTACCATTGTAACCAATAATTTTATAATTAAAATTCTACCCCACGTGACGGTGATATTTAAAGGGACGTGAAAAAAATAATTTTAGGAGGCAATAAAAAACTGTCCCTCAGATAAATATAACCAGTGAAAACGCAGTAGGGTGATGAATATTTTAGGTCACGTGGGGTAGAAAATTTGTTGGTGTTACTGGGGAAGATATGAGGTGATGCCAAATATCTCTATACAGCAAATTATTAATGAAAGTTTAAATCATATTTTATACAAATAAATTTTATTTACACAACGAACTTAAGAAAATAATATTACTTTATGAGTTTTAGGGAAATTACAGTTTATTGCGTGCAGAATTCGGAATAGGTACATTGGAGTTTTATATTTCGTGGTCCGCTTTTCTTTAATTCTTTTTTTTTGGGGGAATTTAAAACTGTTTAAGCAATCTTATTTCTTAAAGTATATTATCATAATCGTCATAATCTAATTTGGAAATTGGCTTCTTTCAATCAATTTGCAATAAATCATATGGGACGAAAGCCTCCTAAAAAGAATGTTAATATCCGGTATGTGGTTGATCAGTTACTGTAATTCAGCGCAACTCTAAATTAATAATAAAAATAACTGAATTATTTTAGTATTATAATTAAATAAAAGAAAAGATACTTACTAATTTTAACTCTGAAAAAAAAATACTTTTTTTTTATAATATAAAATAAATAACCAAAAAAAAACTCATTCTTAATTTTCATTTTTATTATTATTATTTTTGGACGAAATTCTTAAAATAATTGTATCAGTTAATTAATGTAAAATCACTATAGCGCTGCTGCTTCACCCATGTATGATATTCAAACTCATCCGACCCGGCCTTCATTTTTAATTTAAAAAATCTACAAAATGGTATAATAATCACGATATAATGTTAGAATTAATTTGCAATGTGAAAATAATTATAGGAAATGAAGTTGCGTATGATGATTTATTACTGGTTGGTAAACTAATGTTGATTTCTTCTGCTTCTTTAATTTTTTTTCCTATTTCTGATTGATCGTCATATCCAACTTATGGTCGATTTAATGGATTTGCATCCATTAGCACCTTTTAATTAAATGTATAATTAATTGGGACACTTTAATATTAAATCTTGGTCTAAGACCCAGACAAATTTTTATTGCTAAAATTTTCTTCATGACTTAAATCAATAATACGGAGGGTAATCTAGATATTACTTCATAGTTCATACATAATTATGCCATATATATTGTTTTTTGTATTTTCTAATGCTTCATAATCTGCAGGTTTACATAATCCTATGTCAGTTATATCTTGAACTTTTAATATATTGCCAATATGTGAAATTTGATAAATTATGAATTTTAGTTTTCAAGGCAAAATATAATATCATATAAATCACTAAATTTAGTATAATAATCTGATCTATCATAATTTTTATTTAAATAATTTCGTAAATTTCCACCCTTCGCATATTCTAAAATCATCATATAATTTTTTTGTTTCTGGATCTTTGTATAATTCCATAAACTTTAAATGACAAAAGAAAATATAAAACCTTTAGTCCTACAACCCATTGTAATCTAAATATATATACATATTAGTAAAGTCATATTTAAAAATGTCATCATAAACTAAGAAAATAGTTTTTACCTCATTGATAAATTTAGCGCTGAGATAAAAAAAAATAATACTACGATATATATATATACAAAAAATTGGGCTGATGTTATTATCCCGTGATTCCAAAAATTTAGCAGATCAAAAACATTCAAATATTTCCTTTTGATATAAATAAAAGTGCTTAAATAACTCTAAAAACGGACTCCTCGACGTGAAATACTATAGAAAATGTCAACACACGGACATAATACTCGTTCCAAGAGTAGACTTAGACAGCTCGAAAAAAACTTTCTCAAATGAAGAAATAAACTCAGAAACATATGGTATCCATAAAAAAAATACGGACACATCCATAGAAGAACGTTCGTTCAAAATGCAAGCGTTAGACAAAGAACAACTTGATAATAATAGTTTACCTTCTAATAATATGGATAATACTGAATTTTCTTCTCCTCACGCGCTCTCTTCGGAACATGATATCTCATCACATGACATCTCAAATGAAAAAAGAGATGCACCGATTACAAACGAACAAGATGCGATGAGCATTGATCATCCTGATGAGTTGCTTGATCAAAATAAAACAAACACTGCTAATCCCAATACAGACGGATCTGCAGCAATTAATAATTCTACACGAGCTATCACTACTTACGAAGTTTTCATACCTCGGGATAGTTTCAACAAAGAAAAATCAAATAATGAAATTTTAGATCAAATCAAAAATGCATTTGTCAATGACAAATCAGCTATCAAATTTAAAATACATACCTCAATGACGTACACATATTTTGTTATTACACTTACGTCACAAGAAACTTTTATCCGATTAACCACCAAGCCTATAACTAATCTAAATAATATCAAAGCATATGAATTAACACAGCAAAATATTGAATCACGTGCATTCAAAATCTTTAAACCGCAAGACGATAATATTTTAAGAGTATTGGACGTCCCATTTAATTATGACGTTAAACTACTAGTATCACACATTGCTACTACAACTGGTAAAATTATAGTAACCTACAAAGTGCTCAAAAAACGTCCTAGAGAAATTAGAAATAGATTCAATAACAAAAAAATTTTTATCAACCCACCATACAAACTAGTTATCATTAAATTTGATAGTAATGGTGCCTTACAATATCTTATGGACAAAGATATGTGGGGAATTCTTATAGAAGACTTTTTAGTCAGGATTGTTCCAGGAAACATGCAATGTGATGAATACAAAAAGCGCACTTCATCAAGTTTCTTAGTAACTGGTATTCCGCTTAACGCGAATATCTTTGACCTTAAAAATCTTATTACCTATTTAAAAGGACGCACTTGTACCTTCACCCAAACCAAAAGGACGTCACTACACAAAAATGCTTATATATATTATGATTTGAATGATTATAAAGATTCAACTCCAGTTCCAAAATTTTCAACTGATTTCAATAACTCAAAATTATTCATATATAAATCAGAAGCCCACGTTAGAACATGTGGTAATTGTGGCGACTCTACTCATCAAATTAATGAATGTCCAGACTCAAAATTTTCATTAGGTCATAGAGGTCAAAAATATTTCAATAAGAAATACAGTATATCAAACGAAATAATGTTAAAATTACTTTTGATCAAAAGATAAATATATGATCACGTGATCAAACTCTTACAACTATAGAAATTCACAAAGCGTTAATAGAAACAATATTAATTCCAATAATAACACCGCCACTACATCCAATAATGCACGTTCAAATAATAATAAATCGAATTTTAATACATCAAAACAAGGATCAACTCCCCGTGGCAGTACGTCAAATTCTTTTGATGTAAAAGAAAAAGAAGTTTTACTCAAAAGAATTAATAATCTTGAAGCGGCTGTTAGAGAGCTTACGGAAATGGTCTACATTCTAAAAGAATCTAAAGATTCTACCAAAAAAGATATTGCCATCAATACACACAATATTACGTCGTTAAACAAGAAGTTTGAGTAACTTATCGTACGACATAAAAGACTAGATGAAGAATACTCCTCTACCTCCAAAAATATTTCTTTAATTTTAGAGAAATTAAGTAACAATTCCTCTTCTAATGATACCCAAATACGTACTCATAAACATAATACCAGACATAATCCTTATGGACAATCTTCTTACCAACAAACGAAAAATAGACACATTCCTCAACACGAAGAAGTCGTATACGAAAATGATAATGTTATGGAAGAACAAGATGAAACATATGCTGAACATGAATATGACAGCACATATAAAACAGAACAAGTGAACGAAGTAATCCACCCTAATCTTAACAATTCTACTCCCAAGAGATCGTTTCTTGTACTAGAATACTAAATAATCGATCGATCAATCTTTTATTTTATTTTTGGCTGATTCTCCATTTTTGATTTTAATCCAACCTTGATTTATACACATCTTCTTCAAATTTTATATTTTTCTAATGATAGTACAACAAAATAACATTGATTTGGATACGAGTTCCTCCCCTAAATTTTCCCAATTTTCTTCCATGAACATTACTAATTCTTATTTTTCACATTAAATACAATATCTCTTTTTTACATTAAAACCAATATCTCTCATCATTATTTTTCTTTTTTACATTTAAATACCACTTTTATTATTAGATGGTTTTTATTATGATGTGTAATCAATTTTTAAATAAATTAAATAAATTTATAGGAATTCTTGCAAATTATTTAATTATTTATTGTCAATCGAAATTTTATGATCAGTGATAATTTTGGCCGAATTTTTAATTCCAGCTAGAATTAACGAATACACATATCACATGATTAGGAAATGATTGGATTCAAAGTTTATAAACAAAATAAATAAATAAATAAATTAATAAATAAATAAATAAAAGAAATCAAATTAATATTGTTTCTACAAGATAGAAATATTATTACAATTTATAAACATAAAATTGACGCCATTAACATCTCAGGATTTTAAAGTATGCTATCACCAAGAAAATCGTTCATCTATCTATAAAAAATATAATTAATAATTTACATTAGAAATATTTCTTACCAATTCTAGATAGTTATTGCGTCAATCAAAAGTTCAATATGACTCACCTATACAATATTATTATTAGAGTTAGATATATTATGTAATAATTGTGTCTGATCGATGATCTTTCCATACTCAGCACACTCAGCCTCAAACGCGTACTATAGAACACGACGTGTCTCAATAAATACACAAGATGAGTCAATTTTCAGAAAAAAAGTATATATATCCTATATTTTTTTTTCATACGTTTAATTTTTTTGTATGGTTAAAATACTTTTTCGTACGTTTAACTTATTTTTTCGTACGTTTTTTTTTATTTCAATAACTCGGCAACAAACAACTGTTGTTTGTCGAAAAAAAAGTTTTTTTTTTCTTTGGTCATTAAATGAGGCAACTAAATTCCTTAAGGGTGCAACAGTATGCAAGAAAAAAAAAAAAAATTTTTATTCTTCAGCCAACAACTACTGTTTAATACTAAAGAAAATAAAACGTATTTCTGGGTGATTGATTATGTTCTGCTTCAGAATTATTATTATTATTATTAGACCTCTCATTTGGTTTTCAATACTCTCAAAAACCAACGTGATCTTCACTATGAAGACGAGAAGGTACAATAGAGAGCCACAGTACGGAAGTTAAAGGACTTCTTTCTTGAGTGTAAAATGACTCAAGAGACTTTAAAAGAGGTGTGTATTTTTTTATTTGCAAAGTGGGTAACTTCCTAAGCTAAAATTAGAACGGATAACTCATTTGAGTCGGGGAGTTCACAAATTTTACTTAGGAGGGTACTGGATTTATTTGTTTTGGTTGGGTAAGGGTGAACAAAGTGGGTAATTCCTATGAAATTACCTGCTTTTTTATTTTTATTTTTATTTTTATTTTTTTATTTCCTTTTTTTCTTCTTTTTTTTTTATTTTTTTTTATTTCTCTTGTTCACTTGATAACCAACTCAAGCAAATAATATCCTACTTTGTTATTGATAAAGTCTGCTAATTCTAAAGGAGGAATTGGCTATGTCTTCTTTACCATTAAATAAAAATTTAGCACACTATTAATAATTTTTTCTTTCTCATAATAGGTAAATGCAGAGATTTACAATCACTGGTAAAATGAAGAAATTTCCTAGAGGAATTCTTGAAAAAGAGTGCATATCAAGTATTAAAAATGTGAAAAATTTTTTTTATGTTTATACTTTATATTTGTTATCTGATTTCTTATTATTGAATTGTATTCAATTATTTATCAATTACAGCATTATTTTGTATTGAAATACTGGACAACAGATGAAAATTCTCTGAATGAAGCATTACTGACTTTTAGATAAGTGCAAATGGCTTATTAAGAGACTTTAAAAGAGGTGTGTATTTTTTTATTTGCAAAGTGGGTAACTTCCTAAGCTAAAATTAGAACGGATAACTCATTTGAGTCGGGGAGTTCACAAATTTTACTTAGGAGGGTACTGGATTTATTTGTTTGGTTGGGTAAGGGTGAGCAAAGTGGGTAATTCCTATGAAATTACCTGCTTTTTTATTGTTATTTTTATTTTTATTTTTTTATTCCCTTTTTTCTTCTTTTTTTTTATTTTTTTTTATTTCTCTTGTTCACTTGATAACCAACTCAAGCAAATAATATCCTACTTTGTTATTGATAAAGTCTGCTAATTCTAAAGGAGGAATTGGCTATGTCTTCTTTACCATTAAATAAAAATTTAGCACACTATTAATAATTTTTTCTTTCTTATAATAGGTAAATGCAGAGATTTACAATCACTGGTAAAATGAAGAAATTTCCTAGAGGAATTCTTGAAAAAAAGTGCATATCAAGTATTAAAAATGTGAAAAATTTTTTTTATGTTTATACTTTATATTTGTTATCTGATTTCTTATTACTGAATTGTATTCAATTATTTATTAATTACAGCATTATTTTGTATTGAAATACTGGACAACAGATGAAAATTCTCTGATTGAAGCATTACTGACTTTTAGATAAGTGTAAATGGCTTATTAAGAGACTTTAAAAGAGGTGTGTATTTTTTTATTTGCAAAGTGGGTAACTTCCTAAGCTAAAATTAGAACGGATAACTCATTTGAGTCGGGGAGTTCACAAATTTTACTTAGGAGGATACTGGATTTATTTGTTTGGGTTGGGTAAGGGTGAGCAAAGTAGGTAATTCCTATGAAATTACCTGCTTTTTCTTTTTTATTTTATTTTTATTTTTATTTTTTTATTCCCTTTTTTTTCTTTTTTTCTTTCTTTTTTTCTTTTTTTTATTTCTCTTGTTCACTTGATAACCAACTCAAGCAAATAACATCCTACTTTGTTATTGATAAAGTCTGCTAATTCTAAAGGAGGAATTGGCTATGTCTTCTTTACCATTAAATAAAATTTTATCACACTATTAACAATTCTTCTTTTTCATATAAGATGAACGTGAGAGGTAAAGGTAAGAGATAGTAACTTATTGGATCTAGTATATTGAGATGTACAGGGATGTTGTACATATTAAATATGCGCAAAGTAACGTAATTATGCGAATTTCATTACCTTACGTTTGTTACACACTTAGCCAATCTATGATACGCGTTTGCTACCTGCCGGTTTTTAATGCTGGTCCATTTTATTTAAAGTATTGAGTGTATTAATAGTATTGAGTATAGCTTTAAATTATGAGGGACATTAGATAAAAGCATAAGAAGTTGTTCAATCATATCATTTTTTCATTTTTTAGTTTATTCCAATCCTTTTATCCTCTCTATTGATTCTAGTTGATATTATTAATATTTAATACTGTATAATGTAATAAAATAAATTTTATAATTTCAAAATCGAATTTATTTATTAAACCAAGTATACTGTACATTATGTTATGTGAAAAAAAAAGACAAAAAGATGATGAGAAATAAAAGAAAAAGAAAAATAAAAAAAATAAAAAAAATTTACAAGAAAATTATATTAAGGTACTATATAAAATTTACAATAAAAAAAAAAAAAATTTACAAAAATAATTAAAATAATTTCTCATTTTCCTTCATCTTTTTTTTTTAAAAAAAAAAAGTTTCTTCTTATTATCAATTTCATAAAAAAAAAAAAATACTATTTAATAATAATATTTATCATTCATTCATCATATACCCAAATTGAAGCTTCATCAAGACTTTTTTTTTTAAAATCATGTTTTGTAAAAGTGGATTTTTCTTCAAAATCTTTATAAATAGCATCATCTTCTTTCCTATTATTATACCAATCTTCTAATGTTTTAGATTGTCCAAAATAATAAATATGTTTTGGTTCAGGTTCATGATTACGAAAATGAATATGATGTAACGCTTCATAATCTGCTATATGATTTGCTCGATGTCTTAATAATGTTTGTCTACCTTTAGTTTGTGCTATTTCATATACTCCACTAAAAATAAAAAGAATGTAATATATATATGAATAATAAATACGAATAATAATAAATTTTTGTCTTATAAAAAAAAATATTAAAATATTCTTTTTTTTTTAAAAAAAAAAAACTTACCCCATAAAAGCGATCAACATATTTTGTAAAATTATTACAAGAAAAATACTAGCGATCAAACTAACTAAATCAACAGGCCAAAAATCAAATGTATCTCTTTGATTCAAATTACCACCTATCCAAAAATATGCAGCTTCTATTGCTGTTGGAAAGAATGAAAAAGGATTATCTTCTTTCGATTTAGGATCATAAACAGTTTCAAGTTCGATATTAAATGTTGTATTTGTAACAACATCTGCGGCACTACCGATGTACGTCGTTTCTTTTATTTTAATATTCTTAGTATCTCTAAGTAAAATAAACCTATATATGAAAATAAAAGTTAAAGTTAATTTTATAAACGAAATGAATAAAATAATTAAGGTTTTTGTAATTACATTGTATGTGCGAATGAAAGTATAACAATTAACATAAATAAGAAGAACGGGAAAATTTTCTTGAAAATAATTATGACGTGATAGATATAGATGCCAATAACTATCAAGTAAAATAAAATAAGTCAATTAATAAAGTTATATGTAAAAATTATTTAATTTAAATCGAATAATTTTTTTTTACTTGATATTAATCGAAGGTATAAAATCTAAAATAATAAAATCTTGGTAAATATGTTTTTATATATAGATGATGATCAATTTGATCAATTTGCAAATCAAATAACCTACCAGTTCGATCCAAAGTATGAAAATAGAGAAAGATATTCCCGTAATTAATCCAGTATCAGATTCTACAACACTTCCAAAACCATCAGAAATTTGAAAATTTTTAAGCAATTTTGTCATTACCGTTACTGATAGTACAATGGAAATCATATCAAAACTGTTAAATATTTCATTAAAATATTTTTTAGGTCCACGATAATGAAACTGTAACAATTCAGTTACAAGTTGATAAAATGCCAAGTAATAGAATATAATAATTAATGTCATTAAAAATTTTTCATTTATAATAGTACTATGATTCAAATATGCCCAGCTAATTAATAAAAAGCAAATGGCGAAAATAAGAAATCGAAGAAAGAGAAACAAAAAGAAATACTTTGCTTCTTGCCAACGAAAATTAATGACTGCTTCAGTTGCTGGATTATCATATATAATGTCATTGTCCTCATATAGAATCATCCTAGAAAAAGGGCTCAACTTATTCCTCTCATTTCTACTGATTTTGTATGTTCTTGGTATAAATATTATCCACAAGATGTTTAAAATAATTTTTTTAAAATCGTAATTTGCTATTTTTTTCTTTGTAATATCGTTTATAGTAAAAGCTGGAAGAGGAACAACTCGCAAGGCTAACGGTGATTTCCCGAGATCATTGTCAAAGTCTTCAAAGTATTTATATATTTTATGCTTAAATGACAAATTGAATAAATTTAAAATCCGATCGTACCACTCATATTTATCAGATTTTAGTTTAACCATAGGCCTGAACGCTCTAAATTTGATATTATGATTACGTCTTTCTAAATATTCCATGGGAATAATTTCATCAGGATCTTGTGCTGAGAAGTGGTTTTGGTCCGCAAAACATTCTTTATTAAATAATTTTCTAGCGTAATCATCTATTTTATAATATAAAAATTATAAATTTCACAAATTCTTTCTGAATAAAAATAAATTGGAATTAAATACGAACCATAATTATATTTAAATAATAATGGAATTGCCCTAGAAATAGTATTCATCCAACCCGCACAATCCGTTGCATTTTTAGAATAATACTCCAAAAAATAAGCAACGATAATTGTATCTTTAAGTTCACGACCTATAAATAAAATGATGTTATTTCAAATTGGTAATAAGGTAATATACACAAATTATAACACCGTCTGGCCTAGCAAATCCTAATGCTGGCAGGCGACGGACTAATTGATTTTTTAACGGCGACTATTAATTTCTGCGCCATATGGTTAAGCAAAAAATTAATAAAATTAAACTTACCCTTGCAATGATAAATTGCCAATTCCATATTATTTCCTGGTTTGATTTCTTCATTATCTTCTAATTTGTTATCTTTACTATTAAATCGATCAAGGTCAAGGTCATCGTCCTTTAAAACTTTTCTCCAGGCCATAATATATTTCTTGGTATATGCCTGATTTCATCGCCTCCAAATAACGTATATTTTATCAAATGATTACTATCACCGAGAATTAAACTTTTTATGAAATTATATCTAAAATCTAACAGCATAAAATCTTTTGGTTTATGCTTAACAAACCTCCAGATTATATGTCTGATGTAAGAATCAATCTCCTCATACTTTTTTAAATTTAATAAGAGTAGAGATAATTTAATCATTTTGTTTTTTAAGGAAAATTAAATTAATAAAATATATTAAAATCAACTTACTTTATGTACTCTATTATAATTGTCTGCAAGATTTTTATTTTTATAACGCTTATTAAGATGTTCTAATGCTTTACAAGCATGCCTTACCGCACGAAAATTTTCGATAATATCTTTTCGCATAATTTTTTTTTCCCATCTTTTTACCTTTACGCTATTATTTATTATCTCTTCTTTTCTTTTCCCTTTTTCAATATCATCTATTTCATTGTTTTCATTTATCTCAATTATTTTTTGTTCTATTTTATCTATTTCATCATTTTCTTCCTTTATTATGTCACGCTCTTCCTTTTTTGCGTGTCCTTTCTTTTTTGTATTCTCCTCATCATCTTTTCTTTCATACCAATAAACTTTTAAAAGAAAATCATTTAATTTGTCATGTAATCCATCATTAAGCCCAAATTCAAATTTTTCAATTCGTAATCTTGTTTTTTCTCTTTCTTGATTTACTGGAATACGATTTGTCCAAATATATTCAAGAAATGGTTCTCCTTTGTTAGGAAGGTCATCTTTATTTTTACTATCGTCTTGGACTTGATGCCAAATTTGAACAGTTGATCTGCAAACAATAATTTGTAAAATTTCTGTCTTTGTTCCTTGTTTATTATGATACAGGCAATAAGAATTTCTTTCATAATCACCCAAAACCCATGGTTCTTTTTCAATAACTATTGGTTTGAAATTTGAAATTATATTTTGATCAAAGTGAACAGTATGACTTTCATCCGGATCTCCATTTAATTTTGTACCTTTAAATTTTTCTAAAAGTGGTTCTATAATTATTCCTAATTCCTCAAGATTTTTTTTATTTCTTTGTTCCAATTCATTCTCAATTCTTTTAAGAACTGATTTAACTTTTCCTTCATCATCAACTTGTAAAATATTTCCTGAAGTTCTAGCTAAACAAGTGTCAAGATTCTTTACACTAGGTAACATTGTTGATTCGACTTTTCCGGTATCATATAAATCCCAAATTACAAATTTCAGTCCTTCTTCTTGACCTTTACCTATAATAAGCAGTTTTTCGTCATTATCAATAAATTCTAATGAATAAATTATCTCTATTTCATTAAAATTTCTTGATGCGACTTGTAAACCATTTTCCATATAAAATAACCTAATGAAATATAAACAAAGATTAGATTATTAAGATAATTTAAGGATAATATGAACCACTTAGGCATTTACCTAATATATCTAATTCCTCTAGTAAAACAAAGTTGTAATCTACTAACTGCAAAGGTATCAAAATTGTACTGCTTTACGAATTTATTTTTATCTTCTACTCTTTTTGCAGTAGTTTCCAATCTCATTTTTGTTAGATCATATACTAAATGGAAAATTATTGTAAGTATATTTTTTACGATATATATAATGTTCGATACAATTAAATTTTTTTTTTACCTTCAAGTGATTGTGCATCATTTTTATATTGTGTAGCGAGGAAGTATTTTCTATAAATACAAGATAAAAGTCGTTTCATGCAACCATCATATGAATGCCAATTATCAAATTCACGTCTAATTATTGTTGGATAATCAAACATTTCGGTCAAATTAAAAGAATCAAAGCTATCACTAAATCCAAAGTTATATATCCCTCTAAAATTCAATACTATAAATCTTTTTAAACTATTAAATTGATCAACGCCGTTTTCAGATTTAGATAAAGCGTCCGAATCGGTTTCTATAAAGCTACATATTCCTGAAACTTTATAAGAACGATAAGAAAATACAATATCATCTTCTAAATTTAACTCTTTTTTATCTTTTAGTATAAGACGATAAATGGCCGTTCCTTTTTTTTCAACTCCAATCTTCAATTCTTTAGCTCGTCTGTTATTAATTGGTGGTTTGTTTGATTTTATATATTTTTTAGTATCAAGATTACCTTTTTTATAATCATGTTTATTATCTTCATCATTCTTTAATTGTTTCATGTCCTCGTCAATATCTATACGAGATACAGCGACAAGAATAATATCAACGTCATCTTGCTTTTGTACATTAGATATACCAATAGACCAACCAAATTTGGAACCATCAGCTGATTTATTATTACTTAAGGGATCATCATTTTCAAATAAAGGGGGAACAAAGTCATTACTATAAAACCTATCAATAGCAAGATCATCATCTATTTTAAAATGTGCTATTGTTTTATTAATCTCATCAGAATTAGAATTATTCTGATGGACAGGAATTTGTTGAGGAATATCAACCTTCTTGAATGGACGATGATCAGTATTTTCTACTATTCTAATTCGAAAGTTTGCTAAGAAAAAAAAGAAAAAAAAAATTAGCATAGGTTATATATACAACATATATATTCCAGAGAAATAAAGTATACCATTATCAAATGTAACAGCATATTTTCCATCCTGACAAATTGCAATTTGATAATCTTCTTTCTTCGTAGTTATATCATTATTATGAGTATAAATTCTTGTAGTGTTATTTTTTGGATTATTTTTGTTTTCATTAAGTAAATATTTTGTAATAAAATTCGACATATCCCTAAACCGATTACTACTAGTTATCAATTTCAATATTGTCAAATTTAAGTTTTTTTTTTTTTTTGGTAATTTGGCAGGTTTTATATAACGAAATTTGACTTGTGGTATCGTGGTATCCGTGGTATCGTGGTATCACAACATCTGAATTAAGAAATATATGAATGGTGATTCAATTTAGTAATATCCTGAAAGAGATTTACATATTAGGAACACAATCACACAATCTTATATATTCAAATTCATCATAATGTTTACAAGTATTTTTTTTGTGTAAAGTTTATTATATTCTATCGATTCTTCTGTGTTGATAATTCTTTGGAAAAAGAAAATAAAGACTGCGGTTGTCTTTTTTTTTTTGACGCATTTGGCTTAGTTAAAGTTTGATGAAAACACAGCAATTTTTACCACGGAATTTTACCACGGAATTTTACCACGGAATTTTACCACGGAATTTTTACCACGGTAATGAGGGCTAATACTAATTTGGGTAACGATATATTATTTGAGAGCGCAGCTATGCTTTCGTTACTTTTTCAGAAATTCTCCAGAAAAAAATATTTTGAAAACGTAATGAATACGTAATGTTAACGTATTACCATTTGTTTTGTTCAGAATTCTGATAATTATGGCTGAATATCCGTACCTAGTAACGAAACTTAAAAGCGTTAAATTATTGTTTTTCCTTACTTTTACAAGTTACTAGATTAAAACAATTAATACCTATATATACGCCATATATAGCAATTTATTCATTGTAAAATAAAATTTTAAAACGATTATTTACTTTATTTTCTTAAGAAGAAATTCATTTTGACAATAAGTATAATAAGTGTAACTATATGTATTTTTAAATTAATAATTATTTACCAACTAAAAATGGTAAGTGTGGAAAAATAAATTCCGTGTTTATTCTTCTCTTCTACTCTTCTATAAAGAATAAATGCAATTCAAAAAATAATACAATGACTTATAGGTGAACAAAGGTCGTACCACAAAAATAAATAAATAAATAATAAATAAATACAACTTAAAAACCGTATAAACCGATTAACCGGTTAAACAAAAATCGGTTAAATTACCATTCTAATTCAATTTTCTTGTTTTCATGTTTTCAAAAAAAAAAAATAAAATAAAAACAAAAATTATTTTAAGTGTTGCTAATTTTAACAGGGGGAAGTAAGGAATTACGTTAATTCTGGTACAATCCAGTTTTGAAACTTGGCTAGGAATTATGTAATTCTGCACACCTGTTAATTTCCCCCCGGTTAAATGTAGCTGGTAGTTATTCTTATTTTGAGTTTATCGCGCAGCAATTAAAATGTCACGTGATGGTAGCTTATTGGTAACAAGCACTTCTTTATTGAGCTCAGTAAAAAAATTATTACATCAAGCATAACACAAAGAAGTGCATAGATCGAATATATGATAAATATATACATATATACCAACATACGTTACGTTGTGGCACTATCTAACGTCCATAACCGTTTAGGCGGAAATTCATCAAAAATTTTGGTGGAAAGAAAAAGTAACAACATCTTTAATATTCTAAAGGAATAAAAGTTTCATGCAGTAAATCCATAGAAAGTATTTTTGAGAAAATCTTTCTCTTGGTTTATCTGGCGAACTAGGATGTAATTATTTATTCGTTAAATAATTCGAAGGTAATAATGTGGAATTTCTACAAATACTTTTAAATAACTGAAAACAAATGTTCAAAATACATTATTAAATGACATTATTAAATGAACCAAATGATACCAGTTATAAATACTTATGTATAATTTTATTCTTAAATAACACGCGCGGTTATAAAGAAAACTATACGAATTAGTTTCCGTAACTGCGAAATTTTAAACTCCCCATTTACCATAATAATTGTTCAACTTTTTTTGCTTATCCTATTTTTCTTATAATATTCTGCATATGTGATGAATTTTATGGCATATAATTAAGTTTTAATAATTTTAGTGTTTACTAATCTTGCAAAAAAAAAACGCAAAATAAAGCCACATCTAATAAAAATGCGATTTTTTTAGTTTATTCTTTTTCCTTGAGATTTTTTACATACATAGTATGATTTTTATGAAATAAAAATAAGCT
Organism: Rhizophagus irregularis; assembly: GCF_026210795.1. Lineage (NCBI taxonomy): Eukaryota > Fungi > Glomeromycota > Glomeromycetes > Glomerales > Glomeraceae > Rhizophagus > Rhizophagus irregularis. Next base: position 2,651,055 of record NC_089451.1, on the reverse strand, counting down.
TTCGCGAATATAGTGTTTGTTTATTTATTGCGAAACGTTAAATTTCACCCGATTTTTTAATATAAAGATAGTGCCAAATGCCAATCTTAGACGGATCAGTAATTAACGTTAAATTGCGAATATATATATACGTAAAAGTCCATTCGAAAATATTCTCTTACGTGCTTTTGGGTACTTATCATAAAGCTTAAATTGCAAATAAAAGTATATATATCTTAAAATCTTATAAAATGAATACAAACCGAAAATTTTGTTCGCTTAAATAAATTAATAGTTGAAAAATACTAATGTCTTTGTCTTGATCTCGCAATCGCCTATTAAAGAGATTTAAGACAATTAAAAGTCCACTCGAAAATCTTGTCTTACGTGCTTTTGATTTATTAAGCTTAGTTTCGATTTCTTTGTCTTCATTTTCTGCTGCTTTGTTATATGCAATATGATTTTCTCTTTCAGCAGCAATTTTATATAACTCAAACGCGTTCATTTTATTAATGTCAATTCCAATTCCTTCATTATAACAGTTACCAAGCTGATATTGTGCATTTTTACACCCTTGCTCAGCTGATTTATGATATAATTCGAAAGCTTTTCTTTCATCTTTAGTTACGCCCTCCCCATTTTTGAAGCAATTACCTAAATCATATTGTGCAAATTTATTTCCATTTGTCGCTGCCCTTTGGAAATAATTAAATGCTTTTTCATAGTTTTGTTTTGTCCCAGTTCCAAAATAATTGTTAATCCCAATCCGTCTTAATCCTTCAAAATAAATTAATTTATGAAATTTAATTTTCGTACCTCTATCCTTTTTAATACGATTGATTTTTTTATTATAATATCGTTCAAAAATAATTTTTGCGATAATATTTCCATTATTAGCTGCTTTTTCATACCAATAAAAGGCTTGTTTTTTATTTATTATTGTTCCAATTCCATAATAAAAACAATTCCCAAGTTGATGTTGAGCATCAGAGTTTCCTTTTTTTTGCTAATGTCTCATAATATTTAAAAGCTTTAATTTCATTTTTTTCAACTCCGTTTCCTAATTTGTAACAATTTGCAAGGTAAAGTTTTGCTGTCCCATTTCCATTTTTAGTTGCTTTTTGATACCACTCAATAGATTTGGTTTCATTTTTTTCTGTTCCAATACTAAATTCGTAACAGTATCCTAAATAAAACTGTCCAATGATGCTTTTGTTTTCTACAGCTCTTTGATACCAATTGAATGCTAGATTTTTATTTTGTTGTGTTCCATATCCATCATTATAACATTTGGCAAGATAAACTTGTGCTATTGAGTAATTATCATTTGCTGCTTTAAAAAACAATTCAAACGCTTTATTGTCATCTTTATTTACTTCAATTTCGTAATAATACAATAATCCAAGAAACCAAACATATTGTATTATTGATTGATTTTTTATGAGCCAATTTATGAGAATATCTACTGTTTGATTTAATTGATTTAATTGTGATATTTTTTGATCAATGAAACGTTGAATCTTGTCAAAAGTATAACCTTGATCATGTTTCTTAATTATAACTATTATTAATTTATCAACAATTGTTTTATAAAATGTTGAATCAAAAGAATCTACTGATATCAATGATATTGATGAATTATTATTAGTATCTATTATCATCTGATTTTGTGAAATTAAGTTATTATTAATATCTATATTATTAATGTTTAATCCATTATTTGATAATATTAATTCATTATTTAAATCTATGGTTCCTTTGTTTGATTCAGTATATATTTCCAATGAATGATTATCCTCTTCTTCGTTAATAATAGTTTCAATAATTTTATCACGTTGTTCAAAAGAAATCATTGTTTTAAGTTCTGAAACAACATTTCGCATATTTGGACGTTCATTTGGTTCGTATTTCCAACATCCTAATAATGTAAATGATCATTAATAATTAATATCTATTATAATAGTATTTGTATGGTTACTTAAAAACAAATATTATTTTTCATTTTACCTGTATATAAATTGCTATATTTGACAGGAGTACCATCAATAATTTCTTCTCTCCCACCATTTATTATAGATAAGATCAAACGTCCATCGTAATTGGTGCATTTTGTAGATTTTGAAAAAAATGGTAGATATCCACTTGAAATTTGCCAAATTAAAATTCCGACGCTATATACATCAGATTTTTTATTCAATTTGTAATTTAGACCTTTATCTAAAGCTTTTGGATCCATATAAGGTATCGCACCGAATATTTTTGATGGATTACTAGATGAAGAAATTTTTCTTGATAAACCGAAATCTGCAAGTTTTATCTTTTTCTGGTGTATAAATATATTATCTGCATGCTATAATAATTATGTTAGTATTAATTAGATTTTACAAAAACCAATAAATCAGGATTAAAAATTGTTACCAGATCGCAATGGATAATATCACATTCGTGCATACATGCTACTGCGCTGGCTAGTTGCAACGCTAACTGGTATTTATCATTCCATTCAAGCTCATTAAAATGTTCATTTAAGTAAGTTGTTAATGTGCCACTGTCTGCATATTCTAAAACCAGCGAGTATGTTCGAGTTACATCTGAACACAAATCAAAATAAATTGTCTCTATTAAAAAGATTTGTTTAATAATAATATAACACAATACACTATAGAATTACCAGTTTCTTCTACTTTTGTGATTCCATAGAATCGTAAAATATTTTCATGAAAATCAACTCTCTTATGTAATTTTATCTTTAAATAAATTAAAAATTAGATTAATAATTATATAAAAAAATATATATATCATACATTATATGATGATGATTCCTTATACCTCGTTAACAACCCCTTTTAACGTCGTTTTATCGTTATTAAACTTTTTTATAGCGAAAATTGTATCAGTATTTTTCCAATTAGCACGTAAGACACTTCCAAATGAACCTTTTCCTATTGGTTGGAAATTATTGAAGTCTGAAAATTCATAATATATAATATGTTCTTGATTAATTGATTTTTCTAACCAACGGTGAAATATTGGATTGGTTTCATGGTTTGTCATTTTTTTTATTATTATTAGATTAAGGGAGTAAAAGGAAGAAAGAAAGAAATATTCACCCTTGATCGACACTTTCATTTAATGCTTTTAAGTTACACTACATAGTACTCGTGGCGAAATCATCGAAACTGGTAATTAATGAATGTAGTGAATACTTATTTGTTATGCATTTGATGCATTACAGCATTCAAGTTAATGTCACGATCAAAGATCTTGGCGGAAATCTATGATTTACGTAAACTAATTTAGTTTAAGCTTTAGAATTAGTGGGAGCCAACTTTATTTACCCCAGTTTTATTTACCCCAATTTTATTTACCCCAATTTTATTCACCCCAATTTTATTCACCCCAATTTTATTCACCCCAATTTTATTTACCCTTTTCCTTACATTTTTTTAAAACGTTAGTTATTTGGTTTTTCAGGTGTAGTCGTATAGTTTAAAAAAAAAAAAAAATTATTGGTTGTCATATCATATGATATTTTTTTTCGCCTCCGCGAAAAATTTGAAAATATTATCAAACCTAATATCTTTTATGAAATAATAAAATTAACCAAAAATTCAGTAACGCACGCACTTTTTTTAGAGATTGCTCTAAAAAAAATCTGACCGGCTTAACCGGTTAATTAACAGGTCAACATTATAACTGAAATCTTCTTGGCCGCAGAGTTTACATATTTAGCTATTGGGGAATTATATTTCATTAATGCCGTTATCAATAAATAAAAAAAAAAAATATTCGATTTTAAATTTTTTGTAACACGTGACCACAATTACATGATTGTCCTTATAACAGTCAGACTTGTCAATAATCACCACTTTCGGTAAAAGTGATAATAGGTTATAATAGATAGGTGTGATTATATAGTGAACTTCATATCTAATCACAGTATGTAATAAGATTATATTATGATTTGTTATGATTGTATGCAGCTTTTTTTTAGATGATATTTTCAAAAAAAAATCCGAAAATTTTATTTTACTAATTAGATTTTAAAATTATAATCCTGGCTGGCACTATGTATTTGGCCCAATTTTAACTTATTATAAAATAATTGTCATGTGATATGTGATTATAGATAGTTTATTTTATAATAAGTTGGACCTAAATTTTTCTTTTATACCGGTGACAGTGATTAGCAAATGATAGTGATTAGTGATTAGCATATGATAGTGATTATAAAAGGGTATTTGTCGTGACATTAAAATTCGGTGATAATAGACATGATGTGATTATATATGAGGTGATTATAGACAGTTGCGAAAACCACTATCAAGATCTGCATAAACATTTCATTTAAATCACACAAATACATAATCATTATTGTTTAGGTATTACCGTAAAGTCCCGAATATAAGCACCCCCGGATTTTTATATTACCCGAAAGTAAGCACTATGATAATTTTGGCCAATACTACAATATACCAAATATATAAATTTACCCAAATATAAGCACCTATAACAAAAAAAGGTTGCGACTTTACGGTAGTAATGTTTTAGCTTCATTTTAAACGCAAGATGTTAAAAAAGAGAACTAATGGATTTTTGAGCGTGGAAAATTTATTGGTTTTATGAACGAACCATTTCAGAAAAAACAGGCTATAGTAAAACTACTATACATAATATAATAACAAAATATCGCGAAAAAGGTGCTATTACCGTTGCTTCCCGAAGCAAGTGAACGCCCAAAAAAGTTGACTGAACGGGATAAACGACACCTTAAGGCCATTGTTACCAAAAACTGGCGTAAACCTGTGGAAAAAATAAGAGAAAATTTCAATGAATCTACTGGTAATAATGCATGTAGGTGTACTATGCAGCAAAAATTATATGAAATGGGCTATAACAGTTGTACAGCCCTTAGAAATCCTAGTATTAGTGAAAATAATCGAAAAATACGAATACGTTTAAATTGGGCTCGTGGAAGACGTTTATCGACCATAGATGATTGTAAAAAAAATAGTATGGAGTGACAAATCTCGATTTACTATGTTTCAAAATGATGTAAAAATTTCGGTTTTGCCTCCGGGAGGAAAAATATAACGTTAATTGCCTTGTTCCGACAATGAAGCATGGAGGGGGTATGTGGGTGGTTTTCATGGTTTATTAGGACCTTTAGTAAGAATTGATGGTCGAGTTGATAGCACAAAGAAATACGTGATCCATTTTTTTATAGAGCTAAATGGTGATTATCTATTCAAACAAGATAATGCACCCATTCATACAAGCGCGAGAACAAGAAATTTTCTAAAAGAAATGGGAATAAATTTATTATAATGGCCAGGACAAAGCCCAGATCTCAATCCTATTGAGCACTTTTGGGATGAACTTTGAACGGCGTATACGGGAAAAACCAAACAAACCAAAAATTTAGGAGAAGTGGAGGCACTTCTTCAAGAATGTTGGTCTGAAATTTCACATGAGGTTTACCAAAAGCTTGTAGAGAGCATGAATCGTAGAATAGAAGCAGTAATAAAAGCTTGTGGTTATCCCACCAGGTACTGAGGAATGTTTTATTATTACTTATAATTTTCACCAAAAATTAAGCATTTTTATTAAAAAACTTTATCAATATTGTAGTTTTAAATTTTATGAAGTTACAAGCTGGGAATTTCTTTTTGTTATGTTGTACATAATAAGAATTTTATTTAAAAAGAGTTTTATATTTTATTTTTTAACGATTTTTTTTTTCTCTCGAAGAATCACGTGATATAAAACAATGTCACGGGACTATGCGAAACATTAAATGCTAATAAATGTTTTGTAATAATAAAAAAATTATTCTTTATTAAAGTATACATAATTTTTTACGGCTTATTAAAATATTGATTAATTAGAAAAAGCCATTTTTTCTACAATTTACCGGGTGATCCTAAACTTTTTGCGCGAGAATGCATTCAGTAAAATTTATGGTCAAATTAGTTTTAACCGGTCTCTCCCATTTGTTATGGCAATGTGGGATATTGGTTCAAATAAAGTAATAAATGATTTAGTTAAGACATTATAAGCGAATTGTGAAAAAGTCATTGTAATAAAAAAAAGAGCGTCCTTAACCTAGACCCCCGGTTCAGGATCATTATCCTAGACCCCCGGGGTTCAGACAAAGCAAGCTAGACCTCCTTCTTTTTTTAGTAAAAAATTAATTACCAAAATTGTACCTTATTTTTTTAAATAAACATTTTTTTATCGTACACTTTTCTTACCGACTACCAAAAAATTGGCTAGCGAAATAAAATATTATTATATTTATACTTAGGATGCTATAACATAAATATGCCAATTTAAAGTGATACGGTATTTCTTTTAGTCTTCAGAACTCTATTAAATTTTTTTTAGTTTTTTTCTTTTGAGAGCGATGACTAACAAGCACATTTGTTTGAACCTTTATATTTACAATAAAAGAAGACGAATACTGCTTAATAGAACATTTTTCTTTTAAGATTCAAGAGGTATTTTAAATAAATTTTAATGGAATTTGTAGATTATACTATTTATTTACATACGTTAAATTTCTTGGTGCTGTTATAAATTTTTGGGATATAACACTTTTAATTATCTTATTCTCTCCTCTTGGGCTGTGAGTTGGTTTCAAAAAGTGGTTTAATTTTTCTTGAGTATTTTTTATTTTTTATATTAATTATTTACTTGGTGTATTTGAAAATAGTGTAATAAAGAAAATATATTTTGGTAAAATATAATGCATTGATTAAACATAATTACAATACATTGAATAAGTAAAATTACGTATTACTATCTTTATGAACATAAAATCCAAATTCAACACTATCGTTCATAACATTTTTTGCCATATTTAAAGGAATACCTCCAAGATCCTCTGCAATAAGCCTAATCGCAGTTTCAGGTACCAAAACTTGGACTAAATACTGTGATGAGGATTGTGGAGCACAAAGGTTTTCGGTCAATATTCTAGGTTGAACAAACATTTCGATCAAAGTCTTTGAGATAACTTCTAAACCTTTAGGCCCGTAATATCCAGGCTAAAAATTGTGAATAAAATTTATTAAAATTAAATTAATAATATTAAACGAAAAAATGCCAATTTTAGACTTACTTGAAAAGATTCAAAATAATTGATTTGATATAATGGATGATCCACTTTTGATTTACCTATTTCTTGAATTCTTTTAACTGCATCTACACGAAATTCACTATAACGTTGACCTTTTATAATTTTTAGCAAATCTGACTTCAATTCTGTAATTCGATTAGGTAACTTTGCAAAATCTATATACAATGGATATCCTTTTTCAATCCCACAGGGAATGATTGTTCCTTCACCTTTATGAACTAGACAAAACTCATATTGTTCAACTATAGTACAAGCTGATTCTGTTATATAAATCAGAAAATTAAGTTAATCATTTTATTAAAGGGAATTTTATTTAAAACATTGTAATACTTACTTTTTCCCGTTGAGATATCATTTAAATACTCTGAAACTTTTGATGGTAATGGATTTGGTAAAGTTTCATCACAATAAGGACATTCAATATTTTTGTCTTGATCGTTTTCTTAATTTAATGATTTTTAAAATTAATGATATACTAACCATTAATATAAAGGATCAGATGCATGAACATTTAAAAATACACTTACCTAAATTTAATTTATTAGAAAGAAAATCAGGTTCGTCAAAATGTGGAACTTGAGGAGAAGGTAAAGTACAATGTTGTGAAAGTGTTGTAAGATTTTGAATTTCATGTAATGGTTGTATATTCTGTGTTATGTAAATTGGTTCACAATTATCAAAACCAATGTTTTCTGACATATTATTATTAGTATTTTCATCAGTTTTTTTCTTTTTTTTATTATTAGATTTATCAGTTAATTCTCCTGCACTTTTAATTCTCTTATTAGATGGACGACCTTTTCCACGAACTACTAAGGGATTTTTTACTGTTGGTATAATATTCAAAGTGTTGGATTGTACTTTGAATTGTGCTTTATTCAGATTTTCAACTTCAGAAGTAAATATTTCATTGAAAGAAATATATAAAGTTTTAGATATTATAGGATTTTGCGTTACAAATCGTTGTATCTTTTGTAATAATCGTGTAAGCATATATTGATGATTTTGATCTTGATCATCATTAGATTGATTGTTAGATAATTGTTGTGAAGTTGGTGAAGTTGAAAAATTGATATAAGCATTAATAAGATTTTCTTCACTTGGATTTTTTTTCCATCGTTCATAAAAAAGGCTAGTTGGAAGCTCTTTTAAATTTAATTGTACTGCAGTACGAAAAATATGTCGGCATATAAAACCTGAAAATTGAGTATATCCACAAGAACATGTAAAACAATTAGAATTAGAATTGTATTTTACAATTCTTCCATTTGTTTCTTTTTCAAATCTTTGAACTTGAAAAATTAATTCAGCATTATTTTCTTGACTGTATAAATGTAAATAAATTTATTACTATAAAATATAATTAATTACAATAATTGTATAATAAATATATAATACCTTGAAATATTTTCACAGCTATATGTAAAAGATTGCATCAGTTGTTCTTGAGTTTTTTTAAGTGAATAGGTAGTTAATATTGACGCAGCTTGACGTTCAAATGGACTTATAGTTTTGTATAAAACGTTAAAATTATCTTGTTGATATACATAAAATTCAGTTTTTTCTATTTGCGCGTCTAATGCTGATTGAAATGCAGTAATAAATGTCAATAAAGATGTGCTTGCATCTAAGTAACCTTTCATCATATTATTCATAGACTCTCCACGTTGCGTGGTAGTCATATCAGCCATAAATACATTACAATTAAAGCAAGCTGCCCACTTTTCTTTTGTTTTTTCCATTCGTGATAAATAAGTTGATGCAAGTGGATAAGATGTTTTAATCACATCCCATTGAGAGAGAAATTTTGAAATATCCATTTCTCCAAAGCATTTATAAAGGTCATTTATAAATGATGTCCATTTATTACCAAGTTTCGCAGATAAATTTTTCATAACATTTTTCATTAAATGCCATTGACATAAGCGATGCTTTGTACCTAATGGTCGCAAAACTTTTGAGTAAGCATTAGCCATTGCACGATCATCATCAGTAAGAATAACTAACGGTGCATGCTGATTAACCATTTCAAGGAATTTGGTAAATACCCAAATAAAATTATCTTCTGTTTCATCAATCATCAGCGCGCCGGCAAAACATATACTATGCCCATAGTTATTTACTCCCGTAAAAATACCAAATGGCATTTGAAAGCGATTTGTCTTATACGTATTGTCAAATACCACTATATCATTAAATCTACTATAATTAATACGTTGTTCAGGGAACATCCAAATTACACGCTCTAATCTTTGTGTATTATTATTAATATCTATATAATAAAAAAATTCGTCATTATCATATTTAAATTGCTCTAATACTTTTATAAACTCTTCAGCGTCAAATTCCTTCTTTTCTGAACCAGAACCTTCCAATTGATAGATAAAGTTATAAATATCATTGTATACCCATGTAACACAATCACCAAACTCCTCTTTTAAAATTGCACGTATAGTTGGAACATCTACACCAGCACGACGTAATAATGCAATTCGTTGCTTAACATCATCAGGAATATTCCGTTCATTAGACATGAAAAATCGATGGTATTCATCAACCATTTGATGATTATGAGTAAGGTTCATGTTAATAATATACCATAAACCATTGGAACTATCCAAAGAAGCACGAATATAAAAAGAACAGTTACAACGTTGAGATTTTCGATTTCGTTCTTTGATATTTGAGTTTTCATTATCTAAAATATATTCCTTTGGCTCAGAACAACCAGCTCTAGAGCATAATAATGTTCTTTTTCGAAGTTTTTTTGTTATATTCTCTTGTTCTTTAGTATTTTTATTTTTGGTAGTATTTACATATTCAACCTTTCCAAGTCTAATAACAAAACCAAGATTACGTGCATAACTTTTAATTTTATTAACAAACTCATCATGATTTTTGAAATTATCGCCAACTTGAGGTTGATAAGTTTGGGGGGAGGTCAAGTCTTTAGTCATACTGTGGCTCTATTATATTTTACTACGATATATGGAAAAACTTTTAGGAAAAACTTTATTCCGAAAATACTGCGGAAGACTTCGTGTAAACTTTTACGCGTAATTTTTTTTTATTATATAAATAACCAATAATAACTGTAAATACTGTATATGGAAATAAATCTTCTTTCCAAATTAAGTTATAGGTCTAGGATAATAAACCTGAACCCCCATGGTCCAGAATAATTGACTTGAACCCCCGGTCTAGGTTAAGTTTTCTCTAAAAAAAAAGAAAAAAAAATTTAATTTCAAAGTCACGTGAAAAATTTTGCTTACTACTGTATTTACTATTTAAATATAAAAATTAAACTATCACTTTTTCTAATTATGATGAATCAGAAATATCGTCAAATGCTTTTTTTTTAGCTAATTTAAAAAAAAAGTAGAAATTATAACTAATCTAAAATATGCAATAAATGCCGCTTTAAAAGAGTTGAAAAAAAGGTTAAATGCTCTAAGGCGCCCTAACTGTCCGTCAGGCGGAGGAAGTTAAAGACTAGTATATTATAAAATTCGTCGATGTTTAGTTTATACATATTGTACATAATGTGATTTCCAACTTTAACTAGGCTACATAGAATCACGTGTCACAGCACATGCGAATTTATATAGGACCCATGAATATAACCTAATACGTGATGGATCTTAGGATCTATTGAGTAATTATCATCTCTCAATCTTTGCCTACTCATCTATTGAAATAATAAAAATAACCCAAGAAACAAATGATATTATAATATTAATAATTTTTTTTATAATGAAATTGTCTATTTCTTGATTTAATTGATTTAATTGTAATACTTTTCGATCAATTAGTCGTTGAACTTGATTAAAATCATAATCTCGATAACGCTTTTTAATTGGAATCATTATTAATTTTATAGGTGGAATTAATTTATTAAATATCGGACCAAAATAATCTACCAATACTGATCTTCTTGTTGAATTATTACTAGAATCCGTTATCATCCGATTTTTTGAATTTATTTTATTATCAATATAGATATTTTCAATATTTAATCTTCTATCATTTGATATTATTAATTCGTTATTTAATTCTATGGTTCCTTTGTTTGATTCAGAAATTGTTCCATATTTTACTAATAAATTATATTCCTTTTTATTAGTAGTAGTATCAATAATTATATTATATTCAGAAGAAATTATTGTTTTAAGTCCTAAAACAACATCTTGCATATTTGGACGTTCATGTGGTTCATATCTCCAACATTCTAATAATATAAATTATTGTGAATTATAAATATAACTTCTATAAAAACAAATAGCTTCAATTTATTACCTTACCTATATATAAATTACTATATTTAACGGGAGTGCCATCAATAATTTCTAAACGTTCATCATGATTAGAAAATGGTAAATATCCACTTGAAATTTGCCACATCAAAATCCCAACGCTATATACATCAGATTTTTTATTCAATTTGTAATTTTGACCTTCGTTTAAAGCTTTTGGATCCATATAAGGTATTGCACCGAATATTTTTGATGGATCACTAGACGAAGTAATTTTGTTTGACAAGCCAAAATCTGCCAATTTTATCTTTTTCTGATGTATTAATATATTTTCCGCATGCTATAGTAATAATTATGTTAATATTAATAAATTATTTTATACAAAAATCAATAAATCAAAAGTTATAAATTATTACCAAATCACAATGAATGATATCGCATTCATGTATACACGCTACTGCACTGGCTAGTTGCAATGCTAACCGATATTTATCATTCCATTCAAGCTTATTAAAATGCTCATTTAAGTAAGTTGACAATGTACCACTATCTGCATATTCTAAAATCAGTGAGTACGTTCTAGTTGCGCGTGATTGACCTGAATAAGAAATTTATCTTATTAAAAAAGAATCATTTACGCATGATACACTGACGGTAAGACTTACCAGTTTCTCCTTTTGTGATTCCATAGAACCGTATAATGTTTTCATGAAAATCAACCCTTTTTTGTAATTTTAACTTTAGAAAAATTAAAAATATTAGTTAATAATTACCAAAAAGTCATATATCAGCATATTTATATTTTATTATTACTATGATTTTAATACCTCGTTCACAACCTCTTTTATCGTTTTATTATCATTAAACTTTTTTATAGCAAAAATTGTATCATTATTTTTCCAATTGGCACGAAAGACGCTTCCAAATAAACCTTTTCCTATTGGTTCTAAATTATTGAAGTCTGAAAATTCATAATATATAATATGTTCTTCAGCAATCGATCTTTCTAACCAATCCCGTGATTCGTTTTCATAATCTGACATTTTTCTTGGAATTTTTATTAATATTTTTTTTTTTTGGTTTTTATTAGGTTTATAAAGAGAGAAGAAATTTAATTTATTTCTCATTTACTAACACTATTTAATAATAGTTATTAAGTTAGTTACACTACATACTCGGGGCAAAATTGTTATGCTTCTTGACCAAATAGGGTTAGTAATTCAGTCACCGGACATGTCCACCCTAAATAAACATTTGTTGATCACTTGCAAAATAATCATTTATAACAAATAAGGGGAAATTGTTGAACATATTTGTATTTTAAGTTTGTATCATTCAATGGTTCAAAGAAATTTCTTCCAAATTTAGATGCTTTCGTGTTAAAAAAGACTGAACGGTACATTATTTGATATATTTTAACACACATATTAATCAAATTTCTGCAAAAAAAAATTTTTCATTTAACCACATATGTATAGTTTAAGCACTATTCATTGTTAAATGAAATATTATTTTACAGTTAAAAAGTGTTTGTCATGATATTAATAGTTATTTTTATAAAAATTTATTTTTTTTTTACTAAAAATAATGATCAGAAAAAAAGTGTAGCACACTAAAACATTAAATGCAGCTATTACTGTATTCAGATCAAAAAAGAGAAAGTTGAAAGATAATAAGTATTTAATAACCGTTATTACTTTTTATCCCCTAAAAATTTCGGAATATTTATTTATGACGTATAATATTATTATAACACGTAAGGACCGAAATTTATCCATTATTGACCTGTCTTATTAAAGTTATATTAAAGTAAGATTTCATTTTTTAAATGCGTCATTTGTAGAGCGCATGACAGTCTATCAAATTACTTAATTAGCATGTAAACGAAAATTCTAATCAGACGTAAATAGAGTATAGCAACTACAAATAAAGGTAACACTAGCGAGATAACCTTAATTTAGAAGTAGAATTTAATACTAATAAAACTATATTAAATATAACAACTGTATTAATATACAGCATACTATGTCGGTCCAATCAACTTAATAAATATTCTATTACTAGATATGATGATTTTTGGAACATCATAACAATATCTGATATTTCATTAAAAGTATTTCATAGGCCAGAAAAAATTTTTCTCATGAATTTTAAATTATCGGATAATGTGGAATTGGGAATAATCATGATACGTAACCCTGTACCGGGTGTAACCATACGTAAGCTTACGTTATAAATTATAAAAACAAATTTATGCAAGATTACACCCCGTCGCCTAAAAAAATTTCCAGAATGCTAAGTACTTTAAATTTAAATAATTAAGTTTAGTATAATAAATATTAAATCATATTTTTTCAAAATAAGTTTAAATTAATTCATATTTTGTATACTGTAAAATAATTTTCTTGTCGATATATTTGATTTTATGATTTTTTTAAAATTTTTTGTTTTCAATTCTTATTTTACAAATTGCAATATATTTTAATCATCATTTTTCATTTACAAAATTGAAGTTTCATCAATTAAAATCATTTGTAGATTTTCTTTTGGTCATCTTTTCTATTAACATATCAATCTTCTAATGTTTTATATTGACCAAAATAATAAATACGTTTCGTTGGTTCACGATTTTGAAAATGAGTATGATGGACGCTTCATAATCTGCTATAAGATTCGCCCAATGTCTTAACAAATTTTGCTTACTTTTTAGTTTGTGTTGCTTTTATACACGCCACAAAACAAAAATTTAATTGCCCAAAGCGAAGGGAGTATACAATATAAAAAATTTCAGTTACACGGTAGTACAAGAATTTTCCAATCACATCGTATCTTGATTAGTACAACGCCCATCTGTTTTTTGCGTTATAACAAATTTGAGTATTAATGTAAAATATTTCCTGTTATGGAGTAACGTAATAAATCATGTAACCTCCACTTTGATAATCTACGTCACCTATTTAACTGATAATGGCATAATCTTGAATGTTATAACTGCGGAATTTGGTATGACAGGAATGACATCTATAGATGTGCATGAATGTAGGTTATACGCATTTTGTCTGTGTAAGGCCGTTCCAACTTGATTATTTGTTTAACGTCCACCACCCCCCTCTATTTTTTTAAAAATTTGAGATCTAATAAACACTTATTATTAAATACCCCCTCTATTTTTGAAAAAATTTAAAAGCTAATAAACATATAATGATAAATAATCCCTTCTGAAATTTTCAAATTTTCCTATGTTTATTTATTTAGTTTGTTTAACTTAAGCCCCCCTCCCCCCTTAATTTTTTCAAAAGGCCTGGACGTTAAACAAACAATTAGGTTGCAACAGCCTAAGTTCTGCATCTTATACTAATAAATCGTTAACAAATACCATTTAACAACAACAACAAAAAAATGTTATAACTGCGGAAGAGGAGGATAATTTACTGCGGCAATTGCGTACACAAATTTTTATGTATTACAAAAAATGTTACCCTATAAAAAAAATTTTGGAAAAATCTCCGATAAATGATCATTTTTCTAGTTTTTATTCTGGAGAAACTAAGACATGTGATCAATTTTTTGAAAATTTTTTTATAGGGATCGTTCTGAAATAAAGAAATTTTTTTTTTAAAAAAAAAATAGTTTATTTTAAAAGAAAAATCATTTGGCTTTATACATACAAGATAAGATCTCACTTATATAGACCACTATATCCCAATCAAAAAGAGGTGTATTCAAATGTTGACGGTGAGAGACTGATATGCCAAACCGTCATGAAATTTCAGCACTTTCATCTATTTAGATATAGTTGAAAAATTGTGGTAAAGACTTGTTCTACGAAAAATATGAGTGATTGAAAAAAGTTAGAACAAAAATGCTAAAAAGAGAATATTTATCGCCTTCTTCAAATCTAAATAACACAATTGATTTCCAAAATTTGTGATTATCAGCAATCTTATTGAACCATTATTTAAAAAAAGACTGATTCCTGGAGGAAATATTGGTGAACCCTCAATTCTTCACGTTAAAATTTGTGTAACATTAATGTTTTAAACAAGGAAACTACTAGAAGAATCGCTAGTAATCAGTCTTTTTGGTTTCAACTGATGATAATCACGAATTTTTGAAAACCTTATTTTAAGGGTGATCTTATTTTAAGGGTGTTACTTATAGGTCGCAACTAATTTGAAAAGGCGACAAATCCGATCAAATGATCATTTTTAAGTGAATAAAACTATCCGTTCAACAAATTTTCAATCGGGTTTACAGTAACAGATATATCCGGCAGATCAATGGATTGCGGAACTGTTTACAAATTCTACTAAAAGAAGAGACACTCAAAATAAAAACATTAACCCGTTTACTAAACGCATTTGTGTATTCAAGTTGAGTTAAACTCTCGAGACAAGAGAATTTTTTAACTCGAACCATATAGAATCACATGATATTATTAACGCCGGCCAACAGTTGGCCAACGCTATTGTAATTTCAGTTAGCACTAGCCTTATTCCGGACACATTCAATTTCAAAAATAACATATATTACTATGGATTTTTTTTTATCGCTACGGCGATATATCGCTAGTCCTCAAATGTCATGTGTTTAGACTATTATCATGTGATTAGTTTATTGTTATTTTTATTAAAGCAAAGCAATGATAACAAGAAGTAGGTTTAACTCCCTTTCGAGGGTATATATCCTGTTTAATTGTTTATCCTAACTTCACATAAAATAAATAAATTAATTAATTAAAGCAAAGCAATAACTATACAAATTAATTATTAACAATTATTAACATATTACTATTATCTTTCTATTGATACATTCTTTCGATTAATACATTTTTTCTATTGATACATTATTTCTATTCATGCATTCTAATTAATTATTCCTGACATTAAATTTCTTGTTCCTAGTTATAGAAATAAAATTTAATGTAACTTGTGTAAGAAACCATAATATTTACATATGCTATAGCCGGATCAGAATCAGTGATAATAACAACTGGTCGAATTCCAGTAGCTTCAACAATATTATTGAACATCCAAATATGCGAATCAAGACTTTCATCAATCAATAGTCCTTGAGCAAGTATCAAATTTTTTCGATCATTATTAAATCCAACAATTAAAGACAACGCCATACCATAGCGATTAGTCTTATGAGTAACATCATTTATAACACAGTCAGAATATTTCACCCAATTCTCAACTTGATATGGCGTCATCCAAGACAAATGAGTTAAAGTATTATCTTCATCCAAACCACGAAATATAAGCCAACGAGAATCAATTTCCTTTTGACTATCAAGCCAATTAGAAAGTTTAGCTGCATCATTTAATAATGATTCCTTTGTAGGTCAAAATCTTTGAATAGTGTTGTAAAGTTCTCATAAATAAAGTGGGTGGGTTGGATATTTCCCCTCAAGGAATTTTCTTTGTACTGTAGCTCCAAACTTACAAGAAACTGTCATAAATTTGATATCTTCGATCATTGAATCAGTAAATTTTCTAGAATCTTCAAATTCAACTATTGATACATCTAAAGGATGGTTATATTGTTCAACTATCTTATTAATAATCACATATTCCTCAGGGGTTTTCAATTTTGGGCATGATGCATTAACAACAAACGGACAACCAATTTTTTTTGTAACAGTGTCTCTAGTAGAATTTGATTCATAGGTACGACTGTGAGAACATATATATGTGTGATGACGGATGATACGTTCCAAATATACTACACGATCCTTAATAATCCGAAAGCCCTGCTACTTGGCCCACATGATAATAAAATTTTCACAAGCTTCCCATGATTCAAACTTCCTTTCCGAATACAATAATGTATGGTGATTCTCATTAGACAAGATCATTTCGTTACCTATATTATTGCAATCATCTAAAAAAAAATAAATAAATAATTAGTAAATTATAAAGTCCACATTACTAACACTAACCCACTATCCTAATCTAACCCTAACCTTAATCCAAACCCTAATCCAACATACCCTAACCCTAACCCTAACCCTAACCTATACATACCATATGTAAATTCTGAGGTTTGAGTGTCTTTGCTAGCCTCTTCTTCCATATTTTCCATAAAGTAGTAAATAAAGTAGTTTACATTCAATATTAATGAAAAAAAGGTATGTTTATGTTCAATATTAGCGAAAAAATAGTGTTTTACGTTCAAATATTAATGAAAGTAATAGCTAAAATGAAAACATTTTGAAAGAGAGAGAGAAAAGCCGTGGGAAATACTGATCTACTTGATAATTGAAAGTTTATTAAAAGTATAATTCACGTGATTATAGTTTATTTTACATCATTACAATAAAATGATTACGCAAATCCATATCTATTACATAATTAAACCAATCAAATCACATGACAAATGGGTATAGCGATAAATCACATATGTGATAAATCATAATTTTCTATTATTATATATACTTTATCGCTGTTTTCAAAATGATGTACGCAGTTAAATTTGAAGAAAACTGAAACCTGGATAAAAACTGGACAAAATATAGATAATAACCAAATGAAAACTGGGCGAATATTGGTATTCGAGTATACAATCACAAATAAACTGCATACACCATTCTGAAAACGGTGATAAAGATCTCATCATTATATTCATTAATTTCATTAATTGATTATATAATTTTAAAATAAAATTTTCAATTCATGTTACACAGGTCGAAAAGTGAAAAATCAGGCATCAATCAGTTACCAATCGGTCACCAATCAGGTACCTGATTGGTGACCGATTGGTGACTGATTTTTCACTTTTCAACCTGTGTTATAAATTATAATACAATGATTTTTATTTAATCTTCATATTTATATACAAAAAATTGAAGCTTCATCAATTAAAATTCAAATCCTTTATAAATAAGAATCTTCTAATATATTAGATTGTCCAAAATAATAAATATGTTTTGGTTCAAGTTTATAATCTGCTATAAGATTCGCTCGATGACTTAATAATGCTCATCTATTTTAGTTTATGATATTATACTAAAACAACAAATGTATAAATAAAAGTTAATAATAATTAAATTTATTTTAAAAAAAAAAAGACTTTACACCGTAAGAATAGCAATTATCAGTTATGATTTGTAATAATTACAAGGGATATACAAACAATCAAAGTAAGCAAATTATCTTCATTTTTTGAACCAAATTATCAATAATCCTAGCAAATATTATAGCTTTGGAAAAAGATTTATAGCAAATAGATTCATCATACTCATTCATAAAATCTGTGCATCTATTTATAATAAATAGATAAATATAGTTTAATTTAAAATGAAACGAATAAAATAATAAAGTTTTCATACCAAGTTACCAATATTATGTGTCCGAATTTATACATTACAATCGACATAAGTAAAAGGAGCAGAATTACGATAATTATTATACTATAAAAATAAATACCAATATCTGTTGAGAGGAAGATAAGTAAGAATAATACTTCTTATTAAATTAATAGCTAATACATATTTTATACGTACCTGTCAATCGGAGATATAAAAAATTTGTATATTTTTATATAGATGATGATCAATTGCAAATTAATAACTTACCAATTAAGAAAATGGAAAAATGAACATTTATAAGCATTTAAGTTACAGTCAGAACTTGATATAACGATTCGTGATAAACCGATTTTAGCCTATAATGAACTTTTTTCTCAAACCAAAACCGTCTATATTAAATTTTATCACTATATACCGATTTTATTATAAATTTCGTGATATTATATATAACGAAGTTTGATCATAAACCAGTTATATGTATTTATTATTCGCGATAAGCCGATTACCACCTAACTCTGGCCAGAATTAACTTATTCCCAGCTGGCACTATGCAGCGCAGCAGATCACCTGACATTTATGCCTTAATTTTGGAATTTAATAATTTCTGTAAGAATATGATATTAATAATAAACAAATTAGCACAACATGTAATACAATTAAAATCATTTTTTTTATTAATAAAAATTTGGTATACCGAATTTTTATATTTTTTACTATATAATCAGTATATTAAGAATATTTGATTTATCAAATATCTGATATAACGATCCAAAATTGCCTAACCGGAGGGTTCATTATATCGAGTTCTGACTGTATTTTCATTTAATGGAAGTTGTGCTTAAAAGTTAAGATATTGAATATTTCACCAAAATAATTCTTAGGTCCATGATAATAGAATTGTAATACTTCAGTAATAAGTTGATAAACTGCCAAATAATAAAACACGAAAATTAATACCAATAAAAAATTTCCATTTATAATATTGCCATTATTCAAATATGCCCAACTAACTGCTAGTTAATATAAAACAAATAGAAATCAGATAAAGAGAAACAAAAATAAATTTCTTGCTTCTTGCCAACGAAAATTAATGATTGTTTCAGTTACTGGATCGTCATAAATATTGTCATCATTCTCATTCAATATCATCTTAGAAAAAGGGCTTAGCCTACAATATCCATTAGTTTTAAATAAATCCAAAATACTATCGTACTACTTATAGTTATTATTACTATCAGTATTATTAATATTTACATAATTCAAGTCTATATATAGTTATATAGTTCTTTTGCTTGATCCAGAAATTTTTTTACTTATCTCCAACAAATTATTCTCCTTTTCGTTTTAATAATAGTTTCAAAAATTTCTTCATGTTGTTCAAAAGAAACCATTGTCATAAGATTGATTATTCTTGAAAGGAGGTATACACAATTGTTATTATTAAAAAAACATAACATTTTTTTATTATAGCTAATTTAAAATAATGTTAAAAAAGTTAAAAACATCAAAATAACATTTTTTTTATTATAGTTAATTTAAAAAAATGTCAAAATAACGTTTTTTTTACAGTTAATTCGTAATTCGGCAATCACGTGTAGTATTTTTATAATTAATTTTCGGGGGATTTTACTATTTATAGATGCAAATGATCGTCAAATACAAGAAATACCATACTATTAAAAATTTTTCTAGAATAATCCAATTGTACTAAAAATCACATGTGTTGTTTGTGAAACGTGTATCATTTTTAGACGAAAAAAAAATTTTTTGTTTATATGTTCATTTTTATGTTTTATTTGGGGCACCTGTGGATTCCAGCAATGACGCTATATATAATATTTTAACAATTTCGCTCTGAATAAACTGAAAATTAATTTACTTAACTTCTATTTATAATTTATAAGTTTATAACCATTTTTTTGTATATAAATTTGTATTTTTGAAATATTGTTTTATTCAAAACTTATGTATTATTAACGTAAGTACTATGGCTGATTTTGCACTTGACGCTCTAAAGCTATAGCCGCCATTTCACGTTTACAAGCTGCAGAATATCTACTAATCCAATTTTCAATTGTTTCTATTTTTGGTATTATTTCAGGATCCAACTCTCCACTATTTGCCATATGGATAAGTTCTGATAACATATCATTAGCTGAGTATCGATCACTTTTATCAGCATTACCTGCATGAAAAAAACCTTGCAATAATGCAATAACCTTTTTTGACATTCTTGCTCCACCTCTTTTTCCAAACTTTTGATTTGCTTTTAACGCCCGTCCAGATGCAAGTTGAAATTCTGCATTAACACTATAATATAAGCAGAAGTCAATCTAATTATTTTATAACTCAGTTTAAAAACAAGTAATATAAAATAGGGTTGGTTTTCTTACTTGAAATTATTTTCTGTATCTACAATTCCATTGTTAATTTGCACTAAATTTTCATTAGGTGTATTTATTCATAGATGCTTAGAAGAGGTATCTAAAAATTGAATAATTTAGCAATTATTGGGTTTATAGAGTAACAAATTAGAAAAAAATCACCAGAATTCGGCACTGGTATAGTCCACAAAGATTTTGGCACAGAAGGTGTAGAAATCATTGGATTTGGTTTCGTTATTTCAATTTTTGATGAATTTCGTGTTTGTATAGGAGAATAATTGGTAAAACTACCTATATTTGGCAAGGTACGTGCTTGTATAGACCCTGCAAATGGCCCATTGATTGGCCATTTCCATTCATTCATATTAGATATCCCAACCAATGATTTTATCTTTTTATCAGTTTTTTCACGATTAGGATTTATTTCCCCTACTGATGTACCACATAGATCTTTGATTGAATTTTCTATATCACTGCCTTCTCTAATTTCAAACCCAATTCTAACATATCTTTTAATGGAATGCGCAATCTATGTGAACCATTTTTAGTACTCTAAAAAAATAATAATTGTTATGTATTTATTAGATCTGACCTGTGCGTGGTGAGAATCTATAGCCGTTTTTGCCTCTCCAGCCTCCAAAAAAATCCAACTCTTTACTTCAATATCGTACCAATCCTTCCAATGTGCCATTATAATCATCATTTCACTGTTGTGGTAATGAGGTCCGTTATCTGAGATTAATGTAACCCATTTTGGCTTATTGTTCATAACTTCAAATACTGCGTGAAGTGAAGAAGCAGTAAACCATGCGTCCTGTCTTGTATCTGCTGACCAGTGGTCAAATGCGGCCACATTTAGTTTTTCATTTTCCGATTTGGTATACATCAATATAGAATGTAAAGTCCAACCCTTTTTTCCAAAAAATTCAGACTTGGATTCTCGTGCTGATTTTGGTAAGATACGCATCTTATAGTCAACAATAAGTATAGCCCCATCATTATCTAATTCTAATAAATTTGCTTGAACCTGTGCATTAAGATATACTTTTCGCGTTTGATGTGCCAAATAATGAAGTAATTTTTCTTTTTTATCATCTATAAGTTGTATTTCTTCAGCTGGGAGAATTGATTCCAATTTATCAAAAAATGAATAAAGTTTTGGACAATGCGAACACCTTATACTATGCATCTTATTACATTCACCAAATGCATAAGGTAAGCAGTGATCAATACATTCATCATGTTCAGCATGACCATTACTTTCAACGCTAATTTCACGTACATATTCTCTTTTCATATGACGTTTAATTAGTTCTACATCTTGTAATAATTTATTCTATATTTTTTTTTTTTAAAAAAAAAAAAAAAAATGTAAAAAATAATTTATGAATAAAGTACGGAAATTATGTAAATTACATACTTGAACTGAAAGATTTTCAACATGCAATCTTATAATTTTAGCTAAATCATCAAATACTTCATATCCGTATTCTGCACAAATTGAACACAACCCTCCCAAGTCTTCACGATACCTATATGGACCATCTTCAATCCGTCCCATAAATGCCGTTCTTTTCATACCATTAGGATAAATTTCTGAAAATCTTTTCCATAATGATTCTTTTTGATCAAGCAGGTAAAGAATCGGACGATTAGTTCTTGGATCAACCTTATACGAACTCATACTAACATTTGCTTTGTCTGAAAAAAAAGCTTCAAATTGGTCTTCTATTTCTTTAGTAAAAGGTGGGCTACGTATAATTATAGGTTTTTTTATTTGTCGGCATCCTGAACCATTGAGTGTAGCATATTTTCTTGCCGCATTAATAGTTGTAGGTGAAACCTAAATTAATATCATCAAATTTATTTAGAATATTTCACGAAGATATACAAGAATATAGTTCATATTATATTTACTCCAAGTCTATTTTGTAATTCCTGATAAGAAAATTGATGTGCAATAATGGATAAAATTCGTCGTATCCCATCAGGACCTTTTGGATTTTGTGTTAAACTTTTCGCAAAACAATCCCAAAATATTTGTGACGGATTTTGAATACTTGATGGATATGGATTTAAAAAGCCTAGTTGAAAGAGATTCTTCAAAGCATTTTTATCATCCGTAGGATCTAAAGATCGTGACCAAAATTTATGCTGTTTTTTATATGAATTTTGATAATTCCTAATGTAAGACGAGATAAATCAATTATAAAATACAATTACCGGAGATACTTCACTATTAAAAGGTGTTATATCTGTACAACCAGCAGCTTTAAGCATAGAGCTCCAAGCTTGCATTTCACAATCACTAAATTGGTAATTTTTTGGATATAAATTTGTAAGGATTGTATTTATTTCAATAATATTTCCACCAGACTCCCACTGTTTAAATAAATGTAACCAATTTATTCCAACAATAGTTCGTCTTTTGAGGTGATATTCGTATAAACTATTCATTAGTTCTTCATTACTCCATTGAGATGGTTGACACTTTGGAATATATAATCGTCGTAACGCAGATCGCGTATATGCATGCTCAAGCCCAAATAATTGTGTACCTTGGAATTTTCCCAAAATTCCAATTTTTTGCCAAACTTCTACAGGTGAACTACCTTCATAATGTGAAATTTTAGTGCTATTATTCCATACTTCTACTATGGACTTGTTTTTTATAAATTTTTGAACAAAAATACAACGTTCTTTTCTAAAAATATGAATAAAAGAAGCCATATATCCTTCTCCAGCACCCAACCAACTTTCTTTTTTAGAAGCACCTAAACTGAAAACCATAATGGTCAGTTTATCTGCTATACTAATAGAATAAGGGCGGAATTCTATATCTTGTAATAATTCGGTAAATATTGAATCCTTATCAAAACCCATAACCATTGAACCCGAAATTTTTGTTTGAGTTTTGAAAATTTGTCTATATAAAGAAGTAATTGCATTAGTTGGATTATCTTCAATTTCACTGGAATCAGAATCACATTGACAAGTATAACCAGGTTGGTTCAAATCAAATTTGTTTCCTTCTAAAATACGCATAGTAAATTTTTTTCCATTTATTTCTACTTGTGTTCTCATACCAATCCGAATAGGATACATCATTTCTATATCATTACTACTTTTTATTGTTGGAATAAACCACCAGTTTCGTGAAAACGGTCCATAATGTAAGCGGGGTTCAATTATTCCACAAGAAACTAACGTAACTGCTAGTTCGCGTCGTTTTATCATAAGTACGATAATATTTACACAATTTTTTAAACAATAACTATTTGTATATTTATATGATTATTATTTAATATGTAAAATTGTTAACTATAACGAAACTAGCCTTAACAAACACAGAATCACTATGGGTTTCTTGAGATTCACGAAGAATATGAAAAAATTATAAGTTATTAACCCGAAAATCAATTACGTGGCTTATATGCACGTGCTACACATGATCGACGAATTACGAATTAATTAAAAAATTTCAAAATAACATTTTTTTACTATTGTTAATTAGCAGTTTTCGATGTGTCATTTCACGTGATTAATGTTATGTGATTTTTTTATTCATACAGTATATGTAATAATTATTGCATTAAAAATAGCAACTGGGCGGAACTAAAGATGGTCATCGGTCTTTCATTTTTCTTGGCGCAGTAGGGCCGGTCCTGAGACTGACCTGGTCTTTGTATCGGTTTTTATACTGTATATAAGTTATTACATGCATATTGATTCGCCTTATTTTTAGAAAAGACTGTCTCCAAGGAAAAAAGAAAATTAACGTTAATAAAGTATAATAAATCCATCTTTATACATGATATTTTCTTATAATATACGTCTGGAATGGTTCCTATAAATTTATACAATTAGTGTTCATTTATAAAGGAAGACTGTTCCTAGTAAAGTAATAGAAAAAAGTTTTTATTTGCAGAAAAAAGAAAAAAGACTGATCAGTCTTAAAAAGACTGCAGTCCTTAAAAGACCATCAGTCTTATTGTACGTGTTACAGGACCGAAAGACCGCGGTCCTACACCAAGATGGACCAGTCTGTCTTTTTAAGGTGTAGGACTGCGAGACCATGGTCTTTTAGGACCAATGACTATCTTTAGGCAGAACTGACAAGTAATAAAGAATTTTACTGGTGTATACAAATAAGTATAAATATCAGAAAAGGTCTTCTCTCCCATTTGTTACAGCAATGCAAAATTTATGGAAACTTGTTAATAGAACATAAGAAAAAAAAGAATCCGCAAAATTTGAGAATTTAAATCTGGATAATAGACTAAATTTATTAAATTACGTGAATGTGTTGATTAAAGTCATGTGAAACCTTTCAAAAAATTTTCTCAAAAAAATTAAACCACCACTTTTCCTCTAATTTGAATTAATTTTGTTGAATTAGAAATTATTGTCAAATGCTTAAAAAAAATTAATAAAAAAAAATGAAATTAACAAAAAAAAATGTAATAAATATCACTCTAACTAAAGACTAATACATCGCCGATGTTTAGTTGATATATAATGAGATAAACCTATTATTCCAACTACATAATGGGTAATTAGGTTATCCAATAGGTTACTACATAGAATCATATGTACGCAGCACAATGCAATTTAAATAGAACCAATGAATAGACAACCTAGTTATCCTTTACTGCGTGATGAAATAAGAAGTATCCATTGAATGATTATTATCGTCACAATTGCCTACTGCCCTACTCAAATATTGAAATAATAGAAATAATCCAAGAAACAAAATATATTATAATACCAATTAATTTTTTTATAATGGCATTATCTATTTCTTGATTTAATTGATTTAGTTGTAATTTTTTTTGATTAATTAGTTGTTGAATTTGATTAGAAGTATAACCTCGGTAATACTTTTTAATTGGAATTATTATTAATTTTATAAGGAGAATTAATTTATTAAATATCAAATCATAAAAATCTACTGATGCAGTTAAACTTGTTGAATTATTACTAGGAACTCTTATCACCCAATTTCGTAAAATTAAGATATTATTAATATAAATATTACTAATATTTAATCTTCTATTTGATGTCATTAATTTATTATTTAGATCTATGGTTGATTCGAAAATTAATCCATATGTTTCAAATAAATTATCTACTTTTTTGTTAGTAGCATCAATAATTATATCCTGTTGTTCAGAAAAAACCATTGTTTTAAGTTTTAAAACAACATCTTGCATATTTGGACGTTCATTTGATTCATATCTCCAACATTCTAATAATGTAAATTACTGTTAATTATTAAAATTTATTATACTAGTATTTGTATAGTTACTTAAAAAACAATCACTTTACCTGTGTATAAATTGCTATATTTGACAGGAGTACCATCAATAATTTCTTCTCTTTTACCATTCACTATAGATACGGTCAAACGTTTGTCGTTACTGATGCATTTTGTAGATTTTGAAGAAAATGGTGGATATCCACTTGAAATTTGCCACATTAAAATTCCAACGCTATATACATCAGATTTTTTATTTAATTTATAATTTATATCTTTATTTAAAGCTTTTGGATCCATATAACGTATTGCACCAAATAGGTTTGATGGGTTACTTGACGAAGAAATTTTTCTTGATAAACCAAAATCTGCTACTTTTATCATTTTCTGATGTATAAATATATTATCTGCATGCTATAATTATAAAAATTACGTTAGTATGTATTAATTAGATTGTACAAAAAACAATAAATTAGGGTTAAAAATTGTTACCAGATCGCAATGAATAATACCACATTCATGTATACACGCTACTGCGCTGGTTAGTTGTAACGATAACCGATATTTATCATTCCATTCAAGCTCATTAAAATACTCATTTAAATAAGTTGACAATGTACCACTGTCAGCATATTCTAAAATGAGTGAGTAAATTACATCTGACTGATCTGAATACGCATTAGTTAGAGAAAAAAATTTATCTATTAAAAAAGAATAATTTAATAATAAATTATGACATACGATAAGACTTAACAGTTTCTTTCTCTATTATGATTCCATGGAATCGTATAATGTTTTCATGAAAATCGACTCTTTTTTGTAATTTTACCTTTAAAAGAATTAAAATATTAATTAACAATTATTATTATATGGGGACGCCCGTAGCAAAAGGGGAATGGGATAGTTCCGTAATTTTAAAAAAAATCGCAATTTAAATCACATGATAAATTTGGCAGATCATCACTTAATTGTGAAATAAATTGACTTTCAGACCTTTTTTTTTTTATCTAAAACTAAATTTTACAGGCAATTTACTAAGAGTATTGATTTTCTTTTAATAAGTTTATGTTGCTTGTTAATTCTATAAAAGTAAAATGCAAATAATAAGAAAATTTCAAAATTAAACTTTTTTACTAATATATTATTAATAAAAAACCATATTTTCTTAATAATTAGACTAATAGACATATAATTATAATAAAATCTCAAATTTGAATTTTTTGGCCTATCCCCCCTTTTTGCTACGGGCGTCCCCATATACTGTATCAACACAAATATTATATTATTATTATTGTAATTTCTAATACCTCGTTGACAACCTGATTTGGCGTCGAATTATTATTATTAAACTTTTTTATAGCGAAAATTGTATCAGTATTTTTCCAATTAGCACGAAAGACACTTCCAAATGAACCTCTTCCTATTGGTTGTAAATTATTGAAGTCTGAAAATTCATAAAGTGTGATATATTCTTCGACAATCGATTTATCAAACCAATCTTGTGGATTGTTTACAAAATCTGACATATTTCTTGAGGTCTTTTTTCTTTTTATAGCAAATATAAGTACCGATAAAATAAAATAAATAATTTGTCCGATAGAAAACGCCATTTTTTTCAATATTTTATAATAATCAAAGTGTTGGTTTTTATTAATTTCAAAAGAACCAGGAAGAGAAATATATTATGTTAGTAATTAATTTATTCGATAGTTTTTTTTTAGATAGTTTTAGTTTTAACAAAAATTATAGTTAAGCAAAAAATATTGGGGTATTTTATATTAGTTTATGGTGGGATAATTTCGTATTTTCGTTTATTATATACTACGTAAAATCATAAAGTTACACTACACGTTGATCATTTTATTTATCATAACCATATAAGGAGTTGTTGGTTGCTATTTATATAAGACTTAGTCATTTTTTTTTCTTTCTAAAGTTCGACACATAACCACATCGTGTTAAAAAAGACTATACATTACTAAGGTTAGTTGACCGTAAGTAATAATTCGGATTATCAAACCTTGGTTACAATAAACTTTTTCTTTTTTTTGATAAAAAGAAGTGTTTTTTTCTAAATGGGATGGATAATGTTACACAAAGTTCATTGTGTTAACCACATTTAACAATATAATTATATTACTAAACCTTATTTTCCTTCAATTGTCTTTAAAAGTATTTATTAAAAAATAACGAAAAATAATGATTTTAAAAAAACAAGTGTAGCACACTAAAATGCTGCTATTAATGATTTTTCTAGAATTCATATCAAGAAAAGCATGTGAAAGTAGTTTCTTTTTTACGTCTAAAATGTTTATATCATATTGAGTAGCGATAATATTTCTTTAATAGGCTAGAAAAAATTTTTCAATAAAATATAAAATATTAAGTAAAAATAAAATTTCGGTTAATGATATATTTGTTACGGTATTATGCTTTATTGTTTTTTACTTTAACCGGTATACCGTAACCATGCGTAAGTTTACATTATAAATCATAAATTACGTAAGATTATGCAAACTTATGCAAGATTACATCTCCGTTGCAGAAACAAATGTATCGGCTGAACCCTCCTCATTGTAAAATGTCAGATCTGTCGTACAGGCCAAGAGCGGAATACAGTATATATATTAGTTTGTAACTCTTTTGATAGATTTCATAGTATACTGAGAGATATATATATATTTATCTTTATACCTCGTTAACAACCTCTTTTATCATCGTTCAGTATTATCAGTACTTTTCCAATTAGCATGAAAGACGCTTCCAAATGAACCATTTTCTATTGGTTGTAAAATCACGTGTGCAGAATAAGCCAATAAGAAAGCAGAATAAGGAAAGCCAATCGGAAACTGGGTATAAATTAGTAAAATGGTACCAATTTTCAGATAAAATAATTTAAAAATAAGTAAATTATTAGATACTAGTAGTCATAGAGGGATACCTCAACATGTTGTACTAAATTGTGGCCATTTATAGTCTTAGCAGTGAATTATTATGACTTAAATTTTTATAAAAGTTAATAACATATTCTTACACTATTTATTAACACTATAAACGTAATTACTAATATTTTGTGCATTACAATAAGACAAATCAAACTAAATTTTATCTTTTTACGATTAATATTTATCTATTTATTATATTTTATTGAATTTT
This sequence comes from Rhizophagus irregularis, assembly GCF_026210795.1. NCBI lineage: Eukaryota > Fungi > Glomeromycota > Glomeromycetes > Glomerales > Glomeraceae > Rhizophagus > Rhizophagus irregularis. The sequence continues at coordinate 2,621,573 of NC_089451.1, read as the reverse complement.
ATAATTTTGTAAAAATAAATTGCAAATTTTTACCAACAACAACCATCTAAATTACTATAGTTGTGAAGTAGGTCAAATTACACCTTACACAAATATCAAAATTATGCATAAGGAGTACGACATAGTTTATTGATATCAAAGTATTGTATAAAGTATAAACATAAAACAACTATTAATATCAAAAATCCTACTAAAAAAAAATAATACATTTATAATAAATTTGTATTAATTCTTATATAAAAATGAAAAAAAATTCACAATCATTTAATATAATGTACAGTACATACATATATATGGTATAAATAATATTGAAAATTTCAGGGAAATTGCCTGCAATTTTTTTTGTGTCGACAAACATTTACTTCCAAGTCAGTAATAAAAAAAACCAATTAATAATTAGTGAAATTTTGCGTATATATGAATTAACCAATTTTGAAATTGTAATCATTTAAGGGATAATTCATAATCCACGTTTTTCAAAATGAACTATATAATTCAAATATAAATAATATAAATAAATATACAGTATTTTATTATAATGTAAGTCAAGTCTTTAAGATATATTCATTAATTTATTTAAACAATAATTATTACATAGCAATTTGTAATTAATCATCATTTTATACACAAAAATTGAAGCTTCGTCAATTAAAGACATGTTTTGTAAATGTAGATTTTTCTACAAATCCTTTATAAAATAGCACCGGGATCTTCTTTTAGGTTCTTAATGTTTTATCAGTTCGAATTTTGATGATGTAACGCTACTGTCATGTGATTATCATGTGCTGTTCGGAATTACGAAAAGGTTGATATGTTTAATATGATCGAGTGATTGACATATCGAACATATTAAATATATAAAATATATTAGATTTAGATAGATTAGATATATTAAATTCATTAAATATGTGAAATTTGTTAAATATGTTAAATATGTTAAATTTATTAATTATTTAGATATATATTATATGTACAATTTTATTATAAATACAGGTCAATTTTTTTGTAGTGATATTTCTTTCAGATAACAACAGATAACGAAAAGATAATAAAGTTTTATTTAAAATAATAAAAGGTTATCTCATTATTGTTTATTGATAAGTTTTATTTGTGTGAAATCCTTTATTCGTGATTGAATGTATATATGCTGACATAAAGGACTATACTACACGTCTGATTGGATATTTTTCGATATACTGTACCATATATTATATACTGTTTATTATTATATATAAACCTTCTGCTTACATAATTAAATAATCTGCTTAATATTTTTAAGTGTTAAAGAACTGACCTAACACTACCTTTAGTTTGTATTGTTTAATATTTGACTCTACAACAACAAATAAAATATATATAAATAATTGATAAAAAAAACTTACCCATAAAAGCCATCAACATATTCTGTAAAATTGTTACAAATAAAACACTAGCGATCAAAGTAACTAAATCTACAGCCCAAAATCAAATTCATCTCTTTGATTCAAATTACTACAGTGCATACAACTTAGTCACAACAACCAAATTGATAAAATTCAAATTACTACTACTCCCTCAAAAAAAAAAATAATAAATGTAAAGTATTAATTATACAATAATAAAACAAAACAAACTTAACAAAGCTATAGTTTTAAATTTTCTATAAAATGTTTTTTAATATAGTAGCAATTCAAAGTTAAAATATTTTACTATATTTTGGCCACTTTACTCTGACCAAAATTATGTGTAAATCTGGCTAAAATTACTTTAGCTATATAAATCTGGCTAAAATTATATATAAATCTGGCCAGAATTAAGAATTATAATTTTAATTATATAAATCTAACCAATAAAATTGCAAGTTTAATGTATCATGTGATATAAATTGACATTTTAAATTTGGCCACTTAAAATTTTTTTGTTGTGACTAAGTTGCATGCACTGTACCTATCCTTAAATATCCAGCTTCTATTGATGTTGGATCTTTAGGTCCTGATTTAGGACTGGTGAAGATCTGGTCCTAAAAAGTCCTAACCAATAAAATAGCTAATAATATTATATAATGATATAATGATCAGATTTTCCGATTTTCGTAATTCTAATCTTTTCACATTTTTAATTTTTTAACGTGTACATGTAATAATGAGCAGTGTCTTTAACAATCCAAATGACGCGTTTATTCCAGATATTGATGACATAGTAGTTGATGAAATAGAGGAACCTTCACGTAAAACTGCTTCAATATAGTCTTATGTAACTTGTAAAATCCCTCTCATCCTGGAGTACCTGTATGTAAAACTTGTGGTTATGTATTTTCTACTAAGTCAGGAAATTCTAGTATTGGATGGCATCTTACAAGTAAACATTGTATAGTAATTCAAAAAGTTCGAAAACAAACAACCTTAAAGTTTAAATGTAAAGACCCATGGCCTGCAAAAGAGAAAGAAGAGCGAGATGATGCTGTTATTACTTGGATAATTGCTGACCAGCAACCTTTTAGAGTTGTTGAGAATGAAAAATTCGTTAATATGATGAATGTTTTTGATCCTTGCTATAAAATTCCTGACTGCCACCAAATTAAAGAGATGACTATCCAAGAATTTAATAAACGTCGTCTAAATATCCATTATGATATAAAAAAAATACCCGGAAAAGTCTCATTCACTGCTGACTTGTGGGCCTCAACATTAAGTAGTGAAGCATATCTTGGATTAACCATTCACTATATTGACGAAAACTGGACTCTCCGGCATTTTTTACTTGACATAATTCCGTTCAAAACTTATCATACAGGAATTAATATGGCGTCTGCGATTAATAGTGTTCTTAGTGAATTCAATTTAGTGAGTAAAGCACTAGCACTCACTATTGATAATGAATCTGCTATGATAGTATGTGGAAGAAGGTTATCAGAAGAATTTGAAAGAGCTTTAGATTATAATACTTCTTTTAGTCATTACCGCTGCTCAGCACATATTCTTAACCTTGCAGCTAAACAAGGATTGGAAATAGTTGATGAAGAAATTTTACGTGTGCGTAAGTTGATGGTAAAAATTAAAAATTCAGTTTTGTTATGTGATGATTTACGTGAGTCATGTTCTATGGAAAAAATGGAATATCTTCGACCTGAAGTTGATGTAGAAACCAGGTGGAATTCCACTTATTACATGCTTTGCAAACTTCAACGAATGGAAATGGCGTTAAAAATGCTTGCAATCAAACATGAAAATGTACGAGATTTAATGCCAAACACTTCAGCATGGAAAAAAATAAAGGTATAAAGATATATTTTTATTTATTTTTTCACAAAATTAGAAATCACTTTAATCGTAAAATACTTAAGAATAATAATAAACAATCAAAATAATAATAAAATACTCAATTTACTTAAAATAACTATAGGAAACAATAATCATTTTAGAACCACTTGAAAGAGCAACAAAAAATCTTTCGGGTTCAAAATATCCAACCATAGCCGACGTGCGATTCTATTTTAATGAAATTCGGGATCACTTAAAGTACTGTATGGAAAAAAATGATCAGTACATGTTAGCCGATTCAATAAATCAAAAGATCATGGAATACTGGACGATTCTTGATGATGCTACTACAATTGCAACAATTTTAGACCCACGAAATAAAATTACTGTCTTTGAATCAGGCGAACCAACAACAAAAGCAATTGTTACCTTAAAAGAACAATTTGCACTTTATTATAGCTAAACCCACGACTACTAACTTCTATTCCTAAAATTCCTAAAGAAAATAATGCATCAGGAAGGGAATATTTTCGCCAACTAAAGAAACAACGTTTAGGAGAAATTGGCGAAACACCGCAAGCTTCACCCTCATTACCTTCACATAATCCTGATTTTGCAGAAATAGAACGCTACCTAGCGTTGCCTTGTGATGAGAATGTAGAAGTAATTCTTTGGTGGCAAGCTCATTTCACTGAATTTCCGGTATTGTCATTAATGGCAAGGTATTATTTAGCCATACAATCCACAAGCGTTGCATGTGAACAGGGTAGGTGGTTTGGTGGTTAAAATAATTATTTAACGTCTTATTTTTTACACATTTCGTACTTATTTTACACAATTAGCATTTTCCATTGCTGGTAATACAATTACAAAAACCCAAAATCGACTGCAACTGGAAACTGCAAGAGCGTCCTTGTGTGCGAAGAGTTGGATAGATAATTGCGTTGGAGAAAAAAATGTGGCTTAATTAGAATTTATATTATGTCATTTATTAGTGTTTAACGATCTAAACTAAATAAGGTTTAGTATAAATAAACCACAATAAATTGTAAAAAATTAAAATATTATATTGAATTACATTTTTTTACTACATATAATAAAAGATTATCATTGATTTATCCCGAATAAAATTTAAATTATTATGTATATCTATAATAAATTAAATAATTATCATAAGAACTTAAAGTTCAGGACCAGGTCCAGAGACCTGGTCCTGGACCGGACCTGATAGGACTTAAGTCCTAGGACTCTTTATGCTAGGACCTGTCCGCGGGTCCGTTCAATAGGACTTGAAGGTCCTAGGACCAAGACCGGACCAGGACCGACCTAACCATCCCTATCTCTAGACGTAGGATTTCAAGTTCGATATCAAATGTTGTATCTATCAGCTTTGTATTGCTTTTGGAAATGCTAATGTTCTCGGAAAGAATGGAAACTATCTCCTTTAGACGTAGGGTTTCAAGTTCGAAATTGAACGTTGTATCTGTAACAACATCTGCGGCACTACCGGTGTATGTCGTTTCTTTTATTTTAATATTCTTAGTATCTCTAAGTAAAATAAACCTACATATGAAAAATAAAAGTTGAATTAATTTTATAAACTAAATGAATAAATTAATAAAGTTTTTGTATTACATTGTATGTGCGGATGCAAGTATAACAATTAACATAAATAAGAAGAACGGAAATATTTTCTTGAAAATAATTGTGACGCGATAGATATAGATGCCAATATCTATCAAGTGAAATAAAATAAGTTAATTAATAAAAATTATATGTAAAAATTATTTAATTTAAATCGAATAATTTTTTTTACTTGATATTTTTCGAAGGTATAAAATCTAAAATAATAAAATCTGGTAAATATATTTTTATATATAGATGATGATCAATAAATAACCTACCAGTTTGATCCAAAGCAGGAAAATAGAGAATGATATTCCCGCAGTATCAGATTCTATAACACTTTCAAAACCATCAGAAATTTGAAAATTTTTAAGCAATTTTGTCATTACCGCTACCGATAGTACAATGGAAATCATGTCAAAACTGTTAAATATTTTACCAAAATATTTTTTAAGTCCAAGATAATTAAACTGTAACAATTCAGTTACAAGTTGGTAATATGCCAAATAATAGAATATAATAATTAATGCCATTAAAAATTTTTCATTTATAATAGTACTATGATTCAAATATGCCCAGCTAATTAATACAAAGCAAATGGCAAAAATAAGAAATCGAAGAAATGAAAAAGGGCCCAACTTATTTCTCTCATTTTGTTTGATTTTGTATGATTTTGTTAAAAATATTATCCATAAAATTTTAAATAAATCCAAAATCCAATCATACCGTATATAGCTATTTTTACTATCAATATTATTAATATTCAATCTATTATTTGATAACATTAATTCATCATTTAAGTCTAAAGTTCCTTTGTTTGATCTAGAAGCTATTTTATGTATTTCAAATGAATTAAATGAATTATTCTCCGTTTCATTAATAAAATCAATAACTATATCATGTTTTTCAGAAGAAATTATTGTTTTAAGTTCTGAAACAACATCTTGCATATTTGGACGTTCATTTGGTTCATATCTCCAACATTCTAAATAATATGAATTACTGTTAATTATAAATGTAAATTCCATAAAAAAAATCATTAGTTATTATTTACCTGTATATAAATTACTATAATTAACGGGAGTACCAACAATAATTTCTTCTCGTTTACCATTTATTATAGATATGAAGATAAAACGTTCATCATAATTAGCGGACTTTGTAGAAAACGGTAAATATCCACTTGAAATTTGCCACATTAAAATTCCAACGCTATATACATCAGATTTTTTATTTAATTTATAATTTAGATCTTTATTTAAAGCTTTTGGATCCATATAAGGTATTGCACCAAATAGTTTTGACGGATTACTTGACGAAGAAATTTTTCTTGATAAACCAAAATCTGCTACTTTTATCTTTTTCCGATGCATAAGTATATTACCTGAATGCTGTTATAATTGCATTAATATTGATTAGTTTATTTGGTATAAAAATCAATAAATCAAAGTTATGAATTATTACCAGATCGCAATGAATAATATCACATTCATGCATATACGCTATCGCACTGGCTAGTTGCAATGCTAACTGATATTTATCATTCCATTTAAGCTCGTTAAAATGCTCATTTAAATAAGTTGTTAATGTACCACTGTCAGCGTATTCCAAAACCAGTGTGTATGTTTGTTGAACTACACATAAAAAAAAATTACATCTATTAAAAATAACTCATTTAATAATATTGTATGGTACATGATAAACCTACCAGTTTCTTCTATTTTTGTGATTCCATAGAGCTGCAAAATATTTTCATGAAAATCAACTCTCTTATGTAATTTTATCTTTAAACAACTATAAATTAGTTATTATATAAAAAAAATTATATACATTATTATTATAATGGTGAATCTTGATACCTCGTTGACAACCTCTTTTAGCGTCGTTTTATCGTTATTAAACCTTTTTAGAGCGAAATATTTATCAGTATTTTTCCAATTAGCACGAAAGACACTTCCAAATGAACCACTTCCTATTGGTTGTAAATTTTTGAATTCTGAAATTTCATAATGTATGATATGTTCTTCGGTGGTTATTCTTTCTAACAAATCATTAAACGTTGGATTGGTTTTATGAATTGACATTTTTTTTTGTTTCCCTCTAAGAAAGATCGGCGAGCATTTTCATTTAAATACTTACACAAGTTACACTACATACTTGGCGTAATTGTGAAATTTAACTAAATTAGTAAGTGGATGATAATCTGTGCTATCAAGATATTGCGGATAAAGCAATTGAATAGTCCTCACAGTGTCCTCACCTGATCGGCAAATGCATAAGTTCCTTTGCCGATCAGGTGAATGGGTAAAAAATATTCACAGACGGATATCCACTAAGTTTTATATTTTACCAAACTAACTCAACACCATTATTGTTAGAAATATTTCCTTCTTTTGTTTTTCTTCTAAAATCTTGTAATACTTTTCTTGCAAAAGACGGTTTCAACTTTGTTCTAATATTAAATCATTGAAACTTTAAAGTCAAAATTTAAAATAACACATTTGGACGAAAAGATTAAATTCTAATTATTTAAGGTGACGAATATCTTTAATATCTTTTCACCACTTCAAAAAATCTAAAAAATTTGCCCCTCAAAGGTAATTCACGCATAATAAATCATTTATGAAATTCCATTATTTAAATTTTTTTCTATTTTAATAATAATCCGTTTCGGTTCATTAAATCTTAACTAAATTCGACCTGTGCGAAACTCTAATTAAACAAAATTTTACGAACATTAGTTAACAAATATTTGTCTCAAAAATACTTTATTGCTATACATGATAAACATTTCGAATACGGACCTTTTGAGATGCAAGTGAAATAATGCAAGGTGTAATATTTTTGTTCATTGTTCATTAGAAAAACTCTTTAAGTGCTAACTTATTTTTTATTGGATTGGAGTTTCAGATATTTAAGAAAATTCAGATATAATAAAATATTCATAATTAAGATAGTGATCCCTCAAATGCAAATATCAGCTTTGAACTTTAAAAATTTAGCAGGTATCAAGGAAATTCTCATTAGTCGGCTTTTGAACTTCAATAAACTCTTTAATAAATTAATTAAATTAATTAAACCTCGGACAGTTTTTTTTTTCTTTTTAAATAATGGCTATAAAAAAAAAACTTTTAATCAATAAAAGCTCGCGTGGATTTTTCTTAAATTATTGGCAAAATTAAATGTGAAGCTATGTTTTACTTAGGAGTTAAATTATCCAGAATTCATTAAGAGCTTTATTAAACGATGAAATATTATAATAGAATCATCGCTCATTATTTCAATAATTCTCTCTCGAGAATTTTAAATGCATTTAAACGTTAGTCCAAAGTACATCATCAATCACACTATTATATACTAATTAATAGCAATCTTTTTTTTTATAGATATTTTAAAAAAGTATAATTTAATGTCCAATGAATCGCTCATAATTTATAAAGTATTAATCCGGGATGTCATTAAATTCAACTTTCTTAATAGATTATCTATGTGAATGTTCAAGTAATTGGTGAAATCGGTTCTTTTGACCTGATCAATCTTTAATCTTTAAGAACAAATAATTTTTAGATATATAATTTTTTATTTTCTCAAATATTATAAGATTAAACATTAAGTTGATTCAAGATGCATACCTTGTGATAGATGAAAAAAAATTCATTTCTTAAAAAAGTAAAATTTACCGTATAATTATCATTATGTCAATAAATTAGCTAACGTGTTAAATTTTTGTAACTGCTATGATAATTCTTGAGCTTAGAACATCTTGTTGAACTCTCGTGCCTGTACTTACGGTCTTTTAATTAAAAAGGGAAAAAAATATTTACGTGTAGCTGCGCCACTACATCGGTTTCATCCTAAACTACATGAAATTATGATTGCAAATACACAATTTTTGAGCGCAAATTTCATGAAATTTTTAGGGGACGAGATCCTATAAAGAAATTAACTTAATTAACTTGTAACTAATTTATCAATTCATTTTGAGATTAATCTTTCAAGTTGAAATGTAATGATTTTTTGAATAGATATATGAGGTTTCCATTTATTACTTGGGTCTCTATTAGAATCTGCATTTTCTGAACTTTTAGCCCAATTTTTTTTTGGGTTTTTTGGTCGAACGCCAAAAATGACCAACCAAAATTAGATAATTTCTGTTTAGGTGACATTTAAAAAAAAAATATATATCAATAGAAGGAGTTCGAACTAAATTTCAATCTAAAGCAGTTCAATTTGCGATCGAAAATAAAAAAAATTTATTGGATAATTTTTGTACAACAAAATCTGACCGAAAAATGCAACCGACCGGAAATGAACAGGGCTAATGTTGTGGATCGTACGAATCTGTAAATGCTTCTGGTCTTAACCTTATAAGGTATTATCTAGATGTACAATGTGAATACCAAGACTTTTGTAGAAGCGTAATAAACATGTTCCGGTATAGGTTTTTGGTCTTGTTTGCTAGGTGTAGTGGTTGAGCTCAATGATAAAGGAAAATTACCATGTCATACTAATCTAATTTAATTAATACTGTTTGTTCACCCTAACTCATGATACACATAGACCATCTCAAATAAGAACTATCTGTACAGCCCAAATCATCTTAAAAGGAAATTGGGTCAGATTCGGAATTATATGGAATGACATGCACAGTACGTAATGTTCCAAAACCTTCCATGAAAAAGAAGCTAAAAGACGACTGAAAAAAAACCTTTTAAACTTTGGCGCTTGCAAACGCTAGCTTTGTTACTTTTTTTTTTTAAGGTTCAACTCATAAATTTATTAAAATTTAAAAACGTTAGCTTTGTCACACTAACATATATATAAAATTATCATATCAGAAAAACTTTTTCATCCCAAATTTGGATTTATGGGTTAGAAAGTATTTCATTTTACCAAAAAAAAAATCAAAAAGAATTTATGGTTAGATTAAATGCAAATCTAATCCATAAAAATGCTTCAAGATATGATTAATACATTCCAGGATATGATCATCATTTCGGCACTATCAATAACGAAAAATAGAAACCGTTATTTTGATTCTTTTTTTTCTTATTGAAGTATGAAATCGCCCCAAAGAATATCATCCCCAATTTTAAACAAAAAAATCAATCTATGACAATTGTTCATTTATTTAAGAAACCACGAAAATTAAAATGTTTGGATAAACAAATATTTTTTGTTTTAATTCAACTACAATCAAGACTAATACCATGCAAAACAACGGTAGAAATGTCGACGATGATTATGCTCTTGCTATGCAATTGCAAAAACAATTTGATGATGAATACCGTACAAATAATAATAATGGTAAATTGAATATTCATATTTGCAACCACTTTCTATTATATTATATTGTTATATGTATATGAAATATTTTTTTTTTTCTTGAAAAAATAAATTATGCTACGAGTAAAACGAAAATTAAAATTTTTTAAAACATGATCCTGATATTGTAGCTATTAATATTGAAGAAGAAATGGGTGCCTATGGAAACAACGATGCTATTGCTTTGAGTTTACAACAAATGTATGATAAAAAAAAGGACGCCTTTGAAAATGGTTATGAAGGCAAGTATGGTAATTGTAGTATGAATTTTTAATATGTTCTTTAATTCAAATTATGAAATTTAAATTTTTAGATATTGTCCCTCGTATGAGTAAAATGACGTTTAAACATCGAGATTATGAAGAGGAAACATATTCAAATAAAACTAAAAGCCAAAAAGAGAATGTTAACATAGGAAATTATTTTGATGAAGATGATACACCACCTCCTTATAGTACTCTTCAAACGTCTGTATATAACGATAACAATCCTTGGCATAATAATAACGATTCTTCTCAGAGATCTCAGCAAATGCCATGGAACCAAAAACAACAGACTTCTCCTGACCAATCCAACCTGCAAGGAATGCTAGCGCAGGTCTTGGAAGCATTACAAAACCAGCAAAATAATAACCAACCTGATCCCACGCGTAATAATAATTATGACCGATCTGATCATTTCATGCGTAATAATAATTATGGCCAACCCGATTATAATAATTTTAACCAATCTGATCACTTCAAGCGTAATAATAATTATGGCCAACCCGATTATAACAATTATAACCAATCTGATCACTTCAGACGTAATAATACTCCCGGTACTACGCGAAATAGGATCAACCTATCTGGTCAAGGAGTTTTCAAAGTTCTTTTATTAGGTGGAACCGGGACCGGAAAATCTACCATCATTAATACGATGGCAAATTACTTTTTAGGCGGTACTCTTGATAATCCTAAAATTGTCATTCCCACTAAGTATTATGAAGTTACTGAAAAAGGTAGATATCATCAAAATATTGGTTATAGGAATTGATCCTAGATCTAATTCGAATGCCATTAATTTGCATTTTTATATAATTACGATTTCAGAGTTCGCTAGTAAACATTCAGAAGCAAAATTTGACGATGTAACCAAGAGTCAAACCACAAAGTGCTATAATTATACTTTTAAACACTCCGATAATCCTGCCCACGAATTCATCCTCATTGACACTCCTGGACTGAGCGATACAAATGGTGTAAAGCAAGACGACAAGAACATTCAAGAGATTATTGATACTGCAATTTCTGCCGGTTCATTATCTGCTATCGTGATCATCGCAAATGGAACTGAAGCTAGAGTGACACCATCGATCAAGAGCACTTTAGTTATATTGGCAAATAACCTCTCTGATGACCTGATCGATCGAAATCTATTGCTTATTTTAACAAAATGTACAAAAAGTAGCGCTTCTTTCTCAGAAGATGCTTTCACGAAAGAAATCGCAAAACCAAAGGTTAGCATGTCATTCATTACTTTTTTAATTAATTATGCATTTAGATATATAACCACATTTATTGCTTTTTTTATCCTTAGAAAATTTTTTACATGGACAACCAAGCTTTCTGTACTAATCCTCAAATCTGGAAAAATGATGAAGATGAACGTCCTAATGTTCAATTTAATTGGGATAAGTCTGCTAGAACGATTGATAATTTATTGATGTCAATCACTGAGCTGTCTTCTATTTCAACTCAAGCCTTTAAGAATTACGGAGACAAAATCAAATCTGAAATCACTAAAGTGACTCGGGACATTGCAAATATTCAGCGAGTTCAGGACTCTATTGATGCAGCCCAGAAAGCTCTCCAAAAAACGGGAAACCAAAAGAATAATTTCGCCAACTATACAAAGACTGAAACAATTAAACTTAAGAAAATCGTTAATGCTAGTTACCATAGTACCCTTTGTATCTTTCATCTGAAGGATAGCATTGTTTGTCATGATAATTGTGGGCTTGAGTTTAATAATACTAGTTCTGGAACTAGCTACTTTAGTGGTTGTTTTTGTATGGGATCGGATGGTATATGTAATCAATGTGGATGTGGGCCTTCAAGGTAATCTTCAAACTCTACTATTTTATAATTTTTAATATTTAGCAATTCTTAGTTAGTCTCTATATATGATTTTATATAGCCATGTTCACGATAAGGTCAAATTAGTTGAACAAACCCAAACGATCAACAAGGTTCTTGAAGATATTAAAGCACAATATGACGATGCCAATCAACAACATCAAAAATACAGCAATGATGTAACCAGTTACCAATCATCCTTATCAACTCTCCAAACGGCTGCTAACGCTAAATACGGACATATTCACAAACTTTGCCATGATTTAAGTAAAATTTGTTCTCGATTCAATTTTGTTGATGAACTTCATACACATATTGAGAGTATGAAACAGGATTCGAGAATGATACAAAATATTAATCTACGAAAGAACGCTGAATTGGAGATTCAAAGGCTTGAGAAATTGGCAAATGATTTGTCTTCCAAACGAGGCAGGAATTATTCTTAGCCGTTGGAAAGTTATTAACAAAGCCTAAATACTTGTATTAGCGTTAAGAAAAGCAATGTAATTTAAAATGGTGTAGGCTATTAATTAATAAAATTATATGGTTATCACCGAATTTGGTAATCCAAGTATCATTATTAAATTTTTTACAGCAGGTTTTATCAGGTTATGAAAGGTAAAATCTTTTTTATTTGAAACAATAAATAATTCTGATAAAAATTAAAGTTAAAAAAAAAAATCAAATATACTATTGGGGTGCACTGTCAGCATAGTTTAACAAAACTATATCTGGTTATATAGTAAAATTTACTATTGAATATTTTTTTTTTTGTGATCGTCAATTCGTCATATTGGCTATTATATAAATTTTTCTAAGAAGTTTCCTATTAAATTGATGCAATTCCCCACTTTCATAACTCCGAATTCTTTTCACTATTTTTTTTTTTTTCAAAATTCAGCAAAAGTATCCCAAACAATTACTGTACATCTTTCATGTAATAGAAAGCTTTTTCCAATAAAAAATTATTTAAGTTTCGACAATAATAAGTATTTACTCTTGAATACATTTCCATAAGATAAAATTTTTTCTTTAGTATTTTTTCGAAAAAGCGAGATATTATGTTATTCAAGTTATTGAGTATTCTTTATATTTTTAATATTTATTAAATCCTAATTAAATGCAAAAGTTATCGAATTTTAAAACTTGGGGATTTTTCTAATAAAAGACAAAGAAAATTCTATCATATTAATTGATCATACATAGTTTTGATTTAATTAGTTGACAGCACACCCATTGTACTATTTAGATATTGCTCAATTACCCAAAAAACTCAAGCACATGATCATATAAAAATAATCATCACACGGCATCACACTCCATTAAGTATTGGAGGAACGGATCTTATTTATCACGTAGAGGTTGAATCCATTGTTTGAAAGATCGTTCAGATTTATAGATAGATTTAAATGGTTTAGCAGGTAGTCATTAAGCCAATGATAATCTATAATGATAAAGTAATAAATTTTATTCTTATAATTGATTTAGAATTTAATATCCGATGGATATCCAGCAGATAATGGATATCTAAAGTGTAATTTGTGTATAGCGAATCTATTGCTATATATAAATCGAAATAAATTTTATGACTGAAACATCAATTCCGGAAAGAATATTTATTTCAAAATTTTCTGCTTCAAACACTTACTTGTAATTTTAAATTACAATTTTACTGAAAATTCAAACGGATAACGGTTCAGTCTCTATTGTCACGCCTTATTTATCACTCTTCTTGTTGAGTATCATGATAACAGTGCATAATTCTGCATAACCAGGCCAGCTGTGCTTTTTTTGGAGTAACACTAGGGTAGTTTGAAAATTTGAAGAATTGATTGGACTCCATAAATATGCCCCGCTGTATTGGTTTTTATATATTATAACTAGGAATTGTTGTATGTGGCGAGGACAAATAATTATTTAAAAAAAGTTATATAATTTAAAAATTATTAATTAATTTATTTTTTTGGCTGGATATTTTTCAAAAATCATATTTATTCTAACTAAAAAAATTATTTATTTCGTTTATATTGCGATCCAAACCTAAAAGGCAAAAAAAAAATGAAAATTGCTAAAGTTCACCGGAGGTGATGATCACCGTACTAGCATTATGATGTACTTTCGACCAGAATTAAAAATCTAATAAAATACTGGCCGGCATTACATCATAATTTCACCACCGGTGATGTTTAGCAATACCAAATGAAAAAAAATTCTGGTTAAAAAAACCAAATCAAAAAGAAAAATTAAAAATATAAAAAAATTTCGGAAAAAAAAATTTGAAATTTTTTAAAGTTTGGATACTTGCGGTGATAGCAGCTGATTCGAACGAGCCAGAAATAAAATCCATATAACATAAAATACAAATTTGTTTTTTTTTATGTACAATGTTTATAAAATATACATTACTATAAATACCGTATAACGGGGGCCACAGTACCCCGGGTATGATACAGATTCCCACCATTGCGTGAGTTTTTATTATTAGTAGATATGTATAAAACTTATATAATAATTGGGTATTTATCATGAGTAATACCTAGGTATTTATTAAATTATTTTAAATAATAAAATCGGTAAAAAATGGGAGTTCTTTTTTGTAGTACTGTGCACTGTGGCCCGCAAAATACGGTAAAGAATTCAGGATTTAAGTGCATTAATATCGAATTCCCAATATGGAAGTATCGTAAATAATGCGGATCAGAATTGCTAATGTAATGCCGTAACTTACCTAGTAAATTTATTAATTGCGGTGCGCAGTATTATATTTAATATTAGTATATAAATTTTTAGTTTAAAATTGTATTTTAATTGGTCCGGAATGACATTAAACTACCAACAAATAGGATATTGGTCCGCAATGACGTTAAACTAATGAATATTAAGTCAGATGACTAGAACATCAGGTGATTAATTTATAGATCAGGACGTTAAGGAAAATGAAATTTGTAAAACCCAAAGATGGACATTGTTTGGAACAACATTTTTGTTGTTGGGAAAATATTTATTTTTGAGCAACATTTTTTACCACTTGAATATTTTTGAGAAAATGTCTAATGCAGTAAAGGATAATCCAACAGGTTAAGGTGATACAAAAATATACATAAAAAGGGAAAGATCATGACTTAAAAATCAAGTTACGAATTTTTGGAAAATAATTTTGGAATTTTAGGATAAATATTTAACCATTATATAATATTATTAAACCAAGCATAATATTGTATTTATTTATATTATTATTAGGGTATTATTTTGTCAATACCTATGGTGGCAACGTGACTTATCACGGGCATAGGTGTTACACTAATAATAGATGTCCCCGTAAACAATGATCAAAATTTAATTTGGATTAGCCACACAAATTTCATTCGATTGCCATTGGAACTTACACATTATATCATGCATACAATTCAATTTATTTATATGGGAGAGTAATCTAAACGTTAGACATAGTTATATAGATTCTTGATCGCTCATAGTATAATACGCGGGTAAGATTACTTAAGAAGTTTTTTAGTCAAGTATTGAATACTAAAATTCAAATCACTTTTTATATTTTTGATTTTTTTTAAATTCCATATTGACATTAACAACATCATAATCACAACTTGAACTTTTATCGAAATCTCTTCCTTAAAATACGTTTTGTAAATGTCTTTTTTTCTTCAAAATCTTTATATATAGCACCTTGATCACCCTATCTTGTACGATATCATACCATTCTTCTAAAGATTTTGATTGTCAAAAATAATAAGATATTTTTGTTCAGGCTCAGGATTCCAAAAATGAATATAATACAATGCTTCATAATCAGCTATGTGATTACTCGATGTCGTAATAAAGTTTGTCTATATTTAGTTTCTATATTTCCATGCACACCACTAAAAAAATGAATGTATAAATAAAAGATACTATCAAATAATAAAAAAATCTCACCTCTTAATTGATCTCATTGCTAAGAGCGTAATTTTTCTTCTCTCCTTTTCATTTTTTTTAGATCAAAAGATAAATAGCGATTCCTTTTTTAATCTCTGATCGTGTATTAATTATAGCTTCATCAGATTTATGATCAAACGAATGGCAAATCTTATTTTACTAAGATATCTTTCTTTCGTACTTTTTATTTTCTTCTCTTTTGCTTATTTCATGTCTTCTTCAATGTTTACGTGAGATATTGTGACATGCTGTAAATAAAATATCCACTATCATTCTTCTTAGTATTCTTAGTATGACATATTTGATATATCAAAAGACCATTTAAATGAATCGTTCTTTTCATCTTCTTTCAAGCTACTTTCTTATTTTTATTGTCCATAGAATGAACACCATTTTTAATTTATTCTTTTCTCTTTTCGTAATAAAAAACAGTTTTTATTAAAAAAAATTTAAAATAAAGATGGAATCACTTTCCATTTTTGTAAAAAAGAAATATATATATATAAGCTGACATATTTATTTGAAAGAAATTAATATATTATGTGTATATATATATATATAAAAGAAAATCACAAAATTGTTAAATAAATTAAAATAAAATTTACAAAATCTCATATTTCTCCATTTTCTCTAATTTATGATACAATTTTTCAACATTAGCTTTTAAATCAATTTTCATATCATTAATTTCTTCAATTTCTTCAATTTCTTCAATTAAATTTTTACTTTTAAATCTTTTAATCAAATATTCAATATTATTATTCATTTCATTACCTATATTTTTAAAATTTTCAATTCTCTTTTTAATATTATTATCATCATTACATTCCAAAATAGAAAATTTATCATAATCTTTTTCTTTAAAAACATGTTTATCAATGAATTTTTCTTCAATATCTTTATAAATAAGACCGGGTCCATCTTTTCTTACATTATACCATTCTTCAATAGTTTTAGTTTGACAATAATAATAAATATGTTTTGGTTCAGGTTCGGGACTCCAAAGATGAATATGATGCAATGCTTCATAATCTGCTATGAAATTTGCTTGATGTCTTAACAAAATTAGCCTACTTGTAGCTGTTACACTTTCATATACGCCACTAAAAAAGACAAAGCAATTAAATAAGTGGAAATATTAAGTAATTCATATTTACAAAAAGCTTACCTCATAAAAGCTATTAACATGTTTTGTAAAACGAATACCAGGAATATACTAGCAATAAAAGTATATGAATCAACAGCCCAAAAATCAAATCTATCTATTTGAACCCAAATATTACTAGTCCAAAAATATGCAGCCATTATTGCTTTAGAAAAGGATGTAAATGGATTATCGTCAGATTTGGGATCAAAATCGGACTTAAGTTTAATATTAAATGTCTCATTTGTTAAAGAATTTGTAGCAACTCCACTATATGTAGAATCTTTCATCCTAATATTTGCAGGATCCTTGAGCAACACAACCCTACATAAATTAAAAAAGTAAGAAAAATTAATAATATTGAAATTTGAATAAATTGGGAAGAAAAATGTTTCCATACATTGTGTGTGCAAATGCAAATACCACAATCATCATAAATATAAAAAATGGAAGTATTTTTTTAAAGACAATTATGAAGTGGTAAATATAAATTCCAATTACTAGTATCAAACGAAATAGAATATGTTAGTTATATGAATAATAATTTTATATAAATTTTGTATTATTACCTGATATTAGACGAAGGTAGAGGATCTAAGATTGCTAAAATTAGTTAATTAATCATATAAAAGCTTAAATAATCAAATACAAATCAAAGATTACCAATTCAATCCAAACCAAGAAAATTGAGAATGAAATCGCAATAATTAATCCATTGTTAATTTCTTTAACACTTTCAAAACCATCAGAAAATTGATAATTTTTAAGCATTATTGTCATTATTGTTACAGCAAATACAGTAGAAATTACATCAGAAATATTAAATATTTCACTAAAATATTTCTTAAATCCACGATAACGAAGCTGTAAAACTTCAGTAATAAGTTGATAAATTGATAAATAATAGAACACAATAATCAATATAAACAAAAAATTTTGATTAATAATAGTGCTATGATCCAAATATGCCCAGCTAACTAACCCAAAACAAGTGGCAAAAACAAGAAACCGAATGAAGAGAGAAAAGAAGAAATTTTTTGCTTTTTGCCATTGAAAATTGATAACCGCTTCAATTGCTGGATTGTCATAAATATCATGTGTATCATCATTCTCACACAATATTGTCCTAGAAAAGGGGCTTAGCTTAATTCTCTCAGATTGACCAATTTTGTACAATCGTGGTATGAATAGCAATAGAATAATATTTAATAATATCTTTAAAAAATTATACTCTACTTTTTTCTCTACAATATTATTTGTAGTAAAACCGGGAAGTGGAACCACTCGTAAAGCTAACGTCGATTTTCCAAGTTCATTATCAAAATTTTCATACATTATTACTATATCATTTTTTAATTTGATTATACTATCATACAAAGATTTAAATGGGGTTCGAATCCAATAATCGTACCACCCATATTTAATAGACTTCAGTTTGACTATAGGACTGAATGCTCTAAATTTAATGTTATGATTACGTCTTTCTAAGTATACCCTTGGAATAATTTCATTAGAATCTTGAATCAAGGAATGATCCTGATTTATAAAACATTCTCTAGAAAATAATTTTCTAGCATAATCATCTATTTAATAATATAAAAATTGTAAATTTATTCTTTCCGAATAAAAATTAATTAGAATAAAAATACAAACCATAATTATATTTAAATAACAAAGGAATTGCCTTAGAAACGGTACACATCCAATCTGCATAATTAGTTGCACGTCTAGAATAATATTCCAAAAAATAAGCAATAGCATTCGTATCTTTAAGTTCACGTCCTATAATAATAAAGCAATTTAGTTGTAAATTACAAAAATATTTACTAATTAATGATTGTTAAATTATTTGAAAACCCAAGTAACTAATGATGTTAAATAATGCTATTGGACTTGCCTTTGTAATGATAAATTACTAATTCCATATTATTTCTTGGCACGATTTTTTTATTACCTATTAGCATATCATTGCTTTCATCAAAGTCAAGATCATCATCTCTTAAAAACATTTTTCCTGGCCATAATTCACTATTTGGTATATGTCGAACCACACTGCTTTCAGTAGTTTCCTCTTCATCTCCAAATAGTATGAATTTTATCAAATAATCACAATCACCAAGAATCAAATTTTTCATAACATTATATCGAACATCCAACAATCTAAAATTTTCTGGTTCATATTTAGCAAATTTCCAAACTATATGTTCAATATAGCTAAACATTTTTTCGTACTTTTTGATTAAAAAAAAAAAATATTAATTGCTTTGTTTTCTAAAAATGAATAAATTCATTTATTAAAATCAACCTACTTCGTGTATTCTAATGTAATTATTTGCAAGATGGTTACTACTTTTAAAACGCTTATTAAGATGTACTAATGCTTTACAAGCGTGTGTTACCATATGAAATTTTTCTATAATATATTTTAATTTAATTACTTTTTCTTTCCTTTTCACCTTTATACCTTCATTTTTATCAATTATCTCAATTATCTCTTGTTTTCTTTTCTCCTTTTCTTCTTTGTTCATTTCTTTGTTTTCATTAATCTCTTTTAATTTTTGTTCTATTTCATTTATTTCTTTATTTTCTTCATTTATATAAATCCCAAATTGCAAATATTAGCCCTTCTTTTTCCAGACCTTTCCCTATTATAAGCAACTTTTCATCATTTTCAATAAATTCCAATAAATATATTCGTTCTATTTCTTTAAAACTTTTAAAAGCAACTTCTAAACCATTTTTTATATAATACAACCTAATAAACACAAAATTAGTCATAATGTAAAATTTTACAACTACATTCACTCACGTACCATCCTACCATGTAACTTACCTTATAGTATTATTTCCTCGAGTAAAACAAAGTTGTAATCTACTAAAAGAAAAGGCGTTGTCGTTGGAGTTTAATGTGAAATAATTCTTGTTTTTACTTTTTTTTATAGTAGTCTCTAATTCCATTTTTGCAAGATCATAAACTAGAAATAGATTATAGTTATATTAATAATAATACATCTACTATAATATCTTTAAGAGGAAAGGACTTCAAGCTTCACCTTTAAGTAATAACACATCATTTTTGTATTGTGGAACAAAAAAATATTTATCATAAATACATGATAAAAGTCGTTTCATGCAATTATCAGTGTACCAAATATCTAATTCACGTCTAATATTAGTTGGATATTCAAACTTTTCATTCAAATTAAAAGAATCAAAATGATCATCAAATTCAAAATTATATATCCCACGAAAATTCAATATTATAAATCTTTTTATTCGAGAATCGTTTAACGATTTTGAATCGTCTTTACTTGAATCATCAATAAATCTACATATTCCTGAAATTTGATTAGAATAATGACAAGTCACTGTATTAAAAACGTAATTTTCCTTTCCAATTTGATTTTTTTTTAGGTCAAAACGATAAATAGCGATTCCTTTTTTATTTCACTAATCTTATTTGTAGGTCTTGGTTTCATATTAATTGCAATATCGCAAGCTTCGTCAGGTTTATTACCTTCATCTTTTAATTCATACTTTTCAGACAGTGACGAACATTTAAATCTTATTTTATTAAGATTTTCTTTTTTATAATCATTCTTTTTATTATCAATTTTTTTATTTTCAGTTCTCCTCATATCCATGTTAACGTTTATATGAGATATAGCGATAAGAATAAAAGATCCGCCATCATTAATCTCTTGCATGTTTGATATATCAATAGACCATTCAAAGTCGCTTGCATTGATTATATCGCTGTCTAAAGAATCGACTTCAAATAAAGAAGGTTTATATTCTTCTTTATAGAATTTTTCAATCATAAAGTCATTATTTATTTTAAAATAAGTGATAGTTTGACCAATATCATCTAGTTCATCAAGGTTGTCGAGTCCACAATATTTATTATTATCGTTGGAATTGACTTCTTTCTTACTGGATGTGAATGGACGATGATCTTTATTTTCCAATATTTTAATCCGAAGGTTTGCTATTTATTTATTCATTTATTTAATAAAAAAAAAAATCATTAAAATTATTATATTAAAATATATATAAATTATTTTCTAATAACTTACCCGTATCAAATGTAACAATAAATTTTCCATTTTGAGAAATTGCAATTCGATAATCTTCCTTTTTAGAAATATCATCAATTCCATAATTTACTTCTTTAATCGGAACTTGATTCCTAAATGAGTATATATCTTTGATATTTATAGTTTTGATCCAATTTAAAAAGTTTTTAATCATGTTTTCGTTAAAATAACTTATTTTTTTTTTTAAAAAAAAGGAATATTTGATGAAAGTCAATTTATTTTAAGTAGAGGTGATAATGAAGATATATATAAATATCTACAAGTTGTACTAATCTAACTAAATTAATACTAGTTGTTCAACTCTAACTCGTGATACCCTTGCCCTATAAAAATTCTATCGTTATTTCTGTAAAACTCCATAAAAATGAGGCTTTCGCAGATCCATTCATGGAAAATGTAAATAATTTGATAAATTCCGTGATATAAGGATATTACGGAAAAAAGATGGAATATAAAAAACAGATCGACTTTTTTACAGGGCTGAGCTATCCCAATTCCCAAATAAGAACTATCTGTCTATCTGTACATCCCAATAACACAATCAGAAGTTACAATGAAACGGATTATGTAATGCCGTTGTCATTTTGATTATTTAAATTAATAAATTATGGCTATTATGCAAGATCCGATAAGATTGCAGACCACATTTACATGATGAAAGTGATCATTATGCAAATGACATGCATGTCATATACCATAAAATCATAAATTTAAGACGATAGTTGTTCTTTCTCTTTGTGTAAAAGCCAAAAATGGGTTTTATTACGACATAATCGACATATTGTTATGATGTAGTGAAACGTTTCGCCATTGTTAGCCGAACCTCCTTATTATAAATTCGGAAATACGTTTATTTTGTAGATCATTTTGGGCTATACTATTTTCGTCATTGAATTAGGAATTTAATTTGTAATACGTATTGCAACATGGTTAAAAATCCTAAATAATTAGCCAATAGAAATTATGATCTTTATAGGTCATAATTACTATTGGCTAATTTATTATGTTTATTTATAGATTTTATGATTTTTAAGCATGCTACGACTGCTACGTATCGCAATCATTTAACAACGTCTTTTCTAGGTAATAGATAGAAAATAAGATTTTTTCATTTTTCTGATAAACTTTCCGTTAACTTCCGTAATCAAACAGATTTTCTTTTTTTAAAAAAAGAAAACCTGTTTGTCACGAATTATTATATTTTCTATGTACTAATATTAATTTAATTATCGAAGCAAACAAATGATACGAGAGATTTATGATGAATTGATAATCAATCATATCCTAAAATGCATGTAAATTTGGTGTATTATTAGTATTTTTATGGATTAGTTTTTATATTTTTTAATCTAATCGTAATTCCCAATTTGGTCGCAAAAACTTTTATATCCCCACAACACTTTGTAGATACTAGTTATTACCGGATATTTTTACTGGAACGTATGGTTCCGTTATAAGCACAAATACATCCTCAAGACCTCAACTTCAAATAATAAATCCTTTGAACGCAAATTATGGGTAATGAGTGTAATGATAGAATATTAGGATTAAATATCATATCATTGTTTAAAAAATTTTAATTTTATAAACTTAGAAAATTATTAATTAATGTTAATATTTGAATGGACAATGGTTTCTCTATTGATCGGAATAAATTATGAAATAATTTCTAAATCATCACTGATAAGTTTATTAGTTTAAATTTAAATCTCTAAACTATTTTTTTTAAATACAGACATGATATTTTATTATAAATGGTTAAGAATAACAAAAATTAAAAATTCCCAATTAGTAATCAGAAAGATATTAGTTACTATTTTCTCATCTTACAACCCACGTCCAAAACAAGTAACAATTCATAATTATCAATGACGTAAAATTTATTATTGGAATTATATATAGTATATCGTATTTATTTTTTTTTCTTATTCTTTCCGTTCTTCCTTCAAAAGAAATATATGCTCACTTGTAATAATTAATTACCTAAAAGATATTTTAAAATCGCAATAACAATAATTCAATAAAAAAAATAATACATATTAAAAATTTAATAAATATAATAAGTTTCTTTCCTTTAACATTAACGACACGAAAAAAATTTTGAAATCTTACTTGATTTAAAAATCATATATGTATATTCCGCTTTCCCTATAGATAAAAATAAATATGAATATGTTAAAGTATAAACGGTTCTAATTCGCAAGTAACGTGCATTTAATTAATAGTCACCATACTATTTAATTAGACTGATTTTCATAACTATCAAATTCATGTTTTCATATTTATACTCATGTTAAAAATATTTCTGTTTGACAATACACAGTTATTAGAACATAATAAAGGCCCAATGCGCAGTTTAATATCTCTAAATTTAATAGACGTTTAAATATCATTTATTTCATTTTATTTTAGCAAATTTTTTATCAGTTCATAAATTAAGCTATGAAATTTATCGTTCCATTTTACAAATAAAAATTTATTATGAACTTAATTATACACATTAAATAAACTTTATTTATACAAAAGTCATTGGATATTCTAATGAGTTAAGAATTTTATATTACAATTACGGAATATTGAAGGAAATAATTTTTCAATTATCGTATTAGGTAAATAAATAAATAAATATATATATTTTTATGATAATGATATGTAATGACTATGAATCACCAATGAGAATATCAATAGTTATACTATCTCAATTTACAAAATATATTTAATAAATGTACTTTTATTCATTATTTATTTATTTCATCAATTTCATCCTTATAAATTTAATTGTTTTACTTAATATATAAATATCTTTCGCATATTTTCTTATTAATACACAATCTTCAATACTGTCCTAGTTAAATAAATAATGGTGTAGTTAGAATATATAGAAAGTAAGTAACGGAAATTGGCTAAGTAAGTAACGTAAAGTCACATGATCTATTACGTTACTTCTCTTATATAAGGTACGGAACGTAAATTTTTTTGGTAAACAAACCGATCAAGCATCTTAAATACACTCATGGTTTAGATTACCCTAACTATGGTTTTGAAACTTCTTACATCAACCGTAATATCGGTCATGTGACATTGCAGACTATTAATGAGGACGCCCCGAACACTCTTACTAATGAACTGATTTCTACAGTGGAACCGTATAATCCCGTTCCCAACATGTTTATTCCTATGAAATATAGAAATATTATTCCTCAAGAACCTCTTTATACCGACCAATAGTTCCTGGTTCTCGTGAATGGTTTACCTATATGTATAATTTAGAACGCAATTTACCTCCACGCTCTACTCGCGCAACACGTCGGGCACAGAGATTAATTGACGAAAGAAAACCGAGTACAACAAGAACTCAGAGAAGGATTTCCCCTACATGGCACGTCTGCAAAGCGATTCTTCAAGCGCAAAAACATAAAGAAAATTTTAACAGATAGAAGTATCGAACACTATGATACAATGACAGATTTTATGAAAAGCTATTGCGACTCCAATAATAGTGAACATCAAATTATACTCTATAAAGAGATGGAAGAATTCAATAAACATTTTGGTTCCAATACCCACACTACTGTCCGCAACCGAGTTTATCATTTCTTACCGCCAGGAGCATCGACTGACACTTCAGATGACACCAAAGAAATCGAACGCAGGCCTAATAAACGCATATACGCGTCAAGTACTAATTTACTCCCTGATTTTAGATCACAAGTTCCCAAATGAAGACGACCTTATCCTGCCTTAGCTGATGACTATACAGAAGCAGGTCCTTCACGTCACGCACCTAACAAATAATTATCTTTTAGATATATATAGAGTCAAATTTTATTTTCTCACATAATTTTGGTTTTTCTCTCTTACTTTTAGTATAGCTATTGCTATTTGTGTTTCTCTTTTTTTTTCTCAAAAACAATTTAGAATAGTGTGAATCAATCCAACCATGACAGTATTTACGGTTGGCGACCTTTTGGTTGAAAGAAAATACGGATCTTTTTTTTAAGATTGTTTTTTTAAGATTGCACTTATAATGTGTAGTACGCCAACAACTTCTATATATATTTCGTATATTGTTCTCTTATTAGTTAGTCTTTATTATCTTAGGATTTTATTATTCCTTTGTTGGTAGTAGCATAGGATTAGACTACGTTCATCATTTAATTAGAAGTTTGGGTCCGTTCTGTAATGGATGATAGCGAGAAGTAGGATAAATTCCCTTTCGGGGGTATATGTTCTGTTTAATTATCTGTCCAACTTCACATAAAATAAAATAAAATAAAATAAAATAATTTTTTTTGGTAAATACTTTACGCTACTCTTATTACTAAGGTCATCGATCACGTGACGGATTTAATATTTTTGATTGGCAAAATTGGCCACATGGTCGCGTCATGTTTATTTCCTCAGTTCTTTCGGTCTCAAGGTATTTTTATTTTTATCTCTAACTTACATTTTGATTACACTTTGTTTCTTACTAACTTTATTTCATCATTTTTAGGTCCTTTAGTCCTTCCAGTTCTGCAATTAAGGTTCAGTTGTTTTTTACTATACGTTTCGTTTCTTACTCATTTTTTTATTTTTTATTTATTTGTTTCTGTTTCATATTTCGTTTTTCACTAATTTATTTCATTTTTTTTTAGATATTTTAGTTCTTTCGGTTCTACAATTAATAAAGGTATGCTTTTTTATTTTTTATTTATTTTTTTTATTTCATTTTTATCTTATATTTCGTTTCTTACTAACTTCATTTTTTTTTACTTTATGGTTTTATTTTTTACTTGGTTTCCTATCATTACCCAACCTCTTATCATGATCTTTTTTTATTTTTTGTCTCTCATCATTTTTAACCTCATATTACTTCTCATTATTCGTCTCCCATTATTTTCTATTACATATTTTCATTTTCCATTATTTCTTTTTCTCTCCTGTTTACTTCCCATCATTTCTTTATGTCTCTCATCGCTTCTTTTCGTTTCCCATCACTCCTTTTTGTCTCCCATCACTCCTCTTTGCTCGTCTCCCATCACTCTTTTTTGTCTCCCATCACTCCTTTTCGTCTCCCATCACTCTTTTTCATTATTCATCATGTCCTATTTCTCCTTTTTGTTTCCTATCACTTCTAATTACTCTTTTTTACTCCCTTTCTTCTTCTATTACTTTCCATTACTCCATTGTTATTTCATTTTTTTATTAGCATCTTTCTCTTTGATCAATGTCGGTAATTTTTTATTTATTGTTATTGTATCTTCATTAAAAATAAATACAGTGATTTAAATTTTAATATTTGCAAATAAAATTTCATTAAATCAATAAAATTTTAACCGATCAAAAATTAGCTAAGTTAAAAAAATCAGCCATCAGCCGATTAATAAATTTACTTTATATATTGTACATCATGTGAAATATTTGAAAAAATAACCCAGATGATGTTTAGTACCATATATAAGGGGAGTAACGTAAATTGACCTAAAATAGTAATTTTACGTTACTTACTTAGCCAATTTCCGTTACTTACTTGCTACCTACCGGTGTAGTTAGCCGAAAAATAATTAGATCATCGTGGAATTCCAGGGATTTTCTGCGATTAAACCGGACCCGGATGATCGGCAATCAGGAATTCAGCTTCGTTTTTCGGCTAACTGCACCATTATGTAAATAAATACTAATAATATTTTAGGTGAATGATTATTAAAGTTGACAAATTATTAACTAAAAGAATCGAGTAATAATTTCTTTATAAAGTTTAAAGAATTTTTTCTTTAAAAGAAAATATTATTTCGATGTAAAAAGATTTTCAACTTGTAGATCATCGGACTTTTTTCGATTTGCCTGATCTGCATACTAAATACTAGCCGAAATAAGAAATTGTTATATCAGCATTTCTTCCATGGAATTCTAGAACTTTTGAATCGAAAAATAGAAAAATACAAGTTCTATAAAGAATTTATAATAAATTTAAATGGAAATTATAAATAACGCCAAATAAACATAAATATCGTTATAATTGAGCTCAACCCTTTTTGAATCTTTTCTGACCTTTTAAATATAACCATATGGAATTTGCAAATTCCCTTGATTCAAGATCTAGTCCTGGTCTGATTCAGTTTATTCCTTTTATTAATAGTGAGAATGAATGTTACAATTGCAAAGGGTCTTATTCTACAACACGTCTATTTTATCAAAAATATTGCGAGTATTGCTTAATATCATATATCGAATATACAGACAATGACAATTTGGATGTATCTATATGTACAATTTATTCTCAATGTAAAGAACATGAACCAAGGAGCTTAGATTTTTGTACACGAAACATTAAGGAGTGGTGTAATAGTTGCTCTAAAATTTTATGCTTTAAACAAATAGTTACAAATAACAGTACTAGGCTTTATTCAAAAAAATATTTTAAAAAAATACAAAATTGTGGATTTTGTGGTAAATCAATTTATCAGCAAGAACATTTAGATGAATTAGATTATGGTTATGTTGAATTTAAGTTGTGTTCAGATTGTTATCAAATGTCTGTTGAATGGGTAGAATCAACTTTAATTAAAAAAGTCATTCCAATCCTTTATTTACCTTGGTGGGATGCTTATGATCGATGTGTAACTTGTGATAAATTTCTAGAATCTAAATCTAATTGTCAAAAGTTATGCTCAAATTGCAAGATTATTTATACTG
This sequence comes from Rhizophagus irregularis, assembly GCF_026210795.1. Classification (NCBI taxonomy): domain Eukaryota; kingdom Fungi; phylum Glomeromycota; class Glomeromycetes; order Glomerales; family Glomeraceae; genus Rhizophagus; species Rhizophagus irregularis. The sequence goes on along the minus strand of NC_089451.1, from coordinate 2,593,414 downwards.
GATGCAGATATTGTTTGACAACAAATATTATATTTGGAATTACAGATCAGTCTCAATGTAAAAAATGTAAAAGAATTATATCTATTACTATTGATATTACCAATGGAATTGAAGATAAAAGTTTTATTTCTACAAAAATAAATACATATAATTATAACCAAATAGCTAATTATACAAATAGAAAGAATTCCAATCAATTAGAAATATATAACTGTATAAGTAGACTTTGTCTTCCTTTAAAACCATTAATAGATTTGGTTTCATATTTTCAATTCACAGATTTGGAAAATATAGAAGATTACTCTAAATCTATTATACCAATTATGTTTATTCCTTTTAATAATGATGAGAATGAATGTTACTATTGTAAAAGGTCTTATTCCACAACACTCTTATTTAAACAAAAATATTGCAAGCATTGCTTGATGTTATATATTAAATATACAGTTATTAATGATAATTTGGATGTATATATATGTAATAATTACAATTATTATTTTCCATGTAATAGAAAACATAAACCAAGAAGCTCAGATTTTTGTACACAAAACATTAAGGAGTGGTGTAATAGTTGCTCTAAAATTTTATGCTTTAAACAAATAGTTACAAATAACAGTACTAGGCTTTATTCAAAAAAATATTTTAAAAAAATACAAAATTGTGGATTTTGTGGTAAATCAATTTATCAGCAAGAACATTTAGATGAATTAGATTATGGTTATGTTGAATTTAAGTTGTGTTCAGATTGTTATCAAATGTCTGTTGAATGGGTAGAATCAACTTTAATTAAAAAAGTCATTCCAATCCTTTATTTACCTTGGTGGGATGCTTATGATCGATGTGTAACTTGTGATAAATTTCTAGAATCTAAATCTAATTGTCAAAAGTTATGCTCAAATTGCAAGATTATTTATACTGGATGCAGATATTGTTTGACAACAAATATTATATTTGGAATTACAGATCAGTCTCAATGTAAAAAATGTAAAAGAATTATATCTATTACTATTGATATTACCAATGGTATTGAAGATAAAAGTTTTATTTCTACAAAAATAAATACATATAATTATAACCAAATAGCTAATTATATAAATAGAAAGAATTCCAATCAATTAGAAATATATAACTGTATAAGTAGACTTTGTCTTCCTTTAAAACCATTAATAGATTTGGTTTCATATTTTCAATTCACAGATTTGGAAAATATAGAAGATTACTCTAAATCTATTATACCAATTATGTTTATTCCTTTTAATAATGATGAGAATGAATGTTACTATTGTAAAAGGTCTTATTCCACAACACTCTTATTTAAACAAAAATATTGCAAGCATTGCTTGATGTTATATATTAAATATACAGTTATTAATGATAATTTGGATGTATATATATGTAATAATTACAATTATTATTTTCCATGTAATAGAAAACATAAACCAAGAAGCTCAGATTTTTGTACACAAAACATTAAGGAGTGGTGTAATAGTTGCTCTAAAATTTTATGCTTTAAAAAAATAGTCATGAATAATAGTACTAGGCTAATTTATGCAAAAAAATATTTTGAAAAAGTAAAAAATTGTGGATTATGTGGTAAATCAATTTATCAGCAAGAATGTTTAAATGAGCCTAATTACATTGAATTTAAGTTATGTTCGGATTGTTATCAAATTTCTTCTGGATGGATAGAATCAACTTTAACTGAAAAATCTATTCCAATTCTTTATTTACCTTGGTGGAATGCTTACGATCGATGTGTAACTTGTGATAAATTTCTAGAATCTAAATCCAATTGTCAAAAGTCATGTTTAAATTGTAAGATTATTTATACTGGATGCAGATATTGTTTGACAACAAATATTATATTTGGAATTACAGATCAATCTCAATGTAAAAAATGCAAAAGAATGATATCTATTACCATTGATATTACCAATGGTATTGAGGAAGAAAGTTTTATTTCTACAAAAATAAATACATATAATTATAATCAAATAGCTAATTATACAAATGGAAACAATTCTAATCAATTAGAAATATATAATTGTATAAGTAGACTTTATCTTCCTTTAAAACCATTAATAGATTTGATTTCATATTTTCAAATTGCAAATTTGGAAAATATGAAAGATCCTTCTAACCCTATTATACCAATCATGTTTATTCCTTTTAATAATGATGAGGATGAATGTTATTACTGTAAAAGGTCTTATTCTGCAACACTTTTATTTAAACAAAAATATTGTAAACACTGCTTGATATTATATGTTAAATATACAGCTAGCAACAATTTAGATGTGCATATAACTACAATAGATAATCAATGTAGTAATAGACATAGGTCAAGAAGTTTAGATTTTTGTATACAAAATATCCATGAGTGGTGTAATAGTTGCTCTGAAATTTTATGCTTTAAGCAAATAGTCACAAATAATAGATTTTATGAAATTAATAATAATAAGGATAAATATAGACAACAAAAATTGATTGAAAATGAAAAAGACTGTAAATTATGTGGCAAAATACTTTATAAACAAATGTCTGTAAATATTATTGAATTTAAGTTGTGTTTATATTGTTATAAAATTTCTTCTGGATGGATAGAATCAACTTTAACTAAAGAAGTTATTTCAATTCTTTACTTACCTTGGTGGGATGCTTATAATCAATGTATAGCTTGTGATCAATTTCTAAAATTTAAATATAATTATCAAAAATTTTGTTCAAATTGCAAGATTATTTATGTTGGGTGTAAATATTGTTTGACAACAAATATCATATTTGGAATTACAGACCAATCTCAATGTAAAGGATGTAAAAGAATAGAAGAAGTATCTATCACTATTAATACCAAAGATGATATTGATACATGTAGAGACATTAATGATGTTCTATATTATATACAGAGTACAGTAGCACTTGATAGTTTTAATTGTAAGATTGCTAATTGTTTAGACACTATTAAAGAGAATTCAAACATATTATATGTATATGACTATGTTAGGAAAATATTCCTTGATTCTGGAACAAACCAGCTATCAATAAATGAAATTCCACATACTCAAATTACAAATTTTAAGTATGTTACAAAAGGGGGATTTGGTATTATTTATAAGGCGACTTGGTTAGGTCAAGATGTTGCTGTAAAAAGATTTTTGAATTCACAAAACATTAGTAAATATTTTTTAAATGAGGTAATTGATTTCTTCTATTTGTTTATTATATTTATATGTTTATTACATTTATTAAATTAATTATATATTTAGGTAAAATCACTTTTCCAATGTTATAGTTTGGAATATATCATTGAAGTTTATGGTATTTTACAAGATATTGAATCAAAGGATTATATGTTAGTAATGAAGTATGCAAGTGGTGGAAATCTACATAACCATTTGCAAAAGAATTTTAGTAATATTGCATGGAAAAAAAAACTATATACTTTATGGAAAATTTCAGAAGGGTCAGTATTTGTATTATTAATATATTTATTAATTTTGTTTAAAAATTATAATATTAACTATTATTACTTATTTATTTCAGACTAAATGTAATTCATAAAAACCATTTTATACATCGGGATTTTCATAGTGGCAATATATTGTTAGCACATCAAACATGGTTGATTTGTGATTTAGGATTATCATTACCTGCAAATTATAGTTTATCAGATAATGAAGTATATGGAGTAATACCCTATATTGCACCAGAAATATTTAAAGGTGGTGCATTTTCAAAAGAATCAGATATTTATAGTATAGGTATGATTATGTGGGAATTAACAACAGGTTGTAAACCTTTTGCTAATATTGATCATGACGTTTATCTGATTTATAAAATTATTGATGGAAAACAACCTGAAATTACAAAAGATACTCCTGAATGTTTTGCTAATTTAATGAAAAGATGCTGGGATTCTGATCCTTCAAAAAGACCTTTAATTGCTGAAATTATAGAAAGTTTTAATAATTGGTATCATAAGAATAAATACGTAGAAATATTCAAACAGGCAGAACGAAAAAGATTAGAATTAATACAATTGAAACAACTTGGTCCTGAATTCAGTGAAAAACCACATCCTGGTGCTATATATACTAGTAGACCACTAAGCCATATGATTTCTAATTTATCTTCAATGAGATCATTTAGTATAAAACAAGGTATGTATTATTTGCACCAAAAAAATGATTTATGTTTGAAATTAATAATTATTTTTTATTATTTTAGATAATATACTAATTGAAGACAATGAAGGTAAGTTACTGAATTATACAAAATAATATTATGAATAGTTAATTTTAAAATCAGTTTAAATTTTTTTAGAATATAATTCTAAGGAAAAAGATCTTGATATAGAAATAAGGTATTGATATTAAATTATACTGTAAAAATTTTAAGTGTATTTTCTAATTTTAACACTATTTTATCTTAATCAAATACAATTTTTATTATTTTTATTAGTAATAAATCAAAAAAGCGTAATATTACTAAAATATTACAAATTGAAACTCCAGATCAAGGTAAATATTAAGACTTTATTAATTTTTATAATAAAATTAAATAACAAGCTAATATATTGATTTATTGTAGAAAAGCGCATTAAAATTGTTAATAAAAATTGACAATTAAATTAATAATTTATAGATTTTTAATTTTATATGTTTCATAGTTTTATCCATTTTATAATAAATAAAAGGACGTTTATTATTTTATCACATGATTTTAAAATATTTAGATTGGCTAATTTTATTCATTTATCAAGAATCCAAAAAAATTAATTGAAAAAAAGTATTATTGTTTAACAATTACAATTTTTTTAAGCCATAAAAAAAAGACAAATAACAGTCATTAGATATTGTTGAAGCACAAAAAAAAAAATGTATATGTAATAATATTCTTAATCTTATATATTTATAAAAGGTATAAACAAACCTATTTTTAATTAGGTCATTTCTAAAGTTAAATGAGAACGAAAACAAAGGTAACTACAGTCAAACCTCGATGTACCGATATTCTATATACCGATAAATGATCTATACCGATAAATTTCAATTATCCCATTTCATAATTAATAAAAAAACCTTGTTGTACCGATATTATATATAGTTTCGCGATGTAACATGTAACGATACTCTTTCTTTGTCCCTTTATAGTAACGTATAATAAAGATGTACCGATAATTTAGGTTACACTGGTTTTAATTTGGGCTGGTTTGGCCCGAGTTAAAAAAATTGTAAACTTATAATTCGAGCGTCTGGCAAAATCATATTTTTTTGGTTTTTCGGAATTAAGCATAGTGCGAGCCAGAATTAGATTTTGGCCCGCATTATAATCTACAGATAATATATATGTACCGATGTTTCAATGTACCGATACTTTTTCCCTGTCCCGACAGTATCGGTATATCGAAGTTTGACTGTACATCCCATTTAAACAACCCTAAGAATTAAGGGTGAAAAAAACAAAAAAAAATGAAGATCAAGAAAAATGAACAGTAAATTGAAGGAAAAGGAAATGAAGATAAAAAATGTACAAAATTGAGTTGACAGAATAAAAAAATACAAAACAAAAAAGAAACAACATCGAGCCCAACTAAAGAATTTGTATAAAGCAAAAAGAAAAAAGCAAAGGCCTAATCAAAATGATATTAAAAAAGCAAAGTAAAAAATCAACCAACAAAAAATGGTATAAACTAAAAAAGATAAACCTGATTAAAAAAAAGGCTGATTATGTAGATATCTTCGAATTTGTTGACTAATAATTTAGGGCGTTCTTGGAAAAAAAGTCATAGTAATTCATTAATTTTTTGATGAAATCTTTATGAGCTTAATAAAATATTTATTCAATATCTCAATAGGAAACAAGACTTGGATCATGATGTCCAAAAAAAGAAATTGAAATGGTGTTTGATTTATAAATGCTTCCGCAAAATTAATTAATAATACATGTATTCTCAAGAATAGCTGGCCCTATAAGAAATATGTATACGGAAAGGATACGTTTTGTATACATTTTATGTACGTTTCTATAGATGCCGTATACAAATTCCGTATATTTAATAAGCAATTCATTTTTGAACATTTTTTAAAAAAACTAATGTATACGGAAAAAATTAATCATGCGGAATGTATACGGAATTTTTAAACTTAATATTTTTAGAAGATAATTTACAAAAATCCTGTATCATAATACGAGATCACATGATTGTTTATTGTTTTGTTATGATACATTTTTTGTTTTTTATATAAACTCTGAGTTTGATCTTCCGATCTTCCTTTCTGTCTTTCCTTTTCTCTTTTCTTATTTTTGTTATTTTTTCTAAAATTTTCTTCTTTCTTCGTCACCCCCTTATAAAAAAAAATTTTTTTTTTCGTATCTCACTTTAAAAAATTTTTTTTTTCGTACCTCACTTTAAAAAAGTTTTTTTTTCGTCACCCTCCTTTAAAAAAAAATTTTTTTTCGTCACTCCCTTAAAAAAAAAATTTTTTTGATTTTATTCTTTTATTCCCACTCTTCTTTTTTTTTAAAAAAAATTTTCTAACTATTTCTATTTCCTCTCTATAAAAAATTTTTTATTTTTCTAACTTTGACGTCCTCCCTTTAAAAAAAAATTTTTTTAACTTTTCTAACTTCGTTACCCCTCTTTTAAAAAATTTTTTTTTTTGATTTATTCTTCATTCCCCTTTCTTTTTTATTTATATTTATCACTTTTTATTATTTCATAGGCCAGCAGATTTTTTTTTTTGTGAGAAGATTCAGTTTTCTTTTTTCTTTTTTGTAGATCAGTTTGGTAGTCCTTTCCTTTTTGTAGGATGGTTCAGGATTTTTTTCTTTTTTAGGTCAGCTCAAATTTTCTTTTTTTTTTTTTTTTGTAAATTAGGTTCAGATTCTTTTCTTTTTGTAGGTTGTTTCAGTTTTGTTGCTTCAGAGTCTTCTTTTTTTGTAGGTCAGTTTTGGATTTATTTGTTGTTGTTGTTTTGGTTTCTTTTTCATTAGATGCTTCATAATTCTTTTCTTTTATGTAGGTCAGACATTCTGGAGTTCTCTTTCTTTTTTTGTAGGAATGCTAACCTTTGGTGACTTGGACGATTGCAGATACTATATGAGGGGGGTTTTGTTTCCAATTAAAGTTAGACGTTCTTATGTTTCTTTCTTTTTGTTTTTTTAGGTTGTTTGACTCCAAATGAACCTGAACTTATAGATAATTTTGGTTACAATAGGTGGTTTTAATAAGGAGGGAATTTTTATAATGTATTTGTATTTTGTTTATTTTTGTTTGTTATTTAATTAATAAAGTAAATTAGATTTATGAAAATACAATTATAGTAAACTGTAATACAAATAGTAAATTCAGTGACCAAATCGTATAAATTTCGTGATAAATTCCGTATCCAAACCATATTTTTAGTGATACGGAATTGTGCATTTTTCCGTATCCTATTATGATACGTTATTTCTAAGGAAAAAAATCGTATAAAAACTTTATAAAAAACGTATCCAATTTTTTTATAGGGTGGAGTATATTCCTATAATACTATAATTTAGAGCCGATTAGAAAAAAATCAATGTTGAAAATGTTGCGCCTATTGATCTACGTCAGGACAGTAAAAAAATTAAAAAATCCTAATAGTTCTATTAAACTAATAATATCATAAATTTATTATGAATTAAAAAAATTGAATATTTTAATATTAATTTACATAAAAATCTATTAATTTTTGAATTTTAAAATTAGTTCTGCGTTACGTTTATTACCATCTTCCCCACGCTTCTGGTTCTGCGCCCGCGTCACGTTTAAAGGCTCCAAATGGTTCTGCGTCCGCGTCACGTTTATAGCTATAGCTTCTGCTCGCATCACGTTTAAAATAGCCAGATCTATAGACAGTTTCTGGTTCTGCGTCTGCGTCAATGGTGAATTAAAATATTGTTAAAAGAATTCGTTTGACTAATTTGATAAAAAAAGAAAAAATTTATTAATAATTTATTTACTCGGTAAAATTATAGTAAAGCCGAAAATTAACAGTAAGTGTTTTAATTGCATGATTCAGATAATGTACTGTATTTTTTTTCGTGGTATGTATAACTTTTAATCCGTTGTATGTTTAATTTGATTGAAGAAATTTTCATTGTCTCAAAGGTGTTTATATAAGAGAAATTTTCTATAATAACAAAAATTTATAAAATTATTTCATGATTACATTTTTCATATTTGTATGAAGACGTACGAGAGTATTTTTGCCACGATTTTTTACATTGCGCCCATTGCGCCACAATCGGAACGAACAGTGCCACTTTGAATTAATAATGTGGAAATAGATAAAAAATATCGTGCGTATAATTGTAAATATGCCACATTTTTACATATTGGATTATGTTTTAGCTGGGCATCATTACCTATTATCTTTACTTAAAATAGACCTTTTATTTTCATTTTACGGCCACATTAGTGGAAATTGCTCGGACAATTTAATCACATTATCACGTGATTTGTCAAACATATATCGATCCTAGAGAAATAATAAATCACTTTTTTTGCTACTCTTTTTTTATTATTATACACATATATAATATACGGTAATATAACTTTCCTTTATTTTAAAATAAACGGAATAAATTAATAAAATTTTGGAATACACAATATTGTTTAATATGATTTTGTCATTTAAGTCATTTTCTGAACACTGCTTCAGACATTATTACTAAAAATATTGACAGATATCATATATTTAAATATAAAAATTAAGAATAACGAAAAATATAAATTTCATTTAATAATATAGTAGCATACGAGATTCTTAATTGCATAAAAAATTACTGCAAAGTATTCACTTCAATAAACTCATCTATCTATTTTAACACGAACTTTACATTTAATCCATTCATTCTTTCATTCTATACTTGATAATTTCCCTTACCTCATAAACTAATGTAAAATTAATTGATTGTACCCCAAGTAAGATTGATCTTTTATCACACGTCCGAAATATGTGACAGGTTATATTTTCCAAAAAATAAACATTCTCAACGAAGTAATCAATTGATAATCAACGTGTAACATACGAGACTATTATCACGTTATACTGGTGACGAACACCAGTGGTTTATTCGTAGTAATTTTCTTAAATTTACGTAATAAAAAATGCTATTATAATTTATAATGAACATATAGATCATTTTCGTGAAAAAAAATATAAACAACGACTATGTGTTGAAATAACTTTCTTTTATTTCACAATTAATTTATTTGATATGAAAAAATGATGGTTTATATAATAAAAATGATAAAATAATTTTTTTCTTGCATTATGTGCCACACATACATTATTGTAGTACATTTTATCAATCAGTAAAAGTTTACACTAAAGCGTAAGATCCTTATCTAATACACAAAATATAAATTATATAAATAAATGAAAAAAAATTTACTAAATAAAAAACTAGTAATTAAAAAAAAAATTATTTTTTCGGGGTTTGAAAAAGAAGACCAAAAATAGAAAAAAAAAATATTTTCTGGTTTTGAAAAAAAAACCGAAAATAAAAAAAAAACAAAAAAAAAAGGTAACCGGATAGCCTCGGCAACACGATATACTGCGGCTGATCGCGTATCATACGAAATCAGACGCAGATATATCGTTTTTTAGGCCATCTATCAGTCATGACCATGAAAAATTTCTCATATGGTCATATTGTCAAACAATTGTATTGTCAAAACAATTGTATTGTCAAACAATTGTATTATGCAAGATACTATACTCCATAACTATCTTATTTATTAGTCACTGTGTATTCGAAAAAGTATTTATATACCCTCAATACCCTTTTTTTTCATCATCTTTTTTTTTTCGTCAACTAACAATATTATATATCCACAATACATGTATATACTTTTGGCGTCTTTTTTTTCAAGGTCTATCTTCTCTCTGCCTAGGCTTCTCTTTATTAGGTCTTCTACCTTTTCTTTACGTCTTCCTTTAGAGAGTGTGGGTTGGGTTTGTGTGTGGTTTTGTCATTTTTTTTTCGTCTTTTTTTTTAGGTCTATCTTCTCTCTATCTGTCTAGGTCTTCTCTTATTAGGTTTTCTTTTAGACCCTCTTTTTCGTTTCGTCGTCTTTTTTCTTTTGTTTCGTCGTCTTTTTTTTCGTCATCTTTTTTTTCATCTCTTTTTTTAGGTCTATCTTCTCTCTGACTAGGTCTTCTCTTTATTAGGTCTTCTTTTGGCCTCTCTCTCTTTAGGTATGTAGGTTGGGAGTGTGGGTTGAAATGGGTTGGGAGTGGAGTGTGGGAGTGTGAGTAAGGAGTGCGGGTGTGGGAGTGCGGGTTGGATGTGTGAGAGTGTGGACGTGTGGGAGTGTGAGAGTGTGTGGGTGTGGGTGTGGGAGTACGGGTTGGGAGTGTGGTTTGGAGTGTGGGAGTGTGGGTTGGGAGTGTTGGGTGTGTGGGTGTGGGAGTTCGGGTTGGGCGTGTGGGAGTGTGAGAGTGTGGGTTTGTGTGTGGGTTTGTGTATGTGGTGATTCATTTTATTTTTTTTTTCGTCATCTTTTTTTTTAGGTTTATCTTCTCTCTTTTAGGCCCTTTTTCTTTACGTCTCTCTTTAGGTATGTGGGTTGGGAGTGTGGGTGGGTGTGGGAGTGTGGGTTGGGAGTGTGGGAGTGTGGGAGTGTGGGCGTGTGGGTGTGGGAGTACGGGTTGGGAGTGAAGTTTGGAGTGTGGGAGTGTGGGTTGGGAGTGTGGGTTGGGAGTGTGGGTTTGTGGGCGTGTGGGTTGGGAGGAGTGCGGGTTGGGCGTGTGGGAGTGTGGGCATGTGGGTTGGGAGTGTGGGAGTGTGAGAGTGTGGGTTTGTGTGTGGGTTTGTGTATGTGGTGATTCATTTTATTTTTTTTTCGTCATCTTTTTTTTTTTTTAGGTTTATCTTCTCTCTTTTAGACCCTTTTTCTTTACGTCTCTCTTTAGGTATGTGGGTTTGGAGTGTGAGTGTGTGGGTGTGGGAGTGCGGGTTGTGAGTGTAGTGTGGGAGTGTGGGTGTGTGGGTTGGGAGTGTGGGTGTGGGAGTGCGGGTTGGGCGTGTGGTTGGGAGTGTGAGAGTGTGGGAGTGTAGGTTGGGAGTGCGGGAGTGTGTGTGTGTGGTATTTTAACTTATTTTTTTTTGTCTTCTTTTTTTTAGGTCTATCTTCTCTCTGACTAGGTCTTTTCTTTATTAGGTCTTTTTCTTTTAGGCCCCTTTCTTTACGTCTTATTAGCGATCCACAAGAAAGCATAAATCGATTTATAATATTTTTTCTTTCTTGAACATATACTCTGTCAGTACTTTTTAGTTTATAAGCACGTATAATTAATTTTACTATTTTATCATCTTTACCAACATAAAAATTTAATGTTTAAATATTTAATTTTGAAAAATAACAATATGTTTTAATACTTTTAAATTTTTAATTGAATGACAAATTTTGTAATTACTATTTATTGATAAATCAATTTTTAAAATTGTTTTGTGATAAGTATGTTAATAAATATGTAAATGCAGAATATAAATGATGTAAGAAAGTTATTTGAATGAAATTTTACAAACTGGACCAGTGATAGATAATAAACATATTGATAGATTGATTCAAGAAATGCAATTAAAAATTAGTTGATCATAAAGATATACAATTAAATGAATCAGTGGCTTTAAAATGTTTAAATAATTCTCAGAATATTCCAGTAATTTTCTAAATGAGGTATGTAAACATTTAACTAGTATTATTATGCGAGTTGTACGAAAACTGTATAAAGTTCGAACGATTTACAATTATGATAATTTTTTTTTATTTCATTTGGAACTAAGACTAAAAATTTCTTGTTTTTTTTATTCCAGTTTTTTTTTTGGATCCGGAATTTTTTTCTTCATTATTTTTTATTATTCATTTTTTTAAATTATTTTTCCAATTTATTGAACTAAAATGATTTTTTAAGATTTATTCCCTTTCAGTTTTTTTTGAACAAGAATAGTATTTAAAAAAAAAAATATTTCTTTTCGGTTTTTTGAACTGAATTATTTTATTTAAATTTTAATATCTTAAAAATATTCATTTTTACTTTTCAGAAAATTAAGATTTTCTTCTTTTCCTCTTTTTTTTTTAATAATATTTTATTCCAGTTTTTTAAGGACAGATTTTTTTATTTATTTTTTTTTTATTTTTAAATTTTTTTTCGTGTTTTTTTCTTAGGATCGGAAGATTTGGTTCAGTTTTGGCGCAGAATTTTTAACTTACTAATATTTTTACTTTTTTTTCCTTTATTTCAAATTGGGTTTAACGTGATGCTGCGGCACACGATTTTTGATGAATCAACATTGATTTCCGTTTTAATTTCCTAGCTTAATAACAATTAAACCAAATATGGTATTATCTGATTATTATTATATTTATGAAATAATAAATCCGAAAACCTATTATAACAGGTAATTAAAAATGTGTTTGTACTGAGTAGCTCATGTTATGCAATTGTTATCTTGTCATGTTTAACGTTTAACTTTTAAATTTTTCTTACATTTTTTTAACTAGAGATCCAATTCGTTAACTGTTCGGTCGTTTATAATTTAGTTATTTGACATTTGTTGGATAAATTAATAGATAGATCACACATTTTGGTTTTATATCATTTAATTTAGTCATATCACAAATTGAATCAGCAAGTTTAATGTTGAATACCTTTTATTTCTAAGATTTTTATGAAAAATTTATGGCTTCTAGAATATTAGTATGTCATACATACATAAAGCCACACTAAATTCCTGAAGTTTTTAGCATGTTGCACTATTAGTTATAGTAATAGTATATAATCAAATTTGGTATGAGTATATTGAAATTATGATGCACGTGAGTCGCTGAGTCACGTTGATTGTTGATTGAATTTTGAGCAAGTGATTGGAGAAATTCAGATTAAATATTCTTTTAAACTCTAAAATATTCACCTGTAATATACAGTGAACTTCATGCAATAAAGTTTAACTGACGAGCATGAATATGAAGTATCTTTATCTTGCTTCCAATCAAAAATATTCTAATTGAACCACCTTCACTTTTAGCATCAAACAAATATTAGAATTTAATATAAATAGGTATTATTTATTTTGTTACGTTATGTTCTTGTGTATTTGCTACAGTATTGTGCCTTCCTGTTTATCTGGACGTATATTATTGTATATATTATATAAATACAACTAAACTTACAGTTACGGTACAAAGTCACCCAATAAAATACCGTATAATACCTATAATATTATTTTCTTTTTAATTTAATTTTAAACTTACCATTAAAGTTAAGGGAAATTTTTTATAAAATTAGTATTCATTTTGTTTTTAATACAAATGTAATGTGATTAATCATACCCAAAGATTATTCCTGTGATATGTAATATTTCAGTACGATTAGTATCGTGCCCATCGTACCTGTACATAATTAATAATACCTTACTTATTATATCATATCGTACTATACTACTTTACAAGGTTTTTATTAAACAACATTCAACAAGATCATGTTATTATTATTATAGTGAGAGTATATAAAAAGTATAATTAAACAGGAATTAATAGGAGTATATAGTAAAGTCCTGCCTGTATTATTAGGATTAACTATAAATAAACTTTCGCATTGTTTAATTTTAAGGAAAAATATTTTGAAAGACCGGAATAAAATAATGAAAAAAATAATTCTAGAAAGATAAATTCTATAATTAATGTTAAATTGCTCAAAGCAATTGGCTTGAGCTTGTTCAATACAGCTTAAGCTTAAAACAAGTTTCTCAAATGAGCTTGAAGTAATGGTCGTGAAAGTGTCGGGATTACCGATTAAGTTACCTTAAAATTGATAAATTAATTAATTTGATCAATTAATTAATTTACGATTAATTAACCGGTTGCAAATTTTAATTTCGTTTTGACACAATTGAAATATTTTATAATTGAGAAATTTAATTTATTATAAAAAAAAAAAAATACAATATTGGTGACGATGAAGAAAATTGAAACCCCTTCATAAATAATAAACTATACATTGGTGTGTTGAAAATAGAGTTTAGCTGCTTAGAGTCTTATAAAAATATTTAAATTAATAATACATAAATTGTTATTTTTAAAATTATCTTAAATACCAATGAGTTATTTTTATTTAATTAGTTTTAAACTGGATTTTATTTAAGAATGTTATTTATAAGCAACAATTAAATGTCATGTGATACATAGTAAATAAAAATTATGAGCTTGCTTGGGATAAGTTATTAAAAATAAAATAATGAATCGTAAATTAACTTATTAGTTTAGATTTTTATGATTGTCATTTTTTTTTTTTCAAAAGTGGCACAACAAATATTTTAAAAATCAATTTTAGAATTTTATTCAAGTAATGTACGAAAGCTTTAAGTTTGTTTTATTATCAATCATCATGGTCATTCCTGTTCAAAAATGTTTTGATATTTACTATTCTCGGGAAACGTGACATTGAATTTTGTCTCTTCATTATTTAGGATAACTGGTAAAAAATATTCCCACGTCGATCACCTGACAAAAATTTTTGGGGAAAAAAAAAAATTTATTCATGTATATAAACTTTTGTTGGTACATAATAACTTACAAGTTTTTTATAAAAATGGAAAAATATTACACATTTACACTAGAGAACAGTTTTATAAAGAGTACCAACACTTTATTAACGAAAATTTCAGAAATATAGGAACGCGTCCAAAGAATGTTTTTGAACAAAAAGTAGATGAAGCCTTCGGCAAAGAAGTTCGTCTATAAGATCTTGGTATCGTTAAGCAAAATACCAGATTAAACGAAGAAAGTATCGAACTTATTATCAAGGCTTGCAGACATCCTCGTATTATCACATTATTGCCGATCATTTTACCGATCAATTGTTAATTATCTATTCGATATTATCACGTCACAAAACCATCAATATGGAATTTATGGAATTAGCCGAAATTACATCATATCATGTGATTATTATAATTAATAAATAATACAAATAATATGAATTCAAAATTTACAATCTCAATATGTGGTGATCCATTAGATGCGTCTCATTGAGATGATTCGAATGGTAGTAAAATCATTGAAATCGGATCGATAATGACGAAGCTATTACATTTCAAAGTTTATATTATTTAATCATGTAATTTCGGCCATTTTGAACTTTTAATTTGACTTTTGACCTTTCAAGCCGGAATATTTATAAATTAAATATATTTAGCACTATAACATAACAAAACAAAATTGTGCTACACAAAAATTATTAAACTTACAAAATTTATACGTTTCACTATACATAATTCTTAAAAAACAATGGTTTTCGTTTCATGGCTTAATCAAATCTGTGCTTAATTATTGAAACATATTACACCCAATTACTCAGAATGAATTGTGATGAGTTGTGCGACATCAGAATCATATATAAATTACCCAGATCGTTTAAAATAATAAAATTTGATACTTCCCTTCCTCCCTTAAAATTACATGTCGTGTTCAAAAATATTTTTAGATTTACCTGAATTAACTTATGAAATTATAAAATATTTTCAGAATGATTATTCAACTTTATATTCATGCATTTTTGTTAACAGATTATGGTGTCGTTTAGCAATTCCATTATTATGGGAAAATCCATTTTCAATTCGTACCGGAAACTATGAATTTATTGAAATTTACTTATATAATAATTTAAATAATGATTATATAGCAAAATTAAATGAATATAAAACTATTAATAATTCATTATTATCTACGAATACACTGTTTAATTATCCTAGTTTTTTAAAATATTTGAGTGCATATAAATTATACTCTTCTGTTGATAAGTGGTTTGATTATTCTATTAGGAATTCAAAATTCGAAATTAAAACATATGTTTCTGAAGAAAATTTTAAGAGATTAGTTTATATGTCACTATTTAAAATTTTTATTGAAAGTGAAGTAAATTTACATACACTTGAAATTAAGGCCTTAAGTATTTATGACAGAGCAAGTCTTAATGAAATTCTTGAGTTAATTTTGCAAAATCAAAATTTTATTCACAATATTGGAAATTTGAAACTTTATATCAGAGTCTATAAAGACAATACAATATTTAATAACCATGTATTACAAATGATTCATTTACATCAAAATCTTAAGAAAATTTTACTATATGAAAATTATTTTTCTTTATATCAATCATTATTATTATCAAAAGATTATAATTGTTCAAATACCTTAAATACAATTACTTTCTATTACATCGATTTTGGAGAAATAATCAATCTTGATGAAATATTTGAACAATTAAATGTTTTAGAATCTGTTCATATTGTCTATTGTTTTTCATTGGATAATAGTTTTATTCAACAAATTAATAATTTAACCAAACCATTTAAATTAAAATCTTTAATTATAGGTGAGTTACCACAAATTGAATCATTGCAACAATTATTACTAAAATCTGGTGATTATTTAGAAAATTTCGGCGGGAATGGAATTTATTATGATTTTCATGATATATAACAATTAATAAAATATTGTAACAATATCAATTTTCTTTATCTTGATGGATATGAAACTGAGATTACTACTCTTCAAAAAATCAATTTAATTGAAAGTATTAAACAAAGTCTCAATTATCTTATAATCAATATATGTGAAGATTCAGCAATTTATAGTTCAATCATATTAGAAAATCTAGGACAAGTTCTTCCTTCTAAATTGGATTATGTAAATTTGAGTTTCATGATTAAAGATAGTTATTTTAGAGTATTCTTAGAAAATTCTCAGTATATTTTTATTAATAAATTTTTAATAGAACTAAAAAGTGGCAGTGATGATATTTTACATTACATAAAGGAATATATTATGAAGGAAAAAAGAGTCAAGTATTTGGCTATTCAGGATATTAATAAGAAGGAATTGTTTTATTTGAAAGATGAAGTGAATGAATTCGAGTTACATAATATTATAGTCCGAAGACATAGTGATTTAGTGATTGACTTTGATGACTTAATATGGAATATTGAAAAGAAAGATATTTGATTAATTAATTAAATATAGATGAATAATCATAAATAATATTTGCAATTGATTGGTTTAAAGTTACTTTAAAACTTTGCTTTTTTAAAACAAATTATTTCATGATGACAAATCTATAAAACAGCTTGATTTTTAAATAATTTAAATCTCATATAAATGACATAATTAAATAAAAATTAAAAATGTTAAATGATTAATTCTATAAATTAAAATGTTTAAATAATTAAATTAGAATAAATAGCAACAGTATTAAATGAGTTTAAATCAATATAACAATAAATTTTTTGTTTTATATACATAAACTAATATTAACATGTTTTTTTTTATTTTTAGGTAAAAAAAATATACTTTATTCTAACTAAAAAAGATCATACAAAGCATATTTATTCAATAAAAAAAATATTCTAAAAAAAATAAGGAATAAATCATTACATCATCAATCTGATTGATCTGATCACTGATCTAGATCTAAGCCTGCCTAAAGACGAAATAAATAATATATATATAAGTTAGTAATAAATAAAAAAAAATATGTTTAAAAATAAAAATACACGATAAAATACAGTAATAATGTAGATTATTATAAAGAGAAAGATCCGGTCAAAAAAAAAAATGATCAAAAAAAAAAAAAAATGATCCTGTTTAAAAAAAGAGACCGAAAAAAAAGATACAGTTTAAGAAAAGAGAGAAAAAAGATTTTAAAATCAACGCGATCTGCTGCGGTTGATCATCCTGAGAGGATGAAAATGGCCGAAAATGAAACATGATTGGTAAAGTGTTACATAATTGGGAATGTATTAATTGACCAATCTAAATGTGACGTGATAAAATTTAACCATTCACCCATTAAGTCCATAAACTATATAGGACAAACTTTTTGTTATCACAGGTATAGCCAAATTAAACAAATTTCTCAAAATTTCTTCAGAAATGTAAGATGACACATATGAACTAGTATTTTTATTGCTTGTGCAATTAAATTCTTTTACGAATAACTGCTACTAACGCTATCTAAGGATTTTGTACAAGAATAAATTTGCACTATAAAAGTGTAAAAAGTTTTTTAATTTGTTTTCCCTCCAAAATTCAGAATAGAATCACTTAAATTATTTTATTCTACAGCCAAATAAGATCATGCTTTTTTCATCATGCTGGTATTTTTTTATTAAGCTATAAATAAACTACCATTGCATAATTATTATTGATATTTTTGACGTTGTTTAATCAATAGTTTATTGTATTTATAAGAGATCATTGGCGGCTATAGAATAAATAACTAATATGTAAATTCCCCGATAAATAATATGATGTATTGATGTATTAAAGAAATATATATTTATAAACAAACAATTCATAATTGTCATTTACAGAAATATTATTATACTTTAAGCTTTTAAGTCACTGAAAATGTCTCAGCATCGAAATTTTGCCAAGTGTCTGATTACATTTTTTTTCTTGATTGTCCAAAAATATAAATTATTCTCTCCATGAAATATTATTTATATTGTTATGGTGTATAGTCTATCAATTCATTATATCCTTTTTCATTGCAATTGTGTGATAAACATCATATGTATTTTCTTTGGCACATTTAACAAATATTAAGAAAAGAAGTATTTTGCTATTTTTCTACCTTTATTAAATTTTAGTGCATTTTTTTAGCATTTTTTTTTTTGCCTTTTACAAATAAAAAGAAGCATTTTTTTTTTTTACCTTTATAATAAAAGTGCATTTTTTTTATTATACTTTCATTTACATTTTAGAGATAAAATAAAAGATTGTTTTTTATTTAATTAATGTTAATATTAAATTAATAAAAATACATTTATTTAATTTTATTAAAATAAAAAATAATGGTTAACTTTTTTTTTTTTTTTTTTTATTTTTTTTAAAAATAATGGTTAACTTTGATGGGTATTGGATAATCTGTTAAAATTGTCCTGCTGATCCAAATTTATTTTTTTAGCAAAATTATTTTTATGGACATGATATCATGATGTTCTTTTTTTTGACACTACATCCTGAATTTTTCTACCAATTATTTAATAACAAAAAAAATTTTTTTTTTTTTTTTGATATAAAAGTTACCAATTTATTTATAGTTAAAATTATTAAAATTATCGATTTTTTCAATATAATTTCAGCCAATCAGTCAATCCGAACCATGTTGTTATAACTTATATAACTTATAACCAACCGTTGTTTGTATAAAACTTCGATTTTTAATTAATATTGGATATTGAAGTTGATATCGAAGTTGATATTGATACCAATATTGATATCAAATATTAATTTCATGTTTATTAAAATACTCCCAATAGATACTGTATGAATGTATGATGCTATAAGTTTTAAGATAATTTTAATAATAGCCACTATTATATAATAATTTAATTATTAATTTAAATATTTTCATAATAAATTAATTTTTTTTAAAAAAATAGCACAAAATGGTACGGTAAGGGAGAAGTATAAATATTAAGTTTATAACTAAATAAAAATGTGTAATTCTTTATTATTGAGTAACAGTGTTGAGTTACACTTAAAAAGTAATGACGTCATGATTTCCAATTCGATTTGTGACACGGAAATTTTGTAACAATCATCACATATTTATGTAACTGTTTTGATGCCGCCTCTATAAAAATAATTAACGTTCATTACGCCGATTTTTTTTTAAAAAAAAAAATCCTTAATCATGTCATCTCAAAATGATATTATATGCGAAAGTTGTGGTAAAATATATTCATATATTGTGAAAAATGGTGTAAGACATGTTTAATAAATAATTTAAAAAAAAATTTTACAAACTGGACTAGTGAAAATGAAAAAATTGATAAAATTATTCAAGAAATACAATCAAAGATTAATAAAGAGGAAGATATAATTGTTGAATGGATACCTTATAACCAATTCAATAGTATTAAAAAATTAAGCAAAGATGATTTTGCTACAGCAATATGGAAGGATGGCTCATTAATATATATTAAACAAGAGAGGAAACGTGAAAGAGTACCTAATAAAGAAGTTACTTTAAAATACTTGAATAATTCACAAGATGTTATTAATGATTTACTGAATGAGGTATGAAACTTTTAATTTTTTTAGTATTTAATCTTTAAAAAATACTTTATTATAACAACATTTTTATATTTAACAGATTAAAGCATATTCTATTAGAAGTAGACGAGTGTAAGATTCCTAAAATATATGGAATATCCCAAAATCCAGATACAAAAGATTATGTTATAGTATTTCAAAATGATTGTAATTGCAAAGAATGTGATGACATATATACAGATATAGAGGTTAAATGGTGTAAACCATGTCAAATAAATAATATGAAACAAAACTTGGCAAACTGGACCAGCGGCAATGAAAAAATTGATGAATTTATTCAAGAAATCCAATCGAATATTGAAAAAGATGATATAATTATTGAATAGATACCTTATAACCAATTTAGTAATATTAAAGAAATAAAGAAAGATGATTGAGCTAGTGTATATTCGGCAATATGGAAGAACGTTTTATTAAAATATAATTATGAAGAAAGGAAATATGAAAGAAATCCTAATAAAAAGGTCACTTTAATGAGTTTTAATAATTCACAAAATATTATTAATAACCTTCTAAATGAGGTATGAAACTTCCAATTTTTTTGTATTAAATCTTTAAAGATATATAGCAACTTTTTATATTTAACAGATTAAAGCATATTCATTTAAATTAAATGAATATACAATGTGTGGAATATCCCAAAATCCTGATACGAATGAGTATGTTATAGTGTTTCAAAAAAATTGTAATTGCAAAGAACGTGGTGATGTAGGTACAGATAAAAAATTTGAATGGTGTAGACCATGTCAAATAAGTGATTTAAAACAGAATTTTTCAAGCTGGACTAGTGGAAATAATAAAATTGATAATTTTATGGAAGAAATGCAATTAAAAATTGAAAGTCATAATGATATAATAGTTGAATGGATACCTTATAACCAATTTAGTATTATTGAAGAAATAAGAAATGGTGATTTTGCTAGAGTATATTTGGCAAAATGGAAGAATGGTTTACTAGAGTATAAAGAAGGAAAATATAAAAGAAATCCTAGTAAAGAAGTTACTTTAAAATGCCTAAATAATTCACAAAATGTTATTGATAACTTGCTAAATAAGGTATGAAACTTCTAAATTTTTGTATTTAATCTTTATAAATACTTTTAATATACCAACTTTTTTATTTAACAGGTTAAATCATATTCTATTAAAATAAATGAAGGTAACATTGCTAAAATATATGGAATATCCCAAAATCCGGTTACAAAAGATTATGTTATAGTATTACCAACTGATTGTAATTGCAAAAAATGTGGTGAAATATATACTAATATACTTGTTAAATGGTGTAAACCATGCCAAATTAATAATTTAAAACAAGATTTTGTAAACTGGACTAGTGGAAATGAAGCAATCGATAATTTTATTCAAAAAATGCAATTAAAAATTGAAAGATATAATGATATGGTTGTTAAATGGATTCCATATAACCAGTTTAATATTATCCAAGAAATTAGGTAAAGGTGGATTTGCTACAGTTTACTTAGCAAATTGAAGTAATAATGATATTTTTATATTTAATAGATTAGTGCATATTCTATTCATTCTATTGATTGTATTCTCAAAATATGTGGAATATCTCAAAATCTTTTTACGGCATAAAAAAAAAATATTAATATCTACGAATAACGGTTTCACAGGAATTTTTTTAATAAGATAGATTATATACAGTATATAAAAAAATCACAAAATTGTAAAATAAACTAAAATAAATTTAAAAATCCTCCAATTTCTCTAATATATTATATAACTTGTCAACCTTAGCTTTTAAATCAATTTTCATATCTTCAATTTCTTTGATTAAATTTTTATCTTTAAATCTTTCAATCAAATATTCAATATTCTCACTCATTTCTTTGCCTATATTTTTAAGATTTCCAATTTTCGTTTCAATATTATCATAATATTCCAAAATTGAACTTTTATCATAATTTTCTTCTTTAAAAGTACGTATTGTAAATGTAGTTTTTTCTTCAAAACCTTTATAAATAGCACCTTGATCATCTTTTCTTGTATCTGACCATTCTTCTAAAGATTTTGATTGACCAAAATAATAAATATGTTTTGGTTCAGGTTCAGGATTCCAAAAATGAATATGATGTAATGCTTCATAATCTGCTATATGATTTGCTTGATGTCGCAATAAAGTTTGTCTACCTTTAGTTGCTGCATCTTCATACACACCACTAAAAAATGAATGCATAAATAAAAAATACTATCAAATAATAAATGGTAACTATAATTTGACTAAAAAACTCACCTCATAAAAGCAATCAACATATTTTGTAAAACAATTACAAGGACTATACTACCAATTAAAGTATATACATCAACAGTCCAAAAATCAAATTGATCTCTTTGAACCATATCACCACTAATCCAAAAATATGTAGCTAATATTGCATTAAAAAAAGATGAAAATGGATTATCACTAGATGTTGGATCAAAATCGGATTTAAGTGTAATATTAAGTGTCTCGTTTGTTGAGATATCTGTAGCAATTCCACTGTATGTAGAATCTTTAGTTTTAATCTTTGTAGGATCTCTGAGAAGTACGATCCTATGTATAATAAAGAAAATTAGTTAATCATAGTAAATTATGAATAAATTGAGTGAATTAAAAAAAATTTTTTATACATTGTGTGTGCAAATGCAAGCATTACAACCAACATGAACAAAAAGAATGGTAATATAGTTTTGAAGATAATTATAGCATAATAAATAAAAATGCCAATTTCTATCAAATGGAAAGAATAAGTCAATTATGTAATAATGTAATAAAAGAATAATATTTCTTTAATTCATATATATTTACTTGGTATTAGGCGGAGATAGAAAATCTAAAATTATTAAAATTAGTTAATTTTATATAGAAGAGGAATAATAAATTGGAAAAAAACTTACCAATTCAATCCAAAGAAAGAAAATTGAAAATGATATTCCAACAATTAACCTAATATCGATCTCTTTAAGACTTTCAAAACCATCAGTAAATTGAAAATTTTTAAACATTATTGACATTACTGTTACAGAAAGTGCAGTGGAAATTAAATCAACACTGTTAAATATTTCACCAAAATATTTTTTAAATCCACGATAACGAATTTGTAATACTTCAGTAAAAAGTTGATAAATTGCTAAATAATAAAATATAATAATTAATGTAAATATAAAATTTCCATTTATCATGCTGCTATGATTTAAATATGCCCAACTAACTATTCCAAAACAAGTGGCAAAGATAAGAAATCGAAGGAAAAGAAAAAAGAAGAAATTTCTCGCTTTTTGCCAACGGAAATCAATGACCGCTTCAGTTGCTGGATTATCATAAATATCATCATTATTTTCATAATGTATCATCCTAGAAAATGGGCTCAACTTTTTCCTATCACATCGATTAATTTGATAAAATCGTGGTATAAATATAAACGAAAGAAGGTTTAAAATAATTTTTATCAAATTATACTCTTTATATTCTCTTTCAAAATTGTTCATAGTGAAACCGGGAAGAGGGACTATTCTTAAAGCTATTGGAGATTTTCCAAGATCATTATCGAAATTTTCATAATTCTTAATTATATAACTATTAAGAAATTTAATTTGGTTTCGTATATTATCGTACCACTTAATATTATCAGACTTCAATTTGACTATAGGTCTAAATGCTCTAAATTTGATGTTATGATTACGTCTTTCACGATATTCTGGTGGAATAATTTCATTAGGATCTTGAGCTGAGAAGTGGTCCTGATCTGCAAAACATTCTTTAAAAAACAACTTTCTGGCATAATCATCTATTATAAATATATAGGATTGTATGTTAATTTCAAATTTGAAAGCAGTAGAAAGGACAATTAAGATGGGGGACAGGTTAGAGCTAAATACAAACCATAATTGTATTTAAATAATAAAGGGATCGCCTTAGAAACAGTACACATCCAACCTGCACAATCTGTTGCATGACTAGAATAATACTCTAAAAGATAAGCGACAATAATCGTATCTTTAAGTTCACGACCTATAAGTAGAACAATAAATTTCAATTGTGAAAAATAATGCTTCGTCATGAAGTTTAAGTTCAAGATTTATTTACTTACCTTTGCAATGATAAATCGCTAATTCCATATTATTTTTCGGTTCGATATCTTCATTATCTTTTATCCCATCTTTTTTTTCAAAGTCAAGGTCACCATCTTTTATGAACTTTTCTCCTGGCCATGAGTTATCTCTTGGTATATGTCTAGTTTCAAAATTTTTTTTCCTTCCCTTTTTTTCACTTTTTTTCTCTACTTCTTTTTTTTTATAATCATCTTTATCTTCGATAGTTTCTTCCTCACTTCCAAATAATATAAATTTTATCAAATGGTCGCAATCACCAAGAATTAAATTTTTCATTACATTATATCGAATATCCAACAATTTAAAATTTTTTGGTTCATATTTAGCAAATCTCCAGACTATATGTTTGATATACCTAATCATCTCCTCATACTTTAATTATAAATAAGCATTAATAAATTTATTTCCTAAAGAACAGCAGACGAAATTCAATGTGTTTAACTTACTCTGTGTACCCTAATATAATTATTTGCAAGGCGTTTACCTTTATGACGCTTATTAAGATGTTCTAATGCTTTGCAAGCATGTCTTACTGCATGAAATTTTTCAATAATATCTTTTCGTTTAATTACTTTTTCCCATCTTTTTACCTTTATACTACCATCTATTATCTCTTGTTTTTTTTTCTCTTTTTCCGCCTCGTCTATGTCTTCTTTTTCATTGTTCTCTTTTAATTGTTTTTCAATTTTATCTATTTCTTCATCTTCTTCCTTTATTATTTCATGTTCTTCCTTTTTTGAATTCTTTTTATTATCTTTTCTTTCATACCAATAAACCTTTAAATAAAAGTCATCCAATTTTTCATGTAATCCAACATTTGGTTCATATTTAAAATACTCAATTCGTAACTTTGTTTTTTCCCTTTCCTGATTTACAGGAATATGATTAGTCCATATATACTCGAGAAATGGTTTTCCTTTGTTGGGAAGTTGCTCTTTCTGTTTTTTATTCTTTGTTTCACCATTTATTTGATGCCAAATTTGAACAGTGGATCTGCCAACAATAAGTTGTAAAGTTTCTTCTTCTGTTCCTTGATGATGATAATGACAGTAAGAAGATTTTTTATATTCGTCTAACACCCATGGTTCCGTGTCGTCAACTATTGGTTCAAAATTTTTATATTTTTTATTGTAATATATTTTATGGCTCTCATCCGACTTTCCATCTGGTTTTTCGTCTAATTTTATGAGAACTGCGTTTTTCTCTTTTTCCTCTTTTTCCTTTTGCCGTTTCAATTTTTCTTCAACTTTTTTAATTAATGATGAAACTGTTCCATTATCATCGATTTGTAAAATATTCCCTAAAGTTCTTGCTAGGCGAGTTTTAATATCCTTTTTAATACTTATTAGAGAATCATCTAACTCTACTATTTCATAATTGCTGGTATTATATAAATCCCAAATTATAATCTTTACGTCGCCTTTCGGACATTTACCTATAATAAATATTTTTTCATCACTATTAAAAAATTCTAATAGGACTATTTTTTCTAGTTCATCAAATTCCTTTGATGCAATTTGTAAACCATTCTCCCTATAATATAATCTAATAAATACAAATTAGATAATGTAAAATTAGCGTAATTAGAAGATAATTGATTAATAAAATGAATTATCATACCTAATAATATTATTTCCTTGAGTAAAACAAAGTTGTAACTTGCCAACTGAAAAGGTACTAGAATAGTATTCATTTACAAACTCATCCTTTTTTTCAACTTTTTTTGCAGTAGTTTCTAATTCCATCTTTGCCAGATCAAAAACTAAAATAAAATGCATTAATATATTTTCGATTGTATTTAAGAGGTAAATAACTTTAAAATTTTTACCTTCGAGAGATTGTACGTCATTCTCAAATTGTGTAGCCAAAAAATATTTATCGTAAATGCACGAGAGAAGTCGTTTTATGTAATTTTTTTTATCATTTTCCGTACTATACCAGTCATCTAATTCACGTCTAATACTTTTTGGGTATTCAAATTTCTCATTCAAATAAAAAAAATCATCATTATTATTAATATGAATACTATACATCCAATTAAAATCCAATATTACAAGTCTTTTTTGTTGAGTATCGTCCAAAATTTCTTCTTTTGAAACCTCCACGAATCTACATATCCCTGATATTTCATTATTATAGTAACGAGTCACATCACTAAGATCACTAAGAACATAACTATTATTCTCTTTTTTAAATTTTAGACGAAAAATAACAATTCCTTTAGTTTCGCTATTTTCTTCAGTTACTTTCATATCCTTGTTAACATTTATGCGAGATATGGCGACAAAAATAAAACATTCATTGTTATTCTCCTCGTACATATTTGATATATCAAAAGACCATTCAAATGTTTCGTTCTTTTCATCCTTTTTCAAACCACTGTTTTCAGAAACTTGCGATTCATCTTGAATTTCTTTAGTTGAATAAGACTTATCGTAATCTGTGTTATAAAGCTTATCAATAGTTAAGTCATCTTTTATTTTAAAATAAGCGATTGTTTTATCAATTGTGTCTGTGTCTGGTTCATCGTATGATTCTTTCTTATTATTATAAACATCTCTATTGCGGAAAACGAATTCACGATAATCAGTGTTTTCCAATAATTTAACCCGAAGGTTTGCTTTTTTTAAAAAAAAGTAAATATTAATATATTTATACTATATGATTGTATAAATTATTTTCTAATGACGAAAATCGATTTTTTTTTACCTGTATTAAATGTAATGACAAATTTTCCATCTTGACAAATTGCAATTTGATAATCTTTTTCCTTCTCAGTGACGTCATCTTCAATTTCACATTTTACTTTTTCAATCTCATATTTTTTTTCATTTTTAATAAAACTTAAAACATCCTTAAATGTATTTTTAGGTTTGATTTGATAAGCTTTTATATTTTTTATATTGCGATATTCATCATTGTCAACATTGATACTGTGAAAAGAATTTTTATCCATGTTTTTTGTTTATAAGAATTTATTTAGAAAGATTTCTTTTTGATAATTCGAAAAAGATGAAAGTGATTAATTCATGAAAATGCTCAATTTATTTAAAAAATGTAAAAAATTTTACAAAATCAGTATGACAACATCACATAATCCACTTTATTATACTTCCGATTTGAGATTAATTCTGTTTACTGCAGCTATTAGTGATTAAATTTTTTATTTAAAAAATCTAAATTAAGCAGTATTGTTTTGCATGATGATCATAATGCAGATTACATTGCATACAACATAAAAGTTCATCAGAATCAAACGACGAATTTTTTTTTCTTATTGAATAAATCAATAATGGGTTAACATGACAAATAATGACAATTGACTTTTTTTTTATCATTATATGAGTAGAATTTGGAATTCATGACACAACTGTATGTATCCTTTAAACTTATATACAGTTGAGGCATATTAAGACATTTTTAGTGGACTTAATTTCCTGCACGAATTTCACTAAAAAATATACTAAAAATTTTTATTGTCTTTTCTAAAAAAGGATATGAAAAGAAAATAAATAACCCGCCCACAAACTTAACCTTCAAATCTATCGTCAGCTTTGTATTTTATTCTAGGAAATTATATAGGTATTATGAATAGGGCGCTATGATCTGCAAAATACCGTTATTTATTATGTCGCGCAGTAATACAGTAGATGTATATATTATATACTAAAATTAATCATATGACATCACATCCCTTCTAAAAATAGCCCCTTAACCTTCAAATCTACCGTCAGCTTTAGTATTTTAAAATTCTAGGAAATTTTATTGGTAGGTATTATAAATAGGACGCTATTATCTGCAAAAATACAAGTAGGTGTATCAAAAAAAAAAAAAAAATTTAAATAAATAAATACTATAAAATTAATTATATGACATCACATCCCTGTATCCATTCATTTATATTTAAAAATTTACAAATAATTTTAGAATTTGGGTATCGAAATAAATTTATTAGAAGGAATTGTTTCTAATTTGTACGGACACAACAATTTTTTATTTTGTAAATGAATATCTAAATTTTGACATACGTTTAAGAAAAGAATGTTGTTTAACTTTATATGTATGTGGTGATCAAAGGATATTTTTTTTGTGCTTATAAATACGTTTATCCTTTCTATATTCCTTCTCCCAGTACTAAGAAATTCTTTCATGCAGAACACTAGCACAGATACACATACAGTTGTAAATTTTATAGTTATTGTTCAATTAAAAAATGAGAAAATGAATTTAAAAAATAAACATAGTGATAAAATGCGATCATGACCAATTTTTCAATAACGATGAAAATTATGTAATTAAGT
Source organism: Rhizophagus irregularis (assembly GCF_026210795.1). Lineage (NCBI taxonomy): Eukaryota > Fungi > Glomeromycota > Glomeromycetes > Glomerales > Glomeraceae > Rhizophagus > Rhizophagus irregularis. The sequence continues at coordinate 2,564,839 of NC_089451.1, read as the reverse complement.
TTTAAAAATTTAATTACAAATAATTAAGATTGAACCGGTCCGGTCCTAAAAAAGACCGGTCCTTGACCATTTGTAAGATAGGCCCTTAAACTTCAAATTTATTTTATTTATAACGTAACGACGGTTGATGATCATTGATCAACAAGACGAAATTCAGATCACACTAAAAATTTTGATTATTTATTACCTTTATTTTCATTGCAATAATCTAAATATGGCTCAAATAAAATCTCAAAGTTTAAGAATAACTATTTATGACAAAACTTTACATTTATAGGAATATTAAAAAAAAAAAATTGTAAACTATTGTAAAACTATATGTCGATCACGTAACACAAATTTTTATTTCTCGTACTTTTAACTTTTTTTTTATAAAGCATCAATAAGGAATCGAATGATATTGATATTATAAAATAACAGAATATGAAAATTTTAAGAATTCAAAATGAAATATGTTGTGCGACAGATGCCGATTTGCGTCAGATGACGTCGGCCTACATTATCGGCCTAATATTGCCTAATATTATAATTCCTTAAGTGGGTTGGCAGTATTACGAGGCGAGCGTCATCTGACGCTCGTCAGCGCAAATCGGCATCTGACGCACAACATATATAATCGGTCCTGGTCCGGAATCCTGGACCAAAGACCGTGAAGGCCGGTCTTTCTAGGGCCAATCCAACCTTACAACATTATTTTAAACTTTTACAAATAGATGCTCGATTTATCATTAATAATTTCCATACCATCTTCGGATTAACACCAAAAATGCGACTAAAAATAGTAACGATAATTATACAAAAGAGAAATATACAGATCATGATGTGTTATTATTGTTATCAGGTGATCCCATTTTTTTTTATTATTGCAACTTATCGATTTATTATACGCAATATTTTATCTGGAATTATTACAATTATTATTTGTAATTTATTATCTGTAATTCATTGTTTTCATGATATAAGGTTTTTGTTTTACAGTCTATTCTTGATATAGCGAAGAAGCCGTCCTTACCTCAAATTCGTTATAGCAAGTTAGCGAAAATTTTGAAGAATTTTATTGGTTGCTTCGTTAAGCATCACGCGATTCGTTATATCAAAATTCGCTATAGGAAGGGTAGATCGTATTGTATGTCCAATAAAATATATAAATACTCGGTAAAAAAAAAGATTAACAAAAAGCTTTTTTTATTAATAAAAAATAAGGGTAATAAACCATTCTTAATTAATAAAAAAATAATTTAGTCAAAGTATCTTCCGATAACTGTCAAAATTAACAACCCGCAGTAGCACAATCCTAGTTTTTAAATTATGTTCGGAATTGTGTGAATAACCAACTCAAATTTTTTTCTCATGTCATGAAATTAAAATAAAAATTAAAGTAATAGCTAAAAGACAATTCATTAGTTTTATAATGAATGAACCAATAAATAAGCAAATATGGTTTTGAAGAATTAAGATTTATAATAATATTAAGTGTTATAAAAATATTTTTTTTACATCATTTAATTTCATATTCTCAACCTCTTTAATAATCTCATTAATAGATTCGATATTAATTTCCTTTTCATTATTTTGATCTTTATGATATTTAATCAACCATTCAATGATATCATTCAAATAATTTTTCATATTGATTTTTTCCATTTTTAAATTTTTATCAACATATTCCCAAATTGAACGTTTATCATAACATCTTCCCTTAAAAGTAAGTTTTGTAAAAGTAGATTTTTCTTCAAAATCTTTATAAATAGCACCTTGTTCACTTTTTCTTGTAGCATACCACTCTTCTAAAGTTTTTGATTGACCAAAATAATAAATATGTTTTGGTTCAGGTTCAAGATTCCATAAATGAATATGATGTAACGCTTCATAATCTACTATATGATTTGCTCGATGTCTTAATAAAGTTTGTCTACCTTTAATTTCTGCTCTTTCAAATACACCACTAAAAGTCAAACAAACAAATAAATAAAATATATCATTATATTATAAAATACCGAAAAAAGTTTAAGAAAAAACTTACCTCATAAAAGCAATCAACATATTTTGTAAAACGATTACAAGAAATATGCTAGCAACAAAAGTAAATATATCAATAGCCCAAAAATCAAAATCATCTCTTTGAACCCAATTACCTCCCATCCAAAAATACGCAGCAATTAATGAATCAGAAAAAGTTGAAAATGGATTGTCACTAGATTTCGGATCAAAATCAGATTTAAGTTCGACATAAAGTGTTTCATTTGTTGTAACATTTGTAGCATTTCCACTATATGTAGATTCTTTGGTTTTAATATTAGCGGGATTTCTAAGTAACACAAACCTACGTGTAGAAAATAAAGATTAATCATGATAATATTTAAATAAATGAATGAATTAGGAAAAAATAAATTTTTCATACATTGTATGTGCGAATGCGAATATCACAATTGACATAAATAAAAAAAATGGAAATATAGTTTTGAAGATAATTATAACATAATATATGTAAATACCAATATCTATCGTGGAAAATTAAATTAATTAATAAATTGGCACGGTTTTTTTTTAAACAAATAATTAATAAACATATTTTTACTTGATATTAAACGGAGATAAAGGATCTACAATTATTAAAAATTATGATTAATTATTGATTTCAACATTTTGAACATTAAGAGGAATAATTAATTGATGGAAAACTAAACTTACCAAATCAATCCAAAGTAAAAAAATTGAAAATGATATCCCTGCAATTAATCCATTATCAATTGTTTTAACACTTCCAAAACCATCAGAAAATTGAAAATTTTTAACCATTATTGACATAACTGTAACAGAAAGTACAAGAGATATTATATCAAAACTGTTAAATATTTCACCAAAATATTTTTTAAATCCACGATAACGAAATTGTATCAATTCAGTAACAATTTGGTAAATTGCCAAATAATAAAATATAATAATTAATGTAAATAAAAAAGTCCCGTTTATAATAGTGCTATAATTCAAATATGCCCAGCTAACTAATCCAAAACAAGTGGCAAAAACAATAAAACGCAGGAATAGTAAAAAAAAGAAAATTTTTGCTTTTCGCCAAAGAAAATCAATGACCGCTTCAGTTGCCGGATTATCATAAATATCATCGTTATTTTCATACAGTATCATCCTAGAAAAAGGGCTCAACTTAGTCCTATCATGCCGACCAATTTGATACCATCGCGGTAAAAATATAATCCAGAAGAGGTTTAAAATAATTTTTAATAACCCATATTCTGCTTTTTTTTTTCCAATATTGTTTTTAGTAAACCCGGGAAGAGGAACTACCCGTAAAGCTAACGGTGATTTTCCAAGATCATTATCAAAATTTTCATAAATTTTGAATATAATATTTTTAAAATTTTTAATTGGGTTTACAATCTTAACATAAACTTCGTATTTATCAGTTTCGAGTTTGACTAGAGGTTTGAATGCTCTAAATTTGATGTCATGATTACGCCTTGCTAGATATTCTGTTGGAATAATTTCGTCAGGTTCTTGAGCTGAAAAATGATCCTGAACTGCAAAACATTCTTTGAAAAATAACTTTCTGGCATAATCATCTATTTTATAGGATAATAATGTAAGTTTTACAAATTTTTCTAGATGAGAATAATAAAATTGGAATAAAAAACGAACCATAATTATATTTAAATAATAAAGGAATTGCCTTAGAAACGGTACACATCCATCCAGCACAATCAGTTGCATGTCTAGAGTAAAATTCCAAAAGGTAAGCAATCATAATCGTATCATTAAGTTCACGTCCTGCAAATAAAATAAATTTGATCAATATTCAGTAATATTGTGTCATAAAGTTAATTAGAGGTTTACCTTTGCAATGATATATTGCTAATTCCATAATATTTTCCGGCACGATTGTTTCATTATCTTCTAGCTTATCAATCTTTTCATCAAAATCAAGATCATCTTCCCTTAAAAATGTTTTTCCTGGCCATAATTTATTACATGGTATATACCTTATTTCGTCTTCTTTTTGTCTTTTCTCTTTTTCTTTTTCTTTACACCCATTTTTGTTTTCATTAATTTCTTCATCATCTCCAAATAATATAAATTTTATCAAATAATCGCAATCACCAAGAATTAAACTTTTCATAATGTTACGTCGGACATCCAAAAGTCTAAAATTTTCTGGCTCGTTTTTAGCAAACCTCCAAACTATATGTTTGACGTAGGTGATAATCTCCTCGTACTTTTTAATTTTTAATTAGAAAGAATTAATTTTATTTCATTAAAAAAAAAAATAAAGTTTAACCTACTTTATGTGCTCTAGTGTAATTATTTGCGAGCCGTTTATTTTTATAACGCTTATTTAGATGTTCTAATGCTCTACAAGCGTGTGTTACTGCGTGAAATTTTTCTATAATATATTTTAGTTTAATTACTTTTTCTTTCCTTTTCACCTTTACACTATTATTTATTATCTCTAGTCTTCTTTTCTCTTTTTCCGTTTCGTCCATGTTTCCATCTTCATTAATCCTTTTTATTTCATCTTCTATTTTACTTATTTCATCTTCTGCTTCCTTTGTTATTTCGCGCTCTTTCTTTTTTGCATGCTCTTCCTTTTTTGAATTCTCTTCATTATCTTTTCTTTCATACCAATAAACCTTTAAATGAAAATCATCCAATTTTTCATGTAATCCAACATTTGATCCATATTTAAAATATTCAATTCGTAATTTTGTTTCTTCCCTTTCTTGATTTATCGGAATACGATTTGTCCATATATATTCAAGAAATGGTTCTCCTTTGTTAGGAAGGTCATCTTTGTTTTTTTTATCTTGGATTTGATGCCAAATTTGAACAGTGGATCTGCCAACAATAAGTTGTAAAGTTTCTACTTCTGTTTCTTTTCGATTATGATAAAGACAATAAGAGTGTCTATCATAATCACCTAACACCCACGGTTCTTTCTCATCAACTATTGGTTTAAACTTTATATATTTCTGATCGTAATATATGTTATGGCTCTCGTCTGGCTCTCCATCTGGTTTTTCGACTATTAATTTTTTAATTGAATCTGTAATTTTATCCGTCTTCTCCTTATCGACCCTTTTCTCATTTTTCTTTTTCTTTTTTAACTCTTTTTCAATTTTTTTAAGGACCGATGAAACTTTTCCGTCATCACCTATTTGTAAAATATTTCCAGAAGTTCTCGCTAAACGAGTGCCAAGATTTTTTATGATATCCATTGGAATGTCTAGCTTTATTGATTCAACTTTACCAGTATCATATAAATCCCAAACCATAGTTTTCAGCTCTTTTTTACCTTCTGGATCTTTTCCTTCTTTCGGACCTTCGCCTATTACAAGTAATTTTTCATCATTTTCAATAAATTCCAATAAATGTATTCGATCTACTTCTAATTTTTTTTTTGCAACTTGTAAACCATTTTCTATATAATATAATCTTATCAATGCGAAATAAATCATAGAAGTCAAATGAGTGAAATTAAGTTTTAAAATATTTACTAATCGTATAACATGTAACTTACCTAATATTGTTTACTCCTCGAGTAAAACAAAGTTGTAATCTACTAACTGAAAAGGTGTCATAATTGTATCTCTTTACGAATTTATCCTTATTTTCAAGTTTTTTTGCAGTAGTTTCTAATTCCATTTTTTCCAGATCATAAACTGTAAGTTTAAATTATCGTTATATTAATAATTACTCTACTATTTCCTCAAGAAAGAAACAATTTCAAGCTTTACCTTCAAGTGATTGCGCATTATTTTTGTATTGTGTAACCAAAAAATATTTATCATAAATACATGATAAAAGTCGTTTCATGCAATCATCGTCAACATACCAACTATCTAGTTCACGTCTAATACTAGCTGGATATTCAAATTTTTCATTCAAGGTAAAAAAATCAAAGTGATCATCAAATTCAAAATTATATATTCCACGATAATTCAATATTATAAATCTTTTTAATTTAAAATCGTATAAAGATTCTGAATCGTCTTCGCTTGAAGCTTCAATGAATCTACAAATTCCTGAAATTTGATCAGAATAATGATAAGTCACAGTGCTAAAAATGTAATTTATTTTCTCTCCTTGATTCTTTTTTAGATCAAGACGATAAATAGCGATTCCTTTTTTAATTTCACTATTATTCCTGCTTGTAAGTACTCTTGTAAGTTCTGGTTGCGTATTTTGCATATCAACTGCAATAGCTTCGTCAGGCGGCAATGGACAATTATATCTTATTTTACTAAGAACTTTTCTTTCATAATCGGGTTTTTTATTATCATCTTTTCTATCTTTTCTCTTCTCCTTACTAGTTCGTCTCATATCCTCGTCAGCTATACGAGATATAGCGACAAAAATAAAAGATTCGCCATTCTTCTCTTGCACATTTGATATATCAAAAGACCATTTTAAGTTGCTTGCTTTGTTTTCTGTTGCTGTTGTGTCATGACCCGATGAGGGAGGATTATAGTTTTCTTTGTAAAACTTTTCAACCATGAAGTCATCATTTATTTTAAAATAAGCTATTATTTGATTAATGTCATCTTGCTCATCAAGTTTTTCTGGTCCGTCGAATTCATTCTTGTTGTTAGAATTGACTTTTTTTTTACTAGACGTGAATGGTCTATGATCAGTGTTTTCCAATATTTTAATCCGAAGGTTTGCTATTCAATTTTTTTTTTTAAAAAAAAACTATGGTTTAAAAGTATATAAATTATTTTTAAATGTTGAAAATTTATTTTTTTACCTGTATCAAATGTAACAGCAAATTTTCCATTTTGACAAATTGCAATTTGATAATTTTCCTTTTCAGAGGCATAGTCAGTTCCGTAATATATTTCTTCATTCAAGACTTGATTCTTAAATACGTTTGCAACATTTTTTACAGTTTTGATTCTATTTAATAAGATATTAGTCATGATTTTGTTTAAATTTTTTTTTTTTAAAAAAAGAATTTTTTGATTATTTGGGAAAAGAAATAGGGGAAAGTACTCAATTTTTTTTTAAAAAAAACACTAAAGTTACTATTTAAAGACAACTTAACATATAAAATCTTAATCTAATAAATACGGTAGTACAGAATCTCAGATTAGAAATTATAGCGATGCAATTGTTGTTATTTTTGAAATTTGTAAAAAAAATTTTTTATTGAAAAAAATCTAAATTGGTAACTTTTAGAAAAAACGTAAGCAGATATATATGAAAATTTGCAGATGATGATCATTCGTTCTTTATAACAATGCAGATATGCATGCATGCATATGTATCTACCAAACGATGAAAAATCAAGGAATTTGTGATACCTTAATCATAGTTGAGGCTGAAACAATGATCGGTACACAGAGATATTTTTGAGATATTTTTGGTAAATTCAAATAAAAAAGTCCCTGCACGCAAAATCTTACCAAACGAAGGCTGAAAATAGCAAGTATATTAATTATTAATTAAAAAAGAAAAGAAAAAAGAAAAAATACACAAACTTAACTTTCAATTTATAATTGGGCGGCGTTTCTTCTAAGTCTGAAAAAAAAAGAAATTATTATTAATTTATTAAATTCATATTGATATTTATAATTATGTGAAACAGCTGATCGCATGATTTAGATTTACACCAATCAACACCAATAAAGACCATTCATTATAATATTAGATACCAGCTTTTTAACCATCCTATTTTAGTCTTGTGACGATTACGACATACATTATTATTATAAAATAATGATTATTATATGACAATAGCTTTGCGCTCATTCATATTTATTGAATAAGTTTTAGAATTTTAATTTTTTTTAAAAAAAATATTATAACATTTTAGGTGACTTGTTTCTTATATAGTGTAATAAGATGAAACACTCTTCGTTTGATTTGCAAGAAAAAAAAGTAAATATAGTGGAACGAATACAAGTAGTCACTTTTTTTGCATAAATAATATCACGTGACTATACGTAAGGATTTCATGACGTTTTGATGACAAAAAGCACATATGTCTTAAGCTCATGATTATGCCAAAAAAGTCTACTACAGGTAACGCTTTTATTGGGTGACTAGTTAATAATGGTTATTTTGGTTAGTTAATTTGTGAGAGTTGATGATCATATCCAGAAATGCATTAAAATTTTGACAATCATATTTTGAAAGAAAAATTAGGCGTATTTTTAGTATTTTTGTGGATTAGTTTTCATATTTTTTTATCTAACTATAATTTCCAATTTGGACGCAAATAATTTTGTATATTATTAGTTAGAGAGATAGAGAAACCTTCTTTAAATTATTTTTTGTTAGAAAAGGAAATCATTTACCATTTTTAATTTTTTATTCTCTTCTCTTTTCGTAATAAAAAAAAAATTTGACTCAAAAAAGTCAAAATTTTTCGTAAACATTTGAATGTGGTATCTGAATTAAAATTGTCAGTTTTATTATCAATATATTAAAATTGAGCATAATTGTGCAACTAAAATGTAAAATTTCTTATTTGTGACACAAACATCTGAATTGATATCACGTGGTGTTACGCATATCGATCGCTATATCATAAATACGCGTAGATGTATACTTGCCGCCCAAATAAATGGGATGAGAGTCCCATTTTCTGTTAAATATTAGGAAGAACAATAAATTATATAAAAAATTGAAATTTTTTTAGTTCTTTTATTTATCAAAGTAGAATAAATTGAATAAATCAGCTAAAAGTAAAAATTCTAATTAATATAAATATCTGCCACTAATCAATAAATAGAATTAATTTTTCTGATTTATAGTTAATTTGTAATTATTAAATAGCAAATATTGATACTAATTAAAATTAATTCTAATATGATTTTTTTTTAACTTTAACTAACGGCTTTTTTGTTTAGTATAATTTGGCTCAGTTCTGTTTTGATAATTTGGATTAGTTTTTTATTTTTATTATTTATTGTTATAAAAAGTTTATAATTTTATAATGCAAAAATATATATATTTATATAATAAAAAAATACATTTTTATGATAACTCAATCAATATCAATGGTGTGAATGTGATCTTAGTACTTTTGAATTCCTTTCATTGAGACGAATCTAATGATATAAATTTTATCAAATTCCAATTCAATAGATTCTTAAAATTAGGGTATGTAGTATATGGCATTTAAACCCCTGTAATACCAGAGCTGTAATTCTGGCCGGAATTATATGATCGGCGTAGTAAAATTTCCTTATTTGGATTTTGTATATCATCACGTGATTAATTGACCTTACAAATATACACGTATAAGATTAATGATGACCGGTTCCCCTAATGACTCCCCAGTCGCTGGACTAAGCACCAAATAATATGATTTTTGTTTTCTTTTCTAAATATACGGTTATGGGTCTAAATCGCGACGGGTCAAAATCCCGAATGGGTCAAAATCCCGACAGTTGGCCAGCGTTATGCAGAGTTATGCGTAATCACGTGATATTTTTGACCAGCATTAGAATTCGAGATTTTGACCCGTCGCGATTTTGACCGGATCCGTTCATAAACTAATGGTAGTAATCAATTATTAGCCTTTTATGAAATAAAGAAACATACTTCATCAATGTTATCATTAAATTGAAATTAGAAAGAGAAAAAAGAAAAGAATTTATTTGTAGACAGTTGAGGATTGTGAGTGTACAGTATATAAAGAAGATAAATACAAAAATGTTCAAGTTTCGGAACTATGTCAAAATTTAGAAATTGAAAAATTGCAAATTTATCATTTGGGTCACCAGATACTCATGAACTCATGAAATATCATGATTCATCGGCTAAATTTAAATTGACCATAAATCTTTACCAAGATGATAAACTAATAAGAAAATTTCTGCTTGTTGTGCGACCCTATCTTAACTTACCAAATATAAAAATTTCGTAGCTACACTTTAAAGATGTACAAGGAATACTGCTATATTTTTTATTTAGGCCACGCAAGTTAATATTTTCGGTTCATTTCACCCGGCTGAGTTAATTTTCAATTTATTTATTTATTTTATTTCATAAAGAGGAGTGATCAGAGATCTATATATGTATTTAGATACGAAGAAATAAAGAAGAACCATTCTAGTATAAGATACTCAGATACAAACCCCAATCCTGTAAGATATAAAGAGTCAATTTTCAAAAATTTGACCAAGAAATTTTTACACATAAAAATTTTATCACGTGATTTTAAGTAATTTATTATTGGTTAAAACTTTATTATTACGAATAGTAATTTATGTAATTAATCACCCAATTTGTTAATTAATATTAATTTTATTTTATTTTCAAAAAAAAAAGACCTCATGCAGTCATGCTTATCAATTATTATTGAACGTCCCTTTTTAGAGGAAATAAAACTAAAAATACAACTTACTTCCGGGTGGTGTTAACCACAAGACGAAAAATTCTCTAATGGAATTTTTTTTAATAGAAAGAAAAATTTTTTCTTTACTCCTCTTTTATTTTCGATTAATCTTCACAATACGGAAAAAGTTCTCCTCAATTATTCTCTTCTTCACATTCTGTTCACAGTTAAAACAAAGTGCTTCTTTAAACATTCCATTGAATATTAAATATGGAATTTCAATGGGACTATTGCATGTTAAAGTATTATTAGCTTTAACAATTGAAAATAATTTTTTTAAAGAGTCATTTGTCTTCGTATATATCATAAGTATTTCATTTAAAATTCTTGTGGTTCATCACTTTCATGTGAAGATAACTTTGATTTTGAATAGATTACACGCCACTTGTCACACTCTCCACATTGAATAAGTGTACCTACATTTTTGCAGTATTGTGCACTAGGTCTAAGACCCATTTCATTCTTATTTTCATAAAGAAGGTCTATATTCTTCTGTAGTTTCAGTTCTTAACCATTTAGCTCTTCGAAACTTTTATATTTTTACCATCTAACGGCAATAAAAATCACTTGCCGTAAGATTTAGCAATGCCTATTATTATATTATAAATTATTATAGGTTTTATTTTAAAGTTAAAAACATATATAAAATTTTTTAATAAAAATAAGTAAAAACAGAAAATAGGACTTTTTTTAATAATTTATTATTAGAAAAATAGAATTAATATTTTATTATTAAAAAAGTATAAAAGATACTGTAAATACCAAAATTTTTATTAAAAAAAAATGAAAAATATGGAATATAATAAATATAATAATTTAAACAAAAATACACGAAGGATCTTTTTTTTTTTAGCACGCGTCAATCACGTTGATATTATATACAGTGTGTTGGTGTTGTAAAAAAAAACCGGAATTAAAAAATCGGCCATAACATCACCAATTATACATAAAGTAGCTTATTTGAAAGATGGAAACCCATAAATTTTATCAATAATAAATTAATATGGAATTTATTTTAGTAATTTTTCTATAATTAAGCTTATAATTATATTTTTCTTATTTATTTTGGTAAACTACATACATTTTTGTAATTTGAACCATTTATTAGCATTTTTACTATATACCGAAATTGTGATAATTTAAAGAGATAATTTAAAGAATAAAACTCTCATCATTTTGTCGTAAAGGTTTATTTACTGCAAAATTTTTTGATATTTATTTTTTGGCATTATTCTAAATAATATTTGAGTATTTTAAATTAAATCTAATCCACAATGTTTATAAATGTAATTTAATTTTCTGTTATATTTTTTAATTTAAAATAAATAATTATTGCTGATTTTTTCAAAAGATAATGAAGTGTTTATAACTTCAAAAGATATCAATATGTAGCCTTGGTCTCAGGTTTATTATACAATTTACACAATGTAAATTGAATTTATTTTGGGCGCATAACATGCATTTTTATCACGTGAATAGTTTTCCGGTTTTTTTTTGCAACACACTGTAAATAATTTTTTTAAAAAAAAAATATACGAGTGCTTAATACATATGTGATCTAATGTTGGAATTGGATCGGGAAAGTTATGAATTTTAAGCCTTCCCAATCTTTTAAAGATGCAGAATTGCAACTTATTTGTAGGCATTTTTAGTATCTAAACGGAACAAAAAAAAAATCAATTTCTGATTATAAGCTAGCCGATCACGTGAAATATAATAAAAAACTTTTTATTAATAAAAAATAAAACCCGAGTCCCGGGTCAATTTTAAATTTCAATGTTACGTGAACCGAAAATATTAATTTGCGTGGCCTTATGACAAGGGTCATTTCAAAATGACTTTTTAATAGCTGTGCAACTTTAACAATTTTGATCAACCTACTAAAACTAAATTTTGCGTCTACTTGTCTTTCAATGAACCTTAATACAGTAGGGAATGAACGCCACTGACATAAAATGATCTACAATCTACATGGATAAACTTTTACTAGCAGATCTGCGCAGAAATTTAGATTCGCAGATTTTTACCTTAAAAATTTGCCGATGATTAGATTAGTCATAATAAGTTATGGAGTACTGTACAATTATGTCATAAGGATTATTAATAATTAATAATTATTAGTAAAAGAAGTTTGTAGAAAGTTTTAGAATGTTTACGTAGTTCTTACATAATTAATAATTATGTAATAGTATTTTATTATAAATAGGACGTAAAATCCATTAGAAAATTTTACACTTCTCTATCTTGACTCAGGATGAAATTAATATTAATAAAGAGTTATCATAGTGGTTTCACTATGAACAACGATTAATAATTAATGATTCTAATATGAAAATATCAGTCCAGAGTGAAATTAAAGTCTCATATTAATTTATAATAAAAATTTTATTATTAATAAATTTTACACTTCTCATTAATTTATAATAAAAATTTTTTTTTTTTTTTTTTTTTAAAAAAAACTTTATTAATAACATGATGATCGCAGAAACAGCGCATCATGTTCTAGACGACATGCATCTGCTAATAAAGTATCTATCTACTACAAACAAAAACAAAACAAAAAACATACAAGAAGAAAAACTAAAATTAAACCCAACATCAAAAAGAAAACACGAAATTTAACACTAGCTATTTATACTCCTGGTTTAACAAATTTTTAACCAAGCGTTTGCGCCAATGCTAAACTCAAACTCACCACACATAAATACTTTATTAATCATAAAAATCCTACCTTACGCATTTCACACTTCTCAGAAGAAAAACGAAACAACAAAAACTACCCTAATTCTAAACCAAACTAAAAAAATCTTCCTAACAACTATCTATTCCAAAAAAAAAAATCACTGCAGAGTTGGCTAAGCCCCACAGTGAAACGTCTATCTTCCCGAAAAGAGCGTTTTCCCCTGAAGAGTTGGCTAGACCCGATAATAAAATTTTATTATTAATTTCAATAATAAAAATTTATTATAAAATAAAGTGTGAAGTCTCAGTTTGACTCTGTCAAGCTCATTTCTGATTATAATTAGTTGAATGAAAGAATTATAAAATGTCTAACTACTATTCATTTACCTTGTTTTACTAGTATCTTCTATTATGGAAAACTGAAAAAAAAGATATAAAACTAATTAAAAATCACCAAGAATTAAACTAATCTTTACCATAGAGGTTGGAACCAATCCCAAAAGTCTTAACCAGTTAAAACTCAATTCTAGTCAGCATTAAAATTCGGCCAGGATTAGCATCAAATATATTTTTAATCCGGCCAAAATTAGGCCAGACCAAACTCTTAACTAATTGAAATGAAACTCTAGCTGAAAGACGAAATTCAGGCCAAAATTGTCTGGCCGGCACTATGAATTTTGGCCCGCATTATGAATTTTATATAACACAAAAAATTCTCCGTACCTGGTAGCTAAACTTTTATCCGAAGTCCCGTGATTTATAATTCTGGCCGGCACTATAAATTTGGCCAGAATTACAAATATTTTCAGTTAATTTAACCAATTAATTTAACCAATTAATTTAATTGGTTAATTTAACTGGATAATTTAACTGGATAATTTAACTGGTTAATTTAATTGGTTAAAAATTGTTTCTTAACTGGTTAACAAATGTTTTAACCAGTTAATTAACCAGTTAATTAACCAGTTAAGCTTAACCAGTTCCAATTTCTACTTTATCATTATCACCTATATGAGTTATATATTATTGCCTATAATTTCTGTTAGTTAAATTTTCTATATTATTTTAGCATGTTTTTAAGTTTTTCTAACAGCAATTATGTATATAACTGCACATACTAAATGTAATTATTATGCTCAGGTAAATTATTAGTTGTATAATGGCACAGTTCTTTGTATTTCCATCTGTGATAATATTAAACTATGAATAATTAAAAATATCACTAATCATATTATATTAAAGGGTATTTAATAGTTACTTAGCACAAAGTGCTGAGTAACTGTTGTATTTGCAATAAGCAATATAATTGGTGGATTTACTGAGCACAGCTCAGCAAATTTCACTAATCATATTCTTATTGCAAATACATATAAGGCATAATAGTCAGATAGTGCCGCAGTTATGAGGTTACGTAGTGCCAAGTAACTGTTTTATTAGACTTATGTAATAGGTATTTTTTATACAACTTAGTAACTGGTTGTACTAACATAAATCACCAATAATAATGTAAATGCCTGATAAAATATATTTTTAAATTTTTTTATTTTAAGACTTTTGTAAGAAAACCAATTGAATTACTAAATATATGTGATAAGACATATCTTTACTGAAATCCTAAAATTTCAAACAATACCATTAAGATCATCTTAATGACCCATTTTGATATTGTAATAATATCAAAATAATATCATACAATTGCATTACAATATCATCATGATATCATTTATCATTATGATATAAACATAATTGTAATGACATTGTTTTGATATCTTATAATAAATATCAAAACAAGGTCATTAAGATAATCTTAACAATATCATTAACAATATTATTACAATATAATTTCAATATTGTTAAGATATTATTTATCATCATTTTGATATTATATAGTAGTTATATTGTGACAAATATTATAATGATATCAAAATGATAACATTTTGATATTAAAATGATATCATTTAAAATAACAAGATTTCTGTAAAGATTGTTGTTCCAATTTATTCTAAAAGAACTCAAGACTACAAATGGTATGCACCATTAATGTAGATTACAAATGCAGTTGGCATCCTTATATGGCAAGGAAAAAGAAAAAATTTAAAAGTTTGAATTTGAAAATTCCAGTGTAAATATAAATGTAAAAAGGCAAACTGATGGACAAATAGGAAAATTAACAATAGATTATTGGTGATGTAATTACAAAAGGAAATTAATGCAATGATAATATTTTTGAATAATTTTGAAAATGCTATATTTGAATTTTAGTAGTCTTGCAATCTGACCACCGTATTGCCTAAACAAGTGAAATTTCATATAATATAGAAATTCCAGCATTTTTGAAAAAATGTTGGTAAGTAACTTGTGCATGTAAAAAACGGCTAATTGGGTTGCAATATAAAAAAAAATGAAAGAGATTTTTTTTTAAAAAAAAATAGCTTTTTAAAAAGCAGCAAATTTTAAAATGCTAAGAATAATTGCAAAATTACCATGAAAAATATATAAATAGATGAAAATTAACAATTAAAATTGATGATAAAGAAAAAGACATTAGAATATAGAAACTAACAATTAAAGTTGGTGATAAATAAAAGGTATTAGGATACAGTATATATAGAAATGAAAATTTGAAAATTTTAAAAAAATCAAATAAATGAATTGACAATAAAAATCATATGATATAGTCAGGTAATTTAGATAATATTAGTTGCAATAGTATAGTACTTTGTACTTATATTCATAATAATGTTAAACTATGGAAAATGAAATTCTTATTTGATTAAGAATATTCACTGATCATATGGTATATATATATATAATTTGAAAAAATATTTGGAGAATTTTATGTTTTATTTATTTTAAAAAAGCCAATTGCACTACTAAATATACTCAATCAGTAAACATATTTCTTAATTTCAATTTATTTTAAAAGAATTCAAGTATCACAAATAGTGGCAACATTACTGTATTTAGTAGGCATTTGTATGCTATACATAATATTATACAATATATATATATTGCCAAAATACAATATAGTAATTTGTGAATTTGAAATTTAGAATTGGGACTGGGATTTGGCCAAAATATTTGTAAAAGAAGTTGTAATGCTATAATTAGATTATAATGCTGGCTAAAATTATGGATCATTACAAAAATTTCCTTTTTAAAAACTCGTAAAACCCAATTTTTGTGGAAATTAAAATTGCCTTTTGAAAGTTTTGTTATGAAAAGTTGTCATAACTGCAATCCCTTAATATTATATATAATACTATACTATTATAACCTTAGCAAATGAATTAATGATATCTTTATAAGTATTATGTAATGAATTAATATTTGCTATGGTCCGGTGCAAAAAGATTTGTACCTCAAACAGAGGACCGAAAAAAAAATTTTTTATTATGTAAATTTTTTTTATTTATTTAATTATATCAATAACATGTTGGGAAAATCAAAATATGAATATTAGATTAAATAACGCAATCTTCATCAGAATTATCATATTCGTCAAAATCTTCATCCATTAATTGTGCGTTATCGTCAAATTCTAAGTATTCCTTAGCATTTTTAAGTGCTCTTCTCCAGAACCCAATGATTACCTGTGATGTAATTTTTTTTTAAAAGCATTTAAAAGTGTATTTCGAACAGATAAAAGGTTTGGATGTGGGCCTGAATGTGCAACTTCACCCTTCACAACTGACCAAATACCTTCAATTGGCTGAAGTTCACAATGATATGGAGGGGTAAATGAAACTTCATGTTCATACTGTTTTGCAATTTTAACACAAGCAAATGTCACCTTTTCTTTGTTCATTTGAACCAGCTCCAAAAGTTCTGGTCTTCTTAATTCATCAGAAAAAACAATATTGTGAGCATTTAGCCAATCAATTATTTCCTGCTTTTTTGTATTTGAAGTTGGAATATTTTCAACCCGCCGTTTATGATAACTTGCTCCATCCATATGAATATTTACAGGTCCATATTTTTCATAAAGTGCTTTACAAAGAGTTGAAAAAAGGTCTTCAAAAATTTCTGCATTAAAATTTCCATGATAATCTACTTGATTTGGCATAATATTTGCATCTTTGACAACATCGGGAATGTTATCCCATTCATCAGCATTGTTTCTTTTTCGTCCCCAGTTTCCAGGAGGTTTAATTGTTGGGTCCCAAATGTGAACAGAGTTGGGAACAAGTTCACCATATAGTTTGTTGGAAGATCCATTTTGGAATACAATAATTGCTCCAAAATTACTACTAATGGACCATGTCCAGGTGCTAAAACAACACCTTGATGGGGAACCCATGTATTGCGTGAAGTATGATGTAAATGACAGTAAGACTCATCAAGAAAGACTTCTGGACGACGTGGAACATCATTTTTTCCTTCTAAATTAGCAAAACGAAATCGAAGATAACAGCAACGGTATGCAACATTATTTGGTGACTCATGGAGAATGTTTCTACGTTCTCCCTGGCCAAAATAATAACCCAAGTGATGTAATACTCGAAGAAGCTTCCATTTAGAAAATTATATCCTTGTTCTAGAAGATACTGTCGTAGGATAACTGTGGAAAGTTGCTCAGCCTTTTTGTTGGCATCCAAAATTTTTGTACGCAAAAGTTCTGAAACATTTTCATCAGGTTGAAATTTAGGTCTTCTGAGGACTTTATGTGGTGTAAAAGTATCATCACTGCGGTTGTACCAGTCCGACACCACACTTCCAACTGTACCCTCAGCTACACCCAATATCTCAGCAATATGCTTGCGTAATGTTAGCTTATGATGATCATTACTTGTAGAGCTATCCCCCAAAAGATAGTTGTGAATGTTAATTATCATTGATTTTTCGTTATCTGTTAATGGTGCACCATTTCGTTTCAGGAAATGAGAATACATGGTATGGAAAAAAATTTTTGAGAGAATGTGTGTTTGGATATGTTCTAACAAATTCTTGAATATCAGCCCACCTTATTTAAGTCATACGATATTTTTATTGGCGTAAATCCATCCCTTTTTTGGTGAGGTACAAATCTTTTCGCACCGGACCATAATTATTATTAAATAATAATAGTGTAGTCATTTAAAAGTCATGGCTATTAATTCTAGTCTTAAAGAAATAAAAGATGAAATTGAAAATGGAGTAATAGGAATTGAACTTTCTAAAGGTAAAGAGTTAAATCTAGAAGATATAGTAATAGTAGGTTAAATAGAAAGTCCTAAAGCAGAAACAATAATAGCACAGTAGTTATATATATCTTGAAGAACATGACCTATACAAGAATTTATAAATTAATAAATTTAGAAAAAGCCTTATCTAAATTAGCAGTTAATTACATGGCTTAAACAATATTAATAGATTATTCAATAGATCATTCTTAAACCAAGTCCATTTCTAGGCTCAAGTTTTTTTGTACCAGCTTGCAAGCTACCAATTTAAATATAGCTTGGCTCAGCTTAACTTGAGAAGCTTAAGCCAGCTGAATTTTATTTACATTAAATGTTAAATTAATATAAATAATTAAAAGTTCAAGGACAAGCAATCGGTTCAGATCAGTTGAGCCAAGCCAGTTCAAGTTGGTTCAAGTCACTATGAAATTTAAACTAAGAGTTATAAGCCAACTCCAAGTAAAATAAGGCTTATACAGAGCTGCCACAACTGCACCATATATAATAAAACCAATAAAATTATATGTTCACGAAATCTTAATGGTGTTCATACTCGCATCACGTGGCTTTACAAAATGATTATATAAATCAATTTTAAAAGTAACATATAGTATGTGTATTTAGGTCTACTCTGGAAGTTTACTTAAAGTGTCAAAGTTTGGTTTTGAATGACTTATTTAACAAATTGAAACCTATTTAATTTTTTCACAAAGTGAACGAGGTTACAGTACAAAAGTACAAATTACAAAGAAATTAATAACTAAAATCGAAAGTAACTCCAATAGCTAATAACCAAACCGCTACAAGGCGATGTCAACTTGGTGGTAAAAATGAAAAAGAACGGAGATGCACTAAGAGTACCGCCGGAACCAAGATTAAAAAGAATCGCTTTTTTGGAAACCTGTGTACACAATGATAAAGTAGTACCATGTGAATGGGCGTATAATAAGCCTAATAAAGAAATGATAACGGATAATAATAATCAAAAATAAAAAACCGTAACTTTAATTTTTTAATCGACAGGCGTAAACTTCCTTGTGTTCGTGTACAATTTTTAATGTCGATCAATTAATAATCTATATAAGACGTGTCGCCTTTCTAATTAAAATTTTAAATATAACAATCTTTTTACAATGTCATCAAAAAATAATTACGAACAAAGAACTCTACACGTTCAAAAAATACCTCAAAACCTTCGCCCAGACTGTAAGGAAATGAACGACTACAATAAAGTAAAAGAGGTGTCATCAAAAAATAATTACAAACAAAGAACTCCACATGTTCAAAAAAAACCTCAAACCCTTCGCCCAGACTGTAAGGAAACGAACGACTGCAATAAAGTAGAAGAAGTGTCATCAAAAAATAATTACGAACAAAGAACTCCACACGTTCAAAAAAAACCTCAAAACCTTCCCCCAGGCTGTAAGGAAACGAACGACTGCAATAAAATAAAAGAGGTTATTGACAATTTTCATGAAAACCCCATAAAACAGAATAAGGTTAATCAATTTTCTATTTTCAATGCAAAATTTACTTTAAACAATGTCTCTAGCAAATTAGAAGACGATTTATCAAAAATTCTTTCAGAAAACTTATATAATTAGTAATTACAACTCAATATTGCAAAAGTATCCGTCTTCAAAGTATCGCGTAAAAAATGATATGTTTAAAACTTTGAAGCTTTGGATATGTAAATTAAATGATTCGTAGTGAAATATAACAGTGGAACAGTAGTGGCGGCCTACTCGAAATATTATTACTATCTCATTGGCATTCGAATAACCTTTACAAATTAATAATTGACGAACATTTAAATTTTTTTAATTACTTTTACTTCGTTTTATTCATTATGTAAACTTTTTTATTGTATTCTATTTAAACTGCTTTTTAAAAAATTAGCTTTCTATTCGCAAATAACTTCAAACCTTTTCTAGTTTTGAGTCATGTAATTAACAATTTATCGCTAGTATTATAGATCTTTTCATTTCAAATTTATTTATTTTTATTTATTTGTCATCGAACTTTCGTTATTAATCGAAAGAAAACCCGAATTAAATTGATATTTCATAATATACGGGACAATAGTTATCGAGAGGCAACTCGGTACATTCGGTAAAACTCGGTAAAGTTCGGAATAAAGTAAAACCATATTGTTGGAGTGTGTAGTTTTTATTTTATTCTGATTTATACCGAATCTTACCGAGTTTCTCTCGGCATGGAGTAAAAATGATGGGTGTCCGGTGTCCCGTATATTATAAAATAAAAAGATCGCCGAGATAATCGCAAAACCGATTTTTTTAATTTGATTTTCACCGATTGTTACACGAATCACGAATTATAAATTAATTAAGTCCTGAAGGGTAAATCTTAACACACCACCTCGCGTAGTACAGGTGATGATTTTGTCATTTGGTCACGTGATGGCGGTGGACGCGTTGTTTATATTTGTATCAGCGACTGGTCTGATCTCTATTTGTCACTTGCATAAAATGTCACACCATTTATGCAGTGTAACCAACACTATTAATATTCGTAACACGCGAGGTGGTGTGGTAAGATTATCCCGTAGAGAGTTACACTAATCGAGATTGGATCACTGGACCACAAGATAATCGCAAACCGATTTTTTTCGGAAGATGACTGGATTCCATATTTTGAATCCGATATGTTCTGAAAAAAAATCATTTTAATGATTATCTCACGATCCATTGGCCTAATTTCAGCGATCAAAATAATGTTAATCGAAATTGAATCACGGGATCTCGAGATAATCGCAAAGCCAATTTTTTTTATTTGCCCTTAAGTTTTCACCGATTGTTACATGGATTACGAATTAATTTTTATTTTTTTAGAAGTACATATTTAGGGCAACTACGAGAAAAAACATCTTGAAAGTTAAAAACGTTGAATAGTGTAGGCTCCCATGTAGCACATAACCTAGACATGTTAACCTGTTCATCATCTCACACGCACCCTTCCCACCATTATTTAATAATCATCTGGTTTTACAGAATGTAAACATTTTACGATAATCGGTCAACCACCCACTCGAAACAAATTACGAGCATCTTTATGAGTCCGGTCCGATGATCTGCAGTCATGTGAATTTTGATACCGATCAAATTTAAACTTTGATCGCATCGGAAAAAGAAAAACCTCCTTTCAAAAAAAAATTTTTTTTTTTTACATATTATGGCGCAGTAAAGATATTTAATAAACGTTCCTTGTATAATTTTAAACCAGATAGAAAAGATCCGGGCGCTTGGGTAAGATGCGGAACCCCATCACCTTTCGTCATTCTAACAACCGATGTGCTTGTGGCGCACATAAAAAAGAATTCATTAGAATACTCATTAATCACAATCCTCCGAACAATATAAAGCTAACACCAAACAAGATCACGTCACCACCCTCTACAAAAATTGGAGTTCCCGTCTAGTTAAAGATATTCATTCTAGATGACTAGGAATCAAATATTGTTACGATGAAAAACAATGCGACGAAGTCACGTGATATAATCGTTGATCAATGGTAATTTCCGGGATGATTAATTATTGTTGAATGATCAACGTCATATAACGGGAGGATCAATGTTCGAAATGTTTAATATATCAAATATATTAAATATATGGCATATATTGCACATATTGCACATATGGTATATATGGCATATATTAAACATTTTAAACATTTTTAGCTTAGTGTTTTTACATATAAATAGATGCATTATTTTTCTATGTATTAAAGATAGATAATTCTGTTATATTTTAATAAAGCATTTATTAAATAAATTATCTTATTGTTTATTTTTCATAATTGTTATATTTTGTGAGTCAATATTGCGTCTGAGTGTATATGCCCGTGTGTGCAATACCGTATTCGCATTTGACTGAATTTTACATTTTATTTTATTGTGTAACCTTCGTAAATTGATCGACAGTGATATATTTATTAATATTTACATATAGTTATTTTCACTTTTCGTTCATTAATATTATACACTTATTTTATTCAATTATCCTTCTGCTTACCATACACCCATACGCTTATTTTTATAAGCATACAAGAACTGGCTTAACAATATACCGTTAAATATCTTGCTAATGGCCATTGTTACATCTTCAAAGACGGCAAACGTTAAATGTACAAAAAGCGTTTAGCCCATTTCCAATTCGAACGATCAATTAAATCTTCAATAAAGAACAAACAGGAAGCACGTTTCAAACGAAAATGCAGACGCATATTTACTATGGACAACAATAAACCAGCGCGTACTTTAAAACAACAACTTCTCACAGGAAAACGTCATCGTTTTCTATTTCTTCAATTGCAGTTGATTGATAAATCTATTCAACATTTACGTTACACGCAACAAACTAAATCCATTAAAAAACAGGATTATAATTTCAAAGTTCCTTTTTTTTCTTTAAAGTTGACCATCAAGGCGAAAGTCTGCTCCCCGACCAATCCTTCGAAAGCATCAACATCACACAACCATTCCTTAATGGATTCGGGTTCTACTAGTAACCCTACGGACAAAGTGATATCATCAGATCCTTTGTTCTTACCGATCTCTGCGAATCCTTACGCATTCAAAAACATTTACCCTCTTCCCCCTAACATGGATCTGGCGGATTCATATGAAGTACCTGATTTTATTCGTCCGTAATATATATAACCTGATACCACAGAAGTAATTATTTCTCATAATATTAAAATTTTAAAGACTACCCAGCTGACTCAAAAGATGAGATTGCAAAATTTGACGCATTTATCGCTTAAATGAATGCAACAGTCCGATTGATCAACATCACAGCAGGACTCCGCGCAGCTAACTGTATTCAAGTTCCAAATGGAGTGACTCAAGTCGGGGTTGGAGCCACTTTTCAGCAAAACGAACGGCTCCATGAGGGAAGTCGAACAAACCGGATCACGTTGTGTTACATAAATTTCCAAAAAAGGGAAATTTTGTGCAGATTATGAATGTTCGACCAGTACTCACCAATAGTCAATTCGGTTCTGTCAAACTCGCTCCAGTTCGTGGAACCGAAACCGAACTGATATGATATAGTAGTCCACATCCCTACAGCTAACTCAGTCCGATGATAGGCTATTTATTTATTTTATTTTATTTTATTTCAAAAGAGTGGTAATTAAAATCTATTATAAATAACATGTATTTAGCACCGAAGTATTTAATTAAACTCATCCCATCAAGATAGGACCACACCCTTCGGAACTATTTGAGAAAGTAGGACTACACTAGTTAATTAAATTAAAAGAAAAAAAGAGAGAAACCTGGGAGCTCTACAAAAGAAAAATAGAGAATAAAGGGTTCAAGCCCTTATAATGATATTTATAGTATCATATAGATATGATGGTTGTGTAAATTAACCGTATTTTTCTTTCGGCACAAGGCCGCCACCTGTAAATACTGTAAGAGGTGGAGTTGTTCACACTATTTTTAATTGTTTGTTATCAAACAAGGTTGAGACTCGTTACGAGGTCAAATTTTAGTATTAGAAGGTCCGGCAGTCAGGGAGTTCGTCTGGGTAACTGGCAATTTCTTTGTAGATCTTTTTGAGCAGTCGTCATGTGAGGTAGAGAATTGATAATTATTATTAATTTTTACAATTGGATTTTAAATAAATATTTTTTTTATAAGGATGGGCAATAAAATATTTAGAATTTCATAACAAAAATTTTAAAAATAGCTTATGCAAGTACCGTATATTGCGGGTCATAGTACCCCTCCCATGTATAGTACCCCTCAAAAAAGAAGTCATATTCTCCATTGATTTTATTATTTAAATAATCCAACAAATATCTTAGATGTGATGTGTAACAATACCTAATTATTTTATAAGTTTTAAACACCCTCTATTAATAGCAAAAATTCGCGTAATAGGGGATACAGAAGGCTTGCGTCAAACAAGAGGTTCCTAGCAATGTATACTGTATCTATGAATACATTTTGCATTAGCTTACTACAAATAATTATTATTTCATTAAATTAATAAAAAAAAAATGTACAATAGATCCAGAAGTTTTAAGCGAATCACTGGACTGCATGGTTTCGAATTCACATGATTGTGCTAAAAATTGACTCAATAACATTAATTTCATAATGTATGGTTCTTATCATATTTAATATTTATTTGCTAAATCATCGTCTCGCTAAGAGAGTGAAACTCTTGGAATCGTAAATTTCGAAAGATCAATAAGTGATATGCAGGAATAATTAGGAATAATTGTGATTATTCTTAATACGTAATTCCAAGAGCGGACATTATACTTTTAGGATGAGAGTGAAAATTGATGATTGCGTAGAGTTTCTGGTTGAAAAAAAAATTTAAATTTCAGCTCAAAAGATTTATGTACTGACAAATAATAATTTTTTCGCTTCAGACTTATAATAATAGTCGATACTTCTAAGCGGTAATTCAGTAGGGAAAAATTATATGGTTTTCCCGATAAAATGAAATTGTAATTCTGTCCACGAATCTAATCAGAAGAGGATATACATTCTTTACTTTTTGTTATAGATAAGAAACATAACATATTTGTCTCTCCGAGATTTACTCCGATTAACTAAGTTGACGACATGTATTACAAGAATTGTACGGTTTTTATCACGTTATCATTAGTGGTCATGTCATACAGTTTTGACGTTTGACGTAATTAAAAAAATAATTAAATAATTAAAACAAATAAAAATATTAAATAAATTAGCATATTTTTTATTGTTTATATACAGTATAATTAAAAATAATAAATAATAACAATTACTGCTTCTTTTAATTAACAGCATTATTTAACATTTTTCTATATACAATTTTACTATTACTAATATTTAAACGAAAAATATAAATTCATAATGATAGCATGTAAACAATTTACTCTAATCTAGCATTTAATTCCATATTACTATTAATTTCTTTATTAGTATTAGGTATATTTAGTTCTTCACGCAATCCATTTCTCCATATAAAATTATATGGCGATATGTTAAATTTCAAAACTTAAAAGCAGTTGTCAAATAAAAAAAAATAAAAAATAAAAAAAGTTTATATTAAGTATATTAAGTTTAAAATTAGTTACATCAAAAGTTTATTATATTAAGTCTAAAAAATTGAAAAGTAATTACGTTAAAAGTTTATATAAAGTCTAAAAGTCTAAAAAAATCCATATGGCAAAAGTCATTTATGGCGTCATACGATAATTTGACGCTACTAACGGGACGTTAAAAAAATGGCGTAACTAGTTAATATCATTAATTAATTATTTATAAATTATAATTGTCCGGAACGAATGCGAAGGACTATATATGTCTAGCACTATGAACAAATGATCGATCACGTGTCCCAGAATTCCAAGGCGTTATGCTGCTAATCAGTACTAGAAAGTTGCGATCACATGAGTTTCTCTGTCCAGGCGTTATGCTACTAATCAGCAGAAAATTACTGGAATTCTGAGGCGTTATGCTGCTAATTAGTAGAAATCGCTACAATTCTTGATATATGTTAACATCTTTATTTACTAGGAAACGGGAGATAAATATAAACAGTGAAAACGCGGTGGGGTGTGATGCCGGTGATGAATATTACAAAATCACGTGGGGGTGGAAAAAGTGTCGGTGATACTGGGTAAGATGTGATTTCATTGGATGATCACGTGATGGACAGAGAAATTCACATGATCGATTTTTTTTCATAGTGCGTAGACATACAAAAAAGTCACAGACCAGCAGTAAATTACGATAATCGTTATGAAAATATACTTCTATATAAAGTTTTTTTTTTAATAATTAACATATCTTTTGTGTAATAAGTAAAGTTGATCATCAAATTGAATTGCATTTACTCCGAAAATTTCATGAACTTCTGAATAAAATTGATTGATATATTTTATGGGTTATTGAATAAATCAGATTTTTAATGGAAAGTATTTAGGTATAATACAACATTAAAAAATTTTGTTTTATTATGTTTCATTTTTAAATAAAATTATTTATCAAAGTTCGTAACATATTACTGCAAAATATCATTAAAATAGACGAAACAGTTTGTAAGTTACACATATTTAACAAAGATGATCGGTATCTATTTATTATTTATAAAATTTTAATTAAAGAACAAATTATTGATTTTGAATTCTCATTACAATAAAAAAAACTAGAAATAATAATCAAAATCCTAAGTTTTCATGAAAAAAAATTGGGCCGAATTTAATGTGTCAGTAATGTTTAATTTCGGTAATTAATTTGATGATGATCGACAAATGATCGGCAAATTACAGTAAAATGAATATAACTTGTTGATCACCTCATTGATTTTAATGAAATTTTGTAAAAATATGCCAAAAGTTTCGATAAATAATTTTATTTAAAAAATGAAGCATGGTAAAACAAAATTTTTTAATGTTATATTATACCTATACATTTTTCATTGAAAATCTGATTTATTTAATAACTTGTAAAATATAGCAATCAATTTTTTTCAGAAGTTCATAAAATTTTTAGAGTAAGCGCAATTCAATTCGATGATCAACATTACTTATTACATAAAAGATATGTTAATTATTAAAAAAAAAACTTTATATAGAAGTATATTTTTATAACGATTATCGTAATTTACTGCTGGTCTGTGACTTTTTTCTGGGCACTGTATATTGTTCTTCGCTTCGCTCCGGACAATTATGATATTTTGCTTCGGACTCACAACGGTTCCCGTTTCCTAGTATTATAATTTATTTATTATAAGAAAATTTTATTTTGTAATACCACGCTTTTGTTGAATGTTTAACACGTAAAGTTAAATTAAAGTTAAGGTTTTTTTTCGTATAATAGGATTATAAATTATCTTTTTAGAAACATATGTTATTACAAATCTATCTATACGTAAAAAAAATTATTTTATTCAGGCGGCTGTTATTCGTATCCCATTGGACGATCTACGTTAAACTTGAGAAAAATAAGAAAAATGAAATTTAAAATAAAATTTTTGATTACAAGTCCGACAAATGAAATATTAAAGAACATGTATTGTTATAGTTTGTCATTTAACTCTCATTTTTCAAATGAGTACTTTACTTCGATTGAATTATGTAGCATAATCAAAGTCATATAATCACAACACATTTGTAAAAAAAAATTGAAATAATAACGCAGTAATATCGTAACGTTGTGGGTTTCTACAGTATCTTACTTACTATTTTTAAGATAAAGCAAATTTGACAAAAACAAACAAATTACTATTTATAAATTTTCTAGATCATTTCTATTTAAAACACCAATCATATCTTGAAATGAAATAGATTTCACCTAACCATAATTCCCAATTTGCTCAGAATATTGAAAGTACTAGCTGCGTGTTTATTTTAAAAATTAGTCAAAATAAGTATATTAAAGGGCTTTATGGTACGGGATAAATCAGTTAAATAGTTACACAACTTTATATTGAAATTTAAATAAAGATCAGTATGAGGACCTGCATCGGCGGTCCTATTCGAGATTTGAACGTTTTAGTTAATTATAGCGTTATCTGCCGACAACCATAGTAAAGTTTTGTGTATTCAATAAAAGGCCGGTATTCATAACTAGGTTTTATCTGTGTTATCATTAAATTGAAATTGGAAAGAGAATAAAGGAAAGAATTTTGTAGACAGTGCAGCCTATAATGGAAAGCGTTTATGTTTTTGTGAACACAGCATTCTCTCATTATTTTTAAATAACGTTGTGGGTTCCCGACTTCCCGGCATAATTTCTATACTTAATTTATTCTTAGTAATATTTCCTGATAAAATCTATCGTACCACCGCCACAATCGATGATCATGAATGGACAATGTATTAATGAGGATTATAAATGACAGTATATAAAGAAGTTCAAGTTTCGGAAATATGTCAAATAGAAATTTAGAAATTTGCAATTTTATCATTTGGATCACCAGATATCAATGATTCATCATGATTCATCGGCTAAGACTAACTTTAAATTGACCATAAATCTCTACCCCGATGATTAAGTTCATTTTAAAAATTAGTCGTAGAGGACGTAATAATTGAATAATCGGCGCTATTGAATAGCTTTATTAATGATATATATGATAATTACATATGTCATTACAAATTAATTCTTCATACGAAAACAAAGCCAATTATAACGATAAATAAGCTCATGGCTGATTTATAGCGTAGTCTACAATAAATTTATATAAATACCATGTTAACATTCTCAAATTCATATATACTTTCCGATTTTTCAACACAATAAGCTTTAATATAATAATCGTTTCATAATGTCATCAGAACAAGGAACTCCATTAATAACTAGGAGAAGACCTCAAAAACTTTGTCCAAAGGAAACGAACAACCTTGATAAGATAGAAGAGGTTATTGACAATTTTCATGAAAATCCCGTAAAACAAAATAAGGTCAATCAATTTTCTATCTTCAATGTAAAATTTACTCCAAACAATATTCCTTGTGAGTTAGAAGAAGAATTGTCAAAAATCCTTTTAGAACTTACATAACAACTCAATATTGCAAAAATATCTGTCTTTTAAGTATCGGAAATATTATTCGTTGGCATTTTAATAATCGGCAAAATCTCGTCGAAAATTTAATTTTTTTTAATTTTATTTTTTACCGTTTATTTATTATGATTTATTATGTAAGCTTTTTTTTTATCGTATCCTATTTTAAAAATTAGTTTCCTTTTACCTTCAAAATGTAAATATGTACAAAAATATTTTTTTTTATTTTATTATACCTATATATTATTATAAGATATCATTATTGATACTTTCGTCAGGTATATACATAATTGTGATATTTGCAGTATTCTCATTTAAATGAGTCTTTTTAAAAAAAATTTATGAATCACTAAATAATTATAAAAAATTACAATTTATGAAAAAAATTACGATTTTATTACAATATAACTAAACAATAATAAAAAAAATACATTATTAAATAATTATAGGTCTTTTTTTAAGATCATATGGGCGGTAAAACTAACGTCAAAATGATCGACATTCCGATCATCAAATGAGCCAAATCCGCCATATGTGATAAAAAATGGTGCAATTTCATTAGTACTAATCTATTTATAGTTACTTTATATGTGGCTTAAATTATTCACGCAATTTTGATTGTGTATATTTTTAGAATATAACGTAATCATGATCTGTATATATTGATAAATAAATAATTCGTAATTAATTTTTTTTAGAAGTATATGGTTAGAGTATAAACTATGAGAGGAAACGCCTGTAAACTCCCAAGTAGCACCACCACCTGCCTAAATTTTTAAAATAACCTAGAGTTAACCTGTATCTTAGTACCCTCCTCAGACAAGCTCCTCCACACCCGCTATACCACTACATATACCCTCCTTAACATCCTAACATCCCAAAAAAATAAAATTCCTCCTTTTTAGTGTCGTGGAACGATCTCACCAGTTTTTTAAAAAATAGGATTATAAATTACTATTGCCGCATCATCATCATGTCATGTTTTATTTGTAATAAACCATGTGATTGGACGATCTACAATCATACGAAAAAAATGAATTATTATTATTTTTACAAGTCCAGAAAAAGAATACATGTGTTGTTTTGAAAATAAACTAAATATTTCTAATTTCTTTTTAATTGGCAATTGTGAGAATTATGTCTAAAGAGTTCTTTGATTCACTAACTCGAATTCAGAACTGGTTGGCACAATAAAATTAATAAACCGACCACTTAACGTGATTGTAGATCATCCAATCACATGGTTTATCACAAGGGAAAACATGAAATAATAACAATAATAACGCAGTAATATCGTAACGTTGTTGGCTTCATGGACATTTCGCCAAAAAATTATTGGTTATTTTATTATTTTTATACTAAATATATAAAGAAATGTTTTCTAGAAAAATTTTTGAATTAGCTGATTTTTATCGTTGTTTATAATATATTAATAGTCTTTATTTACTTACTTTTTCGTGAATAAATGTTTTCAGGAAAATAAAGTAAATTATTTATTTCTTAACAATTAATATCAGTTACTTGAATTTTAATTTTTAAAGTGATGATATCCTGGGAAAAAAAAATCTCTAAAAGTAATTTAATTTTTATATTCATTGCGCGATGAATAGTTTTATTAAAATGTTAACCGCTACCATTTTCAGCGAAATGTCCATATGGCGAAATGTAATTCGGCGAAATGGACTATTCGGCGAAATGAATTCGATAAAAGCACTTTTGGCGAAACGTCCCTTCGGTGAAATATCCCTTCGGTGAAATGGCTTCGGCTAAATGGTTTCGGTGAAATAGATTTCGGCGAAATGTACCGTAACCCATTAGTTATAACTAGCAGTAAGTACTTTTAAATTAATTATGAATTATTAAATCGAAAAAAAGTCCCATACATTGTTCAATTATTCCGTTATATCGTTACTACAGTGTCCGA
Organism: Rhizophagus irregularis; assembly: GCF_026210795.1. Lineage (NCBI taxonomy): Eukaryota > Fungi > Glomeromycota > Glomeromycetes > Glomerales > Glomeraceae > Rhizophagus > Rhizophagus irregularis. Next base: position 2,534,176 of record NC_089451.1, on the reverse strand, counting down.
ATAACATTATTACCTTGCACCGGCGAGTTAGAATAAGATCACGTGATTATAAATTACAGACACTATACATCAATTATACGGTTCAATTATACGCACGTCCAGGAGAAGGTTTACCCCGATCCTGTGCGTTTTCATTTTTTCCAACCAAGGTGGCAACACGTAAGGGTCAGTCGTGTTTTGGTTATTAGTTGTTTTAATTACTTTAGACTTTAGTGTATAGAGTCTTTGTAATTTTTTACTACAGCTCGGTTCGCTTTATTTGTGATTTAAAAATAAAAAAATAAATTATGATATTAAATGCAATATGACGTATATCATATTGAAGGTATAATTTTTAGCTACTTTTTTTTAGTCAAAAATATATGCTTCTTCCGGTTCGGTAAAGTTATGGTCGATTTTTCTTTAGAGTTAAAAAAATTCGTTTTGATTCGTCTTAGGGGTTAGAGATTTGCGTAGTAAATTGTTCACAATTGTAGTACAACATAGTGACGGGTTGACGGATAACATTAACATTTAATCAAATTTCAACGCAATCCTAGTAACTCAAACAATTAATTAAAAAAAAAAACAATGTAGTCAAATTAGTTGTTTAGAATTAAATAATTCGTTAAGTATAGTAAAAGGTAAGGCCATAAAGATCTAAAAATTCCGGAAGGTCATCAAAACATGTGACCGAAATCAATATATTTTTAACATTTCGCCAAATTTTTTTTTTTTTGGTCTAATTTTCTTTACTGATATTCGATATCAATCGTGCATATACATACTATTTGTAATAATGATAAGAGATGCAATGATATTAAAAGATTATATTTATTATTAAAATGGAATAATGAATTATTATTGAAAAATTAATATTCTCATTTATTAATAAATTTCCGATATTTTTATAAAACTTTGCCGGAAATTTGCTACGCCACGTCCGAAAATTTGGGTTTACAATGAAAAATTTTCTCAAAAAGTTTCGATAAAGTCCGGCAAAAATTTGAATAGATTTTTGCACTCTGGTAATAAATCCTGATCTCATGATATTTTTTTTTTGTTAAACAACCTAGCGTAAGACATCATCAAATGTTCGTGCGACTTTTGCAAAAATAAGTTTCTTTAATAGTTAATACACTATTAATATTTTCTTTTTTCTTTTTCAAAATTGAATAAATAAATAAATAACAAACTAAACTTTATTTAAAAAATAAAATAAATACAAATAATACAAGAAATACTAGATAAATAAATATAAAAATAAATAAATAAATACAAATAAATACAAGAAATAATAGATAAATAAATAAATAAATTTTTTTTTTTTTTGATACATGAAATTATGTACATTAGTTGAAAAGGGGTCTTTCACTTTCATTAATTTTCAAGTTTCTTAATAATAATATTATCAAATTCTTTAATTTCATTTTTAATCTCATCATCGGTCCCCTTTTTTGGATCATGAATTTTTTTATTCAAACGTTCAATTTTATCATTCAATTCATTTTTTATAATTGAAATTTCTTTAATTTCTGATTTAAAACAATCATTATATTTCATAATTGAACGTTCATCAAAACATTTTTTCTTATATATTTGTTTCATAAATGTTGATTTTGCTTCAAGTTCTTCATGAATAGCACCTTGATCTTTTCTTGTTTCTTACCAATCTTCGAAATTCTTAGAATGACCAAAATAATAAATATATTTAGGATCACGTTCATGTCCCCAAAAATGAATGTGATGTAACGCTTCATAATCCGCTATGTGATTTGCTTGATGTCGTAATAGAGTTTGTCTACCTTTAGTTTCTGCATTTTCGTACACACCACTAAAACAAACGAATGTATAAATAAAAGAGATTATAAAATAAATGAGCGACTATAATTTGACGAAAAAAACCTTACCTCATAAAAGCGATCAGCATGTTCTGTAAGACAACTACAAGAACAATACTTGCAATCAAAGTAAATGCATCAACAACCCAATTATCAAATTCGTCCCTTTGAACCATATCACCACTAAGCCAAAAATATGTAGCTACTATTGCTTGAGAAAATGATGTGAATGGATTATCACCAGAAGTAGGATCAAAATCGGATTTAAATTCAACATTAAGCGTCTCATTTGTTAAAGAATTTGTAGCAGTTCCACTGAACGTGGAATCTTTGGTTTTAATTTGCACAGGATTTCTAAGTAACACAAACCTATAAATTATATAGAATAAGGAAGATTAATTAAATTGAATTTAAAATATTTAAAACGAAACGAATAGATTAAAAAAAAAGTTTTCGTACATTGTATGTGCAAACGCAATCATCACAATTAACATAAACAAAAAGAACGGAAATATGGTTTTGAAAATAATTATAACATAATAAATATAATTTCCAATGCCTATCGAGAGGAAAAGCAAATTATTAATATTGTAACGTTGGGCGATAGTAGTTTTTTTTTTTAAAAAAAAATTCACGTATTTTTACCTGGTATTGGGCGGAGATAGAAAATCTATAATTATAATCAATTAATTGTATTAACATAGGTAGTTATAATAATTGCAAGCTTGAAAAAAACTTACTAATTCAATCCAAAGTAAGAAAATTGAGAATGATATTCCCACTGTTGTTCTCATATCAATTTCTTCAACACTCCCAAAACCATCAGGAAAATTAAAATTCCTAAGCATCATTGACATTACCGAAACAGAAAGCATAATAGAAACCATATCAACAATGTTAAATATTTCCCCAAAATATTTTTTAAATCCACGATATTGGAGTTGTAACGCTTCAGTGATAAGTTGATAAGTTGCCAAATAATAGAATATAACCATTAATGCAAATAAAAATCTTTCATTTATAATAATGCTATGATTCAAATATGCCCAACTAACTAATACGAAACAAGCAGCATAGACAAGAAATCGAATGAAAAGTAAAAAAAAAGAAATTTCTTGCTTTTTGCCAACGAAAATTGATAACCGCTTCGGTTGCTGGATTATCATAAATATCATCGTTATTTTCATAAAGTACCATTCTAGAAAAAGAACTTAGCCCCCTTTTAAATATTCTTCATAATGAGACAATTTGTCGTAAGTTTAATTTCGAAAAATGTATTTACTTTTAAGAATCATACATTTTGTTGATCTGATCCACTTCTATAATAATAAATCTCATTACCAGTTTTTCATAATAATTGTGAGAAATCTCCCAGTTTGATTTTTATTACAATTTATGATTCTCCTTTTACTACAATTTTGTGTCAATAAGTCAATAATTAATTTTGAGTATAATGTATTTGTATTTGGGAATTTTAAAAAGATAATAAATGACAATAATGAATCTTATAAACGAAGGTATATACGTTACAAATATTTGATACAATTAAATTCATTCAAATTTTCTTTAAATAATAATATATCAAATCAATAAACAGTGATTGGTAAATAACTTGTAATAGAAGTGTACTAATGATCTATGATCATTTATTATTATTCAAGATTTCTTAATAACTAATTTAAATTTTTCTCATTGAGACCTGAAAATTGGATCAAAGAATCAATTTTTTTTTGTCCCACGTTGTATAAGAAACGTTTCATTACGATCTGCTATTGAAGAGTTTAAAAATTCACCGGCATTCGGCAAATGTTAAAACTCGGCCAGGATCAGCAAAATCTAAAAAATGCGTTTATATTACACGTTTCTATTATAGACGTTAACCTCCTATTATCATAAGTTTAATATTGTTATTTACACTTAATAAACACAATTATTGTCTTATTACGAATTCTACCGTGGTTAGTCTTATAAATATGGTCCACTTCTTTCCAAAGTTCCAAAAAAAAAATTCATTTCCTATCCTTATAAAAATATATAAATATATATATACATATAAAGTTCGTCTTCTTTTCAAAAGTTCCAAAAAATTCATTTCCTATCCCTAGAAAAGTATATATATATATATAAATTTCAAAACAACACCAATTACTTGTTATAAATCTGTGATTCTATCATGAAGAATAATTTGTTTGTTATTACTTTATTATGCGTACTTTGTTGCTGGCAACGGGTCTGGTTCATTTCACCGACAATCACTTCACCGTGTCACCAACATAAAAAATAAATATTGAATATGAGATATTTTATTATAAAAACTTTTTTGGATATTTAGTTTATATCTAATAACTGAAGTATTGATACTTACTTCCATTTTAGACGGGTTAGTAGATAGAATAACATGTAGTTATATCTATTATATTTTTTTTTATTTTTTTTTTGCGGATTTATGAAATTTGGCAAAAACCCTGCTGCGCCCTCGGGAATTAAATTGACTTACGGAAACATTAAGCTTTTTTCCTAAAAAAATGTCAAATAATGACGCGCCTTTAACACTGAGAAAAAATTGGTTGGACGCAATATTTGGGGTACAAAAAAATTTTTTAGAGCTCATTTTTGACCGTTCACTAATAAATTTGGGACTTAAATAGAAATTTGGTGACTAAAATACTGTATTTAATTTGACATGACTGGGGTACTTCATAAATCCGCCATGATGAGAGTTACTAACAAATATATATATATATATAAACTTTTTAGTTATTGGTCATCACAACAAAACATTAATACATTTATTAAAAAATAAAATATTGTGAAAAGTATGTGCTATTCCCCTAAGGAAATCTATAGTAGTAGTTATTTTGTATTTTATTAAATATAACAACGTGTTACTAACAAAAAAAATTCCATATTTCATATAAAGATATATGTAAAAATGTGAAACGTTTGTTGGTGAAAATATTAACGGTGAAGTAATTGTCAGTGAGCAATATATTAGCTTTATTCAAATTTAATTTAAGTGGAGTATTACATTTTTTAATTTAGGATTATACAACTGTAAAGAAGTATTGAATTCGTTTTATTTGATCTCATTTTCAAATAAATCGCTTTAAAAGTGATATTAAATGTATTAAATAGATTACATGGGTTCATAGCTTATCAATAATTTACAATATATATATAAAATATATTGTCAAATGTTGTCCATATAATGACAACTACTCCAAGAACACCACCAAGAAATTTCGGTAACGTGACTGGATGAGTTTTATTGGACAGATTTATTTTGTACAACATTATCTTAGAAAAATTTTCGCGGCTTTTTTCAAGAAAAAAAATAAAGTGAGGGAACATTTATCTTTAAATTTTATAAAGTGAAAAGGACTATAACTGATAAGAAATGTTTAAATTAAACGTTTCTTTAAATTTTTTTTTTTATAAAATCTACAAGTATTTTTTTGTTGGTCTTTTTTAATTAAAATAAGTGAATAAATTATTTATTATTTTAGAAGTTTAACGATAAATCTTCGTGTTATTTACTGTATATAATTTAATAATAGTAATAAAAAGATAATTTTTATAATGTATTAAATGGAAAGTCTTATTATTATTCAAAACTTGATATTTTACCTTTAGAGCCCAAGGTTGTAAATAAATTTTGTATTTAATAAAAAAAATGCATTTTTATTTTTACAACAAAATAAAATACAATAAGATTAAGAAATAGAATAAAGTAGACTATAATAAAAAAGAATAATATATATTTCAAGGGAAAAACACAAGCAAATACAAAACAGTTGGGGCGAGAAGTAAGAACTGTGAAAAATATTACTTTTCATAGATATATCTACTATTTTTAGATTAGTAGTACAAAGTCACGTTACCGAAAAAATTTTTTGGTGGTGTTCTTGGGTAGTTTATAATGACGCTAATGACGCTAATGACGCTAATGAGTAATGACTGTAGATTATATGCGCTCAATTTTTATTAAATGGCTTTTGTCAGGTCTATAAAGACCCGAAAGGGGATAAAGGAACATCACTTTCATTGTTATTGAAATGTTCTGTCCAGAACTGAGACCTTTCCAGACTCGACAAGAAGAGCTTAATAAAAAGAAGAACCATTGAATAATAAGAATAATAATTTAATAAAAAGAAGAACTAACCCTCTTACTCTCAGGGATCTATCTCGACGCGCTCTATCTTTAACCAATCATTATTTCTAAACTCTTTTCACACCTTTAATAAAACTTGACGTTCCTAAGAGCCTTTTTCCAAGGTTTTCTTTTCAAGATCTTATTATTTCTTCTTATTTAATGGTATAAGAAATAAAAGATTTTTTATAGCATATGTAACCGATACCATAATGGTAAATCCACCCTCGTTCGTTTCGTATGAACTATTCTGAGTGAAGCCTTTAACCAATTTATTCTTTACATTATCCTCTGTAACGCGTATAAGGTTCCGACTTCCTAATAAGACCTGTAAATTCATTAATACTAAGTCTCAAAACCATAAAATTGAAAACGAAATGAAATTCGCTAAAATAATCTTCATACCTTAACTGCGTAATTAATTCTAATTATTTCATATACTCGTGTTCAAACTAAACTTTGTTTACGTAACGCCTTTCAACAATATGGAGTTCAACAAAATGATATCACTATCAATCTCATTTTTGATGATGAAGGCATTGTTGAATTGTATTATTCATTATGCATAGCTCCTAAATTATTTAAAACTAAAAATCAGAATTTTTCATCTTGAACAAAATATCCGCCATATATGCTTTGCCATCGTTCATGGATTTGCGGTTCGAATAACTTTCGTAGCTTCACTTTTTGAGTCATTATTTTTATCAACATTTGTGGTAAGAGGAGAGCAAACATTGCCTTTTAGTAATATTACAAATCCCACCTGGTATTCACCATTTTTCAAACCTTTTTTCAAAAAATAGAGACAGAGGTTATTCATTTCAGTCGCGAAAGTAGAAGTACAGTATAGATATTTCGCTCGACTCGAAAAAAAAAAAATTGAAAAGTTTGGTTGTCGTACAATCTTGTGATCGCCAAAATTAAGATATTTTTTTAATTCTGGCAAAATCTTCAATGCGGCCGAATTTGACAGATTATTACTTAAAGACCTAGTTAGGGCAGTGACATATATTAGCTAATATTATTTTAATAGTAACGTTTACTCCCCCACCCCCAGGTAAGATTTTATGACCAATCCAATCATTTCACATAGTTTATATTATGTGTAACCTAAGATATTCTTTTACTCCCCCACCCCCTAAAATATTAGCTAATATATGTCATTGCCCTTATCCAACTTATGAATTTTATTTTATTAAAACATCGTAAAAGAAAACCAATTCCAATTTATAGTAATATACACACACGATTTATTTCATCCAACTCCATCAATACATATTATCAAGATTCTTACTTCATGATTTGAAATACTTCATAATCATCTATTGAAAATTTTATTGAATCCTTTATCTTTTTTTCATAACTACGTTGTTTGCACCCACTAGAATTATATTCATTTAAACAATCATCATCATTCACATATACTAAAAGATCAGTATCAAATGCAGGACCAAATTCATCACAATTAAATAAAGCTCGATCCAAATCCTTTACACGACTTAAAATTGTAACTTTAACATTATTCTTATTTTTAAAAGAAAATATAAAACTATCTTTCGTTTTATCCCATTCACCATCACATGAATTCTTCAATAATTTCTTCTGATCCTTCTACTTTAATAAATGTAATAATATGGGATATATTAAGCGATTTAAACATTTTTTCGGGAAATTCAGCGATATAATCAGTACAAAATTGTTGAAGCTTTAATAATAAATTTTATTGAAAACTTATTTGATGAATAAGTCCAAAATATTATTCAATCCATTCTGATTTATTTTTAATTAAATACTTTTGTAAATAATCAACTAATTCTTGAAGATGAAGTTGATCAGCGGCAATTAATATTTTTGAAATATTTATAGTATCTTGTTTTAGTGTATAAAATTCTTAAGTACTTTTATTTACTGCGGTCCGGAATATCATCAAATGGGGATTAAAGATGATGTTAAACTAAGGTACAATTTTATTGGTAATCGGTATTTACTTTATTAAGGGTTATATGAGGATCATTAATTGTGATGATGAGATCATTTTCTCATAGAATGATTGGTTCAATACTTTATTTGGTCTCGACTGTTGAATTTTTATTTACTGATGAAAAGTTTATCTAATCTGATGATCAAAAAAGAGCTTATCAATGTCACAATCCAAAAAATACTATCCTATGACTGCAAAAGAGCAAAAGAGTGAAATTATATTATTAAGATTAATTGTCATATTAATAAATATTGTGAATGCATATATACTTTTCATTTAATGCATATGCATAAAACATTATATTTTATAACAGTCTTTTTTTTTTTGATTTTAAACATTTTTGTTTTAAAATATGATCATCAATAGAATGTCCTCGCGGCGACGCGGCGTGAAAATGATAATTAGTAATTTTATTGCATATTAAAATCGGTTTAAAACATATCCCTAATTTCCTATTTACAGCCATGATATTATTGTACTCATCATCGAGAAATTTATCTTTACTGTATCTCCTATGCGATTTATCCTTTGTTATGTAGTATTTAACAAATGATGATGTGTTGTAATGATAATAATTGTCATATTAAAATATAGTCTATTTATATTAATTATATTATTATTTAAGCCTTTTATGATTAAAAAAAAATTTTTTTCGGTATTGAAAAAATCGAAAATAATAATAATATAACAATAATTTATTTTTTCGGTTTGAATCGTTTTTCTTGTTTTATTCTAATTTCTTAATCAAATTATCAATGAAAAAAATTATATTAATTATTAAAAAAAGTTTCCTTTTTTATATTCTCATTTTTTTTATATGTTTATTTTTAATCACGTGAATGCTATGTCGTAATTTTTTTCAAAAAGTCATTCAAAAGTCATCAAAGTCAATACGAATTTACTATCATGTAGTGATTTATGATTTTATTATAAATGAGATAAATAAAAAAATTGTTATACATATTTTTTGTTGAAATGCAACAAGGGATATTGCAAAAATTAATTTAATTGACTTTTTTTTTCAAAGTTACAAAATTCATGTCGATCACGCAACACAAATAAAGCGATTCAATGCTATTTTTTTTTATATTCACGCTCGTTTTTAGCATTTTTATAAAGATTTTAATAAGTTATGTACAAGATAAATAATAAACCAAGTTGATAAAAAATTCGAATATATCATTTTAAGTTAAACTTTAATTATATCTGTTTTAATTTCTTACACTAAATTTCAATTTAATAATGTTCAAGTTCCAAAATATAAAATATGATTTAATTAGATAATTTTATAAAATCAATCATAATATTATAAAGTAAGCTTTATATACATTATTTATATATATTAGCAACCAGTGAAAATATTTCCTACTATATTTATTTTCAAATATAAATATTTATTATTAAATTATTAATAAAAAATTTATATATATATATATATATAATGTATTGAGAATACTCTAATGATTGTGGCTTTAATATATTAACCTTTGTTATCCAATGTGATTAAGTCATTTAAAAAAAATTATTACTAAGCTTATGTAATACTTGTAATACTTACATAAGCTTATCTTTTTTGGATTTTTGTGTTCAAATTTCTTACGTGTGATTTATATATATAATGGTCACAATATGATATTATTAATAAATTTTTTTTAAGCTTTTATATAATGTCTTCTAAAAAAAATCCATCAAACATTCTTACATATATAGAAAAAAATCTTATATGTTGGACCAGTGGAAATGAAAAAATTGATAACTTTGTTCGGAAAATGCAATTAAAAATCAATAACAATAATGAAATAGTATTTGAATGGATACTATACAATCAGTTTAATGAAATCAAAGAGATAGGCAAAAATGGTCCTATAACAGTATATTCAGCAATATGGAAGGATGGTCCATTATGTAAGAAAATTGTTTCATGGGATAAAAGTTATGTAAGAGATGCTAATAAAAAAGTTGCCTTAAAATGCTTACATAACTCACAAGAATCTATTGATTCTTTAATAAATGAGGTATAAAATTTCTTTAAATATTTAAGTAATTTTTTTGAAACTAGTAAATTACAATCTCTTTTGTTTATATTTAGGCTAAAAAACATGAAGAATTTCAAGTATTGTATGGAATTTCTCAAAATCCAGATACAGGAGATTGTATTTTGGTTCTTTCCTGGACAAGTGGAAGTGAAAAAATTGATGATTTAATTCAAGAAAGCCAATTAAAAATCAATAACAATAATGAAATAGTATTTGAATGGATACTATACAATCAGTTTAATGAAATCAAAGGTATAGACAAAAATGGTTCTATAACAGTATATTCAGCAATATGGAAGGATGGTCCATTATGTAAGAAAATTGATACACGGGATAAAATTTATGTAAGAGATTCTAATAAAAAAGTTACTTTAAAATTCTTACATAACTCACAAGAATCTATTGATTCTTTAGTAAATGAGGTATAAAATTTCTTTAAATATTTAAGTAATTTTTTTAAACATAGTAAATTATAATCTTTTTGTTTATATTTAGGCTAAAAAACATGAAGAATTTCAAGTATTGTATGGAATTTCTCAAAATCCAGATACAGGAGATTATATTTTGGTTCAAAGGATTTGTGTATGGGACAGTGGAAATGAAAAAATTGATAATTTTATTCAAAAAAGTCGATTGAAAATTAATAACAATAGTGATATAGTGCTTGAATGGATACCATACAATCAGTTTAATGAAATTGAAGAATCAGACACAAATGGCCCTATAACAGTATATTCAGCAATATGGAAGGTGGTCCATTATGTAAGAAAATTGATACACGGGATAAAATTTATGTAAGAGATTCTAATAAAAAAGTTGCTTTAAAATGCTTACATAACTCACAAGAATCTATTGATTCTTTAATAAATGAGGTATAAAATTTCTTTAAATATTTAAGTAATTTTTTTGAAACTAGTAAATTACAATCTCTTTTGTTTATATTTAGGCTAAAAAATATTCAATGAAACATAAAGCATTACAAGTATTGTATGGAATTTCTCAAAATCCGGATACAGGAGATTATATTTTGGTTCAAAGGATTTGTGTATGGGACAGTGGAAATGAAAAAATTGATAATTTTATTCAAAAAAGTCGATTGAAAATTAATAACAATAGTGATATAGTGCTTGAATGGATACCATACAATCAGTTTAATGAAATTGAAGAATCAGACACAAATGGCCCTATAACAGTATATTCAGCAATATGGAAGGATGGTCCATTATGTAAAATTTATGTAAGAGATGCTAATAAAAAAGTTGCTTTAAAATATTTACATAACTCACAAAATTCTGTTGACATTTTAATAAATAAGGTATAACATTTTATAAATATTCTTAATAATATGAATAAGTACTCATCATTTTATTATATAGGTTAGAAATTATTTAACAAATATGTTTGATAGAAAAAATCGTGGTATATATGGAATTTCTCAAGATTCAAATACAAATGATTATATTTTAGTTCTAAAATGGGTGAGTGGAAATGGAAAAATTGATGGCTTCATTATGGAAATGCAACTGAATAGCAAAAATAATCCATTATTTAAATGGATACCCTATGGTCAATTTGACAAAATTAAAGAAATTAGCAAAAATAATTCTATTACAATATATTCAGCAGTATGGAAGGATAATTTTTATAGTAAAGAGATGGAAAAAGTTGGTTTGAAGCTTTTTCATAGTTCACAGGATCCTATTGATTCTCTAATAAATGAGGTATAAAATTTTAAGTTATTTTTTTTCTTATAAATATATTTATACTTATTTCTATTATTATATGATTATATTTCAGGTAAAAAAATATTCAGCAAGTAAATTTGGTGAAATACTATATGGGATATCTCGAAATCCAGATACAAATGATTATATTTTAGTCCAAAAAAATTTTACCTGGATAAGTGGAAATAAAGAAATAGATGATTTCATTCAAAAGATGCAATTAAAAATAAACAACTATGAGGATGCAATATTTGAATGGATACCATACTATCAATTTGACCACATTAAAGAAACAAGCAAAAACAGTCTTGTAACAATACACTCAGCAGTATGGAGGGATGGACCATTGCATTATCATCATGGTGGATACACAAGAGATTCAAATAAAGAAGTTGCTTTAAAATACTTACATAATTCAGAAAATTCTATTGATTTCCTAATAAATAAGGTATAAAATTTCTTACAAATATTTATAGTGTCTTTTAATAACAGTATATTAATTTCTTTTTATTATTTATTAGGCTAAGAAATATTCAACAAAATATGGGTATCTCTTGTATTGTATGGAATATCTCAAAATCCAAATACGAATGATTATATTTTGGTTCAAAATAATTTCATAAACTTAGTAAATTGTTTGAGTGGAAATGAAATAATCGATGATTTTATTCAAGAAATGCAATTTAAAATAAATGATCATAATGATATAGTATTTGAATGGATACCATACAATCAGTTTAATAATATTAAAGAAATAGGTAAAGGTGGATTTGCTACAGTATATTCAGCAAAATGGAAAGATGGTTTATTATAATATGATGAAAATAATAAAATATATAAAAGTGATACAAATAAAATAATTGCCTTAAAATGTTTACATAATTCACAAAATATTAACAATAAATTTTTAAATGAGGTATGTAATTTTTATAGAAAATTTTTTATGAATTTAATTTAAAAATCCATAATAAATAATAAATTTTTTTATTTATTTACCTATCTTAATAGATCGAAAATTTTCCAATAAATAAAAGAAGTAATAATCTTAGTATATATGGAATCTCTCAAAATCCAAATACAAAAGAATATATTATAGTTTTCAAATATGCAAAAAAAGGAAATTTTAATAATTGGATAAATAAGAATTATGAATGTTTCAATTGGCATGATAAATTATCTGTATTGGATAATATTATTTGTGGTCTTGAAGAAATTCATCAAAAAAAATATATTCATCATGATTTTCATACGGGAAATATATTATTTTTAAGGGAGAAGATATATAATTTTGGTAATAGTATATCAATTTCAGACATGGGATTATTTGGAGAAGTTGGTAATGAAGATGAAACAAAAATTTATGGAGTTATGCCTTATGTGGCTCCTGAAGTGTTAAGAGGAAAGCTTTACACTCAAGCAGCAGATATCTATAGCCTTGGTATGATCATGTATTTTGTAGCAACTGGAAGACAACCTTTTTACGATCGTGCACATGATCATCTTCTTGCATTAGATATTTGTAAAGGAGTTAGGCCAGAAATAAATGAACCAGAAGCGCCAAGCTGTTATATTAGTTTAATGAAAAAGTGTTGGGATTCAGACCTAAACAATAGACCAAATATTATTGAAGTAGATGATTTAATCACATCATTTTATAAATCATCTGGGTAGATTTTTTTATTGTAGAAAATAAAGAAATTGAAGTTCAATTTAATGAGGCAGAAAAATATAGAAAATCAAATCTTTCATCCATTAAAAATTACCAAGCAGCTACTCATCCACAGGCTATTTATGTATCTCGATTACTTAACCCTTTTACAAAGGATCTTTCCAAATATAATGATAACTCTGAATGTTTAGATTGCAAGGTTTAATTAAGTATATAAATATTTAAGAACGAAATTCAGTATACTTGGGTTATCACAGTTATTTTTGCGGAACATTTACAATTATTTACAATATATATTTTATATTATTTGCTCAACACTGATTATAGCATATATAGTTATAGTATTATAAATTGTAATGTAAATTTGTATTTTATAAATAAATTGGTTTGTAATTGAGCAAATTAAATAAATAACATCTTATTAATATTTTTAAGTTTATATATTGTTTTCTTTTTGTCACAATTATTATTAACATCAAATCAAATCCACGTTTAGTCTCTGAGGATCCCCTTAAGAAAAAATATTTTATTTTTCAGAAAAAATATTATATTAAATTACTTTCTTAAAAGTCAATGTATATATTATTTTTTGTAACACAAATTAATGCACCAAATACACTATACCACAGAATGACCTAATTAATTTTGATCTATAATTCAAAGTCTCCCTGTAAAAAAGTAGATAAGTTTTTTATACTGAAAGATACGTTTGTATACTGAGAGATACATTTAGTTACGTTTTTGTATACTGAAAGATACGGAGAAATGCATAATTCCGTATCTCTTAAGATACGTTTTGTATACCGAGCGAGAGTACTGAAAAACGTATCACATAAGATACGGAATTGTGCAATTTTTCCGTATCTCTCAGTATACAAACGTATCTTTCAGTACAACTAAAACTTTAAACTTCATTAGAATTTTAAAGACTAGGCTAGTCATATGTCTTTTTTGTCTATTCTAATGAATTTAAGAAAAGTAATTTTATTCATTACTTAAATTCGATTAAAAGATTTATTTGAAACAGAAAAAAAAAACTGCCTCATTGATAACTACTACTTAGAATAAAAAAACTATCTAACCATAGATTCAAATTTTTAGTATGATAAATCATTGAATGTGCAATAATATCAAAAATATTAAGAATGTCATGATACCTTTAATAATGCTTATTTCAAGAATATCGTTAAATTTATCTTGTAAAAAATCTTTCTTATATTAAAATTCGTTATAAAAAGGCCAACTTCTCATTTATTGTGACCATTATGATGAAATTATTTACATTGACAATTCACCTAATAATAAATGAGAAAATAACAATTTTTATGGATATAGTGTTATTGAAATAAATATTTTCGACGAAACATTCTTCGGATTAATAGTATTTATTGCAATGTTGATTTGATAATTGTCTATAAGTAAGAGGTAATTGAATTCAATATTAATAGTTTTTATACCTCTAAAGTCTCAAACTAATATAAAATATTATTTTTCAATTGTTCAAATTTACAAGTGGGAAAGACCCTGTAATCGCATATCCTGATATAGTCCGTTGTCATTCTCTATAAATTAATAAAAAAGTTGTGTATGATTAAATTATTTTATAGTTTGACATTTATTCTAAAGATACCCAAATCAGTAAATTAAATAGAAATTTGTAAAAAAATTGATGAAAATTTGCTCACGATAACATATCACGAACTACGCAAAATGTTACTTGCAATCTAAATAGTCTGATCGAAAATCACCTCTCAAAATATATATTTTAACCTTTAGATTTACTATTTTAACCTAAAATAGAATTTTTTAATTAAATATACGAATAAAAAATCAGAGTTTAATTAATATACCGTATGTTTTAAATTTACCATCTATATTAAGTTTCATTAATTTTCAATTGAGAAATATCAATTTGTAAAGATTCTATTTAGTAAAATAAAAATATATTAATATTTTTTATATTAAATTTACATATTTACAAAATTATTACATTATTTACCTGAAAATTTATCACTAATTATATTGTCATTGAATTTTTTGGTTCCGGAAGATTATTAAAATTAAGTAATCTACTTGTATAAACAGCTTCTGAATGAGTTTCATATGATAATCTTGTCAAAGGTATACTACTAGTTGGTAGACTATTATTGATTTTTTCTGATTCTTCAATTTGTTTAATTTGTTTTTGTAATTCTTCATTACCAGACCACTATCGAAATATAATATTTTCAATTTCTACTGTTTCCGGTCGATTTATTGGATTTGCATCCAAGCATCTTTTGACTAAATTCACAATCAATTGAGGTACTTTAATATTACTAAATCTTGGTCTAAGTCCTTGATAAATTTTTATTGCTAAATTTTTGTCATGGCTTACATCATGGTATGGAGGTAGTCCAGAAATTACCTCATACGTAATTATACCAAAACTATAAATATCAGCAGCTTTAGTATAATTTTGCCCTCTTAAAACTTCAGGCAATATAAGGTAAAACACCATATATACTGTTTTTTGGATTTTCCGATGCATTATAATCTGCAGTTTTACAAGGACCCAGAAATATATATAAAAGGGTCAGGTTTGAGTTTGCGTATTTTGAACTAAAAAAATCATGAAAATCTTTCCTTTTTTAGATAATTTCCGATAATTCCAGTCAGAAGTTTAATTCCCATT
Organism: Rhizophagus irregularis; assembly: GCF_026210795.1. NCBI lineage: Eukaryota > Fungi > Glomeromycota > Glomeromycetes > Glomerales > Glomeraceae > Rhizophagus > Rhizophagus irregularis. The sequence goes on along the minus strand of NC_089451.1, from coordinate 2,518,122 downwards.
ATAGTAACCGACTGACATTATCATAATTCCGGCCCTGAAAAAATGCGTACAGCTCATAGTAAAAATTTTTTTTCATCACCTGACCCCTATATATATATTTCTGGGTCCTGTTATTCTTCAAGGAATAAGACATATTACAAGTTAGGATATAAAATGGAGGGCAGTGCATTTATTTTATACGACTATTCTGTAATTTAAATATTTATATCAAGATGCAATTCGTAACAAATCCATTTGTAACGTGTAAAAAAGGGAAAAATTTTTAGTGGATCTGATATGAAGGTTTGTTAATTATATTATCATTATTTTATAATGAATTTTAACGTTCAATCTCGCTATTTTATTTTTAGATATTCTAATTATTATTTGGATGAAATTTGTTGGAGAGATGATTAATAAATTGAAGAAGAAGTTACTATACCTGCTTTATGAAGATCTTTAAATTTTGTGGAAGAGTTGATTCTACTTTTGAAAATTAACAAGCACTTCACCCATTGAGTCAATCAATAAATATTTAATTAAAATTGGGCAAGCAGGCTTTAACAGATGCCTTTAAAATAAACCGCTTATTGGATTCTTAAAAATTTACCATAACCTGGAATTTTCACTTTTTGGATGCTGAGAGTATGATGAGATCATACTAGCGTATTATTAATATAAATTACTCAATACAAATATAAAAGTTATTCGATTATACAAATGTTGTTAGAATTTTTTTGTATCCATTTATTAAAATTTTGATAAACAATATAATTATAAAGCACTTTATTTGATTTAAGATGTTAAAAATTAAAAGATCTTAAAATTTTGAGTCTTTGTATTATTTGAAATTAAAATATTGTAAATATTGTGAAATCATTTTTTGCATTTTTTTCACGCGCGCACGTGAAACAAATATTTTTACAAAAATAATGATAATAACACCCAATTAATTTTTGAGGCTAATAATGAATAATTGTACCACATTTTGAAGGAAAAGGGTATAGGATAATATCTTATACCCCGGGTACACGTTAAGGATCCCTTTGCAAGTAAATCCTCGTTTGGGTCGCGTGATCTAAAAGCTATCTGTTGTGTTCAAATACGGGATCTCAAACTCCGAAACATATAATAATTATTTTGATTGGAAATTTTAATATAAAATATTACTTCTTTTCATTTTTACAATATGGCATGTTCAAAACTTTTTCAGGAAAACTGACTGAATTAACAAGTTGGAATTATACGGTACTTCCAAAAATGATTTTTTATGTATTCTAGTTGTAATTTTAAATGAATTTTAAGTTTATTCATATATATTATTTCAAAGATTAATAAATGATAGTAAATAGTAAGAGCAAACATTCATTCTCTTTTTGAATGTACAGTAAATTCAAATTTTTGTATTTGATCACGTGATCACTATTACGTGACAATTGTAAAGGTAGTACAATTATGAAACCAGTGATAAAAAAGGAATGATATTTGGTTCTATTGTTGCCTTTTTATGGAATACCAAATAATTGTACAACTCCGAAAATTAATAAATTTATTCATTTTGAAATGAAGGTAAACTACTTTACCGATAACATGGCATGCTCGAAAATATTTTCAGGGGATTTACCTGAATTAATAGAAGAAATTATACAGTATTTTAGAAAAGATTTATCAACATTATATTCATGTATTTTAGTTAATAGATTATGGTGTCGTTTAGCCATTCCATTATTATGGGAAGATCCATTTTCAATTCCTACCCAACATTATCGTTGTATTGAAACTTATTTATGCTTTTTAAATGAAGATAGCAAAGCAAAATTTAATGAATACATAATTATTGATAATTTGTTACTTTCAAATAGTACATTATTATTCAATTATCCTAATTTTATTAAATATTTAGATACAAGTAAAATTTGTCAGTCTATAAAATATTGGGTTGATACTCTAGTGGATATATATAATAATGAGTTAGGAAACTTAGTTTATAGGTCATTATTTGAAGTATTTATTGAAAGTGAAGGAAATTTACTTTCTTTTGAAGTTGTAATGATTACAGATTATGGTTGTGATGGATATTTTAATGATAATATAGACTTGATTTTACAAAATCCAAAACTTACATATAATATCAGAAATTTAAATTTTGATCATTATGCTATTTCACCTCAAAATACTATTTCATTTTTGAAATTTTTATATTCTAATTGCAATTCAATCTCATCAATTATCTTTTTTTTTCCTACATATGGTATTGGTCATTCATTATCATTAATTGAAAATTGTTTAACACAAATAATTATTTCACAACATAATCTCAAAAAAATTTCATTTGGATATTATATTAATCCACATGATTCACTTTTATCATTAAAAAATTCTAATTGTTCAAATACTTTAAATACAATTATATTTTGTTTCATTGATTTTAAAAATATAATTAATATTTTGCAAGAGGCTTTTGATCAATTGAATGTTTTAGAATCTATTCATATTCTTTATTGTGATTCTTTAAATTCTGATTTTGTTCAACAAATTATTAAGGTTAATAAACCTTTTAAATTAAGATCTTTATTTGTGAATGAAATATTACATTTTGAATCATTGCAATTATTATTACAGAAATTTATTGATTATTTAGAAAATTTTGGATTTGAATATGATGAATATGATGAACCAAAACGACAATTATTTAAATTTATTACGAAATATTGTAAAAAGATTAGATATTTTGATTCAGGAATACCTGATGATGATAATAATATTTATTTGTTCATTGAAAATAATCAACATAATATTAATTATATTACTATTGAAGTAGATATTGATAATTATACTAATTATAAAGAATTAAGTTCAACTGTATTACAGAATTTAGGACAGGTTCTTCCTATTAAATTAGAATATTTATGTTTATCCCTTTCATTTAAGACAAGTGATCTGGAAATATTTTTAAAAAATTCACAAAATACTTTTATTAAGAAATTATTAATTAGAAATATAGTGATAGGTAAAGGTGAAAATATTTTATTTTGTATAAAGAAATATATTATGAAGAAAGAAAAGGTTAAATATTTGGCTATTTTAGAATCGGGTTCTGATGATGATAAGTTTGATGATGAATTATTTTTTTTAAAAGATGAAGTAAATGAATTTAAGTCACATAATATTATAGTTCAAAAATACAATGATTTATGTATTCTTGCATATGATTATATAAACAATCATTTATAATAATAATATTATTAGTAAATAGGTTATTTACGTTATTAGAATCTTTGTAGACTTTTTATGATTTTTAATTTTATTTATGAAAATAAAAATAACGTGTTCCAAAAATATATACATGAAATCCTAACCGAAACCTGAAATTACGTAGTTATATTTTATTGGACAATAAACTTGCTTAAAAAAAGTTAATTAATTAAGAAATTTTAGACGCTCTATGGGAAATAGAATCATCGTGATGATAGAAAAATGGAACAGTCAAAAATGAGATGAAGAGAGAGCATTATACTATGGTTTATTTACTATGTTTCATTACAATTACTTGGAAAACTATATAATAGTCTAATAGCGGCACGTAGTGCTGCATTAGACTATTATTTGGTTAAATCATTCAATAATAATATTATCAGTTGACGGGACCGTTTCATGCAATTTTTATAATAAACTCCCGTTACTATCCAATAATTTATCATTATGCTAATACATAGTAATATATGAGATAGCCCGATCAAAATAACAAATATTGGACTTGATATAATATATTTAATAGTGAATAAAACATTAAAGTGATTTCTGAGGTAATTTATGATTTTGAACATGATGTCTTGGAATAGGCAGTAAGTAATTGCATTTGAAACAATATTCAATAATGATGTTGTTTTCCTTTCATTTTTAGATGCGACTTCAATTCATTGACTTAGTATAACTTTAGAACGGGTGGTTTGATGATGTTTATTTGTTTAAAATGACATTATATCATTTTTTTCCCATTTTTAGGGATATGTATAGAATACGATGCATGAAGTAAATTTGATTGATTATTTCTAAACTGTATTACATGTTGGTATTATTATTATTGTATTATCGTTAATGTATTATTGCATTATTGTATTACAAAATTATATCTTTATGATGCAATTCCAAAATGATGAGTAAAAATTTTTACCTTACGACTAAAATTGTTAGTGTTAGCTATTGGTGAATACCATAAAAAAGTGAAATGAAATTTTAATAAATGAATAGTTTACATTATTAAATCTTCTATATAATTATTTTGTTTACTTTGTTTACTGTACTTCATCGGTACTATAATGATTGTGAGCATATCAATATCATAGTAATGACTACACTCAAGAGTTGAGGTAGTACAGGTAGTACAAGAATAAAAATGCAGTAGACCCTGCCAGAATCTAAAGGCAGTGTACCAAGAAGAAAAAAGAGAAATTAAAAATATATAAAAGATAAAAAACCCCAAAAGTAAAAATCCTATATATATTTAATATGTAAAAAAAATAAAATTAAAATAAAATAAAATTTAATAAAATTCCATTATAAAAAAAAGAATCTGTTATATCGTGATCGTTAAAAAATTTGACGAGGTCCATCTAATGTGGCCTGCATGTCGACATGGTCTTTAATATATGAACTCTTATTAACAAGATATAATTTATCACATAAAAGTACTCATAATCATGAAACAAAATATACATATATAAATTTATTTAACTTATAATAATAAAAAGAAAAATATTTTACATCAATTTAAAAATAAAAAATATATAGTTTAACATCTAGGACGTACAACAACTTTCATATCAAGGCACTGATAAAAAAATGAATATTTAATATTAGGTTTTTCTGATACTTTATCAACCAATTCAACATCATATATTCTAAACAACAAAATCAACAAGGCTTTCAATTCTACATTAGACATATTCTTTCCTGGGCAAATTCTCGTACCACCTCCAAAAGGTATAAAAGAATGCTTAGCAATTTCATTATCTAAAAATCTTTCTGGAATGAATTCATCAGGGTTTTCCCAAAATTCAGGTAATTTATGAATTATTTCATGACCAACAAAGAAATTTGTATTAGCTTCCAAATGATTTCCTCTAATAATACTTTCTTGTGTTGAAACATGTGGTGTTAATGGTACAAATGTGAATATTCGTGCGGATTCTTTTACAATTGCGTCAAGGTATGCAAATTTTTCCAAATCTTCATAGATTATTTCTCGTGATATATTATCACCTAAAATTTCACTTATTTCCTTTTGAAAATGTGTAAGAACTTTAGGATGTTTGGCTAATAACCAGATTGTGTAGCAGAATATATTTCCAGTCTAATATGGTATTAAATCATTTTTTATTTAAATAAATTATTTAAATGAAAAAATTATACTTTTAATAATTCAAAATATAAAACATACCGTATCTGTACCACCTACACTGACTTCCGTAATGGTGGAACAAATTTCTTGATCAGTTAATGGAGCTTCGCTTCCATCATAGTTATTAGGATCGAGTGGAGTGTTTAATGTCAATAATATATCAAACAAGTTTGAACCAACCTTTTCATCACTTTGCATATTATTAATCTCATTTTTTCTCTTACTGATAAAGTTAAGCATAGTTTCATTTAACCAATCAGAGTTCTCTTTGTATTTTTTGTTCAAATGATAAAATCATGGAACATAATTTTTAAATATTTCAGGAATGAAAATTTGAAAAATTACGTTCGAAAAAAATGCTTGTGAGGCTTCAGTAAAATTAAAGGATTCTTTAATTTCTTCAAGCCTAGCTAACCGGATCATCTTGATTTTCACCATATGTATACTTGCCACCCATATTAAATGGGATGGGAGAATCCCCTATCCCATCCCATCCCATATCCCATCCCTTTTGCCAAAATCCCCTCCCATTTGCCAAAATCCCATCCCAATCCCAAATCCCAATCCCACCCATATCCCATATCCCTTATCCCATCCCTTATCCCAAATAATCTCATTGGTCAATTATCACGTGACGTTACACAAATTTCCAAAAAAGGAAATTTTGCTTCCCGCAAAAATTGAGAGATTTTGGTTTCACAAGTATTCCAAAAAAGGAAATTTTTACGCCGATCATATAATTCTGGCCAGCATTGCATCCATTACCAGAATATGAGCAAAATTAAGATCCCGAACAGATTTACGAAGTTTATATTTTAACTCCGGCCGGAATTACAAATTATAAAGGTTTAAATCCTTATCCTACAAACCCAATTTTTAAGAGATTTACTGATCAGATTTTAATGAAATTTATATCTTTGGATTCGTCTTGATGCAAGGAATTAAATGGTAGTGAAATCATATTTCTAAAATTAATATTGACTGATTTATTATAAAAAATGTATTTTTATACTATATATTATTTGAAAGTAACATGTTAGCAGTTAGTATTCAGTAATATATTGATTATTTTATTTGAATTAATAATTTTGATGATATCTGCTGATATTGTTTTTTTAGATTAACAGTTAATAAATTCCTGGTTTGTAAATATTATTTTATTAAATATTTATGCAATAATAATAATATCTATCAAATTATATATATTAGAAATAAATAATCAAACTTTTTTTGATGAATTAATAGATAGGTTTAAGTTAATTCAAAGTTAAATTGTAATAAAAAGTATAAAATAATAAATTGAATAAATATATTTTAAAAACTTTTTATATTAAAAGTAACCAATTATTGCTTGCTTTATACATGTTATTTAATGATATATATTATAAAATACATTTTTTATAATAACTTAGTCAATATTAATGTTGGGAATATAATTTCACTGCCATTAAATTCCTTGCATCGAGACAAATCCAATGATATAAATTTCATTAAAATCTGATCGGTAAATCTCTTAAAAATTGGGGTATGTAGGATAAGGATTTAAACTAAATTCTGACCTGAATTAACATTAGACTTCGAAAACTAAAATATTACGGCCGGAATTATGTGATCGGCATAGAAATTTCCTTTTTTGAAATACTTGTGAAACCAAATCCGCCCATTTTTTGCGGGAGGCAAAATTTCTTTTTTTGGAAGTTTGTGTAACGTCACGTGATAATTGGCCAATGGGAGAAATGTTGCGCAAGTATTTGGGATTTGGGATGGGATGGGATTTGGGGGATGGGATGGGATATGGGAGGGGATGGAAGGAGATGGGAGGGGATGGGAGGGGATTTTAAATGGGCAGCAAGTATAACCATATGTATTAAGACAATAGGTAGGTTTGCGAGCAACAGTTTGTAAGACGATATCAGTCATGAAATAACTTATCCATTTAGCAAAATCAATTTGATAATCTTTTCTATCCCAATAACTTTCATTCTCATTAAATAATGATTGTACAAGTTGGGTGAAAATCTGGGAGAATTTATTGACTGCATAACAATTTTCCTATTTCGTTTCCATGTTGTAAGATTGCCATTAAATGCTAATCCATCAACATTAGCATGTTTGACTGTACCTCTTGAAAAAAAATTTAGTTTTTGAGTTTGTAGCATAAACCTGATCAATTAACGAAGGATAACAAAGAATAACGGATCTACCCAAATTTCAAACATATCACCATATTTTTTATGATTATCCTTTACATATTGTGCTGGATTTAATCCTATTTGATGTAAATTACCAATTAATGGAAGTGGAAATGGACCAGGAAGCTGTGATTGACATGTAAAATATTTGTAATAATATCTTGATACATATAATAGAATTATTATATTAATAGTCGTTATCAAATTTATCTCTGAAACTATTGACGTGAATGTCATTGTTATTAGTAGTCAAGAAAATTTTTCTTTCTTTCTTTTTTTTTGTAAACAAAAAATGTTCAAATTTGTAATTTTAGGATATATTTATATACTTTATTTCTTTTTGAAAAAAATGGCAAAAGATTATTAAAAATCCTACTATAATATTATTACATAATAATTTGGCTTTTTATGTATTAAGTTTATAATTTGCAGGAAAATTCGATAGTTAGCTGCTATTAACTGTTAAGTTGCATTTATTGGCGACTTAATTAAGGAAAATTAGAACTTAAAAATAATTAACGTGATTTATGGGCCGCATAAGTTATTAAGTTATAGCAAATTTAATTCGTTGATCCGTTGATCCTGAGCAGGAAAAATTACTAATGATCAACATATTTCCGAAACAATAAATTTTAACGAATTTTAAATAACTTTAATAAAATTTAACGAATTTAATAGATTTTAAGTGACGTTCTTTGACGTAAAATATAATTATTCTTTTAAAAAGTAACTGATTATTGTAAGATTCAAAATATATCAGGAAAAAAAATATTTTTTTTTTCTTTTGACCAGATTCAAAAATGAGTGATTGATAAATTTCCATTTAATTGGTCACGTAATATAATTGATTGGATGTTCCCTCAAAATAATATATATATATATTTTTTCGGTACACATTATTTTGTATGTATTTTTTTATGTATTAGAAGAAGTATGGCTTATTGTAAATAATCAGCCAGCATAAGAAATAATTTTTCTTGTACAAAATATTATTCTACTTATATCAATTTGAGTTTAGGGAAATAGCTTAATCGATATCACATGATTCTGTAAGTCAATTTTAATTTCCGAGGGTGCAGCAGGGGTTTTTGCCAAATTTCATAAATCCGCTGCAATATACCACATTTATCACAAACAATAATATAATCCATTATATTGAATATATTTCATACAATTGAAATTCTTTATAATGTACAATAATCTATTAATAAAAGAATAAAAATTATAGAAAATATTTAAAATTAAATTTTTAGAAAACTTACATAATTTGTTCAGAAAATTGATTAGTAATATTTTGTGAAGTAATTAGAACATTAGATATAAAAATAAAACAAGTAATTTATTTCTCTAACATCGTCAAAAAACAGATTGTAAAAAATTTCATAATTTTTACAGTAAAATATTAGGAATAACCTTCATTTCAATGATAGAAAATTAGTGTTTACACATTTGATATTATTAATATTAATCTTCTTCCTCAATTCATTATTTATAATTAAATTGAGCTATGCAGTAAGCCATCGCTCACCACTGAAAATCATTTCAATTGTTCTTGTAACTAATAATTACATACATTATTCTTAATATAGTTATAAAGATGGTCAATCCTATTACTGATGTCTAATGTCTTAACAATAATTTATTTGAAATTTAATAATATATGTCTATGAACTAAGTTTCCACATGTGATTTATTCTGTATAGGGATGGCAATGGTCATGGTCAGATCATGACTGGTTAATAACTGTGACTGATATTGGTTGGTCAATGGCTTCTGAGTTCTGACCAACCATTTAACTGACCATTTTGACTAACTGTTTGACTGACTGTTTAACTAACCATTGTTAACCAATTTGGTACATTGATAGATTAACTATGATTTGCAGTCAGGGAGATTAGGTATGTTTAACTATAACTGAAATCCAATCAAACAAAACATGCTTAAAATAGGGAGTTCATTTATTGTGTAAAAGGTTATGTTTTATTATAGAACTTTATTGAACTTATAAGAACTAATTTGAGCTAACTTATAATGAAGGAAAATACCAATGTTATTTATATAAAGTTACTACATATAAAGAAATAATAAATATAATAGATATAACAAATATAAGAAATATAACTAATATAATAATAAATATAATAAATTATCAAATAAAATAAATATAATGTTTATATTAAATATAATTAATATAATAAAAAATAATATAAATAATAAAATAATAAGATAAATAAAATAATAAAATAATAAAATAATAAAATAATAAATTTTAATGTCTATGTTCTTGCGACCCTAAGAACATGACTACTTCTACTTCTTAATCATTCTTGAGAACATCATCTCCTTTCTCTTCTTGGTGATCTGGACCTGTAGTGATATTCATACCGGTGGTGGACATTAATCACATTTTGTTCCCTGTATTCTCGCCTATATATATCTTAAATCCAATAAATGATGTTAATTAATTAATTTAAAACAAATTTAATGAATTTGATAAATAATTACCTGTTACCAGCTAAAATTCATCATCATCTCATTAAAGCATACTTTATCAAAGCTATTTGGGCTTTCAATAGGGAAATTATCCATTTAATATTCTTAAGAGGTTTTCATAACCTCTCTTTAAAGCATTCCATTTTGTATGACACTGATTGGATATAGTCACGAAACTGGTCATAATAAACAACCAATTTGCTGTAAGAGCCCATACATCATTGTAGTTGTGGATTGCTAATCTCTCAAATTGCCAGTAGAGGTTACACCTTTCTCTGATCAATTGGATAGCGACATTTACCATCCATTGAAATACTGGTGCTGGTAGTTGATGGTAAGGTACTACTACTAATGCTGCTGCCATTTTAAAAAACTTTTATAAATATTTAATATGTTTGGAAAATTGAAATTTAATTTGATTTTATCTTAAAAAAAGTCAAAAACATCACATATTTATATTTTCAAAATATTAAATTTATTATTACTGTATTTTATGATTGAATATTAACAGTACTACAATTAAATTATTTTACACATTTTTAAAAATAATGAAATTATTAATTCATAAACATAACATTCTATATTATTGCTACTATTGAAGGGATTTAGTAATTAATGTAATTAATTTAATTAACAAAGTTTTTATAAAAATTTTGGTATAATTAAAGCAGTTCTAAAAAAAAAATAAAATATTGTATGATATGCAATAGTAACTGTACCTGTGCAATTATATGTTAACTGGACTCTAATCATGAATATTATGCCCTGCATAATTACAATGATATATTTATTTTATTTTATTTCAGAAAGAGGAGAACTAATGACAAAGATAATATAATAGAAGCAAACAACTACAAGTAGTGAAAAATCAATCTATTAGGGGTACTGTGGTTATTAATCCCATCAAAATAGGACCTCACCCTTCAGAAGAAACTACTCTAACAGTGAAACTATGCTACTGATAAAGAAAAGAGCCAGAAAAATAAAGAAAACTATAATCTATAAAAACAAAAATTAATAAGTCAGTAGCAAAGTTAAAATTGTTATTGAACACCCATTGGGCTTATATAAGAAATAAAATATTATTAATTAAAGATGTATGAAAAGTTGATAGGTCATTATCTAGAGATGAAAGCCATGGTAGATTATGGAGGAAGTTGGATGATATAAGATAAATCCATAAGACATTATTTTCTATACATCATCTTGTGTCGTTGAGTGGGCATCTATATCTGTTGGCATTTATTGAGATCTGAAAATTCTGATCTTCTCATCCATCTCCTTATCGGAAGAATATTTAATGAGTGATTTTGATTATAATTGGTGAATGATTTCTTTGTAATATTGTTATAAAGTTTATATTGTTTCCATGATTGTGCTCAGAATTTCCAAATGTTTTCATAAATATCTTTATGTAAATCATAAATGAATTTCAATATAATGTGTTTGGTAGTATTTTTACTAATTTTGGCAGCTTTAAAGGGATGAGTTAGTGCTATGGGAATATAATTCATTAGTAGACAGTGTAAGTCTGAAATGTCTTTGATGTAATTTGAAGGTCTTTATGTCCATTTGAATATGGTGCATCTTGTTATTGAATCAGAATATAAAGCATATAGTGAATTCGATTCTGAAGTAATTATCATTCATATGCAACATATATTTATGATATGAGGGTACTTTTTTGAAATACATTTTCACGTGTTTACTATGAATAAAGCATTATCTATGACAATCATTGAAAACTTTTTTGGATCTATTGCTATTATTATAACTTGCTTTGTCTCTTCCTTGATAACTTTGGCCGTATAGTAATTAACACCTGACAGATCTCTCAAGTAATAAAGAAATTCTTTATTGTTTATAATGATTACAAAATTGTAAATTGAGATATTATTCAGGCTTGACCAGCCATTGAAGACTAATTAAAATAAAAAGATATATTAAGCAGTAAGCCATTATGTTCATATAAAATTTCAAATATTTTAAGTAATTTTTATACCTAGAGTTAAATTTTTTTCTTTTTTAATATAATTTTGATTTTTATTTCATTGCAAATAGATTCCTTGCTTAGTAAATTTGTTGTGTGATGTTCTTGTAATAGGAGGTTATAATTTGGTTGCAGGTTTTTCAGTACATTTATAAAATACAGATTTTCTATGATTTTGAATGGTATGGTGTATATAACAAATACTTTCAATATTGAATGATCAATTAGTGCAACTCATTCTTCTGATTCAATTTCCATATAATTTTCATTATTAATACCATTTCTAATTGTGATGTAATGCATAATAAATTTATTTTTTGTCTCAACATCTACACTTTCACATTACTTGCTAGGTGAATTTGCAATTTTTTTACAATGCTATTTTTCTAGTAAGTGCTGCAGAATTTACACTTCACATTATAATAACTGGGATGCTTTAGAGCATTATACTTGAAATAATCACAAACTATACTTTTGGACCTATCACCACCATGTTTTACTACTATATATAGTTTCTTCAGGATTGTTATATGGTAAAATAAAGGGTTCATCTGGGATACTTTCAGGTGAGATCAATGAAATCAACATAATGGTAAAGTATAAGTGATACATGTAAAGGCACCATGTACAGCTTGTGTTAACCAGCACCAGATGGAATTTAATGACATTTCAATTGCAATACCATATTCTGGGTAAAAAAAAAGTCCATCTTTAACTGCTCCTTCCTCATAAACATATCCCACAGCATATTTTGATCAGTCATTGTTTTTGTTACTATAATAAGCAATAAAGTATAAGAAGAATAGTAGAACATAAGTAAAAGAACTGTGGAAAAATAAACTTTTTTTAGTGAAGTGAAGTAAAAGGGCTGTAAGAAAATAAAAAACTTTCACCGTAATGCAATTCTTTTTATTTATTATTTTTTTTTTTTGGTTCTTTAGGGAGTATAAGCTATATTTTGTCTTATTTATTGGTTTTTTAAAAATATAATTTGGAAGTGGTATTGGAAGGGTGTTGTCATTTGAAAAGCCAATTAAACCTATTAAAACTCTATTTTTTATATCTATGAATTATTTAAGTTGACCAAATGTTGAAATTCAAAATTCAAAAAAATTACTGTTCTTTATAAAAAGTTGTAAAAGATGTGACTATAAAAAGCATAGAGTTTGTATAGCTTTAAAAAAATGTTTATTTATTTATTTAAATAACAGAACTGTATATTAGATTGATGAGATTATCTTAGAATTTTTGAAAATAGTTGAGTTTTAAAAAAGGAGTTTCAAAAAATTTAAAATTAATTTAGAACTTTTTAAATTAATTTAAAACTAATTTAGGAGTTTAGAAAGGCAACACTACACCATGGGTCATTAATAAGATGTTTGAGATTCACATCTAATCTAAGGTGAATTCAAAAGTGATTCCATAAAAATAAATTCTTCTTGCACATCATACAATATGTGTGTACATGATGATTTTCTGTATCACAATCCATAGTATAATGACTTCCACCATGATTGATTTGTTGACTAGCAATTACTTGTATAACTTTGATATTTTCTGTGTACATATTCTCTAAAGCTTGATGGTTCATACCACATATGGTCTAAGTGATATGTTCTTTAATTTGATATTAATTTGATTATCTTCAGAGTAATCAGAAAATGCATCTCCATTAATTTGTCTTTTCCATGAATTATAGTATTCTTCTGTATTGATTAAAAGATTATCTTTATGACATTGGCATATAATTTTATTTGTTACAACATTTATATGGGAATGGTGAATAAGCTGGTAGGGTCTTGCAATACTTGCAAATACAATCATCTGGGTGAAGTCCATTAGGGTCATCAAAATTATAGCAAATTTCTGAAACAATGTTGATGGGAGAATTATTTCCTGATCACTCTTTAATATAATTTTGCATATTATATAATAAATTATCACAATGATTTAATAAATCAATAGCTCTTTGAGAAGGTATATTTGTGTAATTATCTTCTGTATTTGCATTATACTTACATACTTTTGTTTTAATTTTTAAAATCTTATAATACTTTCAAAAATTGTTTGGCAAGATTCTCTCCAGAATGCTGCTTTTCTCATACTAGAGTAGAATTTTCATTAAAATTTGTTCATCTTATCTTTTTCTTAAGTCTTTCTTATTCTACTGAAATCATAAAGCAACTAAGAGTTTGATTCTTTTCTTCTTTGAACATTTTAGATAAGGCATTTGCATTTGAATTTGCCTTTTCTGCTTAATGTTTAATGATAAACTAAAGTCATATTGTTGGAGTTTCATAGCCCATCTTGCATAGCAACCTCTTGGAAATTTGGATGTCTTTAACCATTCAAAGTAGTATGGTCAGTAATAATCATAAAAAGTTTTAGTTCCAAGTAATGTTGAAAGTGTTTAATAGCTCATGCAATAATAAGGCATTTCTGATTGGTTATAGGATAATTACATTCAGCTTTATTCAAGGATCTGCTAGTATAGGTGACCACATGTTCTTTACCAACTTCTCTTATTTGTGATATTACAGCACCAAGTCCAGTTCCAGGTGCATCAGTGTGAATGATAAAAGGTTGTTTAAAATCAGATATATTAAGATCAGAGACTTAATTAGTCTTTTTTTTAGATAATCAAATGCAGTTTGCTATTTTTCAAAGGGGTTTAATTATTCAAGAGTAGCAACATAAGTTTGGCCATCATTGAAAAATCTTTGATAAATTTTCAGCAGTAAGAAAATAATCCCAATGCTGAATGGAGTTGAATTAAGTTTGTTGGTACTCAAAAGGTTCTGATTTTCTCAATTTTCTCTAAGTCAGGTTGGATACCTTTATGTCCAACTACATGATCTAAGAAATGAATATTTCTAAGACAAAAATAATATTTCTTGAGTTTGGTCTCTAAATTTGCTTGTCTAAGAGTTTTGAACACTTATCTGAGATGATTTAAGTACTGTTCCAAGGTTTCTTTCAAGTAAATAATTGCATCATCTAGGTATATGGTATACTGCTACAAACTTTCCTAAATATTCTTGAAGTATCTATTTATTAATCTTTAAAATATTTCAGATGCATAGGCTAGACCAAAGAACATGACTAAAATTCATATAATCTAAAGGGTGATGAATGCAGTTTTCTTAAAATCTGCTGCTGGATCTATGACTACTTGCCAATAACCATTAGTTAAATCTAACATGGTAAAGCATATTGCATTGCTATTAAAGGATTCAAGTATATTATTAATCCAGAGTAATGACTTTAGTAACAGCATTTAGTTTTCAACAATCTATACATATGTGTTTCTCTCTATCTTTTTTATTGACAATAACTGCAGGTAAAGCCCAAGGGCTGGCTAATCTTTTTATCACATTTAATTTAATACAATCTATTTTAAGGATTTCAAGGTTGAAATTTAGTAGATCAGTAAATTGATACTAAATTATTAAGTTAGGGGTATGCTATATATAAAACCTTGCTTTTCCATTCTAGTAATTTTTCCTTGTGAAAATTGCCTGTATTTAGGGTTGCATTTATAAAACAGTTGAGATATAGAAATAGTGTTTTCAGTGATAATTTTATGTTTAATAACATTTGTTCTTCTAATTTCTGTTTGACTTTTCATGCAGATATCTATATAATCATTTCATAGTTGCTGAAATTGGATTTGTTGCTAATAGTCCAAAGGTTTAAGATGTAAATCAGGGTTGGCTTTTTCTTTAGTAAAGGTAAAGACTTCAGCTTGGGCTAGAAAAATAGCAGGATTTGATCTTTCAAACTCTTCATTTTCATATTTCATATAGGTAGAAAACACTTAATTTTCCTAAGGATTAAATTCAAGAGGTTCCTATATAGAGTATCCAGAAAAATTGGACATATAGACTTAAGTTTCTTCTAATTCTTTGAACTCATATTTCTTTTCATCATCATATTCAAATGATTGTATCATTTTGATAGACTTTGGAATAGTAAAAATTATGGGAACAGCCATTGATCATTTTGACTTCTAATTGTTAAAGTTCTTTTGTCCCAATTGAGTGTGGCATTAATTTTTCTCATCTAATTATTTCCTAAGATGAAAACACTATTACCTGATTCTATAATTTGGATATTAGTTTTAATAAGCAAATTTTTGACTGTTAAAGGTAAGTTTTGAATTTTTTCTAAAGATCTGACTCTTGTTTTATTAGCAGTTCTAATTACATATTCTAAAGGTCCATCAATAGTTAATATTAAAGTTTTCATTATAGCAGTCATCATAATACTGACTGCAGCCTCATTATCAATCACAACAATAACCAGCTGTTAATTAACATAAAATTTGCATTTTAGCAGTAGTGGTGAGTATTTCTTCTTTTGAATTAAAATCTTTATAATAGCTTTCTCCAATATAATTATTATTTTCAATTTTCTCACACTTTCTTCTTATACTTTGAATTAATCCTTTTCTATAAACAGAAAGTTGGGCTGAAGTTTGTCCAATTGATAAACCACATAGTAGATCACTAATATACTTTGCAATATCAAATTCATTAACATTTTTGATAAGTGCAGGAACAATTTAGTTCTGACTCTTCTTTTTGTAGAAGGAGTTTTAGCTGTAGCATCCATATCCATAGGCATTGATTGAGAAATTGGCTGGATAGGTTAAGTACACATTTGTTTTTCCTTTTGGGATTCTGAAAACCTTGTCCTTTTTCCTCTAGAAGATAATATTTCATATGAAACAGATCTAAAATGAATTGTAACATAAGCTTTATATTTATCCTCTTCTTCCCATTCTTCCTCATATTCTTCATCATTTTCATCATAATAAGTTGTGAAGTATTCCATAAGTCAGGTGTCAAAATTAATTAGATCAATATTTGATTAATATTGCCTTTAGCTTCTTCATACCAATCTCAAATAGCTTTCTTAAGAATTCTGGTAGCCAAATGTACTTTTCTATTTTCAGGCCTTCAGACCATCAATTTGCTGCAAAAGCAGTTTCAAAGTACTGACATCATTCATATAGATTCTCATCATCTCTTTCATAAAAAATAGGAATATTTACAACGTTGGATGTGATGCAATTTTAGTTGGCAGTTGTAAGGGCATTTATAGCTTGTAAATTATTTTATAATGCAGCAGTAATTCATCTTTATTAGCATCTAGAGTATTTATTAAAAGGTCTCCAACATTTCTAGGATTGGAATGGTAGTGGTGTCTGCTTCTAGACCAGTCTCATAACTTCTTTCATTTCATTTGCATTCATATTGACATTATTATTTATTGGTGTATTATGGAAAATTTGATATGCATAGGTTACTTAAATACCAGTAGGTAAATTCTTAAATCCAGTTGTTAATTCAAATAATTTGTGTAGATAAAAAAGATAACTCTAATAAAGGGTTATTTATCTGATGAAACTTTATGCTTTGTAAGATTTTAGTGGTTATACCAACAAGAGTATTAAGCTGTGTAGTTGTAAAAAATTTAGTTTTTAATACTTTAAGTGGTTACTGTAGCTCCAATATATTATTTTGCTGTATATTGAATAGAAATCCAAAGCCAAAAATTTTTGAATCCATCAGGAATATTATCAGCTAGAATAGAATCTATTGGATAACACTAAATACAATAAACTTCTTTTTGATCAATTGTTTTTCCTCTGCAATGTTTTCTTTGATATGACTTTAATTCTGATTTAGATAAATTGTAAAATGACATGCAATTTCAAACTTCAAATTGTTTAACTAAATGTTTGCAAATATGTCTGCAAATATCTCAAGTACATCTGAGAAAAGAAATCAATTGTTAATTCACAGTATTTGCTTTTTACCTAGCAGGAATCAACACTTGCTAACTGATTCAGTTATTTTAGTACATTGAATAGATTAACTATGATTTGCAGTCAAGAAGATTAAGTACATTTAACTATAACTGAAATCCAAATGCTTAAAATAGGGAGTTCATTTATTGTGTAAAAGGTTATGCTTTATTATAGAACTTTATTAAACTTACAAGAACTATTTCAAACTAACTTATAATGAAGGAATATACCAACATTATTTATATAAAAGTTACTACATATAAAGATATAATAAATATAATAGATATAACAAATATAAGAGATATAACTAATATAATAAATATAATAAATATATCAAATAAAATAAATATATTGCTTATATTAAATATAATTAATATAATAGAAATAATAGAAATAATAGGCTGGATTGGCTGTAGTTTGGTCAGCTTGGCACAGTTGGATGCAGTAGATCTTAATTTTAATCATTTGGCACAGTACATTGTAACTCCACACATGACTAGGAGTAACAACATATATAGAATATAAAATTTTCATTTCTTTGTAATTTGAGAGAAGTCTCTACAAGTATTGGAATTTATATTGAAGTTTTTATATTTCTCTGTCTCTTTTAATACCAGAAGTGAATAGTTGAAGTATATCAGGTAATATTCAAATTGACATGTGAATTATATCATTGAAAGTTTATGTGATATACTATTAAATGTTCTAAATAGAGAGGTTTTATAAAACTTAAAGAATAATTCTATAAGATAGGCGATAATATTTGCAATTATCAATTTGAGATTTTATAGTTTAATTATATATTAGACCTGGTGATATTAACTCTACATTACAATCATCAATGGAGGCTTTATTTAATAAACTAATATATCTTTTAACTTGATCTATATCTGAATTTACTATTTTTGAAATCTTAGTAGCTTTATATAATTTGTTTTCTTTGCACCAATAATAGTAATTTCTAATAAATCAATTTTGGATCACTCTTTTAAAGTGTTATCTAAATTACAAAAAGTCATAGAAGAACAATATTACAAAAAGGACAGATAGCTAAAACAGAAAGTCCTGAAGTAGTGCCAGGTACAAGATGAACAGGATGTTGCATTAATAAGGTCTACTGATAGGCAGATTTTCAAACTTAAACATGTATGCAGATGACGCACACTGTATGGTGGGATCATATGTGATTATCTGGTTTCTAGTTTGAACAGTTAAGTAAATAGTAATAAATCTGCACAATTCTTGAAAATACTGATGATTTCATCATTTTCACAGTATAAGTATATAATTCTATCCAACTAAAATAGAGATATATAATTACTTTTTCTGAACCTTTGCCAGTAATTTATTCCATTAATGCATTCTTTAAACTGAGATATGTGATAAATGGATACTTTTTGTATAGAATAATGTATTGCATTTTAGAAGCCATATATAAAAAGTATAAAAATAACACAACACATGTTAGTTGTTTTAACTCCTCATCATAGATAAATTCTTTACAAGTATCTAGCTATAAATTTTTTGGAAAATAATGCACCACAAGAAAAAATACTTGGTAAGTAAAAAAAAAGGAAAGCTTTTTTTTAGGTCAAATATGTAGGAATATAGAAAGATAGATGATTCTCCAATTATTATTATCAATGGTGTTTAGTCTGCATAAACCATCAATGTTAATGAATTCAATTGACTGTATCAAAGTTTATTGATTTTGAAAGTATCCCAAAATTTCTTGATGGTGAGATGAGGTTTTTTAGTAATAATACAATAAATAATATAAAAAATCTTGAATTCAGAATGCTATAAATTAGAGAAAAATAAATAGCAGCTATAAAAGCCTGGGTAGAAGTGTCATATACAATATACTCTCTAACTGCCTAGTTGCAGAATACTTTTATTTTTTATAGCAATAATTAATGTTACAATCAAAATGATTTCTCAATATCACTATTGGATTTAAAAGATTTGTATGAAAAGCTTTTTCATAGTGTGATTAGTTGAAGATTCTATGTATTATACGTCAAACATTTGAATATATTATTGTTTTTTATACTATTTGATAATTTTATCATTAGGCATTTGACTCTATTCAATCAAAATAGAAGACCATATGTAGGAAGTAATGCTACAGGGTAGATAATGTACTTGCATTTAGCCTTACTCCTTTGTATTTTAATATGCTAGGATAATGGATAATTATATATATAATTAATAATTATGTATTATGTATATTATGATTTAAAAGATGAGGTAGTGTTTAAAATTGGATGGTATTTAAATAATGAGAGTATATTATATATTGTATATTAAATCTCTTAGTAATATATCATACAAGATATTATTTAAATATGCAAAATGGGAGATATAAATTATCATATCATCATTTTCATATTCTCTTAAATGTTTAGTCATTAAATCTAGTATTTGATTTAATAGAATATTCTGAGTGTCAGTTTTGAAGTTGTGATTTATGTTATAAATGATTCTAGCCAAATCTATAACAATAAAATTATATTTAAACAAATTGACTAAAAAAATATTTGTTTGGTTAATTTTTAGTCAATGTTTGAACAAAGTAGGTTTTAGATTGGAAGAGATTGTTCATATTTCCTACATTATATTATGGGATCTAATTCTTCATCTGCTTCTTTAAAAGTCTTTGCAATACAAATATTTATTTCATCATAGTTATGCAATTGTTTCTAAAGTCAAACACTTGGTTATTTCACAAGATAGCTTCTCTAATAATAAAACTAAAGTCTTACATCAACACTATCTTTATCTATCAAATGTTAGAAGAATGGTTTTTTGTTTAAAGTCTATAGTCTATACAGTGGAGGAATTGGATGCATACAGTTGGTACAGTATACATTGTTTTAAATTTCTACACAATGTGATTGAAAGTAGAGTAGGTATGGTCTTTCATAAGAGCTCTTACTATTATTATATTTTCATATAAGTACATATGGCTTCATGAGTTATGCACAAAACCTTTATGTATAATGTGTGACTTACATATATAAAGATAATCTGAATTACCACACTGATCTATTATAAAAAATCTTTTATCATATCTCTATTAAAGAGGAAAAATAATTTAAGCACAATATATTTACATAGTGAAAAATAAAGGAAAAAAAAAGGATTAAAAAAAAGGAAAAAAAAGGAAAAAAAAGGGGATTAATAATCAGACAAGTAAATTTTGAACTTATTTATAGTTATTAAATGAAGTATATCAAATAACTTATGAAATCAGGTTGAAACTTGAAATAGATTATTTTGTTTATTACTTCAAAGTTACCTATAATATGATATCCAGAACTTTGCCACAAATGATATCAAAGCCAAAATTGTACACAAATCCATAGCCACAAAGTACAAAAGTTTAATAGTTTTAAAAATGTTTTATTATTTAAATTTAATTGATGATAATGAAATAGTAACATTTTTCATTTATTCAAAGATAGAATCTTGCATTTGCCTTTATTTTGAAGCCTGGAATTAAAATATATACATATTTACCAACCAAACCTGGCTCAGACTTTTTAATATAAATTCTAAGAATTCTTATTATTTAAAATAAATATTTAATAATTTATTAGGAACATAAAATTCTATATTATTGTTTTATATAAAACTTACTTTAATATGATCTTAATCAGAAATTTTTCGCAGTGCGACATTTATGTGCAATGTGCGTATTATATTTGATTTAGGTAAAATATGTAAAGATTGTAAGCTAAAAATTCATTACTTACAATAAAGAAGTTAATTGTAACTATGACAAATTAAAAAAATTCTTTATCAATTGCGCAATGCCCAAATGTATCGTGCAAGTTGCGCAATTTTATTAGTATTGAGGAATTGAGAAGCGAATTTTTTTCTACTGCACACCAACTTTTCATGATTATCTGTCCATAATAATGAACAAATTTAATATTTATATTTCCAACATTTAGAAAATGTTTCTAAACTTTTACTAAAAAAATTCAAATGAAATTCTCGTAAGGTTGCAGGTGATTACTCAAAATTTTCAAGGCATATATCCACAGTTAGCCTTTTTATTTTGGACACTGTTTAGTAAATATTTATAATATTTTAATTTTTCAAATATTAGGAAAAGTAAGCCTCTGTGGCTCTGTCGAGTTCCAACATTTTTTTTTTTAAAAAAAAAAGCAAGGGAAAGTAATAAGCCACTTGCGCATTTTGGCGCTGATCAATTGGTACTATCCCGAATCCCGATTGGACACTTTTTTTGAATGGTCACGTTAGTGATTGGCATGGGTAACCAATCACTTATTGTACCCTAACTTTTTATATCGTGGCTAATTATTTCAACGAACAATATTTAATTGTGCCGCTCCAATAAATTTGCGTAATATTAATAAATTTTTTATAACCACAATAAAAAAGTAATGTAGGTAAGAGTTATATTGATGACCAACGACTCAATGATATTATGTGTTTAGTTCTAATTTCTAACAAAAACATTGGTGAACGTTTAGTCTCTAAAATATAAAATCAATATTAAATAATTTTGAATATTTTCTATTCTTCTACAGAAAATATATCTTCAATTTCCTAATTGGTTTTCATAACTACTATTTTTCCTACAATAACTTATTGTAATAATTGTTTCCATGCGTTACAAGACCGTATGGACCGTAATCAGATTATTGTATATAGCATACGATTCAAGCATTACCGACTTAAAATATAATTTTGTGTGTTCTCTTTATTCTTAAAAGAGAATATAAAACTGTCTTCAGTGGTGCCGAACCTACCATTAGTTTCCCACACGGTCGATCGATTTCAAGAAAGAATCATTTAAAACTTATTTTATAAAATTTTGCTCCACCAGATTTGTTTTGTTTTTAATTAAAAATGATTGTAAATGAGCGATCAATTACTGAAGACTAAGTTTACTGGCGTCTGGCGGCGACCAAGATTTTAATGATATCCGAAGGATCATATTCTTTAAAGAAAGTTCTGTCTCATCAGATATACCTGATTTAAATATTAAAAATTATTTATTTATTTACTTATTTTCTTTTTTTTTGTATATTGTTTAAAAAAGACGCCTATTTGGTAAAAGTATATTGTTTCATCAAGCAAGAAAAAAAAATTGGCAACGATGAATGATCAACTTTACTTTATAATTGGGAAATTCTGGTTAAATTCGGTCCGAAAAAAAAACTTAAACATTTATGCTACCTGAATGTTGATTTTAATTGGCTAACATTTCGTAATTTGAAATATTTTCACATTCTACTAAATCGAAGTCATCTACAGTTTCTCTAATTGGTTTTTCATAAATAATATTTTTCCTACAATAACTCCTATTGTGAATATCATTATTGTGAATATCATCTCCATTCATAATTCCTATAATAAGACCAGCAGCAAACAAAGGACTGCAATTATAGCCATTTAATATAGACATTTTTCAATTTTTACGCGACTTAATATATAATTTTCAATATCATTCTTATTTTTAAAAGAAAATATAAATCTTTGATAGCACCCCAAGTAATATCAGATGTCCACATGATCGGATTATATCCTCCAAGGATTTCGTTGTTTTAATGATCAATATAGTATGAGATCGATTATCACAGGTCTCATGGAATTTACTAGGTGAGAATCCATCACGACTTTCTGTACACTACTTCATTTCCACCTGTAAATTTAACTAAAATTTCATAATTACACATTAAACTTGTTTTATATTTTTAAAATTTTCCAATTTTTAAAAAATTTTAGTAAATAGTTTATTAATTTTAGTAATAAAGTTAAAATGGTAAATAAAACTATACTTTTAAGATGTTTTTGATATGATATTAAAAAAAAAATTCGCTTCATTTAATTCTACCAATTCCAAATTGAATATTCATCATAATTTTTTACTCCCTCATTTAAAATCCGGTTTGTGAATGTAGATTTTTCTTTAAGTTCTCCATAAATAGGACCTTGTTCTTTTTTTTATTATAACAATCTTCGAAATTTTTGGATTGACCAAAATAATAAATATACTTCGGATCGTGCTCATGCTTCCAAAAATGAATATGTTGTAATGCTTCATAATCCGCTATGTGATTTGCTTGATATCGTAATAAAGTTTGTCTACCTTTAGTATCTGCTTTTTCGTATACACCACTAAAAAAACGAATATATAAATAAAAGAGAATATAAAATAAATGGTGACTATAATTTGACGGAAAAAACTCACCTCATAAAAGCGATCAGGAACAATTACAAGGACTATACTAGCAATAAAAGTAAATGCATCAACACCCAATAATCAAATTGATCTCTTTGAACAAGATTACCGCCAATCCAAAAATATGTAGCTATTATTGCTTCTGAAAAAGATGTAAATGGATTATCTCTAGAAGTAGGATCAAAATCGGATTTAAGCTCAATATTAAACGTCTCATTTGTTGAAATATTTGTAGCATTTCCACTGTACGTGGAATCTTTAGTCTTAATATTCGTAGGATTTCTAAGTGACACAAACCTATGTAATTATATAAAATAAGAAAAATTAATTATGCTGAATTAAAACGAAACAATATACATTGTATGCGCAAATGCAAGTATAACAATTAACATAAACAGGAAGAACGGAAATATGGTTTTAAATATAATTATGACATAATAAATATAGTTACCAATACCTACCAAGAAAAAAATAAATAAATAAATTGATTAATAATGTGATGTGTGAGAATAGTAATTTTTATTTAGATCACGTATTTTACCTGGTATTTGGCGGAGATAGAAAATCTAAAATCATAAAATTTGATTAATTAACCTTATACAAAAGAAAGATTAAACGATTGCAAAAAAAAAACTTACTAATTCAATCCAAAGTAAAAAAATTGAGAATGGTATTCCCACAATTAATCTACCATCAATTTCTTTAACACTTCAAACCCATCAGAAAATTGAAAACTTTTAAGCATTATTGACATTACTGTTACAGAAAGTATAATAGAAATCACGTCAAAAATGTTAAATATTTCACCAATATATTTTTTAAATCCACAATAAATAAGTTGTATTATTTCGGTAGTAAATTGATAAATTGCCAAATAATAGAATACGACAATTAATGTAAATAAACAATTTCCATTTATAATAATGCTATGATTCAAATATGCCCAACTAACTAATCCAAAACAAACGGAAAAAATAACAAATCGAAAGAAATAAAAAAAAGAAATTTCTTTCTTTTTGACAACGAAAATCAATAACCGCTTCAGTTGCTGGATTATCATAAATATCATCGTTATTTTCGTATAGTATCATTCTAGAAAAAGGGCTTAGCTTATTCCTGCCATTTCGACCGATTTTGTAAAGTCGTGGCATAAATATAAACCAAAAAAGATTTTTGATTATTATTTTCCAATTATAATTATCTTCTTTTTTAATGTCGCTTATAGTGAAACTGGGAAGAGGAAACACTCGTAAAGCCAATGGTGATTTTCCAAGATCATTATCAAAGTTTTCATACATTTTGATTATGTAATTTTTAAAAGACTTAAATTTGATCATAATTCTAGAGTATAATTCATCTTTATCAGATTTCAGTTTGGCTATAGGTCTGAATGCTCTAAATTTGATGTTATGATTACGTCTTTCTCGGTATTCTGTTGGAATAATTTCTTTAGGATCTTGAGCTGAGAAGTGATCCTGATTTGCAAAGCATTCTTTAAAAAATAACTTTCTGGCATAATCGTCTATTATAAATATAAAGATTGTATGCAAATCTAATCTTTCAAAATTTTGATTACGTTAGAATTAAAAAAAAACCTACCATAATTGTATTTAAATAAAAAAGGAATTGCCTTAGAAACGGTACACATCCAACCAGCACTATCCGTTGCATGATTAGAATAATATTCCAAAAGATAAGCAATAATTAACGTATCCTTAAGTTCACGATCTACAATAAACAAAGTTATTTCAAGCGTGGTAAATAATGCTGTGATACGGTTAATTTTAAAGATGTACCTTTGCAATGATAAATTGCTAATTCCATATTATTTTTCGGTTCAAGACTCTCATTTTCTTTTATCCAATCTTTTCCTTCAAAGTCAAGGTCACCTTTCGTTAAAAACTTTTTTCCTAACCATAATTTATTTCTTGGTATATGTCGGATTGCAACTTGTCTTTGTATTTTCTCTTTTTCTTTTCCTTCATTTTCATTTTCTTCTTTTTCATTTTCCTTTTTTTCTTTGCAAACTTTGCAAACTTTGCCGTTTCTATCTTCATTATCATCATCCCCAAATAATATAAAATTTATCAATTGATCGCAATCACTAAGAATTAAATTTTTCATAATATTGTATCGAACATCCAACAATTTAAAATTTTCCGGTTCATGTTTAGCAAATCTCCAAACAATATGTTTGATGTAGCTGATAATCTCCTCGTACTTTTAATTAAAAGTAAATGTTAATTACTTCATTCCAAAAGCAAACAAAATCGGTAAACTTACTTTGTGAACTCTGACGTAATTATCTGCAAGACGTTTGCTTTTATAACGCTTATTAAGATGTTCTAATGCTTTGCAAGCGTGTCTTACTATATGATATTTTTCAATAATATCCTTTCGATTAATTACTTTTACTTTCCTTTCCATCACACTATCGTCTTTATCTTCATCATCTATTTCGTGCTCATCCTTTTTTGAATTCTCATTTTCTTCTTTTCTTTCATACCAATAAACCTTTAAATGAAAATCATCCAATTTTTCATGTAATCCTTCATGTAATCCTTTATTTGATCCATATTTAAATCCATATTTAAAATCTTCAACTTTTAATTTTGTCTCATCACTTTCTTGCTTTACCGGAATACGATTTGACCAAATATATTCAAGAAATGGTTCCCCTTTATTAGGAAGGTCATCTTTGTTTTTTTACCATCATCTTGGATTTGATGCCAAATTTGAACGGTGGATCTGCCGACAATAAGTTGTAAAGTTTCTGTTTCATCCCCATTTTTATTTTGATAAATACAATAGGATTGTCTATCGTATTCATCTAACACCCATGGCTCTTTCTCATCAACTATTGGTTTAAAATTTTTATGTTTTTTATCACAATAATATATGATATGTTTCTTATCTATTAAATATTCTAACTCTTCCTTTTTGACTACAACCTCATTTTCGCTTTTCTGCTCTTTTAATTTATTTTCAACTTTTTTAAGGATTGATGAAACATTGCCATCATTATCTATCTGCAAAATATTTCCCGAAGTTCTGGCTAAACGGGTATCAAGGTTTTCTATGCTTGGAAAATTGTCTAACTTTATTGATTCAACTTTACCGGTATCATATAAATCCCATATTATAAATTTCAGCCCTCCTTCCAGACTTTTGCCTATTATAAGTAATTTTTCATCATTTTCAATAAATTCCAATGAATATATTTGTTCTATCTATCAAATTTTTTTGATGCGATTTGTAAACCATTTTCTATATAATACAATCTATAAATATTTGGTTAACAAAAATGTCGTTAAAGTGATCAGTAGGAAGCTTAAATAACTTGTAACAACTTACTTGATAATATTAATTCCCCGAGTAAAACAAAGCTGTAATCTACTAATTGAAATGATTTCGGAATAATAATGATTTACGAATTCATCCTTATTTTCAACTCTCTTTGCTGTAGTTTCTAATTCCATTTTTTCTAGATTATAAACTAAAAATAAATTGAATTAATTATTTTTCGATTACGTTTATTATGCTTAAGAAATAATAACAAAATTTTACCTTCAAGTGATTGCACATCATTTTTGTATTGCGTGACCAAAAAATATTTATCGTATATACACGAGAGAAGTCGTTCCATGCAATTTGTATTTTTACTAGTATACCAATTCTTTAATTCGCGTTTAGTACTTGGTGGATATTCAAATTTCTCAAATTTCTCATTCAATTTAAAAGAATCAAAATTATCATTAGGTCTAACCTATTAAAATATTTTTTACATATGAATTATTTAAATACTTTATAAAAAAAAATTTACTATACCTTATTTAGTGATTTTAAAGCAAAATTATATATTCCATGGAAATTCAATATTACAAATCTTTTTAATTGAGAATCATTTGATGGTTGATCGTTTTCATTTGAAACTTCTATCAATCTACATATTCCTGAAATATTATTAGAATAATAGCAAGTTACGCCACTAAGATCATATTTTTTCTTCATTCCTTTCTCCTTTTCCCCACTTTTCTTTTCTTCTTTTTCATTCTATCCTTTTTCATTCCCTTCATTTTCATTTTCTTCATTTTGATTTTTTAATTCAAGGCGATAAATAGCGATTCCTTTTTCGATTCCTTTTTTAAATTCTGGCTTCACAGAAATTATAGTTTCGACAGATTTATCGTTATGATCGAATAAAGGTTTAAATTGCATTTTACTAAGATATCCATTTTCGTAATCACGCTTTTTTTTATCATCTTTTTTATCTTTTTCTTGTTTCATGTCCTCGTCAATGTTTATGCGAGATATGGCGACAAAAAAAAAATATTCGCTATCATCGCTATCATTCTTCTTATTCTTATGAATATTTGATATATCTAAAGACCATTTAGACTTGTCGTTCTTTTCATCATCTCCCGAGCTGCTTTTCTTGTGTTTTGTTGTTGTCTTGTCGTCGCCTAAAGAATCTTCGGTTTTTTTAGGATTATAAAATTTAACAATCTCAAAGTCATTATCTATTTAAAGCAAGCGATTGTTTCATTAATTGTATCACTATCAACGGGCTTGTCGGATTTATTCTGACTACTGAAATTTACCTCTTTCTTGAATTTAGGTTGACGATGATCAGTGTTTTCCAATATTTTAATCAGAAGGTTTGCTATTTATTTATTTATTTATTTTTACAAAAAAAATCGTAAAATTATTAAAATTATTATGTATATAAATTATTTTCTAATAACAAAAATTTATTTATTTTTTTTTACCCGTATCAAATGTAACAACAAATTTCCATCTTGATTAATTGCAATTTCATAATCTTTCTTCTTCTCGCTGGAATTATCTTTTCCACATTCTATACTTTGACTTGAGTATTCATGGTTTACGACATCCCTATACACTTTGCCCATGGAGTCGCCCATGTTTTCGTTAAAAAGACCCAATAAACTATTTTATTTGATAATTCGAGAAGGGTGTGAGCCTGTGGGCAAATGTGAAAGCACTCGATTTATATAAAAAACCGAAATAAAATCTTTGATTGCAGCTGTAACACATATTCCAGACCAGAATTACAATAAAAAAGGATATCACCTTCCTAATATTTTATTAAATGAGTAAATTAAGAAACCGCCTACAGGACCCAGGAAGATTGCTTAACCATAAAAAAGTTATTATCAGAATGAAAATAAAAAAATAAAATATTTGGGAAAAAATAAGAATTATTTTTATTTATTATTTAATGGCGTATGATTTCTTTCCAATTTAGGCTAAAACCATTATTGACACTGACAATTTTGTAAATTAATAGAAAACTTCTGCACGAATTCCATTAAAGGAAATTAAAAAGTGTATAAAATTTTTAAAAAAGTAAAAAAGGGTTTATACAAAAGAAAATAAAATTTATTGTTAAGCACATATTTAAATTTTTTAATATGATAGGATTATCTAGCACGAACCCATAAATTAATTCGTTTTTATTTATTTCGGAATTATTTTTTTGTTATCAAACCAAAGAATATATTATCATCATAAACACAAAAAAAAAATGTATTATTTATATTATTACTAATATGGTTTCTAATTTATTTTCATTGAAAATTTACAAATTTGAATTTAGAATTTAGATATTTGGGACAAATTTATTAAAAATGAATTTGTTCTCTTTATTTGGATGCCAGAATAAAAATTTAACGGACATTATTTACGGCTAAAAGAATTTCGGTTTTTTTGGTTTAGTTGTTTGAATGCCCCAGTAATGTCGTAAAACCATACTAAATCGAACTTGGACGATACCATGCCCCAAATCTAACTATCTAATAATATGAGTCGTGTTAGGGTATTCGACTATTTAAGTTTGAAATATGGTCAGGGTTCGATTGTTTGGTCAACAGTTAAATATTAGGTGATTAATCTAAAGCGGATAAATATTAGAGGTTTATCATTATTTTGGTTAGTTAATCTTATTGAGGCGGATATCATATCTTTTGTACAACATTTCATGTTTAACCATTTCAATAAAGCTTTTTCTTTTTTAATTGATTAAAAAAAAAAATTAACGTTTAACCTTAAAAAATTCCATTGTTCTAAACTAATCTTTTTTCTACTTAAACTCGAAATTAGACTAGCCTTTTTCTCCATTCAAAAGTTTGTAATCGATAGAGCTTGAAAATTTGTCAAAGTGAAAGTAAAAAAAATCGTCTGCAGTTTTTACCGGATTGGAATAAGGGTAACTAGTCGATATTGCAATAGTGTTGGCTGGCGCTAATTATAATATCACGTGATTCTATTTGATTCGAATTTAAAATTCTCCGAGAGTTATGGGATCGAGAGTAATCAATGATCATATGGATATTATAATTTATAATTGCAAGCCGTTCGTAAGCGTTTGATCAATTTGGTAAACCAACTATCATAAGTTACTGAAAGAACCTATAAATAATTTATTAATTTTAACAAGTGAAGGGATCGGCATAATCCGCAGTATGAAACTACAAAATATTCTTCTGCAGAATATGTTGCGCAGTATAAGTTATTTACATAATTAGCCGCTTTTATCGGTTGGAATTGTGAAGAGTCTTCACAATTATCATATGACACAGTATGTAAACCGTTTGTATGTAACCCGGGTTAGGTCCCGATTTATATTTATTTTTTGTTATTCCCCCGTCAGGTCCATCCTTAACCTATCCTGGACCGATCAAATTTGATTGTTGATTAGTATTTTCAGATTACCGCATGCATTTTTCCTTCTCTCTTTCGTAATACTTATTTCTCCTTTTTTTCAGTTATTTTTTAAAAAATTTTTAAAAGTTTAAAAGAATTATTCTTGAACACTGGCTTAAATATAAAGTATTATTTGTAAAGTTGAGTATATTTTCACATTAAATCTTTATTTTGTTTATAATAGACGAGTTTTTTGTACAAAAATCTCTCAATATTATCTTGTTATTTTAACAAAATAATATGGCTTTTGTTAAATAAGCAAAGTTAATCAGCAGGTATGAAACTTCTCAGATATTTCTCCAAGTTGGTTTGTATATTCATAAAATTATACTCACTATTTCATTATTTGTAATATTATCAAATTTTCATACAAATACCATGGCGTAATTTAAGCGTTTTGGTCAAACAAATCTTGCTTTTATTGAATAAGTAAAGTTATTCAGCAGGGATACTTGAACATTAAATTTATTTTATTAATTTTGGTATTTATTTACAAATAAAAGTATTTTAGTTTAAAGTTTCTGTAAAAATTTTTTTGTATTTTTGTATTTGATTATTAAAACATTATAATATAATATATAAAAAACATTTTATTTTAAATGTAAAAATATTAACAATATTGAATTTTGTTTCTTGTTATATTTGAAATTAAAATATTTTGAAGTTCTTTCTCTTATATTTCTTCGCGCGAAACAGCAAAAAATATTTTCTAAAAAAATAACAATAAAGATCGAATGTGCCACATTTTGGGTCAATCATCTTTAAGAAAAAGCGGTTATTCAGACAAATAAGGGTAGGTAAATAAAGTTAGTACTAAAATTAATAAGGGGTGGGCACTACGTGATTCTATTGTCCCTCTATTGTTCATTAATTTTCAAATGTATTTCATAAATTCGTACATTTGCCAAAAAGTCTTTGATCATGTAATCTGAAATTATTTCACGCACATCCCTAGAAAACGATCACAATATCATTGGCGAATGTAGATTAAATATATTAAATTATTGGTGATCCTATGGACCGGGAAAAATCACATTATCATTGGAGAAATGTAGATTAAATTATGAAAATCCCCCTATAAAAAATTTTATCCGTTATTTCTGCAAAAACCCCGTAAAAATGAGCCTTTCACAGATGCATTCACGGAAAATGTAAATGATTCGATAAATTCCGTGATATAAGGTTATTAATTCCGGAAATATGAGCCTTTTACGGAAAAAAGACGGAATATAAAAAAAAACGGATCGACTTTTTTTTACAGGTTCGTCGATCCTATGGACCGTTTCTGCCTGCCGTAAAAGTGCGGAAAATGTGGATTAAATATAGTAAGATATGCGGGAAAAATCACAATATCATTGACGAATGTAGATTAGGCCGCTCCAAATTAATTTTTAGTTTAACGTCCTCCCCTCCCTTTATTTTTAAACACATACTGTATGTTCACATATCCCCCTCTCTTTACTAAAATTGAGTGGTACCGAATATTTCTGAAATTTTTTAATGTCATGTTTATTTAAATTATTCCCTCCCCTCCTCAAATTTTTGAGATAGAAAGAACGTTAAACTAATATTTAGTTTGGAATGGCTCCGTTTAAGTCTTTCGCGTTGCATAACTCGCAAGTGTTATGTGATCTACGATCTACATGTATTTCAGGGGTCAAATAGGTAGTGTTACATAAATCGTAATATATATTCAAAAAAAGGAAATAAAATTGCCGGAACAAAAACGGGGTTAAACCAAATTTTACTAGTTCAATACGGTAATTTATTAAATGAAAATTAAAATAAAAATTGTCGATCTTATGGACCGTTATTTTTGCCGTACCAAAATATAAATATTATATATGCGGCGAATGTAGATTAAATATATTAAGATAAAAATCATAATATCATTGGCGAATGCCGAATGTAGATTAAATATATTAAATGATC
Organism: Rhizophagus irregularis; assembly: GCF_026210795.1. Taxonomy (NCBI): domain Eukaryota; kingdom Fungi; phylum Glomeromycota; class Glomeromycetes; order Glomerales; family Glomeraceae; genus Rhizophagus; species Rhizophagus irregularis. The sequence goes on along the minus strand of NC_089451.1, from coordinate 2,485,374 downwards.
AATCTACTGTCGCTCATGATTGTCTTCATACTAATTTTTGAAATTGCTAGTGGTCTCATATAGATGGCCGGGAAATTTCTAATTTTAGTTTAAAATTTAATGTTAAATTTAATGAGTGGTGACACGCTCCTGGGGATTGCCCTGGGAAGGGAAACGCGGGTTCCCGAAAAACCCTATTATTTCCAACTTCCCATGAAATAAATAATACATATGCAGGAAAAAATTAGTATGTCAGTAAATTCATTTTCCTATAAATATCATCGAATTTTGACCTAGTAAAAAATATATCATTTCGTAAATTTATAATAATTCATTTTCTTTTAAATATCATCGAATTTTGACCTAGTAAAAAATATATCATTTCTTTTCAAGTCCATATTCATCATAAAAATGGTCTCCATTACTCCACTCAAAATTTTCATTTACTTTTTTTTCTTAACATTTTTAATTGCGGAAGTCTATCCTCAGAATGCTTGTTTGTACATTCGAGATCCATGCAAGTCTTGCCTCTGTTCATGCGAGGAACATGTGCCTAAAGAAGAATGTCCTGGCCGATGTGCATCTTCATGTAAGAACGAATAAATGCTACATATTACGTCAAATATCACTTAAAAAGAATCTTTACGAATCAATATTTCCCAATTAAAATTGGTGAATAAATTTATTTTATATTTAAATTCCGTCCTTTTACATTAACAATTTCTAATAAATTTGTATACTATATACTGTGTTCATTATTATATTTAATTACTTATCTGTTATGTATTTATTTATCAAATTAATTTTGATATCTTAAAATAATTATTCGATTTTGAATCATTAATTTTTTTGTTGGTTGCATCAAAGTACTATTTTTTTCCGGGCTAAAACAAATACAATGTTCTTATCAGAAATAAGTTTAAAATGTATTTATTGTATTAATGTTATAAATTACGAGAATAGAAAATCATTATTCTAATAAATTTGCTAGCAGATAGTATATAGTAATAAAAAACCTTAAAATAAATCATACGTTTATTTATTTCAACTATCGTGCGAGAAAGTTACATTAAAATGTAAAATCTATTTTTTTATGACCATTTTCAAAGAGGACAATCATTCATCTTTACAATTTCTTATAATTTCCTCTTTCATAATAACCATTGAATTTGATACATAATTTTAAATTGATATACCTTTGCCGCTTTATAGTATCTATTGCTGTTAATAATTATTCTATCTCCGCGCATATAATGATAATGTATAGTTTTGAACAGTTTTCAGGGGGCAATTAGGAAACATGTAGTGTATAGAAACCCTTGTGTGTAGTGTATGGTGATCTTTAGCTATGTACGTATGGTTGCCTGCTGAGTGTACTGTACTATGAAAGAAATAAGAGACATAAATACAAATGATAAGGCGCAGCCGCAGTAACTTTCTACACTAGCCGCACCGGCAAAAATTTAGCCATCACGTGACGTACATCCCACCAGGTTTGCGCTGTTTATATTTATCTGAGGGACTTTGTTTTTTTTGAGTAGGTAAAATCCTTATTTGTCACCACTGTTTACTTTTACGCGTTCGTGCATAATGCCGTAACGGCTACAATTTTTGCCGGTTCAACTGGTGGTTCTTCGTAAACATATGCTGCGCCACTGGAACGTACAAAGAATATGTTTATCATGTCGTACAATCACAACATTGCTGAAATCCGTGATTTTATGACATCGCTTTCACTATATTATCACGTTGTTATTTTAGTAACGTAACAATGCATTGTACGTTAATACGAAATTGCAATACATCTACAATACTGTTATTGCATTGTTTGATACATTGTGACTATATCATAAATATGGCTTTTTTTATATTATATTTTTTGAAAAAATGTATTCGTAACAGCCTGTTACATATCTTATTTGTAACATCCTTTTTTATTTTTTTTAATAATAAATTTAATATGTGTTTCACAAATAAAATTTTTATATGCAAAATTTAATTTGGAAAACTTTTACTTAATGTATTTAAGACAGTTTCATAGACAAAATTTTAAGTTATAAGCAGTTTCTTGAAATTTTTTAAAAAATTCTTTTGTCTTAGTTACACAACTGATCTTTTGTTATTGTTTACATTACGCCTGATCTTAAATTTTTACAATTAGATTTATCCATATTTTTTAAGTATTATTTTTTTCATTTTCATATATCGATGTTGAAAATGTGACTACATTGCTTATAATTACATAGTAATGAACTAACGATACTATATTATACCGAAATAGTCAATTGGTTTTATGCGCAGATATTTATACTTAAGTATCAGCTAATGTAAGACAAAAAAATTTCTTAAAATATTTCTGAATACCATTTATTTTTTTTATTATTTATATTCCCCCTATAGACACTAATGGATATACATATCAAAATCAAATTTATTTTATGTCAAGCAGGAAAAAAAAAATCAAATTTCGGGGAAAAGCCCCTAATTTATATGAAATTATATATCACATGATTAACGTGACAATTTTAACAGATCAGCCACTTTTTTTTAAAACTTTAACAAACCCTTTTCCTTTCTCACAGTCTCACCCTTTCCCTTCCCCGTTTTTTTCTCTTCCTCTTGTTTCACTCTCTCTAATAAAAATCTTTAGCGGAACGTTTAGTAACATGTTGATATTTTTCTTTATTAGACAAAAATCATTGCATTATGCAATGAAAATTAAGAGTTCATACCGATTTTTTTTTTAAAAAAAATAAGTATATTATAACTTAAATGTCAAAATAACTTTGGTAAAAAAATGGATTGAGAAAAAGCTAGAGAATGAGTATATTCGTTATTTTAAATATGATGAATTTATAATCGATGAAGAAGAAATTGGTAGAGGAAGGGATATTCAGAATTCCGGTAAGATATTTTTTCTTTTTTTTCATCTTTATTTTTTTAATGAATGGTTCTAATGGTTTATTTTTTTTTCTTTCTTTAGATGGGTCTAAAATTTTTTTTCTTTCACTTTTTTTTTATTTGACAAAAAGTTAACTGGTGGTTAAATAAAATTTTATTTTCTTGTTTCTTAGATGGTCAGGCCTTTGGATGCGTGAAATTTCCAACTGTTGGTTTTTTTTTACTTTTTTAAATTCTTTTGAATTAAATTTTTTTATTTAGATAAGATGTTAACTATTGTTTCGTTTTCTTTCTTTGTTTTAGACGGTTACACCACGATTTCCCGACAACCTTTTTCCCGACATACCCTTTGCCCGACAACGATTACCCGACAAGACATATTCCCGAATGAACATTTTACCGACATGACACATACCCTAATGGACATTATACCGACATGCTATTCGACAACACATATCCCGACAGACATTTTCCCGATTTAAAAAAAGTGATTCCCCCAATTATTTAAGATAAAACATATGGAGAAAATTTTTATTATTTGTTTATTCATATATTTATTTTAATAAAAATTCGCAATTTCATGTATACTGTATATTTCATTTTTATAGTGCAAATTTTTATAATAAAATCACTAGCAGAAGCCCATTGCGTACCTACAAAAATTTATTTTAGTTGCAAAAAATGGATAAGTGAAAAATTCCAAAAACCTGAAAATCTGTAAATTTCGAAGTAGAGATAAAAAAAAGTATAAATAAAGCCAATCAAATTTCTTCCCCATAATCACATAATTAATTATTTTATCAAACAATTCTTAAAATTAAAAGATCGTTATTTTTATGCAGTTTCTATTTCGTAAGACAAAAATACTGGTTTCCCTTTATGGAAATCTTTTATTAACGGATTTCATATGAATTCAATTAATCATTGTGGAAAAATTAACTTTATAGCAATGAAATTATCTATTTTTAAATAAAGCTATTAATTATTTCATTTAAAACAGTTTTTTCAATGACTTAACATTTTTTTATATCGTATAATTCCAAATTTTACAATATCTAATAATTAAATAAATTGTTTCCTTACAAATTAAATCTTTTTTGAAATTTTTGGTTTTGATAGCATGTAAGAGAATTATATTTATATTTATAAACATGATACATTATTACAGCAGTAATAAATTACTTTTCGTAAATCATTTTCAACATGTCGGGAAAATGTCTGTCGGGATATATGTTGTCGGGATAATGTCATGTCAGGAAAACTAGAATGTCGGTATGATGTCCATTAGGGAATTAATGAGAGATAGATCATCCAACCCTATAAAAAATTTTATCCGTTATTTCTGTAAAAACTCCGTAAAAGTGAGCCTTTCACGGATCCATTCACGGAAATGTAAATAATTCGATAAATTCCGTGATACAAGGTTATTAATTCCGGAAATATGAGCCTTTTACGGATTTTACGGAAAAAAGACGGAATATAAAAAAAACGGATCGACTTTTTTTTACAGGTTCGTCGATCCTATGGACCGTTTTTGCCGTAAAAGTGCGGCGAATGTGGATTAAATATATTAAGATATGCGGGAAAAATCGAAAAATCACAATATCATTGACGAATGTAGATTAGGCCGCTCCAAATTAATTTTAGATTAACGTCCTCCCCTCCCCTTTATTTTTAAACACATACTGTATGTTCACATATCCCCCTCTCTTTACTAAAATTGAGTGGTACCGAATATTTCTGAAATTTTTAATGTCATGTTTATTTAAATTATTCCCTCCCCTCCTCAAATTTTTGAGATAGAAAGAACGTTAAACTAATATTTAGTTTGGAATGGTTCCGTTTAAGTCTGCCGCGTTGCATAACTCGCAAGTGTTACGTGATCTACGACTACATGTATTTCAGGGGTCAAATAGGTAGTGTTACATAAATCGTAATACGTATTCAAAAAAAGGAAATAAAATTGTCGGAATAGAAACGGGGGTTAAACCAAATTTTACTAGTTCAATACGGTAATTTATTAAATGAAAATTAAATGAAAATTAAATGAAAATTGTCGATCTTATGGACCGTTATTTTTGCCGTACCAAAATATAAATATTATATATGCGGCGAATGTAGATTAAATATATTAAGATATGCGGGAAAAATCATAATATCATTGGCGAATGCCGAATGTAGATTAAATATATTAAATGTGATCAATCTACTGTCGCTCATGATTGTCTTCATACTAATTTTTGAAATTGCTAGTGGTCTCATATAGATGGCCGGGAAATTTCTAATTTTAGTTTAAAATTTAATAAATTTAATGTTAAATTTAATGAGTGGTGACACGCTCCTGGGGATTGCCCTGGGAAGGGAAACGCGGGTTCCCGAAAAAACCCTATTATTTCCAACTTCCCATGAAATAAATAATACATATGCAGGAAAAAATTAGTATGTCAGTAAATTCAGTAAATTCATTTTCCTATAAATATCATCGAATTTTGACCTAGCAAAAAATATATCATTTCGTAAATTTATAATAATTCATTTTCTTTTAAATATCATCGAATTTTGACCTAGTAAAAAATATATCATTTCTTTTCAAGTCCATATTCATCATAAAAATGGTTTCCATTACTCCATCCAAAATTTTCATTTACTTTTTTTTCTTAACATTTTTAATTGCGGAAGTCTATCCTCAGATTGCTTGTTTGAGCATTAAAGATCCATGCAAGTCTTGCATCTGTTCATGCGAGGAACATGTACCTAAAGAAGAATGTCCTGGCCGATGTGCATCTTCATGTAAGAACGAATAAATGATACATATTACGTCAAATATCACTTAAAAAGAATCTTTACGAATCAATATTTCCCAATTAAAATTGGTGAATAAATTTATTTTATATTTAAATTCCGTCCTTTTACATTAACAATTCTTAATAAATATGTATACTATATACTGTGTTCATTATTATATTATTTACTTATCTATTATGTATTTATTTATCAAATTAATTTTGACATCTTAAAATAATTATTCGATTTTGAATCATTAATTTTTTGTTGGTTGCATCAAAGTATTATTTTTTCCGGGCTAAAACAAATACAATGTTCTTATCAGAAATAAGTTTAAAATGTATTTATTGTATCAATGTTATAAATTACGAGAATAGAAAATCATTATTCTAATAAATTTGCTAGCAGATAGTATATAGTAATAAAAAAACTTAAAGTTTATTTATTTCAACTATCGTGCGAGAAAGTTACATTAAAATGTGCGATTCGATTAATTTTAGTAAAATCTATTTTTATGACCATTTTCAAAGATGACAATCATTCATCTTTACAATTTCTTACAATTTACTCTTTCATAATAACCATTTAAATTACCAAAGAATTTGATACATAATTCTAAATTGATGTACCTTTGCCGCTTTATAGGTATTCATTGCTGTTAATAGTTTATTCTATCTCCGCGCATAATAATGATAATGTATAGTTTTTGAATAGTTTTCAGTATTCTTTTTTTTTTAGGTCATAAACGGTCATACGATATAATATTTTGGGATCCGTCCAAAATCCCGAAACTCGAAATCCGAAATATCTAAATCCCGAATTGCCAAAATCCCGAATTTTATAATCCCGACACCCCTATAATACTGATTTTCTTTATTTTATTAATAAATTTCAAGATTTTTCTTTTCGGTATTTTGAATTTCGGGATTATGAAGTGTCAGGCTTATGAAATGTCGGGATTATGGCAATTCGGGATTTTGACATTTCGGGATTTAGAGTGTCGGGATTATGTACCTTCGGGATTTCGAGTTTCGATTTCGTACCAACCCCAATATTTTACTGGGTAAGTTTACTGGTCAAATAGTTCCTTAAGTTAAATATTAAAAAACTCATATTTTTTGATGTATTTCTAATTACATAATTGCATTTTAAACTTTATTAATTCCTAATTGTATTTAAAGCCAAATGGTTGTTAGAAGAATCATAACAAATCATTTGTAGTTAAAATATATTTTCCCAAATTCAAATCATCGGAAAAATGAATATTGACATTATGACACTAGAAAAAAATAGAATAATAAGCTAAAAAAATGTGGCAAGATTTAATAATAATACATGAATAAATTCTTTTATATTAAAAATTGGAATCATAATGCTATAAATTGATATATAATTTTATCGTAAGCGTAACCTGCAAACCAATCCGGCTACTATTTTTTCTAGAGTTATTGAGTCTCTCTATCTAAACTAATAAAATCGCACCACAATTATCATACAATATAAGGACAATTTAACAAATTTAAATTGATTTATGACGGCTTATATTGTTGCTGACTTGGCCAAATCTTTGAAAAAACTTGTTGTTACCTTGCCTGATCACCAGCGTTGAGGTGCAGCAACATTGATCAGGGGGAGAGGAAAACGAAACATACATCATACACCACACTCCTAATATTAATTTCCACGTGAACAAAGTCATGGTACAAATTACAAGGATAAACTAGTATATGGGAGCCGAAAGCAATTTAAATAACCGTGAACCAAACCGCCATTATAGACAGCGCCACCTTGGTGTGCTAACCCAAAGAACCATAATTCAAGTTAATTATTATAACTCATTACAAATCATTTCATTGTAAAAATTGGTAACTATGTCTTAATTTACCAAATATAAATAATGAATAATAATCTGTAAAGTTAGGTATTATTAATCTTATTGTAATACTAATGATTATGACTCATTCTAAGTTATTTTATTGAAAAAAAAGAATATAAAAGTAATCAGGGTTTGTAATTATTCATCTTATTGTAAATATTAATTATTATGGCTCAAAATAAGTTATTTTATTAATGGAAAATTAGTAATCAGGGTTTATAATTATTCATCTTATATGATTATGACTCATTATAAGTTATTTTATTGAAAAAAAGAATATAATAATCAGTGTTTGTAATTATTCATCTTATTATAAATATTAATAATTATGACTCATTGTAAGTTAAAAAATAATGTAAAATTAGTAATCAAGGATTGTAATTATTCATTTTATTGTAAATATTAATAATTATGACTCATTATAAGTAATAAAATATCAAATAGAGTAAAATTTATATTTAAAAATTTCTTATAAGTAGGAATAGTTTTGGGCCTTTATAAAAGCATAAATTGTAATTACTAATTATTCTTGTAGGTGATTAGAATCCTGGGTTGCAACTACCATCCTACCACCCTATTCTTAACAATATCATTTATTTATTATCCCTGATATTAGGTGAGTTATTGTGTTCAATCGAGCTTTAATTGCAATGAAGGCTTTTTTACGATTTAGTTCATGGGTCTGCCCACGTATATATATGTCTAAGGTTTTCCAAATATATTTATTTGTCGGGATTCTTTGTGAGTCTAGATGAAATCTGGTATATATGCCTGAGTAAGCGTGGATGAGCGTTCTGATATCAGTCTAGTAATTCAATAACTCATTTATCTGAGTGATCATAGGATAACCCTTTATTTCTATTTATAGATCATATTGATTATTAATTATCTAATCATCAAGACCAGGTAGAAACCCAGAAAATAGAAGAAGTTTCAAAAATATTTTTTATTAATAATAAGCAAAAATTTATTATTTATAATCTAACTTAATTATATTATTAAATAAAATTATTAATTTTTTTAAAATCAATACAACATGTAACTTAAAAAATTAGTTAATTCATTATAAATAAAGAAATAAAATATTACATTAGTAATATTTATAAAATTATTATTAATATATCATGTAAGAAAATTGATAAATGTTGATAGAAAGTTAATTAAGATTTTTTCAATTAAATTGAACGCTCAATAAAAAAATGATTTACAAATTCAAAAATATGTAAAGATAATCTTAAAGTATTTATATAAATTCCAGTTGCAATTGATCTGGCTGCAATGTTGATGCCGACTTACAATAAATCTTATGTTACACTATATATACTAAGAATTTTTTATGCCCGTCCCTTATAAAAAATCAAAAAAATAAGAAATTGTTACAGATTTAATAATTGATTATTATAACCAAATGAAATTCTCTAAATAATCACCAGATTTTATTTTAATTCATTTGGTTTGGTCAAATTAATAATTTATTGAGTAAAATAATTATCAAAAGAATAAACAATAAATGAAATGAACAGATTCTAATACATTTAATTGTTCAAATATTTTTCCTAAGTTGGTTATAAGTTTAAGATTGGCGTAATATAAAATAATAAGAAATTATAAATTTATAATTAATTAATAAGCCGAAATATTTATAATATTGAAGTTTTTTCGAAAATGTATAAATATAATTTAATACATATACTTACTAGTATTACATTATAATATTAAAATTTTCTATTTAAACAAACTCATTGGCCGGTGTAAGCAACGGATGACTGCTAGTCAGTAATTAATAAATTCCAAATTGAAATTGCTCAATCTCGTCAGTAACTTTGTGTAGAATGCTAACTAGCTAGTGGTGTAGTATGAGTTATCTGCGTGATCAACTAAGCGAAGCACACGGAAAAAAACTCTTCCCAGGTGATCTCTTAACCAAATTTTTTGAAAAGACGAATAATTAAAATTTTTATTAATAAAGACATACAATATGGATACAGCAACAGATACAAGTCGTCAAGAGATCCTGACGTGGGTTAACACTTAACAACAACAAGAAACCATATATGAAAGCTTTTTTTAACCCCTTTCATGACATTTTTGATAATTATTTGGGGGAAGTAGTAAAGTGCAAGAAAATAGAAGAATACATAGAGTTAGAAAAAAAATTTATAGCGCCTACTATTTCAAAACTGGGAAAGATACCAATACGCCTTAACAAACCAGAGACGAAAGTAACAGCGGTGTATTATTTTCTATCTTTATTCCTAATAAAATGGGCAGGTGAACATATACAAAGTATCGTAGAAGCATTACTGTATCGTGAGAAAAGTGCTGCGGTAAAATATGAACAAATCAAAATGCAAAATGCAGAAATTTTGGATAATTCTGAGGATTTGAAAAAAATGATGGCGGATACTAGCCTGGCAAACGGTTTAGTAACACAAGATTTAGAAAATAGAATCAGGAATTTAGAAGCAGATGTAATAGCAAAGGAATGAATAATATTGGAGAAAAATGAGGCAAATAATATTTTATGGGAAAAAATAAAAGCGCTAAAAATAAAAGAGGAAAAGCTAACGAGTCAAGTGACGAATATGGAAATAGATAAGGAGACGCAGAAAAAGAAAAAACGCCCTAACAAAAAAAGAAAAAGGGCGTGGTCACAACATGCTAAAATTGGAACGATCACCGAAATCGGAATAGATATGAGCGATAAAGATGAAGATCATTTGAAAAAACATTTTGCCGAGAAGTCACATGACATCACGTTTTATGATGTGCCTGCGTATTGGAGTGATGAGAAAATTTTAGGATTGTTGAATGCAAATGTAGGAGTTGTAGAACATATTAGATGTAAACGATGTTATAAGTACAAGACCGTTAGGGTGATGCTGCGCTTCAGCAATGCATACGAGAAGATATACAAAGAGGGCGGCGTGAACGTGTTATTAACAAGAAACAATGACAGAACATACTTTATTAGGATGTTTGATTCAAGATTATCATATAGCAAAGTTAAAGATAAATTTCGTTGGCAAGCTATTAAAAGATTGGAAAATGGTGTGCAGAATGATGACATATTAGTTATAAAAGATATGGTGAAAACTTTTCACGTTTTTTTTGGAAAAATTATTAGGGTTAAGGGAATGCGCTTCATTATTTTATATTTTAACACGGAATCAGATTTGATGACAGCAATTAATAAATCTATACAGAGATTTGACATGGGAAGTGGATTGTTGATCAAGAAAGAAGACGATTACATTAGCGAAAGTGGTGAATTACGAGAAGTTAATAGAAGATTTGCTTATTTTACTTATAAGAATAATGCCTCAAGATCAAATGGTTTTCGTATGGAGTGGAAACAACAAGGTAGTTCGAGTACACATTCCACTCTATCAAGGAGACATAATAAATGGTGGTAGCAAGGGAAGGTAAATGAGACATAGATAAAACATAATAAAATACAAAAACATATTAAAAGATTAAAGATATAAAAATAGTAAAAATAGATAAAACTTAAAGAAAAGGTAACGTATTGGATAAGTAGTTTTAAAATTTTTAGAATAGGTTAGTTTAGCATCATAATAGTTTAGCAAATTTATAATTTAGCCTTTGTTAGTAAATGACACAACAATGTAACTAGTCGTATGTATTCTAACGATAGCTTTTACAAAAGAAATAATTTTTTTTTTAGTTAGTTTAGTTTAATACATAGTAATTAGGGATGGCAACGGTCATGGTTATTAACCGGTCATGACCGGTTATGACTGTGACTGATATCATTCAGTCAAAGGCTTCTGACCGACCATTTAACTGACCGGTTAGACTGACCGTTTGACTGACCATTTAACTGACCATTTAACCAATTATTTAGCCATATTTATTCACTTAACACTTTTTTTACGAATTTAATCAATAAAAAAAGTTAAATAACGTTTTTTTTTGATTAAATTACACTTTTTAACATTTTTTCTTGATTAAAATTTGTTAAAAAGAAAAAAGTGATCGGTTAAACGGTCAGTTAAATGGTCAGTTAAACGGTCAGAAAAACAGTCAGCCAAAACGGTCGGTCGGTCAAAGACCCTTAACCGGTTATGACCGACCGATAACTGACCGTGACTGACCGTTGCCATCCCTAATAGTAATAGTGGTTTTATTTTAGAAATTCTTTGGTTATGTATATCCTCGCCTTGGTTAGACAATCCATTGGCTTTGGTATGGAGAGGTTTATTGTCAAAAGATTTTGAGCTTCAAAGTATTGATGTTATAATTATTATGTATTATGATGCGTTATATTTACTAATAAAATGACTAAATACGGTTACCAAAAAAAAAAACTAAGCGAAGCACACGAACTCAATTTAATTTTACTTTAATGAATTATTCTCTTTTAATTTTCGCTATTTTCTTTTATTACTTTCGATTGCAAAAGTTCTCTGTATCAAAGAAAAAATGTAGATTCTGAACTAACTCCAATGAACCCATCATCCTATCATATCCTTCATAAATGTAGAAATCATATACAAATAAGACATACCAATATTTATACATTAAGGCAATCAAACGATCCATTCACAAGACAAATTTTTTAATGTATCCAATTTTTACTAATGATGATTATATTCGTTTATAAATAACATTTGATTTTATATCATTTTCTTCGCTTATATTCAATTCCAATAGTTTAAATAATTCAAAATCATTATTCTAATTTCGTGAATCCGTAAAATACGCAAAATCTGATTATGACAAAATATTTCAAATATCGTTGAGAATCTCTCACTTTCTACTTCGTACATTCGGATTAGCAAGTATCATTCATCAACATTTTTCGGGTGTTCACATTTATGTTCTATTCGACTTTTTTTTTAAGGGTTTGGTAAAATTTTATGAAATACTATTTTTTTATATAGTTTATATTTTTTAGTTTTGCGTAATTATATATTATTTTTTTCTTATTATTATATTTGATTTATAAAATAAAATAAATGATTTTCTTTCTTTTAAAATTTTAAGTACTGAAATAACTTATTATTTAACAGAATTTCATTCATGAGCGATCCTTTTTGCCTTTTCATTTTCAAGTAAATATAAATTATATTACCAATTAAAATGAAATGGAATTAAAGGCGGGTTTTTAATCGGCTAATAGAATATTTTAATAAAGTTTATCCTTGTATGTATAAAGAAGTATTATAGCTACAAAATTTAGAGATTACATTGCAAAATATAGGTTATTATATATACGAGGTAAATTCAATGTATGATTTACATGAAACACTAATACTAAATATGCTTACAGTATATATGTAAATTTATAACAAGTCACTTAAAAAATAGTTAAATTCGCATTTATTTATTTATTTATTTATTTAGATTGCATGATTTGATTTAACTAAAAATTTCTTTATACTATTTCTAAAGTTTCAGCAAATGAATTTATTTTCGGATAAATTTTTTCTGTCAAACGCAATGCTTCTTTTCTCCATTCAGGTTTATCATCCTCAAGTTTACCCATTATAGGTTCTACAACTATTTTCAATATAATATCAACCCATTTCTTAGCTTCTTCAAACAACTCGAGTTCTAAACTGATAATTAGAATATTATTGATTATGACACGAATTTGACTTAAACAAATTGTTTTATATAAATCATATGCCTCTTTCAAAATAGATAGAGCCTTTTTATTATTTCCACTTTTACGGTAAGCATATCCCAGCATAATTCTAAGTTCCATTGTATTGAATTCTAGATCTGGATGTTCTTTTCGAAGACTACTTAATTTAGCAATTATATCTTCTAATTCTTTAATAAGAGAAGGATCAACATTATGTGATTCTAATAATTTAGGTTTGATTGATTCATTATAGATTTTCAAGAGTTCTCTCATTCTAAGTCTAATTTCTTGTGATTCAGATCTTTCCAACTTGCACAATCTACATTGGCAATCTATGTTCATCATAGTTTTAAGATAAACTAATCGTTCTTCATAACAAAAGGCAAAATTTCTGTAATTAATAATTAGCTCTTCACCTTTTGAAATAGGCCGATTAGTTCGAAGGAATATCAAATCACCAAGAAAAAAATGGTTTACATTTTCATCAATACATGCATGATTGAACAAAGATGGCAAGATACACAGTCCTGTACCGGTTATTTCAGTTTTAAGATTAAATTCATTATAATTTAAACCAAAATCATTGTGCAGGAGAGTATGTACAATTAAATTAATATTCACTTCATTTTTGTTGATTAATTCAATTTTTTCATTTTCGCTAAGATTTAAACCATCATAAAGTTGATACACTTCCTGACAATAATAAGGTTCTGCAATAAGTTTCAGAGTAATACATGTAGTTAATTCTTCAACAAGCGAATCATCATTTTGGGTATCGCTTATCATAGTTCCAAAAACTTCATTACTAAAAACTACTTTAAATGCTTTAGAGACCATCAGCAAAGTATATTCAGGAATGTCACATTTAGCGATCCAACCTCTTCCTTTTCCTTCTACAAGTTCAATTTTAATATTGTCATTTAAAAAATCAGCATGATCTAATCTTGGACCCGTTTCATAAATCCAAACATCATTACCCTTACTATCCTTTTTAATTTTAGACCTCTCATAGAATTCATCAAATATACGTAAATAATCATATTTTCCATTTTTATTTTCATAAGACAACATTTCCGCATGTTCCATAATTTGTTTAATTGAAGTATTATAATATAACCTTTCGTTCTTTGATGTAAATTTTGAAGTATATTAGTGGCTTCTTTATAATGTTTGAGACCACAAAGAGCTTTACCCTTGCGATAAGCTGCTATTAAATTATTGGGTTCATACATAAGAGCAATCTCTGTATCCTTAAGAGCATTATGAAATTGATACAATCGAAGGCAAGTTTCTGCTCGATTAATAAGTAAAGTGACATTTTGTGGCTCCAATTTGATGCCATTTGAATAATTATAATTAGCTGCAATATAATTACTTGAAGAAAAATAATCATTTCCACAACGATGGAAATCATCGGCATTCTTTATCTCAACTTTCTTTTCATTCGTGGACCATTTCACGTCACTAAACGACTTGTTATTTTGATCGACGATGATGACATCATCAGGGTTATTAGAACGAATTATGGTTATATTACCAGTGACATATTCATAAGATATATTCTTGATGACAAGTAGAGTTCCAATTGGTAAAAATAATTGATTTATAGATTTAATATTTGATTGACCTTCTTTGGGAATATTTGTCCAATTATACAAAGCAAATCTTTCAACATTACCCTCTGGATCTTCCACAAGAGCTAAAAGGGCATATAATTTTACGAATCTGGAAATCACTCGACATAACAAGAATCTTCCAGTGGGTACATTATCAACTTGTAAATTTGATATTGATATCCGAAGTTGAATATTTAGAGTTAAATTCTCTTGTTTATTGATATTATGAACAACATATTTTCTCTTATCACATAAATTATCTAGATTATCTAGCCTTTTATGTTCATCAATTAGTTGTTTCTGCTTTTTCTTTGAGAGAAATTATCAACAGTCAAACGTAAAGTAGCATGTTGCGCAAATTCAAATGCATTTATCGTTCTTTTTCTATATTGATATGTCATGTTTGTCGTATTTAATATATACAATATATATATATATTATTTTTTTATGGCTAAGAAAATAACAAAATTTTTTCTTATCAACTCAATAATCAAATTCATATTTAAGTTAACCCCTTATAAGGCCGGGCAAAAAAAAAATTTAGATTCTCGTGACCCGGCCGGGTCAGTTTTTCGAAAAATGGGAAATTTTTTTTTTATAGTAAAAAATTTTATAACGTGATTATAAGTTATTGGCCAATGTGGCGTAAAAAAATTTTACATATAAAAAAATTTTACAAATATAAAAAAAAATGCCGGCCGGCCGGGTCATTTTTAAAATTTTATGTCCCGAGAATCTAAAAATTTTTTTTGCCCGGCCTAATGAACGAATTATTATGTCATTATTAGCTAATCAAATGTGATATGACGTATATTATTTTCTACTGATATCAAATGGTTTACCACTTATCAGAACATCTCGGAATTATCAGAATTAGGGAAATAAAATTTTTTTAAAATAATCACTAAACTATCATTCTTATATATTACGGATTAGCCACAAAAATCTTCACGAGCCAACCAACTGGAATAGATCAGACGCAGATATATCATGTTAAATAAAATTGTATTATGCAAGATATTATACTTCCTATTAAACTATCCACTATTTATTCGAAAAAAGTATTTATATACCTCAATACCTTACCTCTTTTTTTTTTCATCGACTTTTTTTTTCGTCAACAATATTATATATACACAATATATACTTTCGTCGTCTTTCTTTTCGAGGTCTATCTTCTCTCTGTCTAGGTCTTCTCTTATTAGGTCTTTTTTTAGACCCCTTTTTTTCGTTTTGTCATCTTTTTTTCGCTTCATTGTCTTTTTTTTCGCTTTGTCATCTTTTTTCTTCGTTTCGTCATCTTTTTTCTCGTCATCTTTTTTTTTCATCTTTTTTTAGGTTTATCTTCTCTCTGTCCAGGTCTTCTCTTTATTAGGTCTTCTTTTAGACTCTTTTCTTTATGTCATCCTTTAGGTATGTGGGTAGTGTGGGTTGGGAGTTATGTGGGTTGGTGTAGGATGGGAGTGTGGGAGTGTGGGTTGGGAGTGTGGGAGTGTGGGAGTGTGGGTTGGGAGTGCGGGAGTGTGGGAGTGTGGGTTGGGAGTGCGGGAGTGTGGGAGTGTGGGTTGGGAGTGCGGGAGTGTGGGAGTGTGGGTTGGGAGTGCGGAAGTGTGGGAGTGTGGGTTGGGAGTGCGGGAGTGTGGGAGTGTGGGTTGGGAGTGCGGTTGGGAGTGCGGAAGTGTGAGAGTATGGGTTTGTGTGTGGGTTTGTATATGTGGTGTTTCATTTTATTTTTTTACGTCATCTTTTTTTTAGGTTTGTCTTCTCTCTGTCTAGGTCTTCTCTTTATTAGATCTTCTTTAGGCCCTTTTTCTTTACGTCTCTCTTTAGGTATGTGGGTTGGGTGAGTGTGGGTTGGGAGTGTGGGAGTGTACGTCTTATTACCAATCCACAAGATAAGCATAAATCGATTTATAATATTTTTTCTTTCTTGAACATAAACTCTGACGGTATTTTTTAGTTTATAAGCACATAAAATTAATTTTACTATTTTATCATCTTTTTTTTTGCTTTACCGACATAAAAATTTCATGTTTATATATTTGGTTTTGTGAATTTTGAAAAATAACAATATGCTTAATACTTTAAAATTTTTATTGTACGTCAAATTTTGTAATTACTATTTATTAATATTCGTTTCGTTAATACTTATAAAAAATTTGAATGAGTAATTTTTTGGATGAAATTGGGACTTTGACAAAATGTTTTCACTAAAAAAAAAATCACGAATTAATAATATTGTATAACTTGCTCATGATTAGCATTTGAATAAACATGATTTTTTAGTTAGGATAAATATTTTTTTATACTTAGTAGAAAATAAAATTGGTTTAAATTAAAAATTAATAAATTAATATAATTTTTAAATTACATAGATAATTTTTTTAAATGATTAGTATAATACTTATTTTAATATTGTTCATTTTTTTTATTAATAACAAAGTTATATTACGATAAAAGCATTCAAGAAAGGAAAAAAAAAGTATTTTTATCATTTGATTATATAAACCAATATTTTTTAATTGTAAATAAAAAAAACTATTTCAACACATAGTGACTATCTATTTAATAATCACTAAAATAATCTATAATAATCTATAGAGTATAGATTTTTTATTTATATCTCTACTTATTTACATAATATTTTTTATATACATAATTTATTATCTGTTATATATATTTATTAAAAAACATTAATCCCGATTCCCGATGCGAAACTGCTAGTAAAAATTTGTAATAATTTAAAATCAGAATTGTTGGCGAAAATTTTACAAAATAAATTGTATATAATATGACTAATAATTGATGCTAAACCAATTTTTGTTTTTTGTAAAATCCGTATTATTATTTTTATCGAAAAGATGATTTTTTTTACAAACCAAGTTATATGCCTTTAAACAGTATTACATCCAAAAAGTATTTACGCTTATGTAAAGAGAAATCCTTTTAGTCATACAAAAAAATCACTTAGGGGGACGAAGTCCCCCACAAATTGCAACTTCTAGTTTATTATGATAATTTCGAGAAAAATGTAGAGCAAAGTTGGAAAAATACCCAATATATGTAGAAAAAAACCAAATAGTAAATCCTTATTAATAGTATCTGTGACACATAATACAAATCAAAGACAATAAAAAAGCGATCATTTAAGGAAGTCAAAAGGAGATTTAATTTATTTTTCATTTTTTTTATTATTTTCAAAGATGCATGTTTTCTTATTGAGGCTGAAATATTATGAAACAATTATGTAAATTAATAAAAAACTAAAAAAGAAAATTCCTTATTTATTAGAAAAAATAACATATCATTATCGTTGTTAAAATGGTAATGCATAAAAAAAAAAACCTGTTTGTTATGTGTTATGTGTTAATTCTATTCATTATTTTTAAATTTTAAGGAGAAAGTGCGAAGATCATTAAATAATTTAAATGTGACTTTATTTATTTATGTTATGAATTATTTATTATATCAAATAAAATTTTAGTTGGTCAGGAGTTTTATTAAGTTTAGGGTTAGAAAAATAAAACATATTGAAGGGATCCAAAAAAGGACGGATTTTACGCAAACTCTGTATTTATATATATATTTTATTCACAATTGTAAAAAAATGTTTTTATTTATAAAATTTGTATTTGTACAATTTTCAAAATTTTTTTAAAAGATATTAAAAATTATTTTTATTAATTGTTAGTACAAAATAAATTAACAAATTAATATATTAATAAACTAAAATTTAAAAAAAATAAATAAATATATAAAAAATGAATAATAAAAAAATAAATTGATATTTGTTTTTTTTAAAAAAAAAATTATAAAAAAAGATTTTTTAAAAACCAAATTAATAACAGAACAAAAAATTTTTTTTTTTAATCTATCAAAATATTTTTAATTTGAATATTTTCAAAATCTTTAATCCTATTAATAATATTATTAATTTCATCATTATTAATATCATTATCATTTTCATTCTTTAAATCAGAAAATTTTTTAATAAAATAATCAATATTATTATTTAAATCATTTTTTATGATTGTAATTTTTTCAATTTCTTTCATGATATCATTTTCATCATATTTCCAAATTGAAATTTTATCATAATCACTTTCTTTAAAAATATGTTTTGTAAAAGTAGATTTTTCTTCAAATTCTTTATAAATAGAACCTTGATTTTTTCTTGTATTATACCATTCTTCAAAATTTTTGGATTGACCAAAATAATAAATATTTTTTGGTTCAGGTTCAGGTTCCCAAAAATTAATATGATGTAATGCTTCATAATCTGCTATATGATTTGCTCGAAGTCTTAATGAAGTTTGTCTACCTTTAATTTCTGCTTTTTCATATACACCACTAAAACATTAATAAAGAAATTAATAATGATAATATTATATTTAATGTTATGTAATAATAAATTGTGTTTAACCTACGTCATAAAAGCAATCAACATATTTAATAAAACGTATACAAGGATTATGCTAGCAATCCAAGTAAATAGATCAACAGCCCAATAACTAAATTCATCTCTTTGAACCCAATCACCACCGATCCAAAAATATGCTGCCATTAATGCTTCATAAAAAGATGAAAATGGATTATCAATTGATTTTGGATCAAAATCGGATTTAAGTTCAATATGAAATGTTTCATTTGTTGAATCATTTGTTGCATTTCCACTGAATGTAGTATCTTTGATTTTAATATTCGTAGGATTTCTGAGTAATATAAACCTAAATATTATAAAGCAAGAGAATTTAGTTATATTGAAATTTGAACTTGAAATGAATATATTAGATTTTTCATACATTGTGTGTGCAAATGCGAATATAGCGATTGACATAAACAAGAAGAACGGAAATATGGCTTTGAAAATAATTATAACATAATAAATATATATATCAATAGCTATAAATTAGAAAAAAATAAGTTAATAATTAATAATGTGGACATGTAATAATGATAATATTTTTGCAGAGTTTTTTTTTTACCTGGTATTAGACGGAGATAGAAAATCTAAAATTTAATAGTTGATTAATAAATTTAATATAAAAGTATAAAAGTAGAAATGATCAAATAATCAAATTATATAAACAAAGCTTACAAATTCAATCCAAAGTAAAAAAACTGAAAATGATATCCATACAGTTAAATTAGTATCAGTTTCTTTAACACTTTCAAAACCATCAGAAAATTGGAAATCATTAAGTATTATTGTCATTATAGCTACAGATAGAGTAATAGAAACTATATCAAAAATGTTAAATATTTCACCAAAATATTTTTTAAATCCACGATAATGAAACTGTAAAGCTTCAGTAATAAGTTGATAAATTGCCAAATAATAGAATATAATAATTAATGTTAACAAAAAATTTTGATTGATAATAGTTGTGTGATCCATATATGCCCAGCTAACTAATGTAAAGCAAATGGCAAAAATAAGAAATCGAAGAAAAAGTAAAAAAAAGAAATTTCTTGTTTCTCTCCAACGAAAATCGACAACTGCTTCAGTTGCTGGATTGTCATAAATATCATCATTATTTTCATATAATATCATCCTAGAAAAAGGACTTAGCTTCTTCACATCACCTCGACCAATCTGATACCATCGTGGTATAAATAAGAACAAAAAAATATTTAAAAGGTTTTTTTTCAAATTATACTTTTCTTTTTTCCTTGGAATGTCATTTACAGTAAAGCTAGGAAGGGGAACTACACGTAGAGCTAATGGCGATTTTCCAAGATTGTTATCAAAATTTTCATATCTTTTGATCATTTTATTCTTAAAATCCACTAATGGGTTTAGGATCTTATAATATAATTCATATTTATCAGTCCTTAATTCGATTATAGGTCTAAATGCTCTAAACTTGATGTTATGATTACGCCTTTCTCGGTATTCCTCTGGAATTATCTCATTAGGATCTAGAGCTGAGAAGTGATCCTGATCTGCAAAACATTCTTTATAAAATAACTTTCTAGCATAATCGTCTATTAAATAATATAAAAACTATAAATATTCTAAAATCTTTCAAATGAAATCAATTAAATTTGAATTACAAACCATAATTATACTTGAATAATAAAGGAATGGCTTTAGAAACAGTACACATCCAACCCGCATAATCTGTTGCATGTCTAGTATAATATTCCAAGAAATAAGCAATAACAATTGTATCCTTAAGTTCGCGACCTATAGTAAAATTTGAAAATGAAATTAGTAATTGTGATATTAACATAATGATAGAATAGCCAACATAATTTTCCTAATGCCAGCAGAAAGTGGATTGAAATTTACCCTTGCAATGATAAATTGCTAATTCCATATTGTTTTCTGGTATGATTTTTTCATTATCCTCTATTCCATCATTCCTTTCATCAAAGTCAAGATCATCATCCATTAAAAACTTTTTTCCTGGCCATAATTTAATTCTTGGTATGTGTCTTATTACAACCTCTTTTACTTCATTCTCTTTACTATTTTCAACAGTTTCTTCATCTCCAAATAATATAAATTTTATCAAATGATTGCAATCACTAAGAATTAGACTTTTCATAACATTATGTCGAACATCTAACAATTTAAAATTTTCTGGTTCATGTTTAGCAAATCTCCAGACTATATGTCTGATGTAACCAACCATCTCCTCGTACTTTTTTAATTAAAAAGAAATATCAATTAATAATTATTATAAGAAACTTATAAATGAAAAAAAAAATATTTAAATTTTTTTAAAATCGACCTACTTTATGTACTCTAGTGTAATTATTTGCAAGGCGTTTGCTTTTATAACGCTTATTAAGATGTTCTAATGCTTTACAAGCATGCCTTACAGCATGAAATTTTTCATTAATATCTTTTTGTTTAATTATTTTTTCTTTCTTTTTTAAAACTCCATTATTTTCTTTTATATGCCAATAAACCTTTAAACAAAAATTATCTAAATCATCATAAGTAAACTCTTCAATTTGTAATCTTGTTTTTTCAGATTCTTGATTTACTGGAATACGATTTGTCCATATATATTCAAGAAATGGTTCACCTTTGTTAGGAAGAACATCTTTGTTTTTACTATCATCTTGGATTTGATGCCAAATTTGAACAGTTGATCTACCAACAATTAGTTGTAAAGTATTTGTTTGTGTTCCTTCTTTATTATGGTAAAGACAATAAAATTTCCTCTCGCAATTACTCAACACCCATGGTTCAGTGTCATTAACTGGTTTAAAATCTATATGACATTTATTATTTGTTATCATTTTGTAATCAACTTTTTTTAATTTTAAATTTTCTTCAACTTTTTTAAGGACTGATGAAACTTTTCCATTATCTTCAATTAGTAAAATATTTCCTGAAGTTCTAGCTAAACGAGTAATTGGACAATTATCTAACCTCGATATTTCAACTTTACCGGTATTATATAAATCCCAAACTAAAGATATCATCACTCCTTTTGGACATTCGCCTAAAATAAGTAATTTTTCATCACTATCAATAAATTCTAATAAATGTATTTTTTTTATTTCATCAAACCTCTTTGATGCGATTTGTAAACCATTTTCCATATAATACAACCTAATAAATTTACGACATATTATATTCAAAGATAATTGATTAATGAAAAAAACACAATACAATAACAACTTACTTAACAATACTAATTCCTCTAGTAAAGCAAAGTTGTAATCTATTAACCGAAAATATATTAGAATAGTAATTTTTTACGAATTTATTCTTATTTTCAACTCTTTTTGCGGTAGTTTCTAATTCCATTTTTGCGAGATTATATACTAAAAATAGATTTTTTTTTTTAATATACAATTTTCAATTATATGTAAAAGATAAACAATATGTTCTTACCTTCAAGAGATTGCACGTTATTTTTGTATTGTGTAACTAAAAAATATTTATTGTAAATACATGAGATAAGTCGTCCCATGCAATCACCACAATCATCACAATCATCATCTGTACGTGTAAACCAGTTGTCCAATTCATATCTAACACTTTGTGGATATTCAAATTTCTCATTTAAATCAAAATAATCACAATAATCACTAAATTCAAAATTATATATCCCACGGAAATTCAATATTATAAATCTTCTTTGTTGAGTATCACACGATTTGTCTTTATCGACTTCACCTGAATCTATAAACTTACATATCCCTGAAATTACGTCAGAATGATAACAAGTTACAGCTTTGAGAACATAATTTACTTCAATTTCTTTATTTTTTATGAAATCAAGACGATAAATAGAAATTCCTTTTTTGATTTCATCGGTTTTTTCAAGTATATTATCGTCTGGAGCATTAAAATTTTCACTTTTAGGTACTGATTGTATATCAACTGCAGTATCATGAGTTTCGTAAAATTTATTGTTTTTTACGTCTAATTCACAATCGTCAGACGGCGACGAACATTTAAATTTCTTTGAACTAAGATATTCTCTTTTATAATCAAGCTTTGTAACTTTAATATTTTTCTCTTTTGTACCCTTCATATCCTCGTCAATTTTTACACGAGATATGGAGACAAGAATAAAATATTCAGTATCATTCTTTTTATACATATTCGATATATCAAAAGACCATCTAAATTTATCATCCTTTTTCGAGATATTTTCTTTTGTTATATCGTCACTGTTTGAAGAACCAACACCATGAGTTTCTTTAAATGGAAGAGGCTTATATGTTGTCTTATAATATTTGTTAATACTGAAGTCATCATTTATTTTAAAATAAGCGATTGTTTTATCAATCTCAACGGACCCATTGGATTCATTTTGATTGCTGGAATCTACCTCCTTCTTCTTATTGAACCTTGGTTGACGATGATCGGTATTTTCCAATATTTTGACCCGAAGGTTTGCTATTTCAATAAAAAAAAAAGTTAAAATTATACTCCAGTCTTCGTAGAAGGTCCTTCTTCGATTTTTTAAATTGTTTTTTAAATAATAAAATTTAATTTTTTACCCGTATCAAATGTAACAGCAAATTTTCCATCTTGACAAATTGCAATTTGATAATCCTCCTTCTTAATGGTACCATCATTTCCATAACCTACGTCTTCACTCGGATCTTTTTTACTCTTAAATATATTTACAATCCTTATTTTATTAATAACGTTTTTAAATATATTATTATTATTATTATTATTTTCGTTTCGAGCGTCAACTTCAATCACACGGGGATAGTTTTCGCTCATGTTTTTTTTTTCGTTAAAAAAAAAATTAAATAAATTATAATATGAGGGGTAAATCCATGAAAGTACTTAATTTAAATAAATATTTTTTTTTTTTACATAATCAAAAAAAAACTTTGTTTACTGAACACCGTTACTTTGTATTACATTTAGAATGTTTAACAAGATCTTATAATAAGATAATCAAACAAAAACAATTACACAACATTATTTAATTCTGTTGTCCCTTTTTTTTTGTATGAAATTATTTATTATTTTTTATTTTATATTGTTCTCTTTCAATTTTGGAGGAAATGGTTTAGACAGATTTATTGAAGCAGAAAAATAATTTTATTGAATACTTTAATTTCACTATTTTTTTTTTTATTTAATAAGGTTAAAATAACAATTTATATTTTTATTTTATTTTTTTTTTTATTTGAATTGGTTCTATTTTCGGATATAACAATTCGAACAAAGTTAATAAAATCGAGAATAATTTTCTAATTTTTGCAATATTTCATTAAATAATCATCTTATTACAATTTAGAAATCGAAATTTTAACTTTATTAAGATTTATGAATTTTCTATCTAATAAATTATATTTTTTCAACATATTTAATAGTACGTTTGTGAAAATTTTTGAAAACGTATTTATACGTATTTATGCGACTTTATGCGACTACAATTAAAATTATGTGTCGTACCAAATGATTTGAATCCCAAAATTGGCTAAAACTAAAAAAAAATTTAATTAAATATCACGCCTTCTTTAACGCTAACCTCATAAGTACTTGTGTAACGTTCATCGTACAGTGACCTATCGGAATAGTTTTCGATTGTTTATTTTATCAAATACAATTGATATTTCGGAGTAAATCCTGTAAAGGAGCTAAGCCCAAAAATTATTCAACTTATTTTTGTTTTAATATATAGAATCTTTTAACAATTAGAAAACTGAATTATATCATTATAAATTCCGATTATGTAGGTTTCACCAATTCTAATATATACAGAAATGACTTACTCAAAAAAGTGTAATTTGTAATAATGTGTATTGTAATGCCGGAATTTACTTAGTGAATTATTAAATGTTGGGCGCAGTATTATATTTAGAATGGATACTTAGAAATTTTATTTATATTTTTAATGACGTACGCGATGACGTTAAACTATTTGAATTAGTAAGTAGAATTGATAATTGTGTCCAGACACATGACTTTAAACTGTGTCATATAGTTCGAATTATTGGATTATATTTCTTGTAATTTATAATTTATTTTTATGTGTTTATTGGTTCGTTTATTTACATGGAATAGGGATCACTGTGAATGTGATTTAAATAAGGAATGTGATTGTGACAAAGGTAATGTAGATCAGATAATACAATGAACTTCGGAATTGCGTAGTGATGATTATGGTGATTGTGATATTACAATAAGAAGTTAATTTTGGGAAAATTATGAACTCTGTGAAAAATTTACAAAAGAGAGAAATTACAAAGGAAGTTGAGAATAATCCGATACATCTAAAAAGAGTAATATAAGATATAGAACTATGTGGGAACTCAGAATTTATAAAAAGGTTGAATTTTGGAATAAGGCGTAGTATTTTAATAGCTTAGGGATAAATATTAGTAAGTGTGATTTATGAATATTTTAATAATGATTTTGGCGTTTTGATATTATTTTGTTAATGAAATGCAATACGAGAATAAGGATATAAGGATAAGTAGGGAAAATTATCGCAGTTTGAAAATTAAATTTAGGATTTTGTAATTTTATGATTGAATTATGAAAGTTGCATTGAAGTTTGGAATTGTGAATTAAGAAAGTATAATGAGAAATGAATTTTGGACGGAGAAATTATTTATTTTTTAGTTATTACTATTATTATTAGTTTATTTTATATTTAGAAACCAAGCATAGAACTCTTTAATTATTTTTATGAATAAAGAAAACAATGTTCAATGGCGCAGTGGCAAACGTACGTAAATGCGGGTGCGTCATTACAGTATATAAATATTTTCCGATTATGTAAAAGAAAATGACGCTATTTATAGAAATAAAAAAATTCTTTTTTATTAGAAAGATGTGTAACTTTGATTTTTATTTGATACATTGAGGCTTATGTATTCACAAACCTAAACAGGATTATGACTTGATTTAAATGTGATTGTGACTTTTCTAGATTTCATCATATATTATTTTTTTTTGAATTTTGTTATAATGATTTCAAATAAATGTTATTTTCCTTTTACCTTAAAAAAGTTTACACGAACTTTTATTTTTTTGTAGACTAAAATAAAAAGCTAGATTTTTTATTGTGTAATATTTGAAATTCAGAAATCTTCATATCAAGTGTTGATAAAATTTTCCTGATTGTATATCATTCAATAAACAAATAATTTTATAAACTTCAACAAAAGTGGTTTTCAGTTCTCGTAAAGTCAATTTTTAAATTTTCAACGTTACTTTCATTTTTCATTTTATACGACCTCTAGAAATCATAGATTGATATTTGAATTTCATCTAAGGTTATTTTCAACTGCGAAATTTATTCTTACATCTTGGCTTCTAAAATTTCCAGAATATCGCCTGTTGACTATTATTCTTTGTATAACCTTCTTACTTTCTTCATGATTTATCAATTCCATGATTATAATAAAATTGGTTATTGCAAGTATAAATAAAAGAAACAAAAGAAACAATTTTACCTTCGTAATTTTAATGAAATCAAAATACTTATTCAAATATCGAAAGTAGATGGGCGGATACAACCTTTGTGTTAACGTTAATAGTTGTGCGCGTTGCGTTGATTACATGTCATCATGCGATCAATTTCATGTGACAAAGATCTCTTTATTTAAATTGTATCATTTAAATTGTATCTGTTCTTCGCTAATCTGAAATAAGCATAAATGATATTAATATTTATATACATTTTGCAAAAAATTTTCACGTTATTATTATGGTTGAACTCACGCACGTTCTTTATTCACATTAATTTTTTTTTAATCATCCTTCAAGATTGGTTTCTTGATTTTTAATTTTAAGCTCGTTATCTACAAATTCCTCTTCAGAGTTACATTTTTTGGTTTCATCTTGACTTTTGAGTTCTTTTAAGTGGGTTTTCTACAAAAACTTCTCAAAAGTCAGTGAAAGTGCCCGGTGTTGAAAGCGTGTTGTTGTCCAAAATGTTGTATAGTTACGTAAACGGGGTTGTAAAAGCTGAATAGGGACTGGAGGATACCACCCAATACAACCTACCTTTAAGCTTGTTTTCTTCAGAGTTACGTTTTTCGGTTTTGAGTTCTTTCAGTGGCTTATCTACAAAAACTTCTCAAAAGTCAGTGAAAGTGCCCGGTGTTGAAAGCGTGTTGTTGTCCAAAATGTTGTATAGTTACGGGGTTGTAAAAGCTGAATAGGGACTGGAGGATACCACCCAATACAACCTACCTTTGGACTTGTTTTCTTCAGAGTTACGTTTTTCGGTTTTGAGTTCTTTCAGTAGCTTATCTACAAAAACTTCTCAAAAGTCAGTGAAAGTGCCCGGTGTTGAAAGTGTATGTTGTCCAAAATGTTGTATAACTATGTAATCACGTAAACGGGGTTGCAAAAGCTGAATAGGGACTGGAGGATACCACCCAATACAACCTACCTTCAAAAAATACTTTTCTTTTTCTAACAGTTTCTCTAGTAATTTTTTTTTTCTTGCTCTTGTATTCCTCTTACATAATCTTTACATTGCTTAAAAAAAGAGCGGGCTTTTTTTCGAGCCATTTTTTTTTTGATTGTAAAATATTTCTATATTTTTCCAAATGCAGTTAAAAATAATCCACAAATTCACAAATTTTTAGTTTGTAGAAAAACGGTTTAGAAGAAGCTTTTATACTTTCAGTACATGAATGAATAATATGGTTTTATCATTACTCATTAGACTGTGATTATTGTTACGTAATTTTTTGGTAGTACGATTGACTAATGGGTTTAAAACTAAGATAATAACATAAGTATTATAATATGTGTCATGACAGTACATGACAAATATTATACTATGTATGAGCAAGATAATGTATAAATTTATATTATAAAAAAATTGCGAAATTACAAAACTAAATTTTATTGGTTCTTGAATTTAGTATGTATTATGATACATGCATTCTCAATCGTATTGAAATATTAGAAAATATTTGAGAATATAATTTGACATGATATTTGTATTTTTGAACTATTTTTTACATATAACAAATTTTATTATAATTTTTAATGAAAAATTAAACATGTTAAAGACGATTAGCGCAAATTTACATTATGGATAATCATGATCTAGAATCTCAAAATTATTACAAAAATATATATGATTTTTAAATGAACATTCAAATATCCTAATTCTAAATGGAAGCTTTAAAAATCATTTAAAAATATCATTACATAATGTCACGTTATTAAGAATGAATGTAATCCATAACTCTTTACTTTAAACAAAAGCTTTTTTTGAACAATTTTTTCAAAGGTTAATATATATTTTTTGTTTAATAAATTCTTTTATAATAAGTAATTTAGATGGACGCGCTTTCCCAGAGAAATTTGTTTTTTCTTTGAATAATGAATAACACTCGCGGTCTATATTTTAAATAGCAACTGCATCAACGAAACAGAAAAATGCTTTGATTTTTAATTAAAACATTAATATGTATATTTTGATAGAAACATTTGGTAAATTAATTATTATTAAATATGTAAGAAAATTTAAAACTTAAAACAAAATTCAAATTTAAAATAAAGGTAGAGAATTATAAAAGCTTTATTTAAATATTTTATAATAAAACAATAAAAAATAAATTAAGAAATCTAAAAATCATTAAACATTTTGATAAATAATATTGACAATAATATTCAAGATCATTTAAAATAATAAACATACGAATATCACTAAAATCCTAGATTTCCTAACAAAGTAGACTGTGTCTATAGTACTCCTCTTCTTCTTCTCTTTCTTCCTCTACACTTTTATTACTCACAAATTTAATAGTACCTAAATCTACATATTTTTTTATTACTTCTTCTTCACAACAATTCCCGTATTCCTTATAATCAATAATTATAAATGAAAGTAATTTTTTTGGTGTTCTTCTTTCCCAATTAATAAAAAATGATTCTAAATCATTTGGAAATACATTTGAATTTGTTGTACGTTGAATTTTTAATTCACAAAAATTATTTGGTGAATATTTTGCAATAGTTTCTAATACTTCCTTTTCAGATGAATGATATTTACCACATAAAGTTTTAATACTTTCTAAGTATTGACAACTGATAAGTATAGTTTTTAGTACATCTGGCTCACCATTCTTAAATATTATGAAAAGACTTTTAAGATTTGGACAAAACTTGGCAATAGACAAATTTAAAGCTTTGATACATTCACCTATATATAACTTTTTAAGGTTCTTTCCATTAATTTCTATAAAATTCACTATATATTCAGGTTTTATACAATCATGATAGTAAGGAATTTTTAAAATTTGTAATTTTGGAAATTTAACATATTGTAACTTTTTAAGATCTTCAAGTTTTCCATTTAAAAATGAAATTACCAATTCTTGTAAATTTGAGAATGAACTGACAAACGAGAATGGTGTATCAGTATAATTATAAAGACTTAATATAGTTATTGTATTAGAATATTTTGTTATAGTAGGTATAATATCTGTCCAACTTCCACCATAAGCTGTTAAAATTAATTCTTTTAAATTATTCTGTGAAGAAATTAATTCTTTTAACTCATTTGTAATAATTTTCTGAAAATCTATAGAAATAGATTGTAAATTATGACATATTTGAGATAATTGATAAAAAAAATCTGAAGGAAGATCTGAATCACAATATAATTCTGAAAGATTCCTTGCTCCAGGAAAATTAGGGAAAGAAATATTAACCTTATGTTTATAAAAATCTCTATTGTGATAAGTCAAATGTTTCAAAGAAGAAATTTGATTTGCAAGCATTTTGATAATTTCACTTGCAACTAAACTATTTCTATATTTTGATTTTGGATTGAATGATTTTCTACTTCCTAGGGCACCAATAATTATTCTATTAAACCAATAAATTGAAAGAGATTTGCAAAATGATGCATACTTGAACAACAATGGTTTTGAAGTGGGTATTGAAATGAAAATGTTATTATCATGTAAGAGCTTTTTTGACTCATTAGGAAGACAAGCAATTAATGTACTAAGAATTGACGATTTTATTTTGATTGAACGCTTATTACCATTATTGAAATCTAAAATATTCCTCCACAAAATTCTAACAGAAACTTCGCACCAAAGACGATTAACTAACAAACATGAGTGTAGAGTGAATTTATCCATCTCTAAATATTCAAAAATCTCATTTAAACAATCAACTGGAAGTTTATATGCCATTTTATTATTTTATTATTTCAAAAAAAAAAAAAATTATTTTCTAGCGGGGCTTGGGATAAACATCGGACTACGGAGTTTTCGGATGAACACTGCATTTAATTGTTTCATTATTGTGTAACAAATTTTTTTGTTGATCAGTATAAATTTAGATTTTTTTTTCGTAAAAAATTTGGTATGAAGGATCTACACTCCGTTTTACTTGTATTAAGTTAATTTCGTGACATGCTACAATATCTATATAACTAAACTTCGTTTGTTTTGCGTTGGAAAAAGGTTGCAGATGACACGGTCGAGTGGAGAATTTTTGGCCGTCTTCGAATACATTTCCATCAAGGCGTAAATTAAATGGGTTTCATTTTTGATGTACAGTAGGCGATCAAAAGTATACGGACACCTCTCAAATTAAAAAAATTCTCATACATTTAATATAAAATAAAACTAAAATATAAAGTAAACATATTTATTTCATCTTCATTTATTGAATTACATATAAATATAAACGCTAATAATTTAATTTATGGCAGGAATTACTTCAATTTTCCATGCATCATATTGATTAGTTTTCTTATAATATTCTTGAAGAAATATTTTTTTTTGTGCATTCTCTATTATTTTTTTTAAGTTAAAATGATAGTGAAGTATGCCAGAAAGTAGGTAAATAGTTGTTTTTATATCTGCCCAGAGATTTTCAGTAAGTTTAAAACCAGATTCCTAATCTTAATGTTTTTGATGATTTTAGTGCAAATGATTCCATGTTTGATAAAAAATTAACTAATAAAGGAAAGTCTGAAAAATTAAGTGCATTTGTTTATCATGATCCTAAATTCAAAATCATGTGTTATTCGTATCATATGACCATATGGTAATCTACATAATTTCGTAAAACAAGGTGTCCGTATACTTTTGATCGCCTACTGTATTAATTTTTTTGTTTTTTTTGTTTTGTTTCCACAAATTTTTAAAATTCATTATTTAGTTAGATCTTTTATTACTAGATAGATTGATTAGTTATAGTGTCATTGTGATTTGTGATCAATGATTCTAGGTATTTTAGCGTTACTAATAAAAAAAAATACAATGTGTAACCGTAACGTCAGAAATTTTTTTTTTTGATTATTAGACTACCGATTTATTTTTTTTTTCAAATATTTAAATTTTTTCCTTTCTTTCAAACCGATTTGAATTCTTTCAGTTCCCTTTTTTTTTAATTTTCTTTTTTTTCTTGAATCGATCTTTTACTTTCGATTCTTTCTTTTTTTTAAATTTTCTCTTTTCTCTTTCGAACCACCTTTTTCCTTTTCTTTTCCTTTTTTTTTCCTCTTTCTTTTTCGGGTTGTTTTTTTTTTCCAATCCGAGAATTTTTTTTGGTTTTTTTTCATTCTTTCCCCGTTTAGGTTTAGTTTTTTTTCCAAAACTGAAAATTTTTTTTTTTTTATTAAATTATCCTATTGTTTTGGTCTTTTAAGACCGATTTTTTTATATTATTATTTTTTTTCGGTCTTGACCATATTAATTTTTTTTTAAATTTTTTTTCAGTCTTTTTGGACCGGATTATTGTCCTTTTTTTTCAGAATTTTTTTCGGTACTTATTTTTTTTTTACGGATTCCTTTTTTTTTCGAAAATTTCCCTTTTTTTAAACCGATTTCTTTCTTTATCCTTTTTCTTTCCCCAAATTTTATTTTTCGTTTTTTTTTTCAAATTTTCTTTATTGTTATTTTTTTTTTTAGAATTCTTTAAAACCTTTTTCTTTTTTCGAGTTGGTTTTTTTTCCAATCCGAAAATTCTTTTTTCGCTTTTCTTTTTTCGAGTTGGTTTTTTTTTCAAATCGAATATTTTTTTTTCGTACATTCTTAAACCATTTAGATTTGGTCATTTGGATTGACGCTGCGGCACCACGGTAATTGCCTTTTTCCCCGATTCTTATTATTATTTATAATAATATTTTCCCTAATTATTTTTTAGCTCAATAATAGACTGACATATAATTTACTTATTTATTTTTAGTAACAAATAAATCGGTATAGTAAATTTTATGGGAAATTATTTTTTTTATGACAATAGATCGTTATAATTAATTTTTCTGGGGAATATTTTTTTTTTTTCATAACAATAGATTGTTATAATTGATTTTTGGGGATTTTTTTTTTCATATTAATTAGTGAGATATTTTTTTTCCATAACAATAGATTGCTATTTTGCGTTTAATAATAATATTTCATATGCTGTATAACACTTGCACACAATTCATTATTATTTGTATAATCATATAAATTGTGTAATTTATTACATTTATTTCCTACTAATCCCATCATAATAATAGTATATAACTAGACCTATTTACACTGCATGGTAAATAAAATATAAGTTTATTTATTATTACTCTCATACTTTATCGTCCCTGGCGCAACGCGACGGGTTACGCCTAAATTTTTTAGAGATAATATAATGTGGCAACTTTCAGATGAAGAATAAGCTTTGTGATAAACAAGTAAAAGATTTAACTGTTGGGATTTAACCAAAAAAACAAAGTACCGTGATTTATAAGTTAATTAAATGAAGTATTGAATAGGCGTTGTAGGCAACCTAAGGCTGGTCAATATTATAACAATTATTGGTGTCAGTTATGTAACACTAAACATTTTCAAGAAGATTTTAAAAATTGGACTAGTGAAAATCATTGAAGTTTGATAAGTTTATTCACAATTTACAACTCAAAAATTAAAAGTTGTAGTGAAGTTTTAGAATGAATTGAATATTATAGACTTGAAAAGTTGAATATTTGGACAAAGGATGATTTGGAATTACTCAATCAAATTTATTTAAGAAAGAATGATATCTCTTGTGCCAATCCGGGATAAAACTAATATTAGATCGGTTATTAAAAATTGAAATATCATCTAATTTTATTATATGTTTCCCAGAGATGATATTTCCCTTTATTGTTGAAAGTTTAAGTTGATAATGGATTGAGTCCATTAAAATTGCCTGTTGTTTTAGATCTCATGACTTTACTAATATTAAGATAATTGCTTATCATACCTATGGATACATTGTATTAAAATTTGGATTTACTTTAACTGTAAATATTTTTTTAAAACCCAAAAATGATATTAACACTGATGATGATGATAATTTATTTGAAGAATATTCAGTCATAGTATTCTTAATTTAATGTATTCTTAATTTAATGTAATAGAGATTTAGAATGAAATTATAATTAGCCTATTAAAAAGTCAAAATCATCAGTTTTTTTTTGTGGTATGTTTTATTTATAATTTATCAATTTTTTATTTTCTTTACGTAATATATTAATTTTTGTTTCAAAAATTATAATATAAACCTTAATTTTTTTTTAATATATACAGAAAACGTTATAATGTATATATGAGAATGTAATAATCAAGACTCTAAGTAATCATTCTTTTATTTTCAATTATTAATCAATTTAACTTACTTTCCTTTTTATTTATTTCTATTTTTAGAGTAATAATAATCTTTAACAGAAATTTTAAACCCAATTTTGTTACATTAGAAGTTTATTTGACAATCTTTATAAAATAACTAGATTCACTGGTTTGACAAGTGGTTTAATATACTGTTTCAAGTAGCATTCTGCATATTTGTTTACAAAGGATTTGTATTCTAATACTTGTATTTCTTTAAATGACATTATTTGTTTTATAAATTCTTACAATGACTTTTCTTTCATTAAACAACAAAGACATTTCCACAATTTTAAATTCATATTACGAGGGATATATAAGTAACTGAATACTTAGTACTAGGACTGGCTTATTTATATAATAGATTTTTATTTATGTACTTAATAGTTTTATCGATACATATTTAGTTACTATTATAAAAAAAAAATATTCCAATAAAATATATATATTGTAGTAGTAATAAAGAAAATAAATAGCAAGCAATAGCAAATACTAATAAATTGGTTACTTTTATCTATAAAAATGAATTATTAAATTAAATAATTGTTAATATTATTGATAAAGCTAAAATATGTAAAAATTAATATAAATTAATACCTAGGTAGTGAAATCTATTGCTTCTATGGATTCTATAAGATAAAGATATTTTTCTTTATAAGCATCTTGAGAATTCTTTTTTTAAAATAAGCTATGAAATAAATTACCTAAATATTCAAATGAATTATCATCATTATTACTATCAATAGCATTTTTTTGTTCTGGAAGATTTTTAAAGTCTAAAAGTCTACTTGTGTAAACTGCTTGAGGATTGGTAGTATATGAAAGAGTAGCACCAATATATGGTAATGAAGTAGAAGTAAACTTTTCATTAATTTTATCTGCTTCTTCAATTTGCTTATTAATTTCACTCTGATATTTACTTGAATGACTTAATAAAAGAGTTAATGATGTCCTTAATTCATCTGCTTTAAGTCGTTTTAAAGGATCAGCATCCCAACATTGTTCAATTACGTTCAAAATTGTTTGAGGAATTTTATAACTAGATTTTGGCCTAAGCCCTTGACAAATGCTAATAGCTAAGAATTGATCATGAGAAATATCATGATAAGGTGGAAGCCCTGTACACACTTCATATGCAATAATTCCAAATGAATAAATATCACTTTCCTGAGTATATTCTTTTCCTCTTAAAACTTCAGGTGCTACATAAGGTAATACTCCGTATATATTTTTATTTTCATCTTGAGAAGGTATTACATTTGCTGGTCGGCATAATCCTAAATCAGTAATACGAATTTGATTATAAGTGTGCTGCCTTTTTGTACCATTCAATATATTACCACAATGAAAATCATGATGAATTAATCCCTTATCATGAATATTTTCAAGTCCAGATGCAGTTCTTTTTAAGATATCCAACTTTTCTTCCCAATTCATTGAATTAAAACTATTATTTAAGCGTTGTCTTAAATTGCCATTTTCTGCATATTGCACTACCATCATAAAATTATTAGATTCCGGATCTCTAGTAATGCCATAACAGCGAATTACATAACCTTGGTAACATGCAACAATATGTGATTCAATCTAAAAAGCATTATATAAGTTAGTTTATCATTTATATTATTTACATTATTTATAAATTAGAAAGTGTCAATATATATTTATATCTTATATGAGTAACTCACTTCTCTTAAAAATTCGATTGTAATTATACTTGCCGCCCATTTAAATGGGATGGGAGTCCCATCCCATCCCATCCCATTCCATCCCAAATCCCAAATCCCATTCCCATTCCAATCCCAAATCCCAATCCCAATCCCATCCCAAATCCCAAATCCCATCCCAAATCCCATTTCCTATAATTTCAGCCAAATTTTATAATTCCGGCCAAAATTTCCTTTTTGGGCACTTGAGTAACGTTACACAATCCAAAAAAGGCAATTTTGATTCTCATCAAAAACGGGGAAATGAGTTACACAATAATCCAAAAAAGGAACTTTTATGTCGATCACTTAATTCCGGCCAAAATTAAAAATTACGTGACTCCGGCGATAAATAGCAAACTCCTTTTTTTTTAACATAAAATTTTTTCAAATATAATACTCTTTAATCTAAGAATTGATTAATTACAGATTATATGATAATAATATGAATGCTTAATAGGTTAATACTTTACAAATAATTAAATATACAAAAAATTATAAATAAATCTCTTTAAAGATATTATATCTTATACTGTATATGCTAATAATTTAAATTTAAATTAAAAAAATTAGAAAACTAAATCCATTTTTATTGAATACCAAGCCATTTTAATTAAATACTAAGCATTTGATGTTAATGAATTATTATTTATTATTTTATAGATAAATTTTTTATTATTTTAATAGATAGGTTAAAATAAAGTTAAAATATTACATTTTTGTTATAAAAAATTTATAATTTTGTAATGTTTTTTTATAATAAAAAGGCAAATGCAACAATAAAAAATTAATTCCAAATATTTCTTATTTAATTGATATTACAGGACCTCAGACATCTATTATAGAATTCATAATGGCTTTTTGCAAAAATTAACCTAATCTGCTCTTTTTTTTTATTATTTCTTGCAAGAAATATTTTTATTTTATAGAGCTTAATATTAGCTACAAATTAAAAAAAAGTTTATCAAAATTGGATCACTGGATATTGAGAAAATCGCAAAAAACTAATTTGAAAAAGGACCGTAATACTAGAGCTGTAATTCTGGCCGGAATTATATGATCGGCATAAAAATTTCCTTTTTCGGAATGCTTGTGAAACCAAATCTCCCATTTTTTGTGGGAAGAAAAATTTCCTTTTTTGGAATTTTGTGTAACATCACGTGATAGATAGACCAATGGGAGTAAGGTTACACAATATACATGTATAAGATTAATGGGATATGGGATGGGATATGGGATATGGGATTGGAATGGGATTGGGATTTGGGATTGGAATGGGATTATGACAAATGGGATGGGATAAATGGGATATGGGATGGGATATGGGTGGGATGGGATATGGGATTCTCCCAATCCCATTTATATGGGCGGCAAGTATAATTGTAATGTTTTGAGAGTTATGCAAAGATTTTAAGACAACTGGAAAATTTTTATTCTTCTCGTCACTATATTTAAGTCTTTTCCATTGATTATTTTTAGAATCCCATTCTTCTATACATCCATCTTTCCAAATTGCTTTATAAATAGTTCCAAATCCTCCTTTTGTCAGATATTCAACATTATCAAATCTATCATATTCAATCCATTCTAAAATTTCCCTGTCTTTATTAGCTTTAAGTTGCGCTTTTTGAATAAACTGGTCAACTTCATCATTTCCACTAGTCCAATTTTTGAAATTTTGTTGAAATTTACATTGACACCAAGAATTATAAGCTTTAGGCTGCTTACATCCATTACATAAACCATGAGATTTATAACGTGTTTTTAATTCTTCATTTAATATTAGCTTATCAATTAACAAACTTTGATCATCCGTTAATTTCTGATAGTTAAAATTTTTTATTTGTTCAATTACATCATCACTGAGCAAAAATTCTTCCATATTTAGATAATAAAAGCGAATAAAAAGGAATTGATTTTTTATTTTTTATTTTTTTTTTTACAAATGCGACATTATAAATGTGTTACATTCGCACAGCAGCGATCGACAAAACTTATTTTAATTTGGCCCAAATAAAAGATCAGCTGATGATCAAGAATTTCGTTAAGAAATTTTCTTTTATATAATACAGGGTTCACAAAAAAATTCCTTATCGGCATATTTCATTATCATTATACAGATTATTGTAAATCTTTATAATTAATTTGTAAATAAGTTATAATATAATATAGTCATTTATATTTTATAAACTTAATTCTTTTATATTAACAATTTTAGTAATCACATTTATGACATAGTATTTTATGCATTCTTGTATCTATTATTCATTATAATATATTTTTTATTATCTAAAAATTTTTCTGTCATTACCTTCTATATTTAAAATTTATGTTTCAGAAAGTTTATTATATTTTAAAGTTTTCTTTAAATTTGAGAATTCTATTTTCAATTCCAAGTGATTCCATGTATTTTTCTTAAAAATAACCTATTATTCCAACTTAAAATTTTAATTTTTTTTAGAGGATAAATCTTAAAGCTCCATTTAAATATATGAAAATATTTGATATATAATAGTATGATTTACAAATTTAGTATTTACGATAGACAAATTACCAAACTTCGGAATTAATTACGGCATATGAAGCTTATACTGTGATATATTAAATCGCCGTAATGTCGTAATTATTTAATGTCAAAAATACAAAAATTACACAAAGTAAGTAAATATTTTTTTCTGGTTATGCCGTAGATAATTTGTAATCCGTAAATCTATAATGCTGGTCTCGATGATTTGTTAACGTTAAATATTTAAATGGTAAAATCCATATGTTGTTGATACCGTAATTTCAATTCGGCAATTCCGACGGGCGACGGCACCTATAATTATATATTATGTATAGGGGAGGAGCAATATCACTTATTTTAGTATAGGTCAATGTATGATTTGTTCTAATTTTGCCACGTCAGTGGTAAAATTAGTAACCAATCATACAAAATAAGTGATATTACCCCTTGTAAGTAATATTATTACCGTATAACATTTAATATATATATATATATATGAGACAATTAAAAAAAATTCTCCATGTAAATGTTTTTCAGAATTGTAATATTGCATTTAATGTGAATAAATGATTTTATACGAATTTTATTATATATACACTTATAAATAGCTTTATTATGATATTATAAAGAAAGTATAAATAAAATATCTAAAAATATAGTATGTTATGATCATACATATGTGAATTTATATTGAAATAACACAAATTTGCGAAATTACCAAATTAGTTTCTTTAATTGGTATATGTATAGACTGTATATACATTTTCAATCGTATTAAAGTACCAGAAAATAGTTGATATGTAAATTTGAATATAATTTGAGATATTTGAATTTCAAATGGACATTCGTATTTAAATATTATGAGGTTTTAGAACTATTTTTTATATATAAAGAATTTCATTATAATTTTAAGGTGTTAAAAATGATCAGTATATTCGAATCTCATGACAGATTCGAATCTTGTAATTCTATATTTGAGTATCAAAATTTTACATGAATTTAAAAAAGCACACAGTATCTAACGATCCATTTGAGTTTGTATTTCGTTATATTTAAAAAATACGAAAATATTGATTTAAATAAATTTTTTTTTGCTTTTCGAAAAATTTTATATTTATCCCTAATAAAAGATTTTATTCGTTATTT
The DNA here is from genome assembly GCF_026210795.1 of Rhizophagus irregularis. Classification (NCBI taxonomy): domain Eukaryota; kingdom Fungi; phylum Glomeromycota; class Glomeromycetes; order Glomerales; family Glomeraceae; genus Rhizophagus; species Rhizophagus irregularis. The sequence goes on along the minus strand of NC_089451.1, from coordinate 2,446,184 downwards.
CTGTAAAAACTCCGTAAAATGAGCCTTTCACGCGATCCATTCACGGAAAATATAAATAATTCGATAAATTCAATTTTTATCTGATCTTATGTTTTGATTAGCAAATCACCGGATCGCACCAGTTCGAAAATAGTTGACGATAAAAACATTTAGTAATTAATCATTACCTATAAATCATGTAAGAAATTTAAAACTTAAACCAAGAATTTCAATTTTTTGCAAATTTAAAAGTTTTATTTAATCATATTTTATAATAGAAAAAAAAAAATAATGAAATAAGAAATATAAAAACCATTTACATCAATCTTTAAACATTTTAACAAATAATACTGACAATAATCTATTCAAATCTCGATATTTTAAAATATACGAAATATCACTAAAATCCTAGATTTCCTAAAAAAAAGCTAATAAAATTTAAAAAATATAGAACTCCTCTTCTTCTTCACTTTCTTTCTCCTTACTTTTAGTCATAAATTTGATAGTACCTAAATCTACATATTTTTTTATTACTTCTAAAACTTCACAAAAATTTCCATAATTATAATTATATTCCTTATAATCAATAATCATAAATGAAAGTAATTTTTTTGGTGTTCTTCTTTCCCAACTAATAAAAAATGATTCTAAATCATTTGGAAATGCATCTGAATTTGTTGTATGTTGTATTTTTAATTCACGAAAATTATTTGGTGAATATTTTACAACAGTTTCTAATACTTCCTTTTCAGATAAATGATAATTACCACATAAAATTTTAATACTTTCTAAATATTGACAACTGATAAGTATAGTTTTTAGTACATCTAATTCACCATTTGTAAACATTATGAAAAGGCTTTTAAGGTTTGGACAAAACTTAGAAATAGATAAATTTAAAGTTTTGTTGGTACATTCACCTATATATAACTTTTTAAGGTTCTTTCCATTATTTTCTAAAAAATTCATTATATATTCCGGTTTTGAACAGTTATAAAAAGGAATTTTTAAAATTTGTAATTTTGGAAAATTAACATATTGTAATATTTCAAGATCTTTAAGGTCTCCAATTAAGAATGAAATCATCAATTCTTGTAGATTTGAGAATGAACTAACAAATGAGAATGATGAATCACAATTACTATAAAGCTTTAATTTTGTTATTGTGTTAGAATGATTTGTTATAGTAGGTATAATATCTGTCCAATTTCCATTAGAAGATGATAAAATTAAATTTTTTAAATTATTCTGTGAAGAAATTAATTCTTTTATCTCATCTGTAATAATTTTACAAAAATCTATAGAAATAGATTGTAAATTATGACATATTTGAGATAATTGATAAAAAAAATCTGAAGGAAGATCTGAATCACAATATAATTCTGAAAGTTCCCTTGCTCCAGGAAAATGAGGGAAAGAAATATTAAGGTTATAAAAAGGTTTACGGTGATAAGTCAAATGTTTCAAAGAAGAAATTTGGGTTGCAAACATTTTGATAATTTCATTTGCAACTAAACTATTTCTATGTTTAGCTAATGATTTTCTGCTTTCTAAGGCACCAATAATTATTCTATTAAACCCATAAATTGAAAGAGATTTGCAAAATGATACATAATTGAACAGCAATGGTTTTGAAGTGGGTGTTGAAATGAAAATATTATTATCATGCAAGATATTTTTTGACTCATTAGGAAGACAAGCAATTAATGTACTAAGGATTGAAGTTTCTATTTTGAATGAACGCTTTTTACCAAATTTGAAATTTAAAATATTCCTCCACAAAATTCTAACAGAAATTTCGCACCAAAGACGATTAACTAACAAACATGAGTGTAGAGTGAATTTATCCATCTCTAAATATTCAAAAATCTCATTTAAACAATCATCTGGAAGTTGATATGCCATTTTATTGTTTTATTATTTCAAAAAAAAAAAATGGTGATAAACATCCGAACTCCGAAGTTTTCGGATGAACACTGTATTTATATGTTTCATTATTGTGTAACTGTGTAACAAAATTTTGTTGATCAGTATAAATTTAAAAGATCATGTGTTGCAAATCAACCAAAATTAGTTAATATGGGCGGATTTGACTCGCGATTGATGTTACACGATGCATATAATTATCCAAAAAGTTCCGGATATCGCGATAAATAGTTTATTTAATATATTTGTTATAATAAAATTTTTTAGAGATAATATGATGTGACATATTTTATCAAGACGTAGCAGTATTTACAGTACCTTAGCTGCGTAATAATAAATAGTTATTGGATGAGGGAGTAGCTATATCGGTCACAGAACCGAATGATTGGATGAAAATGGGCCACGTAGTGGCCAAATCAATGAGGTCCCTTGTGACCGATATAGCCCCACATCCAATAAGCGTGTTATCGTTCTGACGTTTTTGATCATGCATTAATTAATAACATCATAAATAAGCTTTCTATAAAATTCATTTTTAATTCATTTTATTTAAACTTTTCCTACAAAATATTCATTTACGCCATTTTTTTACTCCACTTTATTATGTCAATCATGTGTTATTACTATGGCTAATAAAAATATCGGTCTATGAAAATCTGCATGATCCTATTGGGCTGAACGATAATAAGAATGATTGAACATACAGTGAATAAAAAAAAGTAGGAAATAGCGTTTCCGTATTTTTTTTTTATTGATAGAATAATATTTATGACGAAATGAAAATGTTTTGTTCCAATATTTATAAATTTATATGAATTAAAAATAAATTTAAATAAACTTATAAACATGTCGTGTAAACTTATTGAAGCAGAAACTTCATGACTCGTAGAAATCACCGTTCAAATGATCAGACTACTTTTGTTGTGATTAATATGATTGCAATAACTATTAATGAATAAAGTAAAATAAAGTAATAAATCATATTAATTAGGCTAAGTGATTAATATAATATGAGTTATGAGAGATGATGCAGGGGAAAAGCAATAAAGCAAAAAAACTATGTAACTCAATGAAGTTTTTTAAATTACGGGAACTTTACCGTCTAAACGCCAGTTCGATCCAAAGATTATTGGTCTACAGATTCCCATAATTCTATGGGAATTTATCTGGGAAGCCAGTTCGAATAATCAACATTCAAGGAATTATGAGGTGAAATTAGTGAAATAACGTCATCTTAGCTTACAAATAAGGAAAATATAGTTATTTATAGCTAAAATAAAAATCCCCACAACATGATATAAGATCTTTCTCAACTCTTAACAAAACGCAACACCCTAAATACATAAAAAGTTTGAATATTCCAATTCCCAAACATATTGAGATTGGTAAATTAATTGGTCGTGAGGGACGTAACCTAAAACTCATCACCGAAAGAATTGGTGCAAACATTTACATTGACAAAAAAACAAATTATAATTAACGTGAACAAGAAAAAAAAAGAAGGTCTACTTGAAAATAGGATTGGGGAAGCAAGAAATCAACCAAACGATTTGATGAAAAATATTTCTGTACAAAATAATTATTTTGAACGAAAAAAATAATAGAATAAAAAAGGTTAAAGATGATGGGTTCAAAAAGTAGGACATACCAAAAAAGTTAAAGATGATGGGTTTAAAAAATTGGGACACACCAAATAACTTAATGATGGGTTTAAAGCAGTAGTGTACACCAAAAAATCCAAAAAATCTCCAAGTAAAAACTATGAAGAGTCAGAGACTGACGAAGTTAATGAAGATTTAAAAAAAAAAATCAGAAAAAAAGGTAGTAAAAATAAACCTTGAGAAATTTCAGATTGTTCAGAATAATTGACGGCGGAAGAGAATACCAAAGCCTTTTAATAGATAATGTAAGATATATATCATACTTATCATATTTTCATTTATTATTGTTTACAAGATTAATATAAAGGTTATTAAATATAAATTATATGCAGAGTTGCATAATGTTATTACTCTTTCTTGTACTACAAATCCTCAAGCGTAGCTAGACTTTTAGATTTAAAAATATTCCAGAAAAAAAAAATAATTGATAATAATTCATTTGAAGAATATTCAGGTAATTATTATTATGAATTTTAATCTTGAAGTATTTAGTTTATGAAATTATGATTTAAATGATTTAAATATTTTTTTCAAATTATGGTAACTAATAAGTTAAAAAGGTTTAAATACTGTTTTGTTTTGGATGTACCAAAGAAAATGTATTAATAAAAAAGTTCATGTTAGTAATAATAATGATTTTAGTATAAACGGAAATATTAATTTCAGTTATTTTTTATCAACAGTCGAATTTTTCTTTCATAAACATAAATGACTATATTATATTATAACTGAACTGAATTTATTTGAAATATATATCAAACTAATCATAAAAATTATTATAAACCATAAAAAGTGAACTTTAAGATTTGGATATTATATTAAATAAATCAATTTTAAATTCTTTTATCATGGAAATTATGTTTAAAAAAAAAAATACAATTTCAAAGTATTTTTAATTTACTTTAAAAAAAAAAGTAATATTTTTATCATTAAGTTAGCAACGCATCTTTATTGAGGTATAATTACAAGAACGTAAATACACAAAATGCCTAAATACATAGAGGTACTATTAACTAAATTAACAATAACCCTATATCCAACCAGTCTAAACCAATATAAATAAAAAAACGGCACTGGATCCCTAAAATATTAAACTAAAAAATAAAAAAAGATTAAAATTAATCTGAAAGAGAATTCCTCCCCAATGGCCTATAAGGCAACGATGTTTAAGATGCCGGTAGAGCTAACGCGGGTGTTGAGATACCGACGGTACTAAACTTTGCGTAATTCACGTAACTAATGTAAATCGATGATCTCTGATCAATTTGGTACCGACAGGTAAAAAAACCTTTCCTGTTTGGTATCCCAAGCACACGTCAAAATTTTGCTGCGCCACGGAACGAAAATTTTCCCAGGAAGCTAAGTCCAAAGTCGGTTCAAGTCCAAGCTCGCAAAAGATCAAAGCGAAAAATAGGTGCCAGACTCCGTCTAAAACTCTTCGTTCACCGCCGACTTTTTATGGTATTATGAGTTCTTATAAAACTTGCTAGGCTCGAAACGCCTATCTAGTCGAAAGTGAAAAAAAAACTTGAAAAAAGCCCGACTGTCCCTTCTTCATATCAATGACTCGCAAAAAAGGTCTCAAACCAAAATTAAACGATAGAATAAATAGTTGGCAATATTTTTCTGGTGCTAAAACAAACTTTTCTTATACACTTTTACACTCTTCCGCCGTTTTTTGCGTCCTCAAAATTTTGGACATGATGATCGGCGGAAATAGTTCCCCAAGGACATATTAATTATTGGGATCTTTTTATTGAATGAAACTTTTTTTTAAGATAAAATTCACCTAATAAATATATTTTGCTTGTTCAATTACCAAATTTTATAAAAGAGTTGATTTTTTACTGAATTTTATGTTTTATTTAAATAAAAATAAAATAAAAAATATCCTATGATTACTCAAGAATAGACCAATCAGATTCCAATCGGTGGTGACCGGACTTATGACGGACTTGTACCATCAAATCACGCTGATCAACATTTGAATCAATGAGATGTGGAAGTACAAATAGTACAAATGGCGTTTTTGTGTTACATAAATTTTAATTTTAATTTTACTTAATTCTGTCGGTATAGAAATTGATATTTTCTTACTTCTTTTGTTAATAAAAAATATGGAAGGAAGTTCAAGCCAGGTAAATTATTATTTAAACAATATTAAAATTTAATTTTTTGCAAAATCGTTAAAAAATTATTTTATATAATATAGAGTGGAAATTCTTCTACCAATACTGCTCATGGTAACTTAAAAAATAATAACTTTCTTTCGTATAATACGATTTTGCTTGAAAATATGTCCAACAATCGTATCCTTCTCAAATTAGAAGAGGATGGATTTATTATGCTAGATGACAAAGTAGAAGAACTTTTAAAAAATTTGACTAAACCAAATTATTTGTACGCACTCAAATTGCTTTTTGAAAATTTACAAAATGAGTTTTCATCTCAAGTTTTAGCAAATTCATTAGAAGCTTTAGTTGATACTCCTTTTAATCATTATTCAAAAGAAAGTGTTGCTAGATTAGAATTACATTTAAGAACTTTGGTTACTGCTTTAGAAAGGATATGTTTTTCACCAATAGTACTTAGTAAAGAACTTCGGGATAAAGTTTATAATTCTTTAACAAGATTTTCAGAAATTCATCGTAAAACAACACAGGTTATCGAAAAAGGGCTTGATAATAATTTTAGATCAAATTTCAATCAATTCAATCAACAAAACAATAGTCAAGATGAACAAATTATCAAAAAGTGTAATTATAATATTGATTTTTTACTAATTCATTTGCGAGATACTCTTCATAGTTTACGTGATGATGAAACTTGGTTTCAAGAAATTATACGAAGAATTAAGGACTTTCTTAAAGCTGCATTGAATATTACACCGGGAATTTTATCAACAACAGGAGTTACACTTCCAAATGATAATTGTTCAATCTTATTAATGCTTGCTCAAATACGTCAAAGTTTAAGTTTTAAATATCCAGTAGCATCTTATTATGTAGATTGGAGAATTATGTTAATAATTCAACATAATCTTCTCATTTGGTCTGAAAATGAAAAGATTATAAGTAAAAAATTTGGAGAATTGGTATTAATGGAATATATTTGGAGCTTTTTGGAAAGTGAATGGGTTAATGCTGCTGACAAATCTATTTTAGATTCTCAAACAAAATTTGATGAAGTATCAAATAAAGTCACTAAAGCTTTGCAAAATACTGGAGGTTTTCTAAATGATCTTGCTGGAAATGAACCTATTGCATTACCACATACTTTATGGTTTGGAATATTAGATCTTGCACAAAATCTTATCCAAAGATCATCTCGAATAGCAATATATTGTCTTTGTTATTATTTAGCAATTGAATCACTTAATAAAGCACCAAGTAGTTTGATTCAGTTTAAATCTATTGAATTATTATTACATTTATATAATATTGATAATGAAATGTTTTCAATGATTGAAATTGATTTTGACCAATATGCACAAAAGTTAAGTGAAAACAATTTGGAAGATTCTTCAGAGAAATTTCGAAATTTATTAAATTTTACTAAAGAGAAATACCTTGAAGATTTAAAAATTCTAAGTAATAATATCGGAAAAGGAAAAGGCTTAAATCAAAATTCATATTTAAAGAAAGAACCATCACTAAATTCTAACATTTTAAATGTTATAGCAGATGAAATTACTTGTCCAATTAGTAATGAACCAACAGATCAATTATGTATCTTAAAATGTGAACACGTATTATCATTAAATAATCTAAAAAAGTTGAAACAAAAAATATGTCCTAATTGTCGAGAAAAAATTGAAGATAATGATATTAGATATTTACCACAAAATTCAATTTACAAAAATTTATATACAAAATTTTTTGAATCTGGACATATTATACCTTCAATAAAATCAGGAAATTCTGATCAATTAGATCAATTATATGATAGTGATGATTCAGATAATTCAGTAGTTAGTCATACATTAACTAAAAAAAAGAAATTTATGAATTCAATTATTAAATTAAATTCAAAGATATCATCATCAATACTTTCGAGAATTACAAAAAGACAACATCCAACATATCAAAATATTATAAAAGAAATAAATGATAAAAATTATAAAAAAGCTGAATCTTTATGTAAAGAGCGTTTAAATTATTCCCCTAAAAGTTATTCTTTAAGATGTATTTTAGCTTATATTTATAGATGTCTTAATAATTATGAACAAGCACATTTATACTTAAAAGAAGCTATTATTTTGAATCCAAAAAAACCAATTGCTTATTATATTCGTGGAGAAATATATTTTAGACAAAGTAAATATAATGAAGCAATGGATAGTTTATATGAATCATTAGATTATAAAGTAAAACTGAATAATTTATATATAATATGTGGAAATATTCACTTATTACGTAATTATTATGGTGATGATCATGAAACTATAGAAAACTATAAAATTGCATTAAAAAACGATCCAAATAATTATTTATGCCTTAAAAATTGTGCATACAGTTATAATAAGAAAGGAGATGATATAAATACTTTAAAAATGTTAGATAAATTGCTGAATATTGATGAGAAGGATTCACTAATTTTATGTTATTATGGAGAAATTTTATGTAATTTAACACAATATAATAAGGCTATACTATATTTTACAAATGCAAATATTATAGATCCAGAAAATATTCATAATTTGAATAGGAGAGCTATTACATATTATATTCTTCAAGAATATAATAAAGTTTTATTAGACCTTGATAAAATTATACAATTAGATCCATTAAATAGTTCAGCATATTATTTTAAAAGTCTAACATATTATACAAAGAAGGATATTAATAATACTAAGATATTATTTAATAAGTATACAGAAATATTGGAATCACAGAGTATTGATAATGATTTGGCAAAGATTCAATTATTTCATCTAGAATACTTATTAAATATAAATAGTCATCCTGATTTAAATGGTATATTAACGAAAATCAATCAAATCCCTAATATTAGCGAGAATGAATTATTACTTTTAATTAGATGTAAAATACATATCGAATTAAACAAGTATTATAAAGCCAAAGTAGATTTGGATACGTTATTTAAATTAAATAATCAATACAAATATTATTACAAAACTTTTTCATATCTTCACTTATTACAAAAACATTCAAAGATTTGGCCATATTTATATAAAGTTTATGATGACCTTACTGACCTTGGAATTGTTAGTGAATTCAATAAATACATGTATAAAGGTAAGAAAATATTATATTATTATTCAAAGTTATTAATTATTAACATATTTAAATTGAAATAATTTATTATAGAAAGAAATCTTTATTTTATTTCAAATCTTACAAATTTGAATAGTGAACTTAGTCAATTTCAAGAAAGTGATATAAGCAGGTAAAGTCTATTCATAATAATACTTTAAGTGCCAAATTGACTTAATTACAAATTAACCATGATCTTAAAATAAAAGTTTATCAGGGCTGGTATTGTGTTCAAAAAATGAAAAACTTCGTTTGGATTTGCCTTTATTAAAAAATTATGGTTGGATTTATCTTATTTGTAAAATTAATGTTAAAAAAATATTATCTAAAGATTGCTCTATAAAATTTATACTTAATAATGTAAGTGAATTACTTAAAACCTCTATTTTATTTAATTTAAATTAATAATAATTTAAATTAATAATAATTTAATTATAGGATTATCAAAAAGATTATATGTTAAAACATGAAGTTGTGTCAAAACTTGAGGAGTTAGGATGGATAGAATATCAGACTCCAGTATATAGCCCATATAATTCTCAACTTTCAATTGAAATAAATTCTATTGAAATGGTATATTCCTATTTTACTTATTCAGATTAATTCCATTTCAGAACAAAACATAACATTATTCTTTAATTTTTATAGCAAATAGATTATATTCGATTTGGAAGCAATGCAAACACAATAACTTATATTCCCGACATGAGTTTAATGAGTTATTTGTTGCCAGATTATCACCAACTTTTCTCAAATGTTCCAGAAACTTTCAAAGACAAGTATTTTCCAAGAAAAGAAATGGAAAATTTACTTGATCTAAAAGATATCCTTGACAACTTATAATTATTTACTTTTCCTATTATTATCGTTTTTGTTTTATTGAAAAATTCATTTATCTATAAAAAGAAAATCTTTTGTTTCAGGAATTTTTATTGATAAATAAAATTAATAAAATTGATAACTGTTAGAAATTTACTATCTATCTAATCCTGGGATAATAATTTTTAACTGAATATTTGTTAATCTAGCCGTCGATGTTTTATTATTAATGACAAACATTACCGAAGTAAATGTATTGTATGTTATTTTATTAAATTTTCTTCATGAGAAAAACGAACAAAGGATTGCTGGGTGCTGACCTAAAGTTAATTCCCATATTATCTGAATCTTTTGTAATTTTTTCTTTTTCATCTTCGTTACCAATATTCCAGCGCTAGTATGTAAAGTATTATACCATAGAATCAGAAAATTCATTACATATTCAAATGCTTGTATTAATACATATCGTATTTTGTGTAATGGAATATTTTGAATCTCATTTTATTCTCCTTCAAAAGATTTGGAAGATTTAATAAGACGCTTCAGCTACAAAAATCACGATGTATGTACCACTATCATGTATAACCTATTATTGCAAATAATATGGAAGTGGTCTAACAAATTAATTTTCAATCAAGCTGAAATTATTAGAAGGGATGAATATGAGAGAAAAAAGGTTGGCAATGAGAAAAAAGATCACTATTATTTTAAAATTTAATTAGTTTACGATAAATCGTTATAATATTTTTTTTCATACTTGACTTACAAATCAAAAGCAGCTTCATTGATTATTTGAACTATCAATTTTAAAAAATATGCATTGAGATCTTATTATATTTTTTATATTTTTATTGCTAAATGAAAATTAATTTAATTTATTAAAATAGAAATTAACTAAATTGATTATGATTGGTTCAGAGTGTAATGAAGGACTATTTATTCAATTGCCAGATAGACCCGCCAAGAAATGACCACAAAAGTCAACCAGACCATCGCAGAGGTAAAATTACTATGCTAAAAATTAAACTTTATTATTCCTCTAAATCACATTATATTGTTATTAAAAAATTCTTATTATTATTATCTAAAAAAGTTAATTGTCTACTATGTACTTGTAGCATGTTCAATATGATGTATCTAATATGGCCGGCAAAGCTCTGTTCCATTGAAACAGATTAAAAAACTTTAGGAGATGGTATTGTCGGTTATTCATTTATATACTCTGCTTCAGTTAAACGTAACACAATAATAATTTTTATGTCATTGTTATTGCCGATATGTAAAAACAAATTAATATTATTACAGCTATTTGCAAAATTAAGGGACAATCCAATTCATTTTACTTTGAAGTTTCATATGTAGCCATATCGTACACACTGTAACGCTCAATCTCGTGGTGTGGTCCTTACCACGTTGAGTCGTTAACGAAATATTGTTTTATTAAATACTAATATAATATCTATGCTATACAAATATATCATGCTTACAATATTCTATCCTAAACTAAATTTAAAAATCAAACTTTGATGTTTCTCCTCATATACGTTCTATCAATCCTTAAATTAACTAAGGAGGCACTTTTTCATAATAAGAAAAAGGCAAAAGGAATCATAAGGGTAAAAGGAATTATTATTTCTTATTTTTCAAATAATCAGATAAATGCTGATTATATAGATATTGATCATTTCCTTTGTTCAATAATTCCGTTGTAAAAGTATTCTCTAAACCTCATTTCGTTCAGATGATTAATCTTGTAGATCTTTTAATCAGGTGATTTCTTTGTAGCCTCGTTTAATAAATACTTACAATATCTTATGTTTCAATCGAACATGTTTGATAGTTTAACGTCATTCCGGACTGCAGTTAATAATAATACAAATAAAATTTATAAACTTAATCTAAATATAAAACTGCGCCTCATAATTATTAAATTCACTAGATTATTCCGTTCCGGCATAATCAGCAGTAATCCGGTCAAGTTATAATGTTGGCCAGAATTAACACACACGTTAAGTTGATCATTTCCTTTTTTTGGTGATCTAAAAATCTGGCCGGAATTATAATTTGGCCAGAATTATGCCGATCAGTAATAATCTCATGCGGAATGAAAATGAATTGGGTGGTCCATTCTTTTTGCAATTAGTGTAAAACAATCTTTTATAAAAAATTTTCGATATATTATTTAGTAGAATCGTCTCATTAAGCACACCGATTGATGTTTGCCCGAACTGAAGTAAACAGTTCCAGTTGTAAAATTCAATTTAGTTTGGCCAGGTCAGTATTAAAAGGAAAAAACCAAAAAAAACCAATCGGAACTTACACATGATCCAATAGTATATCCCAGGTTTTCCTGTTACACAATTCAAATGAGGGTATTCTAAACGTCAGAAGAATGTTTCTGCCCGAAATTCTACCCTAATTCTGGTAAGTTGACAATCACCAGCGGTGATATTTAGCAATACTCTAAAATTTTTCGTAAATATTTTTTTTATATGAAGAAAATGAATAAAAATTTTTTGATTTGATAAATTGATAAATTTATATTGTGTAATAAAGTATAAATATTGCATAATATGTTGAGTAACCCATAAAATTTTTTTTTATGAAAAAAATTTTTATTTATTTTATGAATGAAAAAAATGAAAGATATATATTCATAGGGAGGGGGCGTTATACAGCAGGCAAATTTTTCGTGTAGATCACAACCAAACAGAGTATGTGTTTTGATGATCGTTTAACCGGGTCTATGGGTCACTTTATTTTAAAAAATATATAAAAAAATTGTAACAATATATTTTAGAGAGTACAACAGATTACCGAATAGGAAAAGGGTATTGTCTGTTTTTTACTCTACAATAACTACGATGCGGATTTTCATATATTCACATTTCATTTTCAGCCATTTTCCATCCTCTTGGGACGGGTGCAACAGATCGCATTGCTGAAGCTATCCGGTTTACCTTTTTTTTAAAAATATCTTTTTTTTGTAGACTGAAATTTTTTTGATACTAAAAAAAATGATTTTTTTTTTAATCAACTGTTTTTTTCAGTTTATCCAGTCCAATACTTTCAAACCGAAAAATAAATTTTTTTAGTTAGTTTTTTTTCCATTTTCGGTACTGAAAATAAATTTTTTTTTTAATTTTTTTATGTTTCAATTGTTTCATGTTATTGTCGTAACTCAACTAATAGTATTGGGCGGGTGTTACGATAACATGTAGTGTATGGATACCTATGTATGTAGGGTATGCAAAATTGTATTGTGCGTTGCGACTTTTTAGAGAGCATAGTAAACATGTATTGTATGGTTGGCTATGTATGTAGGATATGGTTAAACATCACATATAAAAGGATCACGTGACCATACGTGTTACAGAATAGAACGGTCCAGGCCTTTCCTTATTAGGTAATAAACAATGTAGATCTGTATGGAACGCGTGTTAATATAATCGTTTTTGGATTTTACAAAGAGGAAAAAAAAATAATAATAATTGGCTTATATTTATACATGTAAATGCATGTAAATGCATGTAATGGTCTTCACGGCTTATAGAATTTACTAATTTATATTTTTAAATAAAATTAAGTTCAATTGCAAAAAACTTTTTATTAGTAATATTTATTGTAATTCAGATTTAGATTCTGCTGTGTCACAACACAGGATTTTTTTTTTTATTTTTCATGAAAAAAAAAATAAATTGAGTACTCTCACGAATTATCTTCCCTCGATTTTATTATCAAAATAAAAAATTTTTGAATGTCTTTTTAATAAAAATTATGGGTGATAAAGTACAAGTAAAAACTTATCAAATTAAATATTATAAAAATACACATAAACATGTTTTAAAAAACTTATTTAAAAATGAAGCATATTCATTTAAAAGTGATAAAAGTGTTGGTTATGAAGCTAAAGATTATACCACTGGAGATTATCAAATTGCAATTTGTCAAGATGGAAAATTTGCTGTTACATTTGATACGGGTAAAAAATAAATTTCATTATTACAATATAACGTACATAATTTTAAACATATATGTATATATTAATGAATTTTTCTTATTTTTCTTGAAAAAAATAGCAAACCTTCGAATTAAAATATTGCAAAATAGAGATTATCGTCCACCTAAGTTCGGTAAGAGCAAACGGTATGGACCAGATGATGACTCTAATGGATCCAGTGAAATTGATGATATACCCAGTACTAATGAAACTGTCGCTGATTTTCAAATAAATGATGACTTTACCATTAAAGTCTTTTACAAAAGCAACAAGTCGTCATTTTTTAATCAAACTCAAAATAAACAATGTAATCCTATGAATAATACTGACGAAGAAAGCGAAGAAAGTAGCTCGAATGAGGATAAAAAGGGAGAGCCATCTAAATGGTCTTTTGATATATCAAATATGCATAATGATAAGACGGACTCGAATGAGAATGAAAAAGGAGAGCCATTTAAATGGTCTTTTGATATATCAAATATGCATAAGACGGACGGGAAATCTTTAATTCTCGTCGCAATATCTCGCATAAACGTTGATGAGGATATGAAAGGGACAAAGGAAAAGAAACATGATAATAAAACTAGTGAATATGAACCAGAAGTCGAAAATACTGAAATTAACGTAATCACTAAAACAACCGATCAAATTAAAAAAGGAATCGCCATTTATCGTGTTGAAGTTGAGGAAAAAGAATCAAAAGGCGAAAATCTCGACGATATTAAAGATTCGGAAGATGAAAATAAAAAAGGAATCGCCGATTATCGTGTTGAAGTTGAGGAAAATAAGAATAAATGTCCGTCCAACGAAAATCTCGATGACGATATTAAAGGTTTGGAAGATCAAAATAAAAAGGGAATCGCCATTAATCGTATTGAGTACAAAGTTAGGGGACTGCCAGAAATGACGTCATTTTCTAAGGGGGGAGGGGGGTTAAGACCATGATGATGTTACACATCTTCCATTTTTAGACACTTGTAGTTAATATAATTCTAGCCAGAATTATGTTTTAATTTTACATTTCCTAAAATGAATGATGACATGGGGAGGGGGGGGGGTCAAAAATCCTAAAATTTAAATTACGTCATTTCTGGCCATCCCCTTAGTGCTGTGACTTGTTATTATTCTAATGAAATTTCAGGAATATGTAAATTCATAGAAGTTTCAAGCGAAGACGATTTATGTACCACAGAGCTGAAACAAAAACAACAGCAATCATCACAACAGCAATCACCACATGATCCTAAACTAAAAAGATTTATTATATTGAATTTTCATATGATATATAATTTTAATTTTAATGATCAATATGATCCTTTTGAATTGAATGAAGAATTTGAATATCCAAAGAGCTTTAGACATGAATTAGATAATTTCTATACACGTGACTTTGCAGATGCACGTGATTCACATGATCTCCATGTCGATGATAACTCCTACGAATTCGGTGGTTGTATGAAACGTCTTCTCTCATGTATTTACGATAAATATTTTTTGGTCACGCAATATAAAAGTAACGTGCGATCACTTGAAGGTAAAAATTTAAAATTGTTTATCTATTAAATACAACCAAAGATTAAATTATTACAATCTATCTTTAGTTTATAATCTGGCCAAAATGGAATTAAAAACCGCTGCAAAGAAATGTGAAAAAAAGGATGAACCCATAAAACAACAACTCTATTCTGATAAATTTTCAGTTAGCAGGTTACACTTGTGTTATACTCAAGGAATTGATATTATTAAGTAAGTTATGTAATTAATCGTTTTTATCTTCTAATTGCATTACTTATATATTTTATTAATTTATTAGTTTGTTTTATATGGAAAATGGTTTACGAATAACATCAAAAAAATTTGACGAAATAAAACAAATATATTTGTTAGAATTTATTGATAGTGATGAAAAATTATTTATAATTGGCGAATGTGAAGGAAAGATAGTATCTATTATTTGGGACATATATAATACTGCTGAATATGAACCAATAGAGTTAGACAATTTTCCAATAAATAAGCCTGTAACGATTAAAGCTTCTTTAGCTAGAACTTCGGGAAATATTTTGCAAATCGAAAATAATGGAAGGATTTACTCAGTCCTCGAAAAAGTTGAAAACAAATTAGAAGAGTGTAAAAAGGAAAAAATTGGAAAAAAGAAAAATTTTGCACCTCTTAGTTGTTTTGTGGATGGTAAAAAAATGATTTGCGCAGAACCATGGATGTTAGATAAATATGATGAGATCCCTCATTGCCTATATCATAATAAAGAAGGAGAAAGAACAGAAACTTTACAACTTATTGTTGGTAGATCCACTGTTCAAATTTGGCATCAAATCAATTCTGATGATGAAAATATTATAGACAAAGATGATCTTCCTAACAAAGGTGAACCATTTCTTGAATATATATGGACAAATCGTATGCCGATAGACCAAGAAAGAGAAAAAACAGGATTACGAATTGAACAGCCTGAAAGTTATGGATCACCTGTCACATCAAATGGATCACATGACACATTAAACGACAAATTAAATGATTTTTATTTAAAGGTTTATTGGTATGAAAGAAAGTTGCAGAAAGATAAGAAAGAGAGTGCAAATATTACAGAGGAAGATGAAGAAATAGATGAAATAGAAAAAGGAAACAAAGATATTAAAAAGAGTGAAAAGGTGAAAAGGAAAGAAAAAGTAATTGAAAAAAAAGATATTATTGAAAAATTTCATGCAATAAGACATGCTTGCAGGGCATTAGAACATCTTAATAAGCGCTTTATAAGTAACCGCCTTGCAAATAATTACATTAGAATACACAAAGTAGGTTGATTTTAGTTATTGAATTTATTTGTTTTTAGGAAAACAAAGTAACTAATATTTCTTTTTAAATAAAAAGTACGAGAAGATTATTGGCTACATCAAACATATAATTTGGAAATTTGCTAAATATGAACCCGAAATTTTCAAATTATTGTGTGTTCGATATAATCTTATGAAAAATTTGATTCTTAGTGATTGTGACCATTTAATAAAATTTATATTATTTGGAGATGAAAAACTTGATGATTGTAATAAAGTTTTTAAAGGACAAAAAGAAGTTAAAACGAGATATATACCAAGTAATGAATTATGGCCAGGAAAAAAGTTTCTAATAGATGATGATCTTTACTTCAATAAAGGAAATGATAAGCTGGAAGATAATGAAGAAATTGAGCCAAAAAATAATATGGAATTGGCAATTTATCATTGCAAAGGTAAGTCTTAATTTTATAGTGAAGCATTATTTATCAGCATTAGTTAAATTTAGGTTAATTTATTTATTAAGTGTTTTCATAATTTACATTTAAATTGCTTTTTACAATTAAATAAATTTGTTTTTATTATAGGTCGTGAACTTAAAGATACAATTATTATTGCTTATCTTTTGGAATATTATTCCAGACATGCAACAGATTGTGCAGGTTGGATGTGCACTGTCTCTAAAGCAATTCCTTTATTATTTAAATATAATTACGGTTTGTTTTTTAATTCCAATTTAATTATTTTTATTTGAAAAGAATTTATAAAATTTATTGTTTCTATATTATTCAATAGATGATTATGCTAGAAAGCTATTTTTTAAAGAATGTTTTGCAAATCAAGACCATTTTTCGGTTCAAGATCCTAATGAAATTATTCCACCAGAATACCTGGCAAGACGTAATCATGATATCAAATTTAGAGCATTTAGACCAATGGTCAGATTAAAGTCTAATAAAATTAAGTGGTACGATTATATACGAATAAAAATTAAATCTCTTAAAAGTTACATAATTAAGAATTATGAAAATTATGATAATGATCTTGGAAAATCACCATTAGCTTTAAGATTGGTTCCTCTTCCCAATTTCACTGTAAACAGCATTGAAAATGACAAAAAAGAGTATAATTGGATAAAAGATATTTTATACCTTCTTTGGTTTATATTTTTACCACGATGGTACCAAATTAAGCGGGATGATAGGACTAAGTTAAGCCCTTTTTCTAGAATGATACATTATGAAAATAACGATGATATCTATGATAATCCAGCAACTGAAGCTGTTATTAATTTTCGTTGGCAAAAAGCAAAAAATTTCTTTATTTTACTTTTCTTCCGATTTCTTATCTTCGCTATTTGTTTTGTATTAGTTAGTAGGTCATATTTGAAACATGGTACTACTATAAATAGAAAATTTTTACTTGCCTTAATTATTATATTCTATTATTTGGCAATTTATCAACTTATTACCGAAGTGTTGCAACTTAAGTACCGTGGCTTTAAAAAATATTTTGGTGATATATTCAACCTTTTTGATATAATCTCTATTGTACTTTCTGTAACGATGATGTCAATAATGCTTGAAAGTTTTCAATTTTCTGATGGGTTTAAAAATGTTAAAGAAATTAATAATTGGTTAATTGTTGGAATATCATTTTCAATTTTCTTTCTTTGGATTGAATTGGTAAGTTTTAATTTTATTTTCTAATTAATTGATTTTTATTCTGTAATCATAAATCATTAATCATAAATCATATTTATTAAAATTATTGATCAATTTTAATGAATTAGATTCTCTTTCTTCGTTTATTATCAAGTAAAATACATTATTTAGTTGAAGAGTAATATCCCTTCATGATATATTATTATATTAACTAATTAACCCATTTTTTTTACTTGATAGGTATTGGTATTTATATTTATTATTCAGTAATTATCTTCAAAGCCATATTTCCGTTCTTTTTATTTATATTAATTGTGATAATTGCATTTGCGCACACAATGTATGAAAAAAAATTTTTTTATTTGATTTAATTTACTGTATGCATGATTTTAACTATGGTTTATTTGTTATATATAGGTTTGTGCTACTCAGAGATCCCACTAATATTAGAACCAAAGATTCTACATACAGTGGAAATGCTACAAATGTTATAACAAATGAGACACTTATTGTTAAACTTAAATCTGATTTTGATCCCCAATCTAATGATAATCCATTTTCAACTTTTTTAAATGCAATTGTAACTACATATTTTTGGATTGGCGATAATTGGGTTCAAAGAGATGAATTTGATTTTTGGGCTATTGATGTGTTTACTTTAATTGCTAGTGTAATTCTTGTAGTTCTTTTAATGAATATGTTGATTGCTTTCATGACGTGAGTTCTTTTCATTAATTTATAGTCACAATTTTTTTGATATTCTTTTATTTATACATTTATTTACTTAGTGGTGTATACGAAAAAGCAGAAACTAAAGGTAGACAAACTTTATTAAGACGACGAGCAAATCACATAGCAGATTACGAAGCATTGTACCATATTCACTTTTGGAGTCATGAACCCGAACCAAAACATATTTATTATTTTGGACAATCTAAAGCATTTGAAGAATGGTATGCAGGAAAAGGTGATCAAGGTGCTATATATAAAGATTTTGAAGAAAAATCTACATTCACAAAACAGATTTTTGAGAGGAGAAATTATGATGATCATTCAATTTGGGACTACGATATCGATATCGATAATATCGAATCAGAAATCAAAAAAATTAAAACAAAAAAAAATAGGTTAAATAATAGAATTAAAAAATTGTCTAAAAAAATTAATGATCCAGAGAATGAAAAGAAAATAAAGAAAATACAAAATAATATTTATGATAAAATTAGAAAAGTTGATAATATTAAAATTAAAAAAATGGAATGGGATGGAAGGTTTATTTACCATTGAAATCTATTGAATGTTTTGATCTAAAAAAAAGCTTCATAATTAAAAATTTTAAATTAGGTTAGTATTTAAGTACACGATATTTTACTTTCTATATACTATAATTACTCCATGTTCTATATTTTTTTATCACATGTCACTGATAATGAAATTCTCTATGAAATAAAATAAAATATTTTTTTATCACGCGCTGCTCAAAAATGAAAATATATATAAATATATATATGTATAAAAACCGTACCTCTATCTAGATTCCATCTCACAGAGTGCTCGCATATCACATAAAAAGTTTTGTCGTAATTGAGATTTAATTAATTTTAATAGATGATTGATATAGAATTTTTTTTTAAAAAAAAAAAAAAATTTAATCCAATCGCTTTAGCAAATCTGCATGCATGCGAGCATGAAAATAATATAGGATTAAAGCTCATGATGTGCAATGCAGATATAAGGATTAAATGGTATATATAGAATATGTAGATGCAATTTTTATTTTAATTTTAGTTACCTGTAATACTTTAGGTATTTAATATATTACGTTTTATTTATTTATTTATTTTAAAGAAGTGTCATTCATGTAAAGTCCCGCCGAAAATAACCTAGTGAGATGGGCTAGACCATTTTTGCACACAATGCCGTATAAGTATGGTGTACCGTACAATTCAAAAGCATGTTGTAAAATATGGAAAGCCGTCCTTGACAAAAGGTTGATATCCAGACATCATGTTGGATAATGTCTAGAGCATCATGTCAAATATATGTAGAATTATGGAAAGCCATCCTTGACAAAAGGTTGATGTCCAAACATCATGAAATATAATATTTAGACATCATGAAATATAATGTTTAGACATCATGATGGTATGTCTAGACATCATGTTTGATATATGTAGGATGATGTTTATACATTATTTAACATGATGTAAAAGACATCAACCGACATGATGTCTAGACATCATGCTGATCAAATTACCAAATATAGTATATTTATAAGTTACACAAAATAAAATTTACTATATTTGGTAACATGATGTCTAAGACATCATGTCGGTTAATGCTTGAGCATCATGTTGAATGATGTACAAACATTATTCTACATATATCAAACATGATGTCTAGACATTATCCAACATGATGTCTGGATATCAACCTTTTGTCAAGGACGGCTTTCCATATTGTCAAGGACGGCTTTCCATAAGTAAAAACAACAAGTCACTTGTTGTTTTTCATGTCGATCATACAATGATTTCTATTTATGGAAATCAAATCCTTTTGGATTCCATTTATAGCGTCTTACCGATTATTTGGGGTTTAAAACATATCACGACTTTGATAATATCACCTTTTCAAACACGAAACAAAAAAAGTATAAAAATATTTAGTAATATGCAAAAAATCATTGAGAATTTTTTCTTTATAGAAAATTCATTTTAAAAAGAATTTTTGGTTTTTTTTGATAAATTTTGTTAGAAAATTTTTTAATGGGGAGATTTTTTTTTTTGATAAAGTATTTCATTAAAGAATTATTTTTAATAGGAGGGAGCTTTTTTTTGATAAAGAATTTCTTTTGAGAATTTTTTTAATACTAGGTGAAAATATTTTTTGGTGGAGAATTTCGTTAGAGAATAGGAAAGATTTTTTTTGATAGATTATTTTGTTAGAAATTTTTTAACGGGGGAGATTTTTTTTTTGATATAAAATTTCGGTAAAGAATTTTTTTTCATAAAGAAAATAATTATTGTTTATTATACTAATAGGAGGGAAGTTTTTTTTGATATAGTAATTCTTTTGAGAATTTTTTAATAAGTAAGAATCTTTTTTAATAGGGAAAATGTTTTTTGATGGAGGATTTCTATTTAGAAATTTTTCTTTAATAGGGGATTTTTTTTTTTTGATAAGAATTTCATTAGAAAATTTTTCTTTAATAGAGGAGTTTCTTTTGGCAATTTTGTTGGTTGAAAGGTTTTTTTATAAGTGAGTCTTTTTTTGATGGAGAATTTCGTATAAAAGTCCTTTAATAGAAAATTTTATTGAAAATAATTTTTTTAAATGAGTATTGAGAATTTTGGCTTGAAATTTTTTTTAAATAAAGAATTTCGCTAGAAATTTTTTTTTATAAAATTTATTGGAAAATTTATTGGAAAATTTTTATTAATGTAATTGATTTAATTTTTTTTTTAATATATAGTTTCGGATTTTTTTTAAAAATTTTTATTTTTAAATTTAAGATATGCATTCCACATGGGCTGATTTTTATGTAAATAATCACGTGTATAATTGTCACGTGATAGAGTCCTTCGCTCATTATTATTTCCGAAATTTCCATTAAATTATTAAGGACTTTATTTTTGTTTAATAAAATTACAAAGGATAATAGGTGTCAACTCGTATTAAAGATTCCAAATCAAATAAACTCATCAATCTTAAAACGTATTTATGTCGTTATCGCATATCTTTACACATTTAATTTAGTTGTTTCATATTTTTGAGTAAAAAATTTAAAATAATTTAATCTTATTTATTGTCTTTTCAACGTCTATATTGGAATTTTACTATATATTTTTAAAATCAAAAAAGAAAATTTTATCTCATGATTTTGTCCAGTTTTCTCAAAATCTACAGAATTAGTTGGCCTAAATTTCATTAACTAATGTCTCCAAAAAAGGATTGATCTACATTTATAGAAAAAAGCTAAGCCGCGTTGAAAATTGTGATGATTTCGAATATTACGATTATTTTATCGCCATATTGCGAAAAAGAAAATTTTTAATTATGAAATTTCTACATGAATATAAAACATTTTAAAATTAAAAGATTTAATTTATAACTTATAAATAATAAAAATATTTATCGATGTGGATTATAATTAGATATATATATATGGCTTAAAAGCTTACCATAGTTGCTTAATATCAAATGGACACGCATATCCAAATTTCATATTGTTTGTCATATCGGAAGTTTGCACTGATCGTTTGATTTGTAATCATAAGATATATGAAGGCTTAAAGACCGTAATTGCTTAATAACCTATACTTTTACTATTACTGTATTAAACTTAAAACCCGTCTTTCCCTACATCCTTACTAGTTAAAAAAAAAAACAAAAAAACTGATTTCCAAATATCTTTGTCCTCAATTTTTTCAAAATTTTAAGAAATCAACTTCTGCAAACGATATCTAATCACAGAATTCGCGAACCATATATTGGATATAACAGTAAGTTCTAAACTTGCAATATATATTAACTAAATTTTTATTATAGATTTATGAGTTAAAGGAGCTCCTCAAAACTTATATTTTTATGGAAATTGCAAAGAGGACATACTACCACAACTTTTAAAACGATCACTATCTTAACATGCAGACATTTATTCCATCGAAACTGTATTGAACAAAACCAATTTTTTCCTGATCTATATTGTCCACTTTGTCAAGATTCCAAAGAACAAGACTATGATCATGTTGACAATTATGATTATCATAATGATAGTGTTAGTATCAGTTCTGGTACTGTTCTGATAGTATAAAAGCCGTTGATAACAATGGTTCTGGCAATGATGCTGGGAATGGCACTGGTTGTGGTGGTTCTGGTAGTTCTGGTGGCGGTTCCGACTCTGGTGTTAGTATTGGCCCTCATCCTCTTCATCATCTTTTCGCCATCCCCATCATCAGTGTTGTATTCGTGATAGTAGCTATCATCCTTGTAAAGTTTTGAATTCACAATCACAACTACATGTTAATGTTAATGGTCATCACGAAAATGATGATAATAATCATACCATGATGGGTAATGGTGCTGTACAAGATTTAGGTGCTTTAGGGCAAAATAATATAAATGGCATAATAAATAATCACCATAAAATGATGGTAATGATCAAACCATGATGAATAATGTTGCTGTACGGGATTTAGGTGCTTTAGGGCAAAATAATATAAATGGCACAAATAGTCATCACGAAATTAGTGATTGATCACGATCATGAACCCAATAACTATTATGAAGATATGAACATTGAAGGTGTAAGTAGTTTTATAACCTGATTTAGTTACCATACTTAACTTACCAACACTTTTATAACTAGATTTTGCTTTATAGGAATCAAGCATCTAGTCACAAGGCCACAATAACTATAGTAGATCATTTGCAGAATAATTTATAATCGTTATATTTAAATAAATTTTATTAAATTTATAAAAAAATTAATTATATCAAATGCGAAACTTATAAAAAAACCAAATTAACAAGTTAATTGGTTATAGATGAACCCACGTATATCAAACTTGCATCAATCAACATACGCAATGCACATCCCCCAAATTCGATCATGTTTCAGCTCCAATTTTGAATGAATTTATACAATTCATATCTGAAACTTAATCATATTTCAAACCTTATCATGTTCATTAAATAGATCATACTCTTCTAATGTTTCAGATTAGATTTGTTTAAATTAGATTTAGGACATGATACAACATGTAATATTCAAATTACTAGTAGTAGAAGAATATACAGTATATGATAGCAAATATTTTTAGTCACTATAGAATTTATAATTTTTATTTTACTTTCTGATGTCCTATAATTTTGATAAATAAATAATATACAAATAATACTACTATGTATTATAACGTATTTTCTTATTTCTGAGTAACTCTATTATAGTAAAAATAAAAAGAACTCTTTATACTTTCATTAAATAGTATATAGAAAAAAAAAATCAAATTAATAAATAATTTGCAGAAACCTCATAATTTGTAAAATTTAGTTATTTATAACACGACGACCGCCGTGTATTACTTACTACTGTATTACGTATTTCGTAATGACATCGAACATTTGAATAGTTAAAAATTCTGTTTATTAATGTTTAGAACTAAATACTTTTTAACTTAGTCAATCAATTGATTTCAACTAGTCATTTAAGTGTTAATTGTTAAAAATTCAAATAAGAACTAATTAAAGTTTTAACTAAAGAAAGTGCTATCAGACAATCACTTTAATTAGTCACGTGC
Source organism: Rhizophagus irregularis (assembly GCF_026210795.1). Classification (NCBI taxonomy): domain Eukaryota; kingdom Fungi; phylum Glomeromycota; class Glomeromycetes; order Glomerales; family Glomeraceae; genus Rhizophagus; species Rhizophagus irregularis. The sequence goes on along the minus strand of NC_089451.1, from coordinate 2,421,768 downwards.
TAGAGATTTATTGGCTATATCACGTGATTGTGGATCATTCGTTTCTCATAACACCAACACTCGCTCTTAAGGAAAGAAACTAATATTTTACTCTAACAACCTAATGAAATAGAATATAAAGATTATTGAGGTCAAAATACGTGATATAAAAAATATATAAATACAAGATTCAAGATTCAAGATTGAAATACTAATTATAAAATTAGAGAAATATAATATAATAACCAAATACGCACCTACAGCATATATAAATTAATTTTTTATAGCTTTCAACATTTTAACTTTCTCATCAATATCGATATCATTGGCATTATCATTATTTTTTCGATCTTCAAGATTTTTTATCATTTTTTCGATATTATCATTTAAACTGTTCTTCATTATTTTGAACTTTTCAATTTCACTTTCAATATCAACATCATAATCCCAAATTGAAAATTTATCGTAATTCTTTTCATTAAAAACGAATTCTTCAAAAGTAGATTTCTTTTCAAAATCCTTAAAAATAGCACAATCATCTTTTCTATCCTCATACCACGTTTCAAAAGTTTTAGATTGACCAACATAATAAATGTATTTGGGATCACGTTCAATAGGTGGAAAATGAATTGGATATAATGCTTCATAATTTGCAATTTGATTTGCTCTAAATCTTAATAAAGCTTGTCTACCTTTAGTTGCCGCTTTTTCGTACACACCACTAAAGTAAATAAATGAATAAATAAAATGCATAAAAATAATTTTTATATGTTCTATAAAATAATAGTGAACAACGTCTTACCCCATAAAAGCGATCAACATATTTTGCAAAATAATTACTAAAAGGATACTGGCGATCAAGGTAAATACTTCAACAGCCCAAGAATCAAATGCGTCTCTTTGAACATAATCACCACTAAGCCAATAAAATGTAGCTACCATTGCTGTAGGAAAATATGAAAATGGATTATCGTTCCGATCTGTAGGATCAAAATTAGCTTTCATTGAGACATTAAGTTCTTGTCCGTTTAAAGGATTTGTAGCGGTTCCACTAAATGTTGAATCTTTAATTTTAATGTTCTTTGTCTCTTTAAGCAGAATAAACCTATGTACAGTATATATATAAATAAAATTTTGTTATTTTACATTTAAAAAATATATAAATTAATTGAATTTTAAAAGTAAAAGTAATACATTGTATGTGCAAATGCAATTATTGCGATGCCGTTAAATAAAATAAATGGAAATACGGTTTTGGTAATAATTATAACATAGTAAATGTAAATGGCGATGTCTAATAAAAAAAAAGTGATAATGATTATTAATAATTTCATTTCGTAAAAGAAAATCAAATAAAGAAAATTTATATTTACTTGGTATTAAGCGAAGATACGAAATCTAAAAAATTATAAGAGTTTATTAAATAATATTAGCTAATTTAAATGCGGAATTGCAAAACCAAAGACTAACCCCTTCAATCCAAAGGAAAAAAACTGAAGAAGCTATCAACACAATTAATCCAGTATCAGCTTTTTCGACGCTTCCAAAACCATCAGAAAACCGAAAATCTTTAAGCATTATTGACATTACTATCACAGGAAATACAATTGAAAATATATCAAAAATATTATATATGCTTTCAAAATATTTTCTGGGTCCATGAAAGATTAATTGTATAACTTCTGTAGCGGATAAATAAGCTGCTAAATAGTAGAATACAACAATTAATGTCTTTAAAAAATCTACATTCATAATAGTGGTGTTATCTAAATATGCCCAACTAACTAATCCAAAACAAAGGACATAAAGAAGAAATCGAAGAAAGAGCAAGAAAAAGTGAGTTCTCGCTCTTTTCCAACGAAAGTCTATTATTGCTTCGGTTGCTGGATTGTCATAAATATCGTCATTGTCCTCATAACGCACTACCCTAAAAAAAGGGCTCAACTTATTTTTTTCTTTCCGACCAACATTGTACCATCGTGGTATGAATAAGAATAATAAAATATTTAAGAAAATTTTTTCCTTTGATTTATCTTGCTGAGGAGCACAATTTACAGTAAATTCAGGAAGCGGAACCACTCGTAAAGCTAATGGATGATTTTCGATATCATTATTATCAATATCTCCAAAAAATTTATACGTTTTATTTCTGTAAGATTTTAATAATTTCCAAACCACATTATACCATTTAATTTTGTTAGAATATAAATTGACTTCAAACGCTCTAAATTTCATTCCACGTCTTTTTTGATATTCTTCTGGAATAATATTATAATGATCTTTTGCTGGAAAATAATTTTGATTCACAAAACATTCTTTACGAAATAATTTTTTGACATAATCATCTGTCATAAATAAAAATTACGTTAAACTTTAAATCCTTTCCGAACTACTGTATAACAAAAATAGATCAACTAAAAAAATAACGAACCATAATTATATTTAAATAATAGAGGAAGCGCCTTAGAAACGGTACTCATCCAACCTACATAGTCTATTGCGTGTCTAGTATAATATTCTAAAAGATAAGCAACAATAATGGTATCTTTAATTTCACGACCTATATTATTAAAAAAGTTAAACAATCTGTTCTTTGATATATATAATAATTAAAATTAATTAATTAAAATTTACCTTTGCAATGATAGATCGCTAATTCCATAACATTCGTTATTTCATACTTTTCAGTATCGTCATTTATAGTCTTCTTTTTTTTCCAAAATGTTTTTCTCGGTATATGTAATTTATTGGCTTTTTTATCGTTATCATCATTTCCAAATAATATAAATTTTATCAAATGATCACAATCACCAAGAATCAAATTTTTCATAACATTATGTCGGACATCTAGCAATTTAAAGTCGTCAGGCTTGTACTTGATAAATCTCCATATTATACGATTAATATATGCAACCATTTCCTCACACTTTTTAAATATTAAATAAATATTAATTCAGTTATTTTGCAAGAATATATATGAATTCGTTATAGTAAACACTTACGATATGTTTTTTGGTGTAATTTACAAGAAATTTCGTACGTTTATTGATAAATTCCAATGCTTTACATGCATGTCTAACTGCATTAACTTTTTCAATAATATCTTGCCGTCGAATTTCTTTTACCTTTCTTTCCACTTGATTTTTTCCATCCTTTCCCATTTCGATTATCGCTTCTCTATCTTTTTTACTTTCCATTCTTGGTTCTTCGTCCTTTTCCTTTTCCATTTTATTAATTTCAATATGATCATCATCTTTTTTTATTCCGAGTTCATCTTCACTCACGTCCTTTGAAACTCCTTCGTACCAATAAACTTTCAAGCAAAAATCGGTTAATTTAAAATCATTTAATTTATCATCATTCGATTCATATTCAAATTTTTCAATCTGTAATCTTGTTTTTTCACTTTCTTGATTTACCGGAATACCATTTGTCCATATATATTCAAGAAATGGTTCTCCTTTGTTAGGAAGTTTGTCCTTGCTTTTATTTTTATCGTCAAAATTGATTTGATGCCAAACTTGAATAGTAGATCTACCAACTATAAGTTGTAAAGTTTCTATCTCTGATCCATTTTTATTCTGATAAAGACAAAATGAATTTCTTTCATAATCACTCAATACCCATGGTTCTTTCATAATGAATGTTGGTTTGAAATTTGGATTTATGTTTTCATTATAATGTACAATAAGTCTTTCATTAGGCTCTATAACTTTTAATCGTTTTATATCTAAATCACTTAATCCTTTATTGTCTTCTGTTTCTTGTTGTTGTTTTAATAATTTGTCAAGCCTTTTAAGAATAGATTTAACATTTCCTTCATTATCAACTTGTAAAAGATTTCCCGAAGTTCTGGCTAAACGAGTACCTAAATTATCTATCGTAAGAAAATCATCTAATTCCATCATTGTTTCAATTTCTCCAACATTGTACATGTTCCAGATTATAAGCTTCAATTTTTTCTCTTCTGAGGCGCTGTTACCTATTACAAGTAGTTTCCTATCTCTTTCAATGAATTCTATTAAGTGAATTTTTTCAATCTCATCGAATTTCTTTGATATGGCCTCCAAACCGTTTTCCATAAAATACATCCTTAAATAAGCGTAATATATAATTTAGTTGATTGAATTCATATGAAATTGATTTTATGATAGAATTACTTACTTTACAGATTGAAGTCCCCGTGTAAAGCAGAGATGTAATTTGTTCTCGCTTATCGAAAAATTATTTCTGTTATATTTTCTTGCAAATTTATAATGACTATTTTCTATTCTTTTCGTAATTGTTTCTAATTTCATTTTTGCTAGATCGTAAACTTAATAAGAAAAATTAAAATGAACTGAAATTAATTTACTACTATATAATAATAAACATAAAATTTTTAAAATTTGATTATTACCTTCAAGTAATTGTACACTATCTTTATAGTGTTCAACCAAAAAATATTTATCATAAATACACGAACGAAGTGGGTTCATACAATCAAATGTTTTTGACAAATCTAATTCATCTCTGACACGTTTCGGATAATTAAGTTTCTTATAAAAATTAAAATCATCTTTACAATTAAAACTGTGTATACCATCAAAGTTCAATATTATGAATCTTCTTAACGCAAAATATTTATTTTCACTCTTTAAATTAGAAACTTCTGTATTTTCGTTGTTTTTGGATACTTCTACAAATCTACATAATCCTGAAACGCCATAAATATGATAGACAATAGTCTTAGTATCTTTATTAAAAACATAATTTCCTTTATCAATTTTTAGTTCAACGCGGTAGACGGTGGTAGTTCCTTTTCTTTTCTTTCTTCCTTCTGTTTTACTCTTCATATCCTCATCATCTATATTAGATACGGCAACAAAAATGAAGTATTTATTATCATTCTTCCTGCATACATTAGATATATCAAAAGACCATCTATCGCTCAATCTGGTTTCATTATATTCGTCACTATTTGAAGAATCAATGGCGTTATTATTAAAATTAATTATTTCATCTTCTTCTTGGTTGTTGACCTCATCGTTGCCCTCATTAAAAAATTTACAAATAGTAAAATCATCTTTTATTTCAAAATGTACAATCGTTTCGTTAATTTCATCGGATTCGTTATGATCATTGTTCTTAAGTGGACGACGATCAGTGTTCTTCAATATTCTAATGCGAAGGTTTGCTAGTTTTAAAAGAAAGAATTAAACGTTAAAATTGATCATTTTATAACAACAAATATGAAATAATGAAATTACCTGTATCGAATGTAGCGACAAATTTTCCATCTTGACAAATTTCGATTTGATAATCTTTCTTTTTTTCATAAAGGGTGATACCACTACCAGAACTTATTATGTTTCTACTCGATATTTTTTTGCTTTTAATCGATCTTGCATTTTCGTAACTAGTGATTGTTTCATTAAAAGTATTATCAACATCTTTAACACAACTTTTAACAACTATGACTTCTTGCTCATAATCTATTGAAGTCCTAGTTTCAGGGTTGTCTTTCACTTCGTCAATCATTTTTTTTTTTGTTTTATAATTTTTTGAGGTAAAGAAAAAAGAAAATTGAATAGGTGGATCTTATATTTAGTATTCATATAAATATATTTTTTTTTATGAAAATTTTTTTCCACGCATATTTGATCTTTGTTTTTCAAGTTTCCTCCTATTGCAGTAATAATGATTCTTTCCAAGTGATATTCAAAGTAGTATATGAATAAGATTTACATAGTTGTCAATGGTAATTGGCTTAGTCTATGTGACATAAAGTTCGTAGATATGCATATGTACTAACTTTACTAACTTTACATGATCTCAAAAGGAATTAATTACTTAATTTTGGAGTCCGTCCCCCGATTATTAAATTATTAATTTTCTCTAATGATCGATGAAACCATTGTACCATAAAACGGAATATGACATTTTTTACACAAAAATTTTCAAAATAAAAATTAATATATTCTATCATAATCTATTAACGTAAGAGAAAGCGAATTTTTTAATTGAATAGTAAAAGTAGACTTAATATTACAAATTAATTTTTTTCTCTTTTTGTGGTAAAAATGCCAAAAAAAATAATAATAATAATTTCTCTTTTTGTGGAAAAAAAAAAAAAAATTTTTTTTTAATAAGATAATAAGACCGGTATGTATAAGATGATCATGTAACACAGTGGTTGTGAAACTAATACTAAACTAATTCCAAAAAATTACTATAATGATTTTAGTTAAAATACGATTTTTCCACTTTGAAATATGGTCTTTCATTGCTTAAAAAAAATAGTTATTTTTAGTAAATAATCATTTATAATGCATAATAGAATTTTAATATTGTTCATTTTATAATTAAATGATTGATTATGTTTACCGGAGTTTTCATAATAACGAAATGCACCATTTAATATGTACTGCAATCGTTGATTGTAAACTGGTTTATAATGAATAATTTGGATCCTTAATTAGTTTTAGAATGGAAATAATGAATTTCAAATAGAAACCCGTATACAGTTATTAAAAAAGTTAGTATGCAAAAGATAAGCTTAATCATAAGCGTCACACTTGTATAATCAAATTTATTATATACATCAGAAACAGTAAAGTTACATATAATAATTATATTCAAATAAATTTCATTATCAAACGCGAAAACCTATTAAAAAAATCCAAATTGATTAGTATATAAATGAACCCACGCATATAAACTTACGCAGAATCAACTAGTGACAGAAAAAAAAATTTTAGTATGTAGCAAATATTTATAATGATGTCCAATAATTTTGATAAATAAATAATATACAAACCCCTATAAAAAATTTCATCCGTTATTTCTGTAAAAACTCCGTAAAAATGAGCCTTTCCCGGATTCATTCACGGAAATGTAAATAATTTGATAAATTCCGTGATATAAGGCTATTAATTCCGGAAATATGAGCCTTTTACGGAAAAAAGATGGAATATAAAAAATGGATCGGCTTTTTTTACAGGGAATAATATAACGGATTTTTATTCTGAATCACCCTGGTATAGTAAATAACTGAATATAAATACTTTTTAAATAATACAATCAATTAATTTCGATTGAAATTGAAACTAAATCAACCTGAAACCGTAAAAGGGTTAAGATTGATATTAGGACTATGTTCGTACTATAGAAAATCCTAGACCACTAACCAAATTAGTGAAGAAAGATGATAGATTTATATGGGTTTTTGTAAACCAACGTTTAATTAGTCACGTGAATAGATTTATTGAGTATATCTCGACTATCTCGTGCTTTGCGATAAAATATCGAAGATTTGAATTAACCGAAAATTGAAGAATATGGTTGGTTCAATAATAAGTCATGGTGAATATTTATTTCGAACTTCATAAAGAATTTCTTAAGAAAATATTTTTACACTATAATTTATGGCAAAGTGTTTTAAATGTCACGGGATAATACACGAAAAAGTCGAAAAAAACGCAAAATTTTAAGCGGCGGATTATTAAATATTAAAAATGATATATAATTAATAAAATGAATTGTTAATTACTATTAGTTATTTAGTTAGTTCCAGCCAGGGAAAGAAAACTCCAAATTTAGAAACATATGATATATAAAAATATATAACCACTAATTTAAATCTATCTATATAACTAAAAAAATACATGAAGTTTAGAGTAGCATGTATAAATAGTTTTGAATTGTGTAATATATTTTCTGCTTGCGCCTAATCTATTCCATGTTAGCGTAAGTTTTTTTTTGCTCCTTATTTTCTAGATTATTTAGGTTAATATCGGTAAGTTCAAGGTATGAATTCCGAATTGCAGATCATCAATATTGTTACCGAAATTAAGAAGGTTATATTTTTTTTATAGACTAAACCCATTTTTTTACGTAATTTTTTTTATAAATATTTTTTCCCGTTATGACTTTTTTTTGTTATTTGATTTTTTTTTATTTGATTTTTTTTTATAACACTTTTTTTGTTATTTTGATTTTTTTATTTAATTTTTTTTCTTAATTAATACGAATTTCACTCTACACTTAAACGTCAAATCTTTAATATATAAATAACTACATTATTGTAAATATAATTGGGAATTGCCTAGGCGATTGTCACCTGGGTTTTTTTTAAATATGTCACATGATGTACAATATATAAAGAGTAAATTTATTAATCGGCTGACGGCTGATTTTTTCAAACTTAGCTAATCTTTGATCGGCTAAAACTTCAAAAAAATTTTTTTTGCAAACATATTTATCCAAAATAATCTTATCTAATAAAATTTATTTGTAAATATTAAAATTTAAATCACACATTTACGATTTTAAAGAAAAAAATCACTGTATTTATTTTTTAATGAAGTGATACAAATAAAAGAAAAGATAAGTAAATTACAATGATCAAGAAAAAAGATGCTAATAAAAAATGAAATAACAATGGAGTAATAAGAAGTAATAGAAGATGAAAGGAAGTAAAAAAGAGTAATGAGAAGTGATAGGAAGCAAAAAGGAGAAATAGGACATGATGGAAGATGAAGAGGAGTAATAGGAAGATGAAGAAGAGTGATGGGAGACAAAAAGAAGTGATGGGAAGATGAAGAGGAGTGATGGGAGACGAAGAGGAGTAATAGGAAGATGGGGAGGAGTGATGGGAACGAAAAGGAGTCATGAGAAACAAAAAGAAATGATAGGAAATAAACAGGAAAGAAAAAGAAATAATGGAAAATGAAAAGATGTAATAATAAGAAGTAATAGGAGGTGAAAAATGATGAGAGATAAAAAATAAAAAAATGATCATGATAGGAGGTTGGGTAGCAAAAGATAATGATAGGAAACCAAGTAAAAAATAAACCATAAAGTAAAAAAAATGAAGTTAGTAAGAAACGAATTATAAGATAGAAACAAAATAAAAAAATAAATAAGAAATAAAAAACATACCTTTATTAATTGTACAACCGAAGAGAACTAAAAGATCTAAAAAAATGAAATAAAATTAGTGAAAACCGAAATATGAAACAGAAACAAAATAATAAAAATAAAAATAAAAAACGAAATGTAAAGTGAAAAACAACTGAACCTTAATTGCAGAACCGGAAGGACTAAAAGACCTAAAAATAATGAAATATTATTTATATATATATATATATATATATAATTTTTTTTGAAAAATTAGAAGAAAAAAAAAGGTTATGTATGTATTGAAAAGGTTATTAATATACTAATTGTGTTACGGATTGAATTTATTTGTTTCGCAAATATATATGCATTATATCTCTATTAAGTAGTAATACAATTACAAAATTTATGTGATAAATATGCAATCACCTAAGAAAAAAAAATATAATAAAATAAACAAATAATTTTACAAATAAGAAGAGGGGGTTTAATTTTTTTTAAAATATGCAGGGTCAAAATATAAAATGGTCGATTTATTCTATAATAAAATAAATGTTTTAAAATATGAAACGAAAGATTTTTCTTGGCATATAATAAATTATTTGAAATAATGACTGAAATTGTTTTATTAAAATAATCATAACGCGCAATGGTTTACTTTGGTACTTTGGTTTACTTTTTCATTTTGATATTATAAAAAGTACTGTAGATCATTACGCAGAAGCTACCTAAGCTACCTACTACCGAGTACTGAGTATTAAATAAATAATGTAACATGATATAAGCGGGTGAAATTCAAAATATTTATCTAAAAAATTCAAAAATTTATTATTTCTTTAACAAAAAAAATGACAAAAAAATGACGTCAATATTTTTTTTTTCCTATGAAAAAAAAGTCCGAGATTTTTAAAATGTTCAGGTGTTATCCGGAAAACTTTCAGAGTATGTGATGATTCATGTTTGTAAACGTTATGATATTCCGATAATATTCCGAATATTTTCTACGTTTCCTGACGTTTTTCCGAAACGCATGAACGCCATGTCTTTTTTTTTTGATCAATGAAAGATATATTTTTATTAAATATTGCTTTGTGAAACTAATTAAAAAATATAAGTTCTTAATTAATTATTTATATAATACAAAAATTACGTAAACATACCCCTAATTTTTTTAAGTAACACATTAGTAATAGCTTTTGTAATATTCTATTACGTGATATCATCGCGACATAAAAAAAAAATGTAATTATTATCGGAAAAATATTAAAATTTTAATGAGGAAAATAATATTGTTTTATGTTTCCGAGTACACTATCACTAACATTTGTCTATAAAAATTATCTTATCATTCAAATAAACTGACGATCAGGAGCTGCGGAGTAAAGGTTAAAATAAAATAAAAGCCATATTGCTATAATATTTATAATATACAACCTGATTTACTTTATAAATCTTATAAGCGGACCTTCAAAATTTTATGCAATATGCATGATCCAATATATCAGCATAGTGGACATGCTCATATCACCTTGCCGATCATTTGCTGATCACTAATTCCGGATTTTAAAAACTTATTGCAAAATCACAAATATTTTTCAAATAATGTGGCAAAAAAATAATGGAATCCAAGTAAAAACACTAAATTATTATATGACTTTAATTATATAATTATTAGCACAATTTTTAATATTATAAATATATTATTTGTATATGATAATTCACTAATTATTGCTGATCATCAGACAAAAATTAAAGTGCGAAAATGAATATGCGAGTGCGAAACTTAAGAATTTGCACAAATATTCTTTATATTATGTAGAATCTATAAAAAAAATAATGCAGTGATCTGATTCATAATGCAGGTTTTTTATTAGTAACATAATTAGTGAATAATTTCGTAAAATGAATAAATATATGCCAAATAATAATAAAAGCTAAAAAGTTTCTAACGAAATTTAATACACAATAAATTAAAACTAAATTTAAATTATTTGTGAAATTTAAGCATATATTATTATGTAAATTTTTTTAGCAACGGTATTTATATTATGTGATAATTGAATAAATGATCAGCAAATGATCAACAACAGTATTGTGATAAAATAGGGATGTCCGCTATGCTCAATATATCGAAGCTTATTTTTTCATCACATGATCACATGATCAATAATATCAATAATCATGAGTCATCTCTTACAGAAAAAAAAATTTTTTTGTTTGATCATGACGCGATTTTTGGCTCTGACTATAGCAAACTCGCAAACTCCGTGGGAAAAAAAATTTTTGTATGACAATTTTTTTATATAAAATACCTCTCCATCCGAAATTTTTTTTAAAAAAAATATCCTTTTTTCCCCCTCATTCTTATCATTTCCAGCATAGTAACCCATAAAAAAAAATAATGTTTCTTTTTTTTCAAAAAAAAGGAAAGAAAGCTCGAATGAAAACTTACTTTTTTTCCATAGTAACCCATCTTCTTCGTGTTTTCTTATCGTTTTTGGCGTTTCAAACACTACGCGTAGGATATTTTTCAAAAGTTTCTTTTTTATTTTTAACTTTATTTTGTTTATATATAAGAAACCTCACTCACACACTTTAATGCGGTAGTAGTAACCTATCTTCTTCATAGTTTTCTTATCTCCTTTTAGGCCCTTTTTTCATTTCGTCTCTCTTTAGGTATGTGGGTAGTGTGGGTTGGGAGTGCGGGTGGGTTGGGAGTGTGGGAGTGTGGGTTGGGAGTGGGTGTGGGTGTGGGTGTGGGAGTGTGGGTTGGGAGTGTGGGTTTGTGTTGTGGTGTTTCATTTTATTTTTTTTTTTCGTCATCTTTTTTTAGGTTTACCTTCTCTCTGTCTAGGACTTCTCTTTATTAGATCTCCTTTTAGGCCCTTTTTCTTTTCGTCTCTCTTTGGGTGAGTGTGGAGTGTGGGAGTGTGGGTTGGGAGTGCGGGTGGGTGTGGGAGTGTGGGTTGGGAGTGTGGAAGTGCGTGTGGGAGTGTGGGAGTGGGTGTGGGTTTGTGTATGTGGTGTTTCATTATATTTTTTTTCGTCATCTTTTTTTAGGTTTACCTTCTCTCTGTCTAGGTCTTCTCTTTATTAGATCTTCTTTTAGGCCCTTTTTCTTTTCATCTCTCTTTAGGTATGTGGGTAGTGTGGGTTGGGAGTGCGGGAGTGTGGGAGTGTGGGTTGGGAGTGCGGGAGTGTGGGAGTGTGGGTTGGGAGTGCGGGTGGGTGTGGGAGTGTGGGAGTGTGGAGTGTGGGAGTGTGGGTTGGGAGTGCGGGTGGGTGTGGGAGTGTGGGTAGGAGTGTGGGAGTGGGTTGTGTGGGAGTGTGGGTGTGTGGGTTGGGAGTGCGGGTGGGTGTGGGTTTGCGTGTGTGGTTTTTCATTTTATTTTTTTTTCGTCATCTTTTTTTAGGTTTACCTTCTCTCTGTCTAGGTCTTCTCTTTATTAGATCTTCTTTTAGGCCCTTTTTCTTTTCATCTCTCTTTAGGTATGTGGGTAGTGTGGGTTGGGAGTGCGGGAGTGTGGGAGTGTGGGTTGGGAGTGCGGGAGTGTGGGAGTGTGGGTTGGGAGTGCGGGTGGGTGTGGGTTTGCGTGTTTGGTTTTTCATTTTATTTTTTTTCGTCATCATTTTTTTAGGTTTATCTTCTCTCCATCTAGGTCTTCTCTTTCTTTCTTTACGTCTTCCTTTCATACAAATTCTGTATTGCCCGGTACCTTATATCACCGATCCACAAGATAAGCATAAACTGATTTATTATATTTTTCTTTCTTGAACATAAACTCTGACGGTATTTTTTAGTTTATAAGTACATGTAATTAATTTCACTATTTTGTCATCTTTTTTTTTTTGCTTTACCAACATAAAAATTTAATGTTTAAATATTTGATTTTATGTATTTGAAAATAACAATATGTTTTAATACTTTTAAATTTTAAATTGAACGTCAAATTTTGTAATTACTATTTATTAATTAATACTTATAAAAAATTTGAATGAGTAATTTTTTGGATGAAATTGGGACTTTGAAAATCTTTAATGTTTTCACTAAAAAAAAATCAATTAGAGTTAGTAAGAAACAAAGTGTAAGGATATAAGTTAGAAATAAAAATAAAAATAAAAAAAGAAAAATACCTCGAGACTGAGAAAACGAACCTTGAAAAAATGAGATTTGACAAACAAATAAATATGACAAATCTGCCGCATGATCGAAGACCCAGGCGATGTTTACCAATTCCCAATATAATTTATATCATTCTTATTATTTTGTTAACTAATTATTACCTATATTAAATTCCTAATTATAATTATAAACAAAAAACTGCTATATCCATCTTAGTATTACATTATAATACTAAATTTTTCTATTTAAACAATCTCATTGGTCCCGGTGCGGAGCAACGGGTAACTGCTAGTACATAACTGAAAAAAAAATGAACCGAGTATACGATAATAAATTAATTTTTTATAGCTTTCAATTGTTCAATTTTCTTATCAATATCGATATTATCATTAGCATTATCATTTTTTCGATCTTCAAGATTTTTTATCAAATTTTCGATATTATCATTTAAACTTTTCTTCATCATTTTGAACTTTTCAATTTCAATTTTAATATCATCATCATCATCATATTTCCAAATTGAAAATTTATCATAAACCTTATCTTTAAAAACGAATTCTGCAAAAGTGGATTTTTTTTCAACATCCTTAAAAATAGGTCCATCATTTTTCCTATCCTCATACCACGTTTCAAAATGTTCTGATCGCCTAATATAGTAAATATATTTTGGATCATAATCATGGGACGAAAAATAATAATGATGCAATGCTTCATAATTTGCAATTTGATTCGCTCTAAATCTTAATAAAGCTTGTCTACCTTTAGTAGCTGCTTCTTCGTACACACCACTAAAAATAAATAAATAATAACTTATTAAATCCTAAAATAAAATATTGAAGCAAAATTTGATAAAATGCCTCACCCCATAAAAGCGATCAACATATTTTGCAAAATAGTTATTAAAAGGATACTGCCGATAAAGGTAAACACTTCAACAGCCCAAAAATCAAATGTATCTCTTTGAACAAAATTCCCGTTAAGCCAATAATATGTAGCTACAATTGCTGTAGGAAAAAATGAAAATGGATTGTCATTCCAATCTGTAGGATCAAAATTAGCTTTCATTGAGACATTAAGTTCTTGGCCGTTTACGAGATTCGTAGCAGTTCCATTAAACGTTGAATCTTTAGTTTTGATGTTCTTTGGATCATAAAGCAGAATATACCTATATAATAAATGAATTTTTTTTTGTTATTTTACATTTAAAAAATAAATAAAATGAAATATTAAAAAACTTTTAAAGCAAGGTAATACATTATATGTGCAAATGAAACTATTACGACGACGTTAAATAAAATAAATGGAAATACGGCTTTGATAATTACTATAACATAGTAAATATAAATGGCGATATCTATCAAAAAAATATAATTATAACAAGTAGCCATCAATAATTGGTCACCATTTCCTTAAAGAAATTTAATGTATTGTATATAATATATATACTTGGTATTAAACGGAGATATGAAATCTAAAAAATTATAAAATTTATTAAATTATACTTAATACTTAATAATTAAATGCAAAATTGCAACACAAAATACTAACCATTTCAATCCAAAGAAAAAAAATTGAAAAAGATATTAACGCAATTAATTCAGAATCAACTGTTTCAACACTTTCAAAGCCATCAGAAAAGCGAAAACTTCTAAGCATTATTGACATTACAATCACGGGAAGTAAAATGGAAAATACATCAAAATAATTAAATATATCATTAAAATATTTTCTATGCCCGTGAAAGTATAACTCTATAAATTCAGTAATTAATAGATAAGCTGCTAAATAATAAAATATGAAAATTAATGCAACTAAAAAATTTCGAAATTTCCCGCTTATAACTTCATGACTCAAATATTCCCAACTAACAAATATATAACAAAAGGCAAAAACAAGAAATCGAAGAAAAAGGAAGAAAAAGAAATTTCTCGCTTGTGGCCAACGAAAATCAATAACCGCCTCGGTTGCTAGATTGTCATATATATCATCATTATTCTCGTATCGCACCATCCTAGAAAAAGGGCTTAATTTTTCTTTCTCGTTCCGTCCAATTTTATACCATCGTGGTATAAATAAGAACAAAAAAACATTTAAAGCAATTTTTATTCTAGAATTTTGTTCTATATTTTTATGTGAAATTATATCTCTGGTAAATCCAGGAAGAGGAACAACTCTTAACGCTAAAGGCGACTTTTCAAGATAATTATCAAAATCTTCTAAGAAATTGTACAATCTTTTAAAAGGTTTCACCAATTTTCCAATTCTATTATACCATATACTACACTCGTCGGATTGCAGATTATCTATTCTAAACGCCCTAAATTTAATGTTATGGTTACGTTTCGCTTGATATTTTATTGGAATTATATTATAAGAATCTTGTACTGAAAAGTAATCTTGATTTGCAAAACATTCTTTACGAAATATCTTTCTGGCATAATCATCTGTGATAAAAGTTGTATATATCATAAATCCTTTTGAAAAACAAATATTAGAATTGAAAAAAAAAGACGAACCGTAATTATATTTAAATAATAAAGGTAATGCCTTAGACATAGTACTCATCCAACCCCCACTATCCGTTGCATGTCTAGAATAATATTCCAAAAGATAAGCAACAATGACGGTATCTTTGATTTCACGGCCTAGATATAAAAAATAAGTTAATCAATCTGTTCATTGATGCATAGTAATGCTTAAAATTAATTAATAAATTTGCCTTTGCAATGATAAATGGCTAATTCCATAACATTCGTTATTTCATACTCCTCGGTATCGTCATTTATGGTCGGTTTTTTTTTCCAAAATGTTTCCCTCGGTATATGTAACTTATTGGCGTTTTTATCGTCATCATTGTTTTCAAATAATATAAATTTTATCAAATGATCACAATCACCAAGAATCAAATTTTTCATAACGTTACGTCGAACATCTAGTAACCTAAAATCATCAGGCTTGTACTTAATAAATCTCCATATTATATGATTAATATATACAACCATATCTTCATACTTTATTAAAAAAAAAAAAATATTAATCCAATTCTTTTTGTTAATAAAACATGTTGAATTTATGTTATTGTAAACACTTACGAGATGCTCTTTAGTGTAATTCACGAGAAATTTCTTACGTTTATTGATAAATTCCAATGCTTTACACGCATGCCTGATTGCATTAACTTTATCAATAATATCTTGTCGATGAATTACTTTTTCCTTTCTTTCTACTTTATTTTTTTCATCTTTTTCCATTTCGATTATCGCTTCTCTATCTTTTTTCCTTTCCATTCTCGGTTCTTCATCCTTTTCCTTTTCCATTTTATTAATTTCAATATCATCATCTTTTTTTATTTCGAGTTCATCTTCGCTCACGCCCTTTGAAACTCTTTCGTACCAATAAACTTTCAAACAAAAATCGGTTAAATTAAAGTCAACATTCGATCTATATTCAAATTTTTCAATCCGTAATCTTGTCTTTTCTCTTTCTTGATTTACCGGGATACCATTTGTCCATATGTATTCGAGAAAGGGTTTTCCTTTGTTAGGAAGTTCGTCCTTGCTTTTATTTTTATCGTCAGAATTAATCTGATGCCAAACTTGGATAGTTGATCTACCAACTATAAGTTGTAAAGTTTCTATCTCTGATCCATTTTTATTCTGATAAAGACAATATGAATTGCTTTTGTAATCTTTGTAATTACCTAGCACCCATGGTTCTATCTCAACAACCATTGGTTTGACACCTTTAAAGTAACTTAAATCAGGAGAAGGAGGAAGAGGAGATACTATCTTTCCAATCATTTTCGATTGTTTTTGTTTTAATAATCTATCGACCCTTTTAACAATTGACGTAACATCTCCTTTATCATCAATTTGTAAAAGATTTCCTGAAGTTCTTGTTAAACGGGTATAAATATTTTTTGTTGTAAGAAAATCATCTAATTCTATCGTTTCAGTTTCTACAACATTATACATATCCCAAATTATAAGTTTTAAATTTTCCTCATCTTCAGAGACGCCAATACCAATTACAATTAATTTCCTATCATTTTCAAAGAATTCTACTAAGTAAATTTCTTCAATACCATCAAATTTTTTATTGATAGCTTCCAAACCATTTTCCATAAAATATAAACTTAATAGAAAGTAAGCATAATAAATTTTAGTTAATTTGATACTTTTATACGAAATTTAACTCGTAAGACGCAAATTACTCACTTGATGGAATGAAATCCTCGTGTAAAGCAGAGTAGTTGTTTGTTCTTACTAATTGAGAAATTCTTCCTATTATAATTTCTTATAAGTTTATCCTGACTATTTTCAACTCTTTTTGTGATGGTTTCTAACCTCATTTTTGCTAGATCGTAAACTAAAGATAATTTAAAAATATAATTATTTATTATGCATAGTGTAACAAACCAAATTTATAAATTTTTTAGAGTATAATTACTACCTTCAAGTAAATGTACGTTATCTTTGTAATGTTCAATCAGAAAATATTTATCGTAAATACATGAGAAAAGTAGGTTCATGCAGTCAGATATTTCTGAAGAATCTAATGCCTCTAATTTACGTTTGATATGTTCTGGATAATTAAATTTTTTGTACAATTTAAAATTATCTTTATAATCAAAACTACGCATACCATCGAAATTCAATACTATGAATCTTAAAATATCGCTTTCTAAACTAAGGACTTCGTTGTTTCTGGACTCATGTACAAATCTACATATTCCTGAAATTCCATGAATTTTATAGATAATAGTATTCTTAGTATCTCTATCAGAAACATAATTTCCATTAATTAGTTCAATGCGGTAGATGACAATAGTTCGATTTCTTTCCTTTGCTTTTTTTATTGTATTCTTCATATTCTTCATATCTTCATCGATTATGCGAGATACGGCGACAAAAATGAAACATTTACGTTTACAGTCTTTTGTGTCATTTGTGTATACATTCGATATATCGATTGACCATCCAGATTTTTCATCATTATTTGATGTGATTTCTTTGCCTTCGTCATTACCGTCTATTTTAAATTGTATAATAGTTTCGTTAATTTTATCGGATGTACTCTGGTTATTGTCTTTATACGGGCTATTACTAATATTCTTCAATATTTTAATCTGAAGGTTTTCTAATTTTTTTTTTTAAAAAAAAAGGATTATTTTAATTATATATTGAAATTGTTTATCTTCTACAACAGCAAATATGAATTAATGAATTTACCTGTATCAAATGTGACAACAAATTTCCCATCCTGACATACTGCGATATGATAATTTTTCTTTTCATTAAAAGTAGTATCACTATCAGCAGAACTTAATACGGCTTTACTTATTTCGCTTTTAATCAATTTTGCATTTCCGTATTTCTTATACGTCTCAGAAGAGTAAACAGAATTTTTACGTTTAATAATTATGGCTTCTTGTTCACGGTCTATTGATTTCCTAGTATCAGAATAATTATTCACAACTAAATGACAAACATTTTCTTTTTCTTCATTAGACATTTCCTTTTTTTTTATGTTTTCGTGAATATAAAGTGCAAAAATTTGAGAGGGAATCCTTTTTTTTTTTGTAAAAAAATTTTTTTGAAAAATTTTTGTTTTGCAAGTGTTCTGGCATTGTAAGAAAACAAATTTGGTATTGTGTAATCGATATAACAGGAATGCGTAGTTGTTTTGGTCGGCAATAGCCTTGATGACAAATAGGTTTTCGCTAACCAGAAAAATTGTTTCCCAAGAATATTTAGTAAAAATGAAAAGTAGAGGGATGTGGCACATGGCACAGGATGATAAATATTTTATTATGATCAAAACGATTATATCCCCCTAATTAGGAAAGTAATTACAGATTCCCTTTTATAAACTCGTTAAAAGTGTAAGATAAAATAAAGTTATTAAATACTGCAACTCAATAAACTTTATGTCACATAGGCTAAACCAAATAATGCCTACAGAATGAATTGAATGAATTGATATGCCTCAGGCGTCAGATGTCCGCTGGATCACGTGCAATTACCATAAATGAGAGCAGGGTCGATGATTTTCTGCGGCAACAAAACATCAATGACAATGATCAATCCCATCTGCGCTAAAACTAAATTCTGCGTGCATACTGTGCATTAAAAAATACATTATTCTGCAACTTTTTGTTATAATATTTATGTATTTTGTATAATTCTGTGAAACTTTGTTATAATTTTTCAGTTATATATATGCGCAAAACATCTCACTATTTTAAACTACGATTAAAGTAAAGTATATTTAGTATATTTAAACTAGACAAAGACTCCATAGATAAATTTTGCCGATTATCATCTAAAATCGAATGATATTTAGAAAAACTTCTTTCTACACTATAATTATGTCTTAAAAAATACAAGTAAGAAGTTAACTTTTTCTAAAGGGATATCTGTTATAGTAAAAGCTTCAATCAAATCATGAATTATAGCTTTTTTTGATTCAGAAGAAGATAAAGTTGTATCAATTGTTTGTTGCTGCCAGTGTTTTTTATTTTCAAATAGCCGTTTTTTATTTTTGTGCGTTATAATATTAAGATGGTCATCAACTGTTGATTTTCGCATCCAGTCAATGGAATGATCGCAAAAATTACAATATAGAATTCCATTATCAACGAGAAATTCACCAGGAATTTCCTTTACTCTAGTATTGACAGTGTAGTGTTCCGTCCGTCTTCTTTTCGTCATCAAAAATGAAAAAAATTAGATTGATTATCATACACATATTAACCCCCCTTTTCATAACATTTCCGTGGCTGAAAATCATTTCTGCGGTTTCTGCGGCATTCTGTATTATGCAGAAAACCATATATTATATATATAAGACAATTAGAAAAAAGACTAATAAACATATTATCTAAATATTTATTCGTCATTCAGCATTAAAGCATATTGAAGAGAATTGATTATTGATATTAGACATCTAAAGTGATTTTCTTTTTAAATATTTTTTGCCAAAAAGTTTTCTTCAGTTGGGCTCAAATAGAACCCCAATCAATTGCTGAAAGTATAGTCATCCCGGTAGCTAGTCCTCCAAGCACCAGTCATTAAAGGAAGATTTTTCAGCTTTGATTCCTGTAAGCTCATTCTGGTTTCAACAGCGTTCATTTTGGTTTCTATAACCGTTACTGTCTTTTTCACATCTTTAACATCTTCTTTGAAGTCCTTCATATCTTTTTTGAAGTCGTTTATATCTTTTTTGAAATCCTTCATATTTTTTTTGATGTCCTTTATATCATTGTTCCGAATCATTTAATCATTTAATTGATTTAATTTGATCACATTATATGACGTGTATATATGAATTTATTCAAAAAACCTTAAGGATATACAGTCGACCCCCTATATAGTCACCCCCTGTATAATCACATCATATAAAATTCCCCTTTATAAGCACACCATATTTTGGCCCAATGTACTAATAAATATATTAGAAAAACCTCTTCTATAGTCACAACATATGACTTTTTTTATAATCACACCTTTTTTTTCGGTCCCGAGGGGTGTGACTATAAAGGGGTTGACTGTATATATAATTTTAGACTCTGAGCGTTCTTGAATGAAGGAATAAGAATTTCCTATCACAACTTCACTGCTGATCTTTAAGGCCGTCTAAACGTGGCATGGCGTTTGGGTTTCAATATATGGCTCCTGATCCACTCCATCTAATCTAAACCGGAAAACGTACTTTTTACATAATCTTTTTAGTTCTTTCATATTCTGGAAATTGTATTTAGCAGTTACATGGAATTCCGGAGATACACAACATATAATAAAAAAATTTTAAGGATTAAATTGATAATTCAGGCCAGATCTTAATAATTCTGACTATTTTCAAAAAAAAAAATTTGCTGGCTAGACTTAAATTATAATTCTGGCCAGCATTATATTTTGGCTCAATTTTGACTTATTATATAATGATTGTCACGTGACATATGATTATAATTAAATTTTTCTACACATAGTACCCGACATATACCTCGTACTCCAAGATTTTATGTATGAAAACCAAATGAAAAAAATGTTAATGAAGCGAGCTCTCAAGAATAGGGAGAATGTGAAAGAAGTCCATTCAAATTGTCTTGGCGTAGCTATAGTGCTATACAGTTACAATACAAAAATACAATACCATTACTGGAGAACGTAACACACAATTTCGACGACTCATGGAGAAACAGTATACTAAAGAGACTCTAGTTTCTCAGAAACAATATTACAAATCTTATTCACACCTTCGATTCGACGCCGTTCGTTCGCCGCAACAATTACAACGATGGAGCCACCTTACCAATGGTACTCCCAATCAAGAACGATAAACTTATAAAGTTAAACCGTTTATTCTTAATGAACTGGAACCGGGTCTTCCTAATCCCACGGTCTTCAAAGCCATACATCATCTTCCGTACAAGTACGTGGATACGTATCTTGCTTCGTGAAATGCACCACTGTTAGATCCGAATTACAAAAATATGAAACGTCGATAGAGAAATTGGGTCCAGCGTTTGAAGAACGGAATAAGAAAAAAAAACTGCCTCCTCTCCCTTCTGGTATGACTGGAGACCCGAAGAATTATTATCGTCAAACCTACAATATCAACTTGTTCGACTACAAAGTACGACGTCGGTTCGACATCAATTCTATCTCACATTACGGTTACGATCGTGCCATTGAACTTCACCAAATGTACCTTTGAAACGCTCGCTCACAAGTCATGGAAAATGTTACACCTTCAGCGAACGCGAAACCGCGTTTCATTATTTCACAAAAAATCGTAACATTATTAACGACCCAACATTTATTTCTGCAGGCCGTGAGCGATTGCTCATATACATCCGCAACAGAATCCATAGACACTGTTATTTACCTGCCGAAGCCGGCGCATGATTAAATAGAAACTTTAAAAACAACTATGGACCTTTTTTTTATAATATATCATCCTATACCTGACAGTACTATTTACGTATAGTGCCTTTCGGAGTAAAAGAAAAATATGGTTCATGATGCTTGGGCTTGAATTCTTATTTTTATTATTGATGTTCGCAGGAAGTGTGTTAATGTATACGGGTCCGGTCACACCTAATGGTCTTGGGGAAATAACAGCGTTACTTTGTAACGGGTTAGGTAGTTACTTCTATATATAGTATAGCCTATCTTTTAATTAGTATAGCGTCTATTACTTGTTTTGTATCTCGTCTATATTGATTATAAATAGTGTATTAATTTCGAAATTTAAATTCAAAAAAAAAAATGTATTATTGAAATTTAGCAAAGAAAATGACTTTATCTAAATTTTGAAATATAAAAATATAAAAACACAAAAATAATACAAAATTGAGAAATGATAAAGAAATATACTGACTAATACAGTAACTAAATAAACTACCAATTAACTAAATAAAATTAATATTTTATGGCCTTCAATATTTCAATTTTCTTATTAATTTCAATATTATTATTAACATCGTTATCACTTTTTTGATCTTCTAAATTTTTTATCAACTCATCAATATTATCATTCAAATTATTCTTATTACATTTTCGAACAAGATTTTTTATCAAATTATCAATATTATCATTTAAATCCTCAAGTTTCTTATCAATATCGATATTATCAGCATCGTTATCATTTTTTTGATCTTCAAAAATTTTTATCAAATTTTCGATATTATCATTTAAATTATTCTTCATTGTTTTAAACTTTCCAATTTCAATATTAATATCAACATTACCATTTTCCTTAATTTTTTGATCTTCAAAATAATTTATCAAATTATCGATATTATCATTTAAATAATTCTTCTTTATTTTGAACTCTTCAATTTCTTTCTTAATATCAATATCATCAATATCATCATATTTCTTATCATTTTTTTGATTAAAATATTTTATCAAATTTTCGATATTATTATTCAAACTCTTCTTCATTATGTTGAACTTTTTAATTTCACCTTCAAAATCAATATCATACTTCCAAAGTGAAAATTCATCATAATCTTTTTCTTCAAAAACAAATTTTGAAAAAGTGGATTTTTTTTCAAAATCACTAAAAATAGGACCATCGTCTTTTCTACTCTCATACCACGTTTCAAAATGCTTTGATCGACCAATATAATAAATATATTTTGGATCAGGTTTAATCTGTGGAAAATGAACTTGATTTAATGCTTCATAATTTGCAATTTGATTTGCTCTAAATCTTAATAATGCTTGTCTGCCTTTAGTAGTTGCTGTCTCGTACACACCACTAAAAATAAATATTAAGTTAAAAAAATAAATTTTATCAAATTCTAATAAATTAATATTGGTACAAGCCTTTACCTCATAAAAGCGATTAACATATTTTGTAAAATAGTTACTAAAAGGACACTGGCGATAAAGGTAAACACTTCAACAGCCCAAAAATCAAATGAGTCTCTCTGAACAAAATCACCGTTAAGCCAATAATATGCAGAAATTATTGATGTAGAAAAATATGAAAATGGATTATCATTCCGATCTGTAGAATTAAAATCAGCTTTCATTGTGACATTCATAATTTCTTGGCCATTTACGGGATTCGTAGCAGTTCCACTAAATGTTGAATCTTTAGTTTTAATGATCTCCGTATTAGGATCGTAAAGCAGAATAAACCTATGTATAAATAAATTTTTGTCATTTTAAATTTAAGATAAATAAAAATTTAAAATTATTAAAAAAATCTTAAAGGTAATAATACATTATATGTGCAAATGCAATTATCATGATGGCATTAAATAAAATAAATGGAAGTACGGTTTTGATAATTATTATAACATAGTAAATATAAATGGCGATATCTAACAAGAAAAAAAAAAAATATTAATAGTCAAATCACTTATTTCCGGAAAGAAAGTCAATTTATATATACTGTACTTGGTATTAAGCGGAGATACGAAATCTATGAAAATTACAAATTCTATAAATTATATTATTTTTGTTAATTTAAACGCAAATTGCAAAACAAAGATTAACTAACCACTTCAATCCAAAGAAAAAAAGCTGAAAAAGATATCATCACTATTAATCCAGTATCATTTCCGACATTTCCGAAGCCATTTGAAAAGTGAAAATCTCTAAACATCATTGATATTGCTATCACAGGAAATACAATTGAAAATATATCAAAAAAGTTATGTATATCACTCATATATTTTCTCCATTCATATTTTAATTGTAAAAGTTCAGTAATGAATAAATAAATTGCTAAATAATAATATATAACAATCAACATAAATAAAAAATTTGCATTTATAATAATGCTATGATCCACATATGCCCAACTGATTAATCCAAAACAAAGGACATAGAGAAGGAATCGAAGAAAGAGAGAGAAAAAGAAAGTTCTTGCTCTTTTCCAACGAAAGTCTATAATTGCTTCAGTTGCTGGATTGTCATAAATATCGTCATTGTTCTCATAATAAACTACTCTAGCGAAAGGGCTCAATTTATTCTTTTCCTCCCAACTAATGCTGTACCATCGTGGTATGAATAAGAACAAAAAAATATTCAAAAGAAAATTTCCTCCCTCTGGATTATTCTGTTGTGAAGCACGATTATTTATAGTAAATTCAGGAAGTGGGACTACTCGTAAAGCTAATGGTTGTTTTTCAAAATCTTTATTGATCCATTCTTCTAATTTTTTATATATTGTATTCGTAATAGATTTGTATGTTTCCCAAATCATACTGTGCAATTTAATTTTGTCAGAACGCAAATTGACTTCAAACGCTTTAAATTGAATTCCATGGCTACTATGCCTTTCTTGATATTTTACTGGAATAATAATATTATGTTTTTGTACTGAAAGGTAATTTTGATTTGCAAAACATTCTTTACGAAATAATTTTTTGACGTAATCATCTATATAAATAAAAAAATTACATATAAATATCGAATCCTTTCCGAATCTTAAAAAAGAATTAAAATAATGAACGAACCATAATTGTATTTAAATAATAGAGGGAGAGCCTTAGAAACGGTACTCATCCAACCCGCATAATCTGTTGCGTGTCTAGAATAATATTCCAAAAGGTAAGCAACAATAATGGTATCTTTAATTTCACGACCTAGATTATAAAAAATAATTAATTAATCTGCTTAATGATATAGTATATTGCTTAAAAATTAATTAATCAAAACTTACCTCTGCAATGATAGATTGCTAATTCCATAACGTTCGTTATTTCATACTCTTCGGTGTCGTCATTTATAATCTTTCTTTTTTTCCAAAATGTTTTCCTCGGTATATGTAAATTATTGATTTTTTCATCATTATTGTTGTCTCCAAATAATATAAATTTTATCAAATGATCACAATCACCAAGAATCAAATTTTTCATAACATTACGTCGAACATCTAGCAATCTAAAGTCATCAGGCTTGTATTTAATAAACCTCCATATTATTCGATTAATATATGCAACCATTTCCTCACACTTCGTTAAAAAAAAAGTAGGAAAATATATGTTAGTCCAGTTCTTTTTATAAAAAAATATATTGAATTCGTAAAGTAATATATAGTAAACACTCACGTGATGTTCTTTAGTGTAATTCACAAGAGATTTCGTACGTTTATTGATAAATTCCAATGCTTTGCACGCATATCTAACTGCATTAACTTTATCAATAATATCTTGCGGTTGAATAACTTTTTCCATTTTGGTTATCCCTTCTCTACCTTTTTTCTTTTCCGTTCTCAATTCTTTGTCCTTTTCCATTCTAATAATTTCAATATCATCATCTTTTATTTTGAGTTCATCTAGATCATCTTCACTCTCGTCCTTTGAAACTTTTTCATACCAATAAACTTTCAAACAAAAATCGTTTAATTTAAAGTCATTTAATTTACTATCTTTCGGTCCATATTCAAATTCTTCAATCTGTAATTTTGTCTTTTCTCTTTCTTGATTTACAGGAATACCATTTGTCCATATATATTCAAGAAATGGTTCTCCTTCGTTAGGAAGTTCGTCCTTGCTTTTATTTTTATCGTCAGAAGTGATTTGATGCCAAACTTGGATAGTAGATCTACCAACTATAAGTTGTAGAGTTTCTATCTCTGATCCATTTTTATTTTGATAAAGACAATAAGAATTTCTATCATAATCACCTAACACCCATGGTTCTTTCTCAACAACTATTGGTTTGAAATATGGATTTGTATTTTTATCATAATATATAGTATGCCTTTTATCTGGTTTTCCATTTGGTTTTTTACCAGGACTTTCAAGTAATTTATTTGCTGGACTTATAATTATATCCTTTTCCTTTTCTTCTTCAAGCTCTTTAAAGACCGATGAAACTTCTCCACTATCATCGATTTGTAAAATAATTCCATAAATTCTGGCTAAACGAGTAGTAAGATTATCTTTCTTAAGAAAATTGTCTAATTCTATCGGTGTTTCACTTTCTTCAAAATTATACATGTCCCAGATTATAAGCTTCAATTTTTTCTCTTCTGGGTCGCTGCTACCTATTACGAGTAATTTCTTACTATCTTGAATAAATTCTAATAAGTAGATTTTTTCAATACTTTTAAATTTCTTTGAGATGGCTTCCAAACCATTTTCCATAAAGTATAATCTTAAGGAAGTAAACATAATAAATTGGTTAATTTAGTAATTCTTTACGAAATTTAATTCGTGAGACGTGAGTTACTCACTTGACAGATTGAAGCCCTCGTGTAAAGCAGAGTAGTTGTTTGTTCTCACTGATTGAAAAATGATTTCTATTATATTTTCTTATGAGCTTTTCTTGACTATTTTCGATCCTTATTGTAATAGTTTCCAATTTCATTTTTTCTAGGTTGTAAACTAAAAAAAAATTTTAAATTAGTATATATAATCTTTTATTATATATAGTATGTAATAATAAATTTATATAAAATTTTAAAATTTAATTACTACCTTCAAGTAATTGTACGCTATCTTTGTAATTCTCAACAAGAAAATATTTATCATAAATATAAGATTGAAGTAGATTTATGTAATCAGATATTGTTGGAGAATCTAATGCCTTTAATTCATGTTTGATACATTGTGGATAATAAAATTGTTTGGATAATACAAAATTATCTTTACAATCAAAACTATGTATACCATCGAAATTCAATATTACGAATCTTCTTATAGTTCTTAAAGTAAAATATTCTTTGTTACTTTCTGAATTAAGAACTTTTTCGCTTTCAGACTCATTTATAAATCTACATATTCCCGAAATTCCCGAAATGTGATAGGTATTAGTTTTCATAGTATGTTTATAATTTTTATTTGTTTTTTCTAGTTCAAGGCGGTAGATCATTGTAGTTCCATTTCTTGTTTCTCCCGGTGTACTCGTCAGATCCTTATCGACTATACGAGATAAGGCGACATAAATGAAATATTTATTCATATCTTTTGTGTATAAATTCGATATATCGATAGACCATCCAAAATTTTCATCATTAGTCGAGGTGGTTTCTTTTCCATCATCACCGTCGTCCTCATCATGATTGTCATCGCCATCGACAATTATAGTGTGTTGTCGTTCTTGAGATATAGTGAAATCACGGCCTATTTTAAATTGTTCGATTATTTTGTAAATACTATCGGTGTTCTCCAACAACTTAATTTGAAGAGTTTCTAAATTAAAAAAAGATTAGCGTTGGAATTATTTAATTTATGCAACAGCAAAGATGAAATAATGAATTTACCGGTATCGAATGTAGCGACAAATTTCCCATTTTGACAAATTGCGATATGATACTTGTTATCATTAGTGGTACTACCATCAGAACTATTTGATCCATCTACATCACGATTATAGCTCAACTTGGTTTTATTTTTATTGCTTTTAATAGATTTTGCATTCATGTATTTTTTAAATGGTTCGGTAAAAGTGCCAACCTTTTCAACATCATGTTTAATAATTATGACTTCTTGTTCACTATCTATTGATTTCCTACTAGTATCAGGGTTATTTACAGGTAAATTGTTATCTTTTATTTCATTGGCCATTTTTTTTTTTATGATTCGTGAATCGTGAATATGAAATGGGAAAATTATTGAGTGGAAGTCTTTATATGTGAAATTATTATTATTACAATTATTTTAATTTTTTATTTTTATTTATTTATTTTTTTTTACTGTATAAAAATCCTTTCCTTTTTTATTATTGTAGGGAATAAATTTGGTATTTTAACAATGTAATCCTTTGAAATTACCTATTGACTTGTTAAATTAGGAAAATGATTGCACATTCACATTCCCTTTTATGAACTCATAATTACAGTTTATATAATGAATTGAATGACAACTGATTAGTCACGTATAATGATAAATGTAAATGGGAAATTTTAACTTTGAGAAAATTTGTTTTCCAAATGTTCTATTGTTGTCAAGCGTTGACCTATAAAGCGGGGCCAACATTAAACATAAAATTCGTGCCACAATGTCGCACATACCGTAATTACTTTTTGCCACAAAACACAATCTTGTTTAACAAATACTATAATTCATTCTATAACTATAATTGGTTTAGGCTATGTAAGTAATGTAACATAAAGTTCATTATAAATGGATAATAAGGAAATGTAATAATCGACTAACTACTTTGAGTATTTTCCTAATTTGGATCATCACTCTTGATTTATTATGGCGTGTAATGATTTGTGAATAATATGTAAATATTAAACTCTTACGCTAAAAATTATTAAAATTTTATTTAACTTGGAATAAGATGAGCTTCAAATAGTAAAGGTGAATTAATGTTGATCAAACAAAATGAACAATATCAGCGGATTTGCGTAATCACATGTTAGTAAATTAATTAGAGAACTGAGTTGTCCCATTTCTATAAAAGACATGTGATTAAGTAAATCCTCTGGTATAAAAAAAATAAAATAATTAATTTATCATTCATTCAGACAATAATTTATTTGCGTAAATATGCAATCTTTTTTTTTTTTTTTTTTTGAAAAAAAAAACTTTTTTTCAAAGGTCAAGGGGGGCATGCATCGACTGCATCGTTAGTTAATCGAAATATAGTTAGTAGCTTAGAAAACCATTGTGTTACATGATTATCTGGAAAACGTTATCAGTCATTTTGTAGATGATAACTGATTTACCTATGTATATCGAAGGCCACATGATTAGAGTAGCGTAAACCAGTTACCATAAACATGACCACTAATTTTAAAGTGATCAATAACATACGTGAAAAATGTCCAGTGCTTATATAGAACATATACAATAAAACTAATTTATTCGACATTAATATATTTAGGGGCTCATATTAAAAAATGTCCTTCGGATAATGAGAATATTTATTCTGAACATTTGTTATCATGTTGAAATAAACTAACTATTAAAAAATTTTCCAAATTTCAATTATCATTCAACTAAATGAAAATTAATTAATCCATCCATTTACGATAGTTACAAATTTTAAATTTTTTGAAGTAATTATGCATTTGCATCGTTAACATAAGGTTGCCAAGAGATTTGTGCTACCTTAAATGATTTTTTTATATACAGTATGTTTACCAAATTGTTGGGTCTTTTTGTGTAATAATCAATTTCCTTTTTCCAAAAAATCTCCTTTCTAAATGAGGATTATCTTACCACACCTAGTGATGGGATTCCCATGGAATTTGCAGGAATTTATCGGGATCTGTGCAAATTTTACTTAGTAATACTGTACAAATCTCATAAAATTTCGATAATGGTTAATTTAACCCCAATCCCTGACCACACCACCTCGCGTAGCACAAATATTAATAGTGTTATAGTGATCAGATCACAAAAAAATTAAAAGTCGCTGAAATAGATATGATATAAACAACGCGACCGCCGCCATCACGTGACCATGTGACAAAATCATCACTGAACGGCTGTAGATTTACCCCTAAATGACTGTTCATTTTTATATAAAAGTATTCAGTATCAGATGCTGACTAATTAATAAACTCTATTTTATTAAAATCATTTTTTTTTTTATAATATAAATTATTATTATTAATTACTAATTAATTAATAAATATTCATTTGATCGTAATGTAGTGCTGCGGATAAGGTTCACACTACATTTTTTACTCGTATTACGGATAGATGAACCATTATTTTTTTTTCATTTTGAATTACTAATCGACTCTTTTTCTTTATTGTTATTTTAGGTTCGGACAATGCTCTGTAATTTTTTTTTTTAATTTTTTTTATGTCAAACATTACTAATCGACCCGTCCTTTTTCTTTATTGCTATTTTAGATTCAGTCTTGAAGCTTCGGAATGGCAGAAATATGTTTTAACATTTCAAATTTTAAATTTTGTTAAGATTCAGAAATTCTCTCTTTTTTTAGACACGTTTAGAACGCGGATTTTGGTAGGAAAATGAATATGTTTTTTAATCTTATTTATTCAACAAAATGTTTCTAACATTTCATTCTTTTCTTTTTTTTATTTAGATGCATTACATTTGGTAGATTTTTTGTAGACGTGTCTGGAACATAGATTTTGGTGAGATTTGGAAATTTTATTTATATTAACGAAATGCTTTCTAACTTTTTATCATTTTCTTCTTTTTTAGTTGGGACGCTACTAGGAAATTGAAGGTTTTCTTGGTGAGAAATCGAAGATGTTTTTTTTTTAATTTTATTGATTTCAACGAATCTAACATTTTAACTTTTTCACTTTTAATCAGATCTGGAACGTGAGAATTCAGAAATTTTTCTTTTTTTTGGATCAGCTACTGGTTTGGATCTTTGACACTTAGAAGGGTATTAAGACATTTTTTTCAAAAAATCATTGTTTTTTTTTGGTTTTTTTTTTAGATGGCTTGCTTCTTATACGCGGATTTTGAAAGTTTTTTTGTTTTCTTTAATTCATTTATTTTAACGAACTGTTATTAATGGTTCTTTTTTTCTTTTGTAGATGTTTCTTTGGCCATTTGGACATTTGGTGCCCTTGACTTTGATCATTTGAATTTTATTTTGTAGGTCTTCTTAATTTCGGCTACTTGGATCAGACTGTAATTTTTGTTGCTCTCAATTTCAACTTCGATTTTATTTTGTAGGTCTTTCACTTTGACTTCTTGAAAATTCTTATAGAAACTTAACCAATTTCTTTATTTTGTAGGATTTAACTCTTGAATGTTGAAACCGGATTAAAGGTATATTGAATAAGGGAATGAGTGATGAAGAAAATATTAATTTTTTTATTATAGGAATTCAACTCTTGAACAACAAACTTCAACTTAAAGGTAGGTTGAATAGAAAGGTGTGATTTTATTTATTTATCAGAAATGTTTCATTGAATTTTTCTTTTTCATTTTTTGCAGATTGAAATGTAGACAATATTCTTTCAACTTGGATTTCAAATTGTTTAGTATTTTTAAAGTAGTTTAGTATTTAAAATAGTTTAATATTTTTAAATAAATTTTACAATAAATTTAACAATAATTTATGTTAAATATATATGTTAATAAATTAATTTTATGATAAATTTTATACTAATTATTGTACAATGTCCCTACAAGACCAATAACGAGTATTTTAACATGGTTTGTATATAATGTACTGTAATATTAATTTTACAATACATTTTAAAATTTAAGTTGTTAGCAAAGTAGTCTTAAACAGTCTGGCGGCGACGAAGTCGCCGCATATAAACCTACTAGTTAACTAATAAAAAAATGATGACAAAATTTTATTAGGTGCTTGTCACGTGATTAAATCGTTATTACGCGTTTAAATAAAAAAATAAAAAATGTTGGGGACTAATGGACTATAGTAAAGAAAAATAGAAACATCATAAGAAAAAGATAGACATATCAATAAAAAAACTAACTTCTATTAAACTCCACTATAACAAAAAAAATATACGTAAAAAATAATAAACTCGAAGGCGACCAGTGATGCTACAGGATAAAGCTTTGATGGTAAATTATTCCACTTTGTTATTAAACGAACGGTAACTCTTGCACCATCTCCAAATTTATTACAATAATTGTTTAGCCAAATTCTGGAATTACAACAATCACTATTGGTAGTAATCATAATTTAAACCTCCTGATCCACATACTCCGACATAAAAATATTATTACTCATGCTTTATAACGATAAACATCCATGATTACTTCTGATGGAATAATTCTCAATGCTACAATAATTTTTTCTAATATTACTCTTTAAATCAATATATTTAATCAAAGGTTCTAATATATCAGCAACTTTTTGACAATCGGTATTATTTTCTACTTGGATATACTCTACTTGTTCTAAAACTGGTAACCGTTTAAAAAGAGTTACGTCTGGAAACTAATTTTATATTATAAAATTTTTAAACTAATAAGTTAACCTCATTTCAGTTACGGCCATACACAGTGAAAAACACCAGAACCCGCTCGATCTCCAAAGTTATAGTAATGCATCATTAGATACTTTTTTTCCTGTTAAAATAGCACTATATCGGAGAAACTCGTATTCTGGAGTTGCAAAGGACTTGTTTTCTCTTGTGTGTAAGACAAGAGATATTGGAGAGCTTCAAGAGATAATCGATCAAATTCAATTACATTTATTGCTAATTCTTTCGACTATTAAGTTTATAAGAATATTATTTCCCATTAATAACCCTATAAAAAATTTCCTGAGTAAAATTCCGATAAATGATCATTTTTCTAGTTTTGATTCCAAAAAAAACTCCGATATGTGATCAATTTTCTAAAAAATTTTTTAGAGTAAGTAACATTTTCTTTTTTTCCACGACGTTTGTCAGTAATTCCGGTAAATAATGTTTTGTGCAGCTTTTTAGTATTGTAAAGCATCTTTAAAAATTCTTATAATAAACTCTTGGAGGTTTGGTAATAAGAAATAATCCGCGGCATTATTATCTGTTAAAGTTTCTTCTCTAACTGATCCTGTATAATCGTATTCCAATATAATTTTCATTTCAGAAGAATTAATCAATTATATTATTATCTGTTAAAGTTTCTTCTCTAACTGATCCTGTATAAGCGTATTCTAATATAACTTTCATTTCAGAAGAATTAATCAATTATATTATTATCTGTTAAAGTTTCTTCTCTAACTGATCCTGTATAAGCGTATTCTAATATAATTTCATTTCAGAAGAATTAAATGTTGGAAAACAAATTTGAGTTTCGTAACTTTCTTTCATTCCATTATAAAGTAGCCCAAAATTTTCTGGGAAAAATTCCGATAAATGATCATTTTTCTAGTTTTCATTCCAAAAAAACTCCGATATGTGATTAATTTTTTAAAAAAATTTTTATAGAGAATAATGATTTTTAAATCTTGATCGAGCGACATTTTTTTTAAAAAAAAGATAATTTGTAGGGTAGGTTTACATGGAACAATAAATATTTATTTATTTTGCACAAACATTCCGATGTATTACCAAATAAGTATTATTGGCACGATAAGTATTTAAACAACGCGTTTGTACTTCAAACACATTATATAATGATGACGTATGATACTGTACCACCATCTGTTTGAAGTCCTGAGGACACATTTACAGCTAGACTCTCTTTATGCAAGGTACGCACGCGTAATCCACAGTCATTTTTATTGTCGTGCTAACACGTTTTTTGTATTGCCACTCGTCCGCGCCGTGTACACTCTGTGTACGTTCTGTAATACGTTTAAATTTACTTTGTCGTCTGTGCTACTTACGATCCATCAGCGCTTCGGACATTCCAATGGTTCCCGTTCTCCTACACTTGTACATGTAATACAAATGCATATAATAATTACCTAAACTTCAAAGATATAAAAAGTTTTTCGGTAACTAATTTATGTTAACTAGTCTATATATTTGTATTTTTAACTTACTCTTTTACTACCGATACTTCCTTCTTTTTATTTGAACCTCTGTATACTCCTGCAAAAATATCACTGTCATCACCTTTGTTTTCTTTCATAATGGCTTCTTCTTCGTCCTTCTACTGATTCACTTCTTCATTCCTCTTTGAATTTTCATTATCTTGTTTCCTTTACCACATACTCCGTTTTATTATAAAATTTAAATATTTTAAGAAACTTTATTATTAAAAACAGCGGTTGTTTTTACATATTTAAAAATATTAAAAAGAATAATGTTTATTAAATATTAAAGAATAAGACTTCTTTCATTAAAATTTTAAATAAAATAAATAGTATAAAGTTCTACACTTCGTTCAGTCGTTTCAGACAATTAGCAAATCCAACTAATTTTATTTTATTAATTTTTTAAAAAAAATAAAAAAAAAAAGAGAATATAAAAATTAGTCATGATTTTATTTGAATCACTTGATTTAATATATTAATAATTTTATTATTTTAATTATAGTCAGCGCTCACTAAGGCACCGCAGCAGTAAGTGCAACTCCCGATCCATGGGTCTGATCATAAAGATGAAAAGAAAATTAAAAAAAAAATATTAGTAAAAAAAAAAAGTTAAACAGAAAAAAATCCACATTTTAAAATGGCAAAAAAAAAAATTTTTCTAAAATAACAAGTAAACATTAAACATAGCAGGGAGCTTTAAATAATATTGAATAGTAAAATTTTATTATAATTAGATCCTATAAAAACATTGGATACATTTTAATAAGTTATACAATTTTTTTCCTTAGAAATAACGTGTCTATATAGGGATACAGGAAAATGCACACAAAAACGCATGATTTGATCATGGAATTTACGCTGAATTTACATTGATTTGGTCACAGAATTTACATAATTTGAGCATAAAATTTACATGATTTGGTCAATGAATTTACTGCTTAAAATTACAATTATTTTATATTACGATTTTCTTTAAATAAGTTTCTTGTTACCTTCACCGATAGGTGTAAATTTGGTCTTTAAGAAATTTTATAATTCAATATTTTAGATTTGTTGTAATTGATTTGATCGGCTAATTTATTTCAATTCGTTTGCAGAATTGCAGTAGAAATTTTTCTTAATAATACAATATTTATCATCACGTTTAATTAGTCACGTGGAATATATTTTACGAAAAATTTATAGCGCAGCAATTGTGATAATACACGAAAAAAAAATTCAAAATTTTAAGGGTGGTATTACGACGGATTATTAAATATTCAAATGGAATAAGCCATTAAACACAATATAAATAAATATGTTAATAAAAAAATAAATAATCAATTATTAATTAGTTCCGGCAAGGAAACTCACGAAAAGAAAATTCCGCAGTTTGATCGTTCTAAAGTAAAAGCGCAGACATTCACTCATAAGTTACTATACTATTGCTAGCAAATAATAATTATAATATTTTGTTCTAATAACCTTATGAAATTTAAATTGCAAAAAAAAAATAAAAAGATTAAATTTAGCTACATAGAAAATACAGGATATATAATAATATATAAAATAAAAGACTAATGAAATATATAGTATTAATATTTTATAGCCCTCAATATTTCAATTTTCTTATCAATATCGATATTATCGTCATCATTATCATTTTTTCGAGCTTCAAAATTATTTATCAACTTTTCGATATTATTATTTAAATTCTTCTTATCAAGATTTTCTATCAATTTGTCGATATTATTATTTAAACTCTCCTTTGTTTCAATTACATTTTCATTTTTCTTAATTTTTTGATCTTCAAAATATAATAATTTTTCGATATCATAATTTAAGCTGTTGTTCATTGTTTTGAAATCTTCAATTTCTTTATTAATATCGATATCAATTGTTTTAAAATTTTCAATTTCTTTTTTAATATCGATATCTTCAATTTCTTTTTTAATATCGATATCATCATTTTTTCTATTGTTTTGATTTTCAAAATATTTTATCAAATTTGCGAAACTGTTCTTTATTGTTTCAAAACATTTTATCAAATTTGTGAATCTGTTGTTTATTGTTTCAAAACTGTTGTTCATTGTTTCGAAATTTTCAATATCGATATTGCCATTCTTATTTTTTTGATCTTCAAAATATTTTATCAAACCATCGATATTAACATTTAAACTCTTCTTCATTGTTTTGAACTCTTCGATTTTGACATCATCAATTTTCTTATCATTTCTTTGATCTTTAAAATATTCTATCGAATTATCGATATTATCATTTAACCTCTTGAACTTTTCGTCAATATTCTTATTTTCTTTAAAAAGTATTATCAACTTCTCGATATTATCAAATAAAATATTCTTTTTTGTTTTGAATTCTTTAATTTTATTATTAATATCCCCATTTTTATCACTTTTTTGATCAAAATATTTTATCAAATATTCGATATCATGATCTAACCTAATTTTTATTGTTTTGAACTCATTAATTTCATCAATATCAACATTTTCCTTATCATTTTTTTGATCCTCAAAATATATTATCAAATTATTGATATTATCATTTAAATCCTTCTTCATTGTTTTTAACTTTTCAATATCGTCATCATATTTCTCATCATGTTTTTGATCAAAAATTTTCGTTAAATTTTCTATATATTCATCTAAACTCTTCTTCATTATTTTGAACTTTTCAATTTCACGTTCAGAATCAATATCGATATTATATTTCCAAATTGAAAATTCATCATAATCCTTTTCTTCAAAAACAAATTTTGAAAAAGTGGATTTTTTTTCAAAATCACTAAAAATAGGACCATCGTCTTTTCTACTCTCATACCAAGTTTCAAAATGTTTTGATCGACCAATATAATAAATATATTTTGGATCAGATTTAATATGTGGATAATGAACTTGATTTAATGCTTCATAATTTGCAATTTGATTTGCTCTAAATCTTAATAATGCTTGTCTGCCTTTAGTAGTTGCTGTCTCGTACACACCACTAAAAATAAATATTAAGTTAAAAAAATAAAATTTATCAAATTCTAATAAATTAATATTGGTACAAGCCTTTACCTCATAAAAGCGATCAACATATTTTGTAAAATAGTTACTAAAAGGACACTGGCGATAAAGGTAAACACTTCAACAGCCCAAAAATCAAATGAGTCTCTCTGAACAAAATCACCGCTAAGCCAATAATATGCAGAAATTATTGATGTAGAAAAATATGCAAATGGATTATCATTCCGATCTGTAGGATCAAAATCAGCTTTCATTGTGACATTCATAAGTTCTTGGCCATTTACGGGATTCGTAGCAGTTCCACTAAATGTTGAATCTTTAGTTTTAATGATCTCCGTATTAGGATCGTAAAGCAGAATAAACCTATGTATAAATAAAATTTTAGTTATTTTATATTTATAATAAATAAAAATTTAAAATTATAAAAAAAATTTCAAAGGTATTACATTATATGTGCAAATGCAATTATCATGATGGCGTTAAATAAAATAAATGGAAATACGGTTTTGATGATTATTATAATATAGTAAATATAAATGGCGATATCTAACAAGAAAAAAAATAATGATAACAAATGGTAATTAATAGTCAATCACTTATTTCCGTAAAGAAAGTCAATTTATATATAATGTACTGTACTTGGTATTAAGCGGAGATACGAAATCTATAAAAATTATAAATTTATTAACAGTTAAAATTATATTTGTTAATTTAAACGCAAATTGCTGTACAAAAAACTAACCACTTCAATCCAAAGAAAAAAAGCTGAAAAAGATATCATCACTTTTAATTCAGAATCAATTGTTTCAACACTTCCGAAGCCATTTTCAAAGCGAAAATCTCTAACCATGTTTGATATTACTATCACAGGAAATATAATTGAAAATATATCAAAAAAGTTATATATATCACTAATATATCTTTTCCATTCATACATGAATTGTATAATTTCAGTAATGAGTAAATAAGTTGCTAAATAATAATATATAACAATCAATGTAAATAAAAAATTTACATTTATAATAATGCTATTGTCCAAATATGCCCAACTGATTAATCCAAAACAAAAGACATAGATAAGGAATCGAAGAAAGAGTGAGAAAAAGAAAGTTCTTGCTCTTTTCCAACGAAAGTCTATAATTGCTTCAGTTGCTGGATTGTCATAAATATCGTCATTGTTTTCATAATAAATTACTCTAGCGAAAGGGCTCAACTTATTCTTTTCTTTCCAACTAATGCTGTACCATCGTGGTATGAATAAGGACAAAAAAAGATTTAAAATAAAATAACCTCTCCCTGGTTTATTCTGTTGTGAAGCACGATTATTTATAGTAAATTCAGGAAGTGGAACTACTCGTAAAGCTAATGGTGGCTTTTCAACATCTTTATTGACCAAGTCTTCTAATTTTTCATATATTGTATTCGTAATAGATTTGTATGTTTCCCAAATCATACTGTACCATTTAATTTTGTTAGAAGGTAAATTGATTTCAAACGCTCTAAATTTAATTCCATGATGACTATTCCTTTCTTGATATTTTACTGGAATAATAATATTGTGTTTTTGTATTGAAAGGTAATTTTGATTTGCAAAGCATTCTTTACGAAACAATTTTCTGATATAATCATCTATAAATAAAAAAATTACATGTAAATATCGAATCCTTTCCAAATCTTAAAAGAATTAAAATAACAAACCATAATTGTATTTAAATAATAGAGGAAGCGTCTTAGAAACGGTACTCATCCAACCTGCATAATCTGTTGCATGTCTAGAATAATATTCCAAAAGGTAAGCAACAATAATGGTACCTTTAATTTCACGACCTAAATTGTAAAAATAAAAAAATAATTAATTAATCCGCTTAATGATATATAATGCTTAAAAATTATTAATTAATCAATACTTGCCTATACAATGATAGATTGCTAATTCCAAAACATTCTCTATTTCATGCTCTTTGGTGTCGTGAATTTTAATCTCCTTCTTTTTCCAAAATGTTTTTCTCGGTATATGTAATTTATTGGCTTTATTAACGTCATCATCATTTCCAAATAATATAAATTTTATCAAATGATCACAATCACCAAGAATCAAATTTTTCATAACATTGCGTTGAACATCTAGCAATCTAAAGTCATCAGGCTTGTATTTGATAAATCTCCATATTATACGATTAATATATGCAACCATTTCCTCACACTTCGTTAAAAAATAGTAGGAAAATATGTTAATCCAGTTTTTTGTTAAGAAATATATCGAATTCGTAAAATAAATAGTAAACACTTACGAGATGTTCTTTAGTGTAATTTACAAGATTTTTCTTGCGTTTATTGATAAATTCCAATGCTTTACACGCATGTCTAATTGCATCAGCTTTATCAGTATCAACTCGCCACCGAATTTCACGAGTTTCAGGAGGTTCACTTTTCATGTCTTCGCTTTTTTCTTTTTCTGTTTCTTCACTTATATGATCATTCTTTGTTGTTTCTTTAATATCTTTCTCATTTACCTCTTTTACATTCTCTTTATTTTCTTCTATGTAATTCCAATGAACTTTCAAATAAAAACCTAAAAATCTACCATTCACTACGTAGAGTTTTAACTTTTCAACGTGTAAACTTGTTTCTTTATTTTCTTTATCCTCTGGAATACCATTTGTCCATATGTATTCAAGAAATGGTTTTCCTTCGTTAGGAAGACTATCTTTGTTTTTATTACCATCTTGGATTTGATGCCAAATTTGAACAGTGGACCTGCCGACAATAAGTTGTAAAGTTTCTACTTCCGTCCCTTTTTTGTTATGATAAAGGCAATAAGAATTTCTTTCGTAATCTCTTAACACCCATGGTTCTTTGTCGGTAACTATTGGTTCGAAATTAACATTTTTCTCGTAATGTACAATGTGACTAATATCTGGTTGTCTATTTGATTTTTTACCATATTTTTTATGTAATTCATTTTCTGGACTTATAGCCATATTTAATGTTTCCTTTATATCCCTTTTCTCTTCTTCCTCTTTTTTTTTAACCTCTTTAAGGACTGATGAAACTTTTCCATCATTATCGATTTGGAAAATATTTCCTGAAGTTCTGGCTAGACGAGTAGCAAGAGTAGCAAGATTATCAAGATTATCTTTCTCAAGATCTTTCTTAAGAAAATCAAATTCCATCGTTGTTTCAAAATCTCTAAAATTATTGTACATGTCCCAGATTATGATTTTCAGTTTTTCCCCTTTTGAGCTACTACCTACTACAACTAGTTTTTTATCTTCTTCAATGAATTCTAATAAGTGAATTTTTTCAATTCCATCAAATTTCTTTGATGTGGCTTCCAAACCATTTTCCATAAAGTATAACCTTAAGAAATAAACATATTAAATTTTAGTTATTTGATACTTTTATACGAGGTTTAATGTGTAATAGACATGAATTACTCACTTGACAGATTGAAGCCCTCGTGTAAAGCAGAGTAATTGCTTGTTCTTACTGATCGAGAAATTATTTCTATTATACTTTCTTGTAAGTTTATCCTGACTATTTTCGACCCTTATTGTAATATTATCCAATTTCATTTTTCCTAGGTTGTAAACTAGAAAAATTAAAAAAATATATATATATAATTTTATTGTGTATAATGTAATGACAGATTTATAAATTTTAAAATATAATTATTACCTTCAAGTAATTGTACGTTATCTTTGTAATTTTCAACCAGAAAATATTTAGTATAAATACAAGATGAAATTAGGTTTATGCAATCAGATATTTCTGAAGAATCTAATGCCTTTAGTTCACGATCGATACATTGCGGATAACCAAATTTTTTATATAAACTAAAATTATCTTTACATTTAAAACTATATATACCACTGAAATTCAATATTATGAATCTTCTTAAAGTAAAACCTTCTTTGTTATTTTCTGAACTAGGAACTTCATTATTGCTTTTGGACACATGTATAAATTTACATATTCCTGAAATACCATAAATATGATGGAAATCAGTCTTACTAGTAAAACCATAATGATTTCCTTTTTTAATTTCTAGTCCAACGCGGTAGATGGTGGTCCTAGTTTCTTTTTTCCTCATATCCTCATCATCTATCTTTCTTTCTTCTGTTTTACTCTTCATATCCTCATCATTTATATTAGATACGGCAACAAAAATAAAGTACTTATTATCGTTCTTGCAAACATTAGATATGTCTAAAGACCATCTGTTACTCAATATGGTTTTTTTGACTTCGTCATTATTTGAAGAAACAACGTTGGTATATTCATCAATATTAATTATTTCATCTTTTTTTTGGTCGTTGCTTCCATCAAAACATTTACAAATAGTAAAATCATTTTTTATTTCAAAATGTATAATCATTTTGTTAATTTCATCGGATTCGTTATGATCAGTTTTCTCCAATATTTTAATCCGAAGGTTTGCTAATTCAAAAGAAAGAATTAACGTTAAAAATTTTTAATTTTGTAACAGCTAATATGAAATAATGAAATTACCTGCATCAAATGTAGCAACAAATCTCCCATCCTGACTTATTGCGATATGATAATCTTTCTTTTCATTAGTACCACTATCGGTGCTTGAGTCGTATGATTGCGAAACGTTTTTGCTTTTAATCGAACTTGCTTTCTTGTATTTATTATACGGTTTAGTAAAAGTGTCGCCAAGATTTTTATCTTCATGTTTAAAAATTATGACTTCTTGATCACGATCTATTGATTTCCTAGTATCAGGATTATCTACAAATAAATATCTAGTATAAATATTTTCATTAGCCATTTTCTTTTTTTTTGATTCGTGAATATAAATTGAGAAAAATTGAGGTGAGAGTCCTTATAAATACATATTTTATCTTTTTTTTCATCGAAAATTTTTTTTTTGTAGGGAACAAATTTGGTATTACAACATGTTAACTCGTTAAATTAGGAAAGTAAATGAAAGTAATTACATATTTGATATTCCCTTTATGAACATTATACCAGTTCACAAATTTTGTCATACCAATTACGATCTACAAAATAAATTGATATACTGTATATCTAAATGTTAAAGTTTGAAACACCATTTTATAACGAAACGATCGGTGTATAATATCATGTAAATATTAACGTTAAGCTTTTTAAGCTGAACATTACAGTATATTATAACCTGGAATAAAATGAGAATTTAGCTTCCATACTAGCTTACTAATTGAATAGTAAATTAATATTTGGTTAATTTATTTATTATTGTTTATTTACTTTTTTATTGAAAAGATTTTTTTCTGTTTTTCGTTTTAATTAACATATATAAGTTCATTCAATTCATTCTGTAGACAGTATTAGGTTTAGCTTATGTAACATAAAACTTGTGAGCCAGCATTATGCCTCATTATGTACTATCTTACAATGAATTCGTAAAAGGAAATATTTAATTACCTTCCTATTTAAAGTTTTGGATCACCATCTGATTGTGAACATTATGTTGTTTTACGCTAAATTCTATTATT
Organism: Rhizophagus irregularis; assembly: GCF_026210795.1. Taxonomy (NCBI): domain Eukaryota; kingdom Fungi; phylum Glomeromycota; class Glomeromycetes; order Glomerales; family Glomeraceae; genus Rhizophagus; species Rhizophagus irregularis. The sequence goes on along the minus strand of NC_089451.1, from coordinate 2,379,415 downwards.
CTATTAGCGTGAAATAAAATGAGAAAATTTATCTTCGGTTTTCGGATACAAATGATGCAAATTCATTCCAATTTGGAGTTATTATGTGCCAGGAACCAAACAAAATGAACAATAGATAAAATAAAGATAAATAATTTATTATTCATATTTTTTTTTCTCCATATGTTAGTATGTATTTACAATTTCTAAAATAAAATAAAATAAAATGAAAAGAAATTAATAAAAATGCAATATTTTTTTTTTTTTTTTTTGAAAAGATTTTTTTCAAGGACAAACCGTTGTGTTACATGATTATCTTTAAAAAAAAATTCTTGTTCCTTAAAAATAGTATCTCAATCGTTAGTTTAGAATTGAGAAAGAGAATATTTTTATTTCATGCATGCACGCCTTTATTGATTTATGAAACTGAAGGATACAAATAATTCAAAATAAGATTTCAATACATGCAAAGTATACTTATACGCTTTTCAAAACCACCAACTCAGAAGATTAATTCTTAGTATCCAATAATCCAAAATTCCAAATCGTTCCCCGTTTTTTACATTCTCCTTTACACCACATACCAGCCTTTATTCTTGCCTTTTGACCTATCCTATTTTCTTTATCATATATATTTTTTTCCGATTTAAGAATAAAGTTAAATAAAATTTCTTTTCCATTTTCGTCTTAACGTTAATGTTTCCCTTGGATTCCTTCATTATCCCTTCTGGTCTTGGATTTCTTGGGGATGACGTCATTTAAAGTTCTAAGAAAGTATAATTCTGGTCAGAATTATATTAATTACAAATGTCCAAAATGGAAATGTGTAACATTATCATGATCTGAACTCTACGTCATTTCTGGCAATGACTTGCTTTGAAAGATGTCATGTGATTCGAAAGAAACCAATCAACTTTCCTGTTCAATATCTTCAGCACCTAAATTCTTATATTCATATTAACTTGACTTTCATCCTAAATTCCAGAAGTTTAGTAATATTATTTTATCCATTTCATGTTATAATATATTCAATAATATTCAAAAAACATATTAATTCATAATGATTGTGATTAGTAAGTAGCTTTACGAGATAGCAACTTACCTGCGTGTAGAGACAATTTATTATTTTATTTATATAATAAAAATTCAAAGGTATATATTGAAGTGTATTCCACGAATACAATGAGTAATAATTTTTTCAAAATTTCATATCGAGATACGTGCGTTCGTCTTCTAGTTTATATTAGATATGATTGTTAAATCACGTTTAATTTTTATTGAATAAATTTTGATTGTATGATTTAATTATTATTATAACAAATTAAGAAGACGTAGTTTTTTTTTGAAATTTTAAATAATGTGATATTACTAGTGAAATTTCAGGATAATAATCTTCTCATAAAAAATATTTCATGGTTCGTCTACTGTCCTTCTTATATTATTTATATTATTTTGATTAGGTTGACTGCGGGCAAAGTATCGTTATTATTATATTGTTATTATTGTTATTGAACAATCACAACAATCACAATTTATTTTTTTTTTTATTTTTGAAATTCCGAAATTCCGAAGAATATGAAAACCCGTTTATTACAGATACTTATATCATTTTTTTTATTTTAAATGAATGTATTTTATTTCGTATTATATAAAAATAACAATAAACAATATCTGCTCGTAAGTATTGTGATCGAGACAGATAATCATGTGATTTACACGTAATCTGAGCTTCTGAGCTTATTGAGCTTATTAATCAGATTTGTTTTTCGCGTTTCAGGAAAATCTGAGTCATTCCAAATAAGTTATGAGTCATTCTGATTTATATAAAAGACCCTACTTCCTCTTTTCTTTTTTTTTGTCTTTTCTTTTTAGACTTCACTTTTTTTCGGTCTTTCTTTTTAGGACTTCTCCTTCTTTTTGTCTTTCATTTTCGGTTTTTTCTTTCTTTCGGTCTTACACTTTAAGACACCATCTTCTTTTTTTCTAGGTCTTTTTTTTGTCTAAAACTTCACTTTATTTTCGGTCTTTTAGGACCTCTCCCTCTTTTTTTTGGTCTTTCATTTTCGTCTTTTCTTTCTTTCGGTCTTCACTTTTTTTAAGACACCATCTTCTTTTATTCTAGGTCTTTTTTTTTGTCTTTTTAGGACTTTACGTTTTTTTCAGTCTTTCTTTTTAGAACTTCTCCCTCTTTTTTTTGGTCTTTCATTTTCGGTTTTCTTTCTTTCGGTCTTCACTTTTTTTAAGACACCATCTTCTTTTTTTCTAGATCTTTTTTTTTTGTCTTTTTAGGACTTTACGTTTTTTTCAGTCTTTCTTTTTTGGACTTCTCCCTCTTTTTTTTGGTCTTTCATTTTCGGTTTTCTTTCTTTCGGTCTTCACTTTTTTTAAGACACCATCTTCTTTTTTTCTAGATCTTTTTTTTTGTCTTTTTAGGACTTTACGTTTTTTTCAGTCTTTCTTTTTTGAACTTCTCCCTCTTTTTTTTGGTCTTTCATTTTCGGTTTTCTTTCTTTCGGTCTTCACTTTTTTTAAGACACCATCTTCTTTTTTTCTAGATCTTTTTTTTTGTCTTTTTAGGACTTTACGTTTTTTTCAGTCTTTCTTTTTTGGACTTCCCACTCTTTTTTTTAGTCTTTCATTTTCAGTTTTTTCTTTCTTTCGGTCTTCACCTTTTTTTACTGTCTTCTTTTTTCTTCTTAAGGTGCATTTGCGAAATCAATACTTGGGTTTCAAATTTCAATATTAAAGGTATGTTAAACCATTTCCCTCGTTTCTGGTGAAGGTGAACAAGTGGATGCAATGATCAAGGAAGTTACGGCAACCTTGTGAGTCTGGCAGGTCTATCTATGATAACTCTGTTAACTGACGGACCTGGCTGAGAGATACGGATCAGATCTTCTCAGTGTTGAGGTCTACTATTCCGCAATCAGGAATAGTTATGTGCCTTCCTCAACTTCTTTCATGCATTGATTTGTTCTCATTGAGGACTTTTGGATTCAGAGAACTGGAAGCACTTCGTGGCCACAGTTTTACTGTGAACGTCCTTCTCTGTTTTCAGAATTTCTGGATGATAACAAATCTTTGTGTGTCCAGGAGAGATGTCAGTGAAAGGACACAATAACCTAAAGCTGTGTTTTTGTAAGTTCTTTCAAACAGATACTTGTAGCTATACCTTTTATTGTGCAGTTTTCAGGAACGGACGGTGAAAATATCGACACTAATATATAGGAAGAAGATCCGAACTACTTCGTTATGTTACTCGATACTTTAGAGGGATACTGCCTCACGTCACCTACCAGATAGCGGGATGAAATTTTTGAGTACTTAGCAAAAGCTAACCATCCCTTCTAATTTATAGATGCTATATGTAAATCACGATGGGTCATATTAAGCCACATTAAAGACTTACGTGTTACAAGATTGAAATATGAAGAGACGATCATTTCTTCTGAAGTTTTTTTTGTGAATCTCCAAGATTGGCGTTACGAAGTTGTTACTTATGAAATTTGATTTAGCCAATCAAAATCCTTGTCGATCAACCAATGAAATAATAATGGGGGTTTATTATAAAATTGCATGAACGGTCCCATCAAACCAATAATATATAATTATACTTTTATTTATAATCTAATATACTAAATTTTAGTTAAAAATTTAAAAAACGATTTTGGTAGACCGCCAGTAGGATAAAATATTGGTTGTGTATGAAAATAGCACGTTAATTTTTTTTGAAAAAAATAAAATTAGAAATTATTCATGATCTTGAGTGGTATGCAATATTAAATGAGAACAGCCTATGAGGTGATATAACTATAATTTAAAGTCTCTGATACTTTTTGAAAAGAATTAAAAAGTTCAGTGGATATTAACTACGTGTTTAACGTAAGTATTTGATATATAATATATGCTTTATTTACAAATTTATCAATTTAAATACAAGTTAAGATAATAAATAAGTGACATTTAATATATACATTTGACACCACAATAGGAGTTGTCCCATTCACTAAAAAAAAGGTACAAAAGGGAATTTCAAGTTCAATATGTATTCGACTACTGCAAATTTAGATGAGAAGGAATTAAGTAATTATTATTATTAGTATATATACATAATACGACTCCGTAAGTCAATATATAATATGTAACTTACCATTGTTTTATCTTGAAATTTTCTTCTTAATCCTCTATTTTATAATTTTTTATGTAAAGTCTAGATTCTTTTTTAAAATCTCTTTTATGTTTTCTTGAATAAATTTCTTTCTTGTATCTTAATATTAAATAACGATTATAATATTGACGAACAGATGGATGTTCAAATTGACAAAATTTTCTTCTACAGTCAACCCCATTCCAACACATCCCATCAGGCATTTTCTTATGTTTAGGCTTATTTTTACATTTTCTTTTGAAATTTTTTGAAAATCTTGAAAATTTTTCTGGTAAATCATCATTAACCACCGCAACATCTGCAACTTTTGCAACCTTATTATCCACAAATTTCGTCAAAGTTTTCTTGAGCTCTTGAGATTTATGTTGTACTTCCTTTGAAATTCTTTCAAATTCCACTTCCTTTGAAGGTCTTTCAAATTCTACTTTTTTTAAAACTTTTTTATCTTTTTTTTTCTTTTCCTTTTTTTTACCTTTTTTATCTTTATCAATTTTTTTATTTTTTTGTTTAGGAAATCCGTTTATCAAATCGTTTAATTGACCAATTCTATTCTCAAATAGAAGAACTTCTTTTTTCTTGTTAATATTATCAATTCCTTGTTTGGAAATTTGTTTTGTCGAATCGTTTAATCGATTACTTGCATCATTAATTCTATTCTCAAATAAAAAAATTTCTTTTTTCTTGTTAATTTTATCAATTTTTTTATTTTCTTGTTTAGAAATTTGTTTTGTTGAATCGTTTAATTGATTACTTGCATCATTAATTCTATTCTCAAATAAAGAAATTTCTTTTTTCTTTTTAATTTTATCAATTTTTTTATTTTCTTGTTTAGAAATTTGTTTTGTTGAATCGTTTAATTGATTACTTGCATCATTAATTCTATTCTCAAATAAAGAAAGTTCTTTTTTCTTTTTAATTTTATCAACTTTTTTATTTTCTTGTTGAGAAATTTTGTTTAACAAATCATTTAATTGACTACTTGCATCATTAATTCTATTTTCAAATGGAGGAATTTCTTTTTTATTGTTAACATAAATTTTAATTTGTGCTGGAATTTTATTTGTATCAACGTAAATGTGTGTACCAGTTCTTTCTGCAATGGGTTTTATATTACGTCCTTCACGACCAATTAATTTACCAATTAAAATATTTTGAGGAATTGGAATAGATAAATTTTTTGTATATTCGGAGTTTTGCATTTTTTTTTTTTTAATGAAAGAGTTGAAAGTGTGAGAGAAAGAATATTTTTAAGATTTTTTTATAAAGAAATTAATTTCCATATTCGTAAACAAAACGCGTGTAACACCTCATGACCCCAAAAGCCTTTCGGCACAATAAATTAACCAGAAGTTCAAGCTTACGTCATGAGATCGTCAACAATTACTAGACATTTATTTAAATTTATATTTTAGAAGACCAAGGAGATATTTTATTTATTGTTATTACATTAAAAAAACAATTTAACATGAGAATATTTGGGAAGGCAAAAAAAGGGGGGAAGGAGTATGTTAAACGAAAACATTTGTTAAAGGCAGCCCTAATTCTATAACTAATCTTCTAATTTTTTATAATTGGATAAATTATACATATATGATAAAAAAAAATTTATAATTTTAAAAAAAATAATATATATATATAAATGAATAAATGAATAAAAAAAATATATATATACTGTATATATATATAAATGATAATTTGTATTTTGTATTTAATCGTAATATCTGTTTCGTGGCTAAATATTAATCGGAAAAATGACAAAAAAATATTTTAATTATCAAATAAAAAAAAAAATATTAACAAATTTATATATTGTTAAAATATCTTACTTGTCGTGAATTTGTTGCATACGAGGTTTCTTGATTAAAATTATTTCTTCTTTCCTTCGAATCAAAATCTCTCTGATTTCTTGGTGGTGTTCTTGGTGGTACATGTTGATGATTATCGTCATCCGAAAATCTAACTTTTTTTTCTTCTTTTTTTGTAAGATCTTCTACTAATTGCATCATTTGATAACTTGCTTCCTTAATCCTCTTGTCAGATGAATCATTTTCTACTTTAACTTGAATTTTAATTATTACTAGCTCTTCATTTTCTTTTTTGTCCACATGAATATTTGTACCAGTTCTCGTAGCAATGGGCTTTAGGTTACATCCTTTATGACCAATTAATTTACCAATATCAACAAGGTTGGTAGTTTCAATAGCGGTATAAACCTTAAAGGGGCTTTGGTTTTCCATCTTTGAGGAGAATATGTGAAATGATTTATTGTTTATTATTATTATTATTATTTTTAGGAAAAAATATTTTTTTTTGTTTGAACAATATGAACGCCAAGGGGGATTATTTATAACTTCGAAGCTATCATCAAATTTTCCTTTTTAACGAATAAAAGGAGTTTACAAACAAAAGCAAATTTTTTATTAAATATAAATTTTATTATATTTTTTCCTATTTTTTCAACAAGGACATTTTTTTTTTAACAAAAGCAATAAGTTTTCAATGACAGTTGAATAACAATAGCGATAAGATTTCAATGACGGTTGAATAACAAAAGTTCTATAAATAAACATAATTAATTACCTTTTATGCTTTCAAGAAGATAAATATTAATTCTCTTTCTGCGCATATAAAATAATGTTATTATATGTTTTACTTATAAGTGAACAAAAACCATAAAAAATAGGGATGATCGGACACTGTTTTCCGGATCATCGGACAATAACTTTTGAATTTTTTGTCTTTGTTTACCAAAACATAAGGATTATCATGCGTATCATACACGTGATAATCTCCTCATTTCGTTCTGCGTTAAAACATATTTAAACATCGTAACATCGGTCATACTTTTTTTTCATATTCAATATACAGTATCATTTAATAATTAATATACAGTATCATGATGATTTTACCATAACTTATTGTTGAATTTCAAATATTTTATGAAATAATTTGTTATTTCATTAATTTTATCATTATAAATTGACATCGTTATAATTCCAATTTGACTTATTGGATATGTTGATATATTTGAATCAGTTTTTTCAGCAATGGGTTTTAGGTTACGTCCTTCACGACAAATTAATTTTTTGGAGGAATAATGAATTATTTTTAATATACTCATTTCAAAAGAAAAAAATTAATAGTAATTTATACAATTTATTATTATAATTTTTTTTTCTAGTTTCTGAAATTTTAATATTTTAATAACAAAAAAAAAAACATTTCTAAATAATTTCACGCAAACATAAAATTTTCATTATTAAAAATGATATTTAAATGAAAATAATTTAACCTAACCTTAACCCTAACCTAATGAACAAATAAAATTGGTTCGTCTTTTCTCATTAAAATTATTATATATTATTTTTCTATTATGTAGTCAATATTTTTATTTTTATACTAGATAATGATATATATAATAAATTCTCTTTATTTTCAAAAAGATTTTAAAAGAGATATAATTATTAATTTATTATTAAGATTAAATTGTTTAATAAGAAAAAATTATGCTAGAAATTACTTCTTTAAATATGTTTTTTTATATATGGTTAAAATATAAGTAAACGTTACAAAATTTCTTTCAATATAAAATTTTTAACGTAGAATATTCATATATGTTTTATTAAAATAAAAAATTAAGTTTAAGAAATTAAATATTGTACATATATAGTATATACATTACATATATATTTACTTATTTATATACGTATTTTATTAAATATAAATTATCAAATTTGATATTACAATAATATGCTTTAATATGGTATCACCTGATTAATCTTAATCAAAATATTCAGAATTTTCCGACTAGAATTGTCAATTATTCTACGCAATTCATCACTTTACCTACATAAGACTCATAATTTACGTTTCCTAGTTTATAATAATTGGATAAGTTCTGATAAGTTACAAAGAAAAAGAATTACAAACTAAGAAGTTTAGAGGATACATATATTTAATAACTGGATAAGGAGAAAGATTATATATTCGTAGTTACACAGAAAATAAGATTGTGTCGACTAAGCACACAGATCATATCGTATGGCTCAAGCAACAATTGATTGATCGTGATTTTTGATCGGTTACACTAAAAATTTTAATTAACCGATTAACGTGAACCATGCGATAGCAAAAACTAATCACGTTGATTTTTATTTTTATTTTTTTAGTAATTTAGTTAAAATTTTTTTTTTCGTTATAAAATAAAAAATGTTAAAAGAAATTTTAAAATCATAATTTATTATTTATTCAGTTAATGATACATAATCTAATTGGATGACTAAAATCATAGATCAGCCAAAAATTTTGTAAAAATGTTGAGGACTATCATAATACAAAATTATTACGTCATATAAAAATATCAACTATATTGTGTACGGTATACCATACATACTGACCATACTGAATATGTATATATTATTATGATATTACTTAATTTATTTAATATTAATAATTATATTTACATTAATAACATTATTAAAATCATTATTAAAATTATTAAATTCACTAAAATACTGTGTATAGAATTTTTTAAAAATGGTTTTTATAATCAAAATCAATTTCAGAACAATCATGTTAACATGAATTTTATGTATGAAATATGTTTATGTAGATTTGTTATTTAAAAAATCAAATATAATCTTTAAAATAAATGTAAATTTGATTCACATTTTAAATTTGCGAAGCGAAGAATTTTTTTTCCACGTGGATAAAGTGAAAGAACTCAAACAGTTAGAAGCTCAAGGCTTCAGGAACACCTTTTAATATAAATACCAACTTGGGCGATTAAGTTGTATGATTTATATCTACATAAGGACGGGTATTCAATAAAGAGATTATTTGAAAAAAAAAATGAGATGAGTAAAATAATGAAAGGATAATTTATGAAGGAGTTTTAAATGTAATTGAATAACGAAAAAATGAAAGAGTTCAAAGTATTAATATGATGATCACAAATGACAATATGCATGAATAACAGCGGTATGATCAGCAGGTCGCATCATTTATTTTGTTTTATTGTAATCTTTTATTGAAAAGAAGAAAAGAAACAAATTGATGCTGATCATGTGACACAAAATAATTGCATGTACGAAAAAAAAAAATTTTTATTTCTCGTATTTTAAACTTTTTTAATATTACAAAAATAAAACATTTCAATACGAAAATTTGACTAATAATATGTAATTTTGTCAACTTTTTATTAAATGAAAAAATTTTATATAATCGGTCTTTAACCGATCCAACCCTAATTAGTTAAGGAGGTTTACCGTTTTAGATTATTTAAAAAAATTTTTTTTTTTGTTATTACTTTAATCGACTAGTGATCCAACCCTAATTAGTTAAAGAGGTTTACCGTTTTAGATTATTTAAAAATTTTTTTTTTGGCATTCAATAATGTATCTGAAGAAATCGAAATTTTTTTTTTTTAATAACAGATTGGTTTGTAAAAAGTTTCTGTTTGAACTTTGAATATGAAAGAATATTTTCATATTATTCATATAGGGATAGGATAGTACTATTATAAAAAATTATTTTAAAAATTACAATTTCTTTACGAAGAAAATAAAAAAAAAAAAATTTGTTTATACAGATGAGATTCGATTTCGGATTTATTTTTTATCACGGAGTGTTTCCATTTTAATATTTGTACTCACATCTCTTATGTAAAGCCTTCGCCTAATAATCATTAGTTGTTTATTTTGATTGGTTGAAGATTTTTAATTGAAAGAAACAAAAAAAATCCGGAATGTCCCAGAATTAATTTCAAATGGCGTAGTCCATTTGCCATCTGTCATTTGTCGTACTTTGTATAATTGTCACAACTGTCAAAATGTTCTTTCCCAAATATGGCCAAGCTAATAACATCCATGCAGCCTTTTTTTTCAATATCCGATCGAAGCTTCTTAATTTTATTTAAAATTCCGAAAATGTGACATGACGTATATTATTTTCTACTGACTCCAGTTTAGTCACATCAAAAAAGGTTGTTCAGAACATCATCGGAATTATCGGAATTATGGAAATTTTATTTATTGTAATACAAAAGTTTACACAAAGCTTAAACTTTTTAGGTATCCATAAGGGGGTTTTTTTGAACAATAGTTATAGTTAATATTATTAAATATTCATTTATGCATATCCGTAGTAAAGTAATTGATAAATATGGTAAGACTATCTTTTTTACCGTTCGACTTGGAATGAAATTGTGGCTAGAAATGCGCCACTCTCAAAAGCCGCAGTGACAAATGATATCATGAGTGTCAATCAATTACATATGAAGGATATAAAGATTTTCGACAAGTACTACCTTTGTCATCCGGAGTCTATCTAGGTATTTGTTGTTTTTGTAAGATGGACTGCGGAAGTTAAAGAAACTTATAAATTGAAGGAAAGAATTTCTTCACTTACAGATCATTCAAAAATTGATCATTCAATTTGATCGTTCAACTTGAATATTTTTTTATAAAAGAAAAAATATATATATATAAACATACAAACACACATATATACATCGCTTATCTCCACACTTTTTTTTAAAAAAATAAAATTTTGATTTGAAAACATAAAAAATAAAATATAAATATTAAATCATTAAAAAGTTAAAAAATTTCTAAAATTTTTTTTATAAAAAAAATTTTTATAACAATCAATTACCAATTTTTTTTATTCTTTTCTTTTTTTTTTAAATTAAATCAATCATGTCTAAAATTAATTACTCCCAAATTTTTCAACCTTTAACTAATTTATTTACTCAAGCACAATTGAATACAATTCTTTTGGCATATCTACCATCAAAATTAGAATTTTATTTGACTGGAATTATCGCGGTTGATATGTTTATAACTAGTGTTGTGGCATGCGCAATTTCCACTTCAATTCCTGCTTTGTTTCAATTTATTTCTGTTACAGGAACTCCATGGGGAAATAAAAAAACTATTACAATTCAAATTGAACATTGTACTCAAGGAAAATATGGTTACTCTTATACAAGTGTATTTTATGAAGCTTTATCTTGGTTAATTTCTCAACAAACAAAAAAATTAAATGATGGTTCATTTGTTATTCAACCTGTAAATTCGATCTATGATGATGATGATGATGAAGATGATTGCGCTCCTCCAAATTTTAATATTCTTCCAGAAAAAAATCAAAAAATTACAATTGAATATAAAGAAAAAAAATATGATGTTACATATCAAATTCCCGGACAAGATGATGATGATGATGATGGTATTGGTCGAAGATCAAAAAGTAAACAACAATTGAAACCTTCAATTTATTTAACAACCACTGAAGAATCAAATGAAGCAAGTGTTGATGCTATGAGTGAATTTTTAAATGAAATTGTAAGATCTTATTTAGAAATTCAGAAAAAATCAAAAGTACGTTCAAGGTATGAAAGATGTGAAGATTATTGGAATTTTGTTCAAACATTATCTTCTTCTCGTGGATTAGAAAGTGTTGCATTAGATGAATCACATGAAAAATTATTGAAAAAAGAATTGGAAACATTTGTGAATGATAAAAGTTTTTATGAAAGAATTGGAATGCCTTATAGACGTGGTATTTTATTATATGGTAAACCAGGAACTGGAAAAACTAGTTTAATAAATGCCATTTCTTCCCAATTATCTCGTGATATTTATTATTTAAATCTTAAAAATATTAAGGATGATACTGAATTAAGTGCTGCATTTAGTGATGTTCCAGGAAATCAAATTATTGTACTTGAAGATGTTGACACACAATCAAAAGTTCTTCATAGGCGTACAAATGATTCTGTTTCATCAAACTTCTCATTATCATCTTTAGTTGAATCTTCCGATAAAAAAGATGGTAAAACAGATGGTAAACCAGATGATAATAAAGCTAAAATTGATAAATTTGCTGATTTTAGTTTATCAACTTTTTTGGGATGTTTGGATGGTCATATTTTAGCTGAAGGAAATATAATTATCATGACAACAAATCATGTTGAACATCTTGATCCTGCTTGTATTCGTCCTGGTCGTATGGACGTGCAACTTAATCTTGGTTATTGCACTCACTATCAAATTAAAAAAATGTATAGGAGTGTCATTGAAAATCCTGAAGCTGAATTTCCTCAAGATATTCTTGAAAAAATTCCTGAAAAATTATTACCTCCTTGTGAAGTTATGATGACCATGATCTTATATCGCAGTGAAATTGATCTTATCCCACAAAAGATTTATGAATTAGTCGCAAAATACATTGACGTAAAATCTGAAGATGCAGCATCTTCTAATTTAACGGAAATGAATGAAACAAAATCGGAAGAAGTTAAGGATGAAAATAAGGATAAGAAAGAAGATGTTAAAAGTGAGAATGAGGAAGTTAAGGATGAAAATAAGGATAAAAAAGAGGATGTTAAAGATGAAATTAAGAAAGAGGATGTTAATAAAATTAAGGAGGGTGTTAAAGATGAAAATAAAGAAGAAAATAAAGAGGATAAGATAGGAGAAGAAATCATAAATGAGGCAAATATAAACAATTTAAATGAAGAAGATAGCGATAGTAATACAGATGTAGAATTAGAAGTTGAAAACGACAAGATAAAATATTTTGAAACAATAGAAACATTAACAGTCACACCGCAAATTGCATAAAAATTTATAGAAATATAATTTTGTAAATATATATTATTTAATAATAAAAAAAAAAATTAATCTATAAATTCTGAATACTGATTTTACTTTGACATATTTACAGTATTAATAAAAAAAAAGGTATATAAAGTATAAACATACAAAATATGGAAAATACGCAGGGGCACTGGAAATTATTATTTAAATACCGATCATTTATGATCACGTGATATCATGAACTTCATTTTTTTTTTTGAATAAACGCCTTATACTTACTATAGAACCTTTAAAGTTACGTCCTATGCGTATTTTTCCTGCTCTACAACTTTACACATCAGAATAAAAGGGTTTAGAATACTAATTTTGACTTTTACATATAACATAATATAGGAGGGTACGTTGCTACGCACATGCGTAATCATATATATATAAATTTTCAATGTTATAAAATAATTTTTTTTTTTAGTTCATGAAACAGAAATTTTTTCCAAAATCTTATTTTAAAAGCTGCACATGCTATACCCTTAAGAGGATTAGAATTGAAATACTTTCCTGATACGTGGTTGGAATTTAAATTTATTTTTATAGATTTAATCACTAACGTCTAAACATACTGTATAGTTTAATCTTTAGAATATATGTACATAAATTTAAAGAAATTTAATCGTTAGCGCTATTGAATTTTGATTCAAACTGGACATTCTTACAATTCAAACGCAACGAGTATGGATTTCAAAGATAAAATAGCGTCATCAGAACTTTCACTCAAAACAATTATTAATATTTTAGGTGAGAAATTATCCTCTAGACCCCGTAAAATCAATCCACCACTCCAAAGTAATTGTTACTGTGACAAATTCTCGTTGAAAAGTACAATATTTAAAATATAAATGGTTTTGGTACGAAATCTTGAAAATCATTTGAAAATCCTGACAAGTCAAAATCCCGACAAAATTATAACATTTAAACTAAATATTACATATTGCAACAAATTATTTTATTAGAACACACATCACAAAATTGTCGATATAATGACTTGTCGGGATTTTGGATTGCCAAGATTTTGGATTGTTAGTCATGCAAGTGACTGTCGAGATTTTGATCGGATACCGATTTGGATTTGTTGAAGCAACATACTGTTCTCATATGGGCGGATTTGGCTTGACATTCTGATCATCAAGTGAGCCAAATACGCCCATATGTGGATGCATCCCTCTAACTCTAGCTGATAATATTAAAGACAATAATGTAAAGTGTAACAAGCTATACGGAAAAGCGATCTTACCTCTGAAAATTATTATATCAATTAAACCTTGCTAATTTTAATCTCACAATAAAATTTATCTACAGCAAAGTTAACAACATGAGGCCATGAGCCGATAATTCCTCCCTATTTTACTGAAGTAGTTGAAGAAGGGAGATGGAGTTAACCCTTCAAATGAATGAAATAAAATGATATAAAAAAATTCTTAATTATCATTAAAATTTATAATTACATTGCATTATTTTATTAGATTCAGAGTGAACTTAAAATGTTTAAATAAAAATAAAGATTTCACAAATAACATAAATCTACATATTGTTCATCGATCATTATAAGTTACTACTCAAATGGTGATCCAAAACTTTAAATAGGAAAGTAATTAAATATTTCCTTTTACGAATTCATTAATAATGTAAGATAGTGGCATATTGTAATTTATGCTGGCTCAGTTACATCATATGCTAAATCTAATACCGTCTACAGAATGAATTGAATAAACTTATATATGTTAACTAAAACACCTGAAAAACAGAAAATATTTTTCACAATAGAAATGTAAATAAATAATAAAGAATAAATTAGCAAAAATTAATTCTATCTTTACTAGTATTCCAGGCTATAGTGAATCCGCTCAGTTGGCGCAACGCATATCATTTTAAATTTCCGCGCATGTGATTGAATTTAGATAGGCATAATGGCGCTTATATAATTTTATTTTATATATAAGAGCGCATATGACTTCATACTAGGTTGCGCACAAAACTTTTATGAATAATGTGCGCTCTGCGCGTTTAAAAATAATCTGAATTTCCAACACCGAATTGGTGACCCATTTAGATATATCAATTCATAAAATATGTCATTTACTTTCCTAATTAAGGAGTCATACCACATGAATCTTGACCCGTCACGGCATCACGTACGTGAAACTTGACCCACGTTATCGATTCTTAGGAGGGACATGTTATAATACCAAATTTGTTCTATACAATAATAGGATAAAGAAAAATTTTTTCTCGAAGAAGAAAAAAAATATGTATATATAAGGACTCCCACTTTAATTTTCTCATTTTATATTCACGAATCATAAAAAAAAAAGAAAATGGCTAATGAAGAAAAAGAAAATATTTCTGACAAATTATCTGATCGTGAACAAGAAGTCATAATTATTAAACATGATGATAAAAATGTTGGTGTCACTACGTTAAGCTATAATCGTGGTGTAGATGGGTCAAGCTCTGATAGTAGTACCACTAATGATAACAAGTATCATATCGCAATTTGTCAGGATGGGGAAATTTGTCGCTACATTCGATACCGGTAAATTCATTATTTCATCTTTGCTGTTGCATAAATTAAATAATTCCAACGCTAATCTTTTTTTAATTTAGAAACTCTTCAAATTAAGTTGTTGGAGAACGTCGATAGTATTTACAAAATGATTGAGCAATTTAAAATAGGCCGTGATTTCACTATATCTCAAGAACGACAACACACTATAATTGTCGATGGCGATGATGAAGGAAAAGAAACCACCTCGATTAATGATGAAAATTTTGGATGTTCTATCGATATATCGAATTTATACACAAAAGACGTGAATAAATATTTCATTTATGTCGCCTTATCTCGTATAGTTGATAAGGAACTGCTGACGAGTACACTGACTTCTAATCCAAAAAATAGTCAAATGACCAGGTCATTTGCAAATACTGCAATCCACCATATTGATTCATTTCAAAAGGAATCTGTACTAGTAAATATTAACTACATAAATAATCAACCAATCCGTATAGTGCCTTAATCCACATGATGTTCAACTTACTACATAGCCCACATACAGCCAACACAACTCACATAGCCCGCCACAACCTGTACACAACTCACACAGCCCACACCTATTTAATCAAGAAAAATCCTGTTTGAATATTAAAGCATAATAAATTTCTTTAATATTGTGATAAACTGATAATAACTTGCTTTTAAGTATAATGATTTATTGATAATAATTTATTTATTAATTATTTTAACTTTCCTATTAAATACATGCTTTGCCCTATCCAATAACTAATCTTTAAAAATATAAAATATAAAGTGTTTATTATATAAAATCATATTACAGTATATTTATTAAATTTTAAATATGAGTCATCCCATAAGTAATAATAAATGGATATGACTATATAAAAAATTTGATGCAAAATTAATCTTCTTTTATATTATGCAAATTTTGTAACATGTAATTGATTTTATGACACTTGGTGGCTGCACAGCCCTTTATAATGGCTTAGTTATTATCAAACACACCCACATCAGGCTGAAAATGAAAATAAACAAAAAAATATATTTTGTAATATTCTTGCTTTATAATAAAAAAACTATAAATATAAATATGATTTTTTTTACCATTCTTCTTTTCAAATTCTTCTCAGGTTTCATTGTTAAAATAAAATACAAATCTCTTAATATCCATTATGGGGCATCATTAAAAAAATATATAAATATACAAATATTTAACTTATAGAACATTATAATCAGCTAATACACAATTACACATTATATCCTGTAAAACATAATTGTAAATTAATCATAGATGGAATCTTTATACAACCAATATTTTAAATATATTGCTAGTGACTTGACTAAAATTAGTTGAATAATATTATTGAAGTAATCACAACTAATAAACTGATGAGGACATTATATGCTTTACCCTATCCAATAACTAATATTTAAAAATATAAATAAAATATAAAGCGTTTATTCTATAAAATCATATTACAGGATATTTCTTAAATTTTAAATCATAAGTATGCACTAAATTATTATATGATAATAAATGGATATGACATTATAAAAAATTTGATGCAAAATTAGATTTTATGACATGTTAGTACAAATACCAGTCAACTTTATGGATTTATTACAAGTGGCTACACAGTCCTTCATACCACTAATGGCTTAGTTATTATCAAACACATCAAGCTGAAAATGAAGAATAAACAAACAAACAAATATATGACAATACTTGCTTTATAATAAAAAAATCTATAAATAATTAATCACTATTCTTAAATGAATATTTTCATAATAACAATCACTATTAAAACAAGTTATTAAAGAAAATATTTTAAATATATTGCTAGAAACTTACTAAAATTAATTGAATAATATTATTGAAGTAATCACAACTTGATAACTGTTGAACTGCTAATAAACCAATGAGGAAATATTGACTAAAGAAGCAACTAAATGATATTTACTACTTTTCTCTTTTTAATATGACCTGTCATCATTTCAAACCCTCCAACAAGCCTGTTTCAAGGCTTTGAAGGCTGCTTGCAAATCAAAGGTCCGTCAACTAGAAGGTGGATATCGTACGCAGAGTTCTAGACCATTCAGAATATTACTATATTAGAATACTATTAGATAACCTATAAAAATAGAAATTGCAAGTTACTTACAGCATACAAACATTACTTGCAAAGAAAGCATGCATTTATATATTTATATTCCATTTAGCAATATTTGTACTTAAAATTGAAAAGTATTAAGTAGAACAACATTGTGGAAAATGAATAAAAATACTATATAAGAGGACTGGGAGGTGGATTATAATGCACCACTTATTATTTGTAAAAGCTTTAGTGATTTTCCAATAACCAACTATTGTGGTCCTGATTTTATATATACTGTATATATTTCTGCAAAGTTATAATTCAGTTTTCATATTCCGGCCTATAAAGAATTTAATATAATTTTTCTGCTATTTTCAATTACAGCTTTCCATTAAAACAAAATCAGCTTTTAAATTTCTTAATTATTAGTATATAAGACTTCATTTAACCGGATGGAAAAGTATCAAACTAATGCAAAATGGTGCAGTGAAATGTTATTTTAAAGCAGATTTCTTGTAAAACTTGAGAATTTTTACTATGAAATATATAAGAGAAAATCCTTTAGCAAGAAAATAGTTTTAATTTTTTATCTAAAGATAAAAAATTAAGATGATATACTATTTAAGCAACTATCTGAGAAATAGAATTTATTAATTTAAAAGCTTTATAAATATTTTAGCAATTAACCAAAATAAAAATTTTAAAATTATGAAAACAACGGATACTCTATTCAAATAATTTTTTTATCAATAGAAATTTAGCTTTATAAATGTGCACAGGATGATATTAATTCATTCCAAGCAGCGACAACTAAATGGGGAATAGAAAGTGAAGGAATTTATGAATGGAACGTTATTGTTGAGAAAACTAATGATAATATTTGTATTGGATTTGGTAGAGTAAATACTTTACTAATAGCACACAATATAAGACAATTACTAATTGTTTGAATTTGTTTATATACCATTTTCTTTAAACAAAAAGAGAAAAATGGAAGAATACCAAAGATTGTTTTTCTTTATATCCATAATCAGAAAATATTTTTATCTATAGTAGTACAATATAAGTGTTAATAATCCATGAAAATTTGCAGATATATACCTTATGCACCAATTTCTAACTTGAATAAATCAGGTGATCAAAAAAAAAGTTACCAATCGGGAGGTATCTGATTGGCCAGCATATATATACATGTATCATCCATCCAAAATATGGAATCTTCAGAAAAGTGATATGTCTCGAGAAAAGTTTAACCTGTCTAGCAAAAACTATTACAGTCAGAAAGAAAATCACCAGCAGGTATATGTTTGGCACATCAGTTCATTGTGGACCGGGGTTGAAGAACAATTATGCAATCAGAAGGAGAAAGAAAAGTATGAAGATATTGAAAAATTGTCTGTGTTTTGTTTTAACAGAAAACAAATTAAAGATTTACAGACATCATTTGGGAAATTGCATAGAGTTGGGTATGTTGGGAGATGCTAAGTGGACAGAAGAAGAAAACTCAATGAAATCGTGTAATTATGTATATGCGATCATAAAAGTACAGAACAAGGAAATACTGCTAAGCCCGTGTATTTTATGCCAGAAGCTAGCGGACTGGTTGGATCAAAAGGGTTGGGCGGTAGTTTGCTCATGATAGTTGATACATTTGTTAGTGAATCTGTCCGCTGTAATATTGCATCCTCTATTAGGTATGATCTAGACATTAATGGCGCAGATCCAGAAAGGCTTGACAATTTTTATGAATGT
The DNA here is from genome assembly GCF_026210795.1 of Rhizophagus irregularis. Classification (NCBI taxonomy): domain Eukaryota; kingdom Fungi; phylum Glomeromycota; class Glomeromycetes; order Glomerales; family Glomeraceae; genus Rhizophagus; species Rhizophagus irregularis. Next base: position 2,360,248 of record NC_089451.1, on the reverse strand, counting down.
GTTGTGGAATTTGGTTTTGACCATATTATTGTAATTGGAGAGATAGTATATGGAATGCTATTTCTAGATTGCTATAGATGAGTTTTTCAATGGGAAGCAATGCAACAGGTATTGTACCCATTAGGGAACTCATTAGAGGATGTAAAATCAAGACTGAAACAGAAAAATCAAGTAATATGGATTGCAGAAGATGGTGTTGTGTATGAGGAACCTAGTGATATGTATGCCTACAAGCATTATTATAATGAGAGTGAAGATATGTTATAATTTTTTTATTAACTTTCTTAGATTTTTTAAACCCAAGCGATATAAGTGATACAAGTGATTCAAGTGATGTAAGTGTTATAACTGATGCTAAAGACTTAAAGAAAAAGAAAAAGAAAAAGATAAGATAATGGACATGATAATTGCTAAATATAAAAATTTAATAATCATATTTAAAAAGAATAGATGATTCTGCATTAATTCCAATAGAAGCAATTGATGTACAGTATATTGTGCTTACTTTGTAAATTATCACTTATTTGAATAAATTATTTTAAAATTTATTGTAATATATTTGTACAAATTATCATTCGCACATTATTTTGTATTAGTTTATTGCGCTTTTCAAAATTGTGCTGCCCCTACAGGTCATTTATTAAAAAAATTATTAGATTAAAGGGCACAGAATTCTGAAAACTGCGATATATCAAAAATAGCATGTATATTAAAATATTTTTACATATAAACTTGTAAAAGAAAACCTGCATTTTTGCACAAAATTTATATAATACAAATTTTTATATAATAATTTGGACAATATTGGAATATTTGTACTTTAATATGTAATATTTAACTCCTTAAAATTTAGTGTATAAAAAAATTTTTTTAACAATTTCTTGTTTCTTAATTATTAATGTTATAATGCATTCTTCATGTTTTTAAATACATTAATTCTTCTTATTTATGCTGTCTTTATTTACCGTTATCATAGCTGTGGTCACGATATGAAATCTCAATTAGCTTTAGGTTCGCCAAATATTAAAGAATTTAAAGTTTCAAACCAATCGGCATTAACGATAAAACTTGTTAAATGTCCTTGATACTGTATATTTTATTTCATTTACATCACAATTTTTAATTCTTTAAATAATGAAACTAGAATAATTCACATCAATTAGAGAATATATCCGTTATCCTTTAAAAAACGGATATCTGCAGATATTCGGATATCCGGATTGAACAATATTATCAGCATGAATCATCACATGATTTCGTAAGGATGAACACCGACTAATACTTTTTCGCAATGTGAGCGTAAAATTTTTACGGATACAAAATTTTGGATATCCGGATTGCTTGCAGTGGAAATCATAGCAATCATGGTATAGAAACGAATATCATCTTAGCTGTAACTGTTCAGGCAATAAATTCAAGTTCGCAATTGTAGCATAAATGTCATGTATTGGGTGGCCAATGGCCACTTTCTTTGATTTATTTTTGTATTAATAAAATTTTCAGCAACAAGTTCCGCGTGTTTATTTTAAATGTATGTAACGACCGATCACAATAAACTTTTCTAAATTGTAAGATTATATATATCTGATTCTTTTATTACTATTTGTAATAAAAGTGATATTTATAATAAATGAAAATATAAAAGTTAGAAATAATTAAATTAGTTATAAAATTTTAAAATTAATTACATAATAATTCTGTTATTATTAATTCAATAGCAAGTTGATTTAAATAAAGTAAATTAAAACAAATAGCCAATTGCATTATGCGCCATGGTAATAAAGAAATGTGTGTTACCAATTAAAAAAAAATATACGAGTACATATCACTTGATGATATTAAGAAAATTGAAGAATTGCTTAATCATAATACTTTAAAACTAAAATACTACTTTATCGAATTCACCGTAATTTTTTAACTTTGACCAACAAACGTATTATAGAAAATGTACTTACATTTTGGCTAGTATTATGTATGATAATTCTGGCCAAATAACATAATATTGGCCAAAATTAACAAATCACGTGGCATAAAATTTAATGTTGCCACTCATCCTTTACGCACTAATTCTTCCCTTTTTCTTAGTCTCTTATACTAACCATTACTAATACTGTTGCAAAAAGATCCAAATACAGTACTTTTTAACCACCCCTGCATGAATATTATGTGTTGCAATCTACAAAATCGATAAACATAATTGTGTAAAATGAGTATCGTACATTTTAACCATTTTGAATTATTGTTTTTGTTTCAATTAATATTTGTTTTGGTTCAACGAACTCAGCCCTAGTTCATTGTATTATCTTTTTTTGTACGTTACTTTTCGGGTAAATATTTATGCAAATAATTTTTTTGGAAAATATTGTATCTGTTGAACAGGGAATAAAATTACTGATTTTGGATTTTTCAATAAAAAAATTTAATATTAACAATTATTAGATAATGAAAAAAACTTTGTTTTGCAAAAAAACTGAAAATATACATTACTTCTTGCTATTCCTTCTTCGCTTTCATTCGACTTCCCGAATTAAACGAATTAAAATATTTGATAAATGTCTTTTAACAAAAAACATGAAAACCCACACAATGAGACCAACGTTGATAATGACCAAGATCGTCATGATAATAGATTTAAGAATATAATTAAAGATATGATTAAAAAAATACGAATTACAAACTTATTTAATAATAAAGAGAACTCAAGCTACAAGAGTGACAATACTAATGATGATACTATTAAGAAGGAAGATTATCGAATTGCAATTTTTCAAGATGGAAAATTTGCCGTTACATTTGATACGGGTAAATAATTATTTGGAATATTTTAAATATACGATATATTGATAAAAAATTTATTTATTTATTTTTTTTTTTAAAAAAAAAGCAAACCTTCGCATTAAAATATTGGAAAATACTGATCATCGCACATTCAATATGAAAGAGTCTGATAATAAAAAATCCGAAAAATCTGATGTGATTGATAAAACAATCGCTTATTTTAGAATAAATGATAATTTTACTATTAGTAAGTTTTACGATAAAAAATATAAGCCCCCTCCCTTTAACCAAGAATCAAAACTCAACACAAGCGATGACGATGCAAAAGAGGATGAAAAGAGTGATACATTTAGATGGTCTTTTGATGTATCAAATTTACATAAGAACGATGATGAATATTATATTCTTGTCGCCGTATCTCGCGTAAACGTTAATGAGGATATGAAAGAAAATAAGCGTGATAATACAAAATTTGATTTTTTAGAAAAGATTGAATTTACGCAAGAATTGGCCGAGTTCAAGGAAAAAAGCGGGGAGCCACCTGATCCACCTAATACACCTAATAAAGAAAAAGATGATCAACGCATTACAATTCCTGATAATACACCTAAAAAAGCTAAAAAAGGAATTGCTATTTATCGTCTTAAACTAAAAGAAGAGAAGAAAAATTTTATTCTTAACGATGTTACTTGTTATTATTCTGATAGCATTTCAGGAATATGTAGCTTCATAGAAGTTACAAATGATGATGATGTTGAACAAAGAAGATTTATTATATTTAACTTTCGTGGAATATATAATTTTGAATTTAATAGTCACTTTGATTATTTTAATTTGAACGAGAAATTTAAATATCCACAATCTATTAGACGTGAACTAGATAATTGGTATACGGATTCAGGCACAGATTGTATGAAACGACTTCTCACGTGTATTTACGACAAATATTTTTTGGTCACACAATACAAAAATGATGTCCAATCACTCGAAGGTGAGAAACTTTAAATTCTTAATCTCCTAAATATAATCATAATTATGTTAAAAATACATCATTACAATTTATTTTAGTTTATAATCTAGCAAAAATGGAACTAGAAACTACTGCAAAAAGAGTCGAAGATAAAGAAAAATATGTAAAACAGTACAATTATGATACGTTTTCAGTTAGTAAATTACAACTTTGTTTTACTCGAGGAATTAATATTATTAAGTAAGTTTTTATGTAGCAAAGTTATGTGTTATTTATCAAAATTATTTTTACGGTGAAATTAAATAATTTATATTTACTAGGTTATATTATATGGAAAATGGTTTACAAATCGCATCAAAAAAAATTTGATGAAATAGAAAAAATATTCTTATTGGAATTTATTGATAATGATGAAAAATTACTTATTATAGGTGAATGTCCGAAAGAAGGGATTATGTTAATAATTTGGGATTTATATAATACCGGAAAATATCATATATTAACAAAGTTAGGCGATTTTCCAATTACTATTAAAGAAAATATTGGCACTCACTTAGCTAGAACTTCAGGAAATATTTTACAAGTCAACGATAATGGAAATATTAAATCGATAGTTAAATTTATTGAAAATTTGAAACAAAAGAAAATTGAAGAAAATTTGAAACAAAAGAAATCTGAAGAAAATTTGAGACAAAATTTAAAAATTGAAGACAAAAAACCAGATGGAAAACCAGATAGGAAACATAATATATATTGCGATGTAAATATAAATTTCAAACCAATAGTTAGTGACAAAGAACCATGGGTATTAGGCGATTATGAAAGAACATCTTATTGCCTCTATTATAATAAAAAAAGAACACTAACAGAAACTCTACAACTTATTGTTGGCAGATCCACTGTCCAAATTTGGCATCAAATAAATGATGAGAACAAACTGAAAAGAAAGAAAGAGCATCTTCCTAACAAAGGAGAACCGTTTCTTGAATATATATGGACAAATCGTATTCCGGTAAATCAAGAAAGTGAAGAAACAAGATTACAGATTAGTAAATTTGAATGTGAACCAAATGACAGTTTGCATGATAAATTACGTGACTTTTATTTAAAGGTTTATTGGTATGAAGTTATCGAGGATAATGTAGAGAATTTAAAAGAGACGGAACACGAAACGTCAAAGGAAGATAATGAAGAAATAGAAATAAGGAGGAAAAGAAGAAAAAGTAGTGTGAAGGTGGAATGGTTGGAACAGAATATAAGCATGGAAGAAGGTGGTAAAATAGATAAAATGATAAAGCATGAAAAAGTAATTAAACGAAAAGATATTATTGAAAAATTTCATGCAATAAGACACGCATGCAAGGCATTAGAACATCTTAACAAGCGATATAAAAGCAAATTTCTTGCAAATAATTACATCAGAGTACATGAAGTAAGTTGATTTAAATGGGTTTAATAATTTTATTCGTTCATAGAAATTAGATAATTAATATTTCTTTTTAATTAAAAAGTACGAAGAGATGATTTCCTATATCAAACATATAGTCTGGAGATATGCTAAAAATGATCCAGAAAATTTTAAATTGTTAGATGTTCGACATAACGTTATGAAAAATTTAATTCTTGGTGATTGCGACCATCTTATAAAGTTTATATTATTTAAAGATGAAGAAGAAAATACCGAAAACAAAAATGTATATAAAGAAATAGAGGTAAAAGAAAAAAGAGAAAAAGTAAAAAGACAAGAGTTTGAAATCAGACATATACCAAGAGATAACTTATGGCCAGAAGAATCGTTTTTAAAAGATGATGATCTTGATTTTTATGAAAGAAAAGATAATAGGCTAGAAGATAATGAAAAAATTAAGCCAAGAAATAATATGGAATTAGCAATTTATCATTGCAAAGGTAAATATCAAAACTTATTATGACTTTGTATAATTTCCAATTGAAATGATTTCACTTTATTTATAGGTCGTGAACTTAAAGATACGATTATTGTTGCCTACTTTTTGGAATATTATTCTAGAAATGCAACGGATTGTGCAGGATGGATGAGTTCTGTTTCTAAAGCACTTCCTTTGTTATTTAAATATAATTATGGTTTGTTTTTGATTATAATTATTTTCATTCGAAAAGAGTTTATGAATTTACAATCTTTATCCTACATAATAGATGACTATGCAAGAAAGCTATTTTTTAAAGAATGTTTTGCAGATCAGGATCATTTCTCGGCTCATGATCCAGATGATATTATTCCGATAGAATGTCGAGAAAGACGTAATCATGACATCAAATTTAGAGCATTCAAACCTTTGGTTAGACTGGAGTCTAATAAATATAAGTGGTATAATAAATTTTGGAATTTATTTAAGAAAAGTGAAGAGAATTTATCACTCAAACATAAAATATATAAATCTCTTGAAAACTTTGACAATGACCTTGGAAAATCACCATTAGCTTTACGTATAGTTCCACTTCCTAGTTTTACTGTAAATGACATTTCAAAAAAAAATATATACAATTGGAAAAAAATTATTTTAAATATTTTTTTGTTTATATTTATACCACGATGGTACATAATTAGCCGAAATGAGAAGAATCGGTTAAGTCCTTTTTCTAGGATGATACTATATGAGGATAATGACAATATTTACGACAATCCAGCAACAGAAGCAATTATTAATTTTCGTTGGCAAAAAGCAAGGAATTTCTTTTTTTTACTCTTCCTCCGGTTTCTTTTTTTTGCCATTTGTTTTACAATAGTTAGCTGGGCATATTTGAATCATAGCATTATTATAAATGGAAATTTTTTATTTGCATTAATAGTCATATTTTATTATTTGGCATTTTATCAACTTGTTACTGAAGCGTTACAATTTCATTATCGTGGATTTAAAAAATATTTTGATGAAATATTTAACAGTTTTGATATAATTTCCATTGTACTTTCTGTAACGGTAATGTCAATAATGTTTAAAAATTTCCAATTTTCTGATGGTTTTGGAAGTGTTAAAGTAATTGATACTGGATTAATTGCGGGAATATCATTTTCAATCTTTTTTCTTTGGATTGAATTGGTAAGTTTGAATTAGATCAATTATTTATTCCCTCTTATTTAAATTAATATCAAATTCAATGATTTCAGATTTTATATCTTCGCATAATATCAGGTATAATTTAACTTATTCATGATTTATTTTTTAATTTTTGGTTGTATTTTTTATAAATTAATTGAATTCTTTTCCACTTAAAAGATATTGGCATTTATATTTATTATGTCATAATCATCTTCAAAAGCATAATTCCGTTTTTCTTGTTTATGCTAATTGTAATACTTGCATTTGCACATACTATGTAAAAATTATCTCTTTTTTTTTCTTATAAATTATTCATTTCATTTTAATTAATTATTATTTTTATTAATATAGGTTTGTGTTACTCTGAAATCCAGATAGTATTAAAATCAAAGAGTCTACATATAGTGGAATTGCTACAAATGACTTGAAAAATGAGACACTCGACATTAAACTAAAATCTGATTTTGATCCTAAATCTAGCGATAATCCATATTCATTGTTTTCAGATGCAATAATAGCCACATATTTTTGGATTGGTGGTAATTGGGCTCAAAGAGATGAATTTGATTTTTGGGCCATTGATGTATTTAGTTTGATTGCTAGTATATTCCTTGTAATTGTTTTGCAGAATATGTTGATTGCTTTCATGAAGTAAGTTTTCCTTTTGTCAATTTTTATAATTAAATATTCTTTTTTATTTATTTACTTTATTTTCTTAGCGGTATATATACAACCGCAGAAACTAAAGGTAGACAAGCTCTATTAAGACAACGAGCAAATCACATAGCAGATTATGAAGCGTTATATCATATTCATTTATGAAACATTGAACCTGAACCGAAGCATATTTATTATTTTGGTCAATCTAAAACTTTAGAAGAATGGTATGCTACAAGAAAAGATGAACAAGGTGCTATTTATAAGGATTTTGAAGAAAAATCTACTTTTACAAAACGTACTTATAAAGAAAGAGATTATGATAAATATTCAATTTTGGTATATGAAGAAGATATTAAAGTAGAAATTGAAAAAATTAAGAATATGAAAAATGATGTTAATGTTACAATCGAATATTTAATTAAAAAACTTTATGATATAAAAAGTAAAGTTGATGATAATAAAACTGATGATGATGATGATGATGATGATGATGGTAATATAGAAATTATGGAAGATATCGAAAAGAATATTAATGATGTTGTTGAAAGATTACTTAAAAAACTTGATAAGTCAAATTAATAATTAGATGTAAAAAAATGTATTTTTGTAATTTTATTAAATTTATTTCATTTTATTTGTTTGTACTGTTTATTCTTTATTATTTATTTATTAAAATAATATTATTATCCGGAGCGACAATTAAGACCACATGTCAAATTCCTGTTATCAATTTTTCGAAAAATGATTAATGTATGGGTAAATATCTCGAAAAAAGAATAAATAAGTCACGTGATTTAACGGCCTCCCGAAAAAAAAATTGTCAAATAAGTCAAAAATGACATTCAAAACCATCCCCAGTGCTTTAAGTAAATTCATCATACAGGGGCCGTAGTGGTCCCGATCCGGCGATCCGACGATCCGTGGATATCCACGGATAATCCGTAAGCTCTTTCACAAATCCAGATTTGTGATGATGAATCTGGACTTATCCGTGATGGATAATTATTTATATATAAAACACACCAGCTGTGATAAATTGTCTCTAAAAAGAAAAAAAATTCATTTAAATTTTCCAATTCTATAAAAATTCAATAATTTTAAGAAGTTAAATGATTTTTTGGAAATGGTACGGTACATCGTCCAATCAAGATCTTCCATGAGTCATCTGCTGATAAAAAAGAATAGGGTATGAAATCCACATAGATATACGGATCGGACCTCTTGAGGGGGGCGGAAAGCATTTTATAAAATATTTAATTGTATTGTTGTTATTATAAATCAGAGAAAAAAGGGTACGGGATGATGTTTGTTGATCATAACTTGATTTATGTTGCATCAGGTGATTTAAACTTTCATAAGCATATATTTAAGTGAATTTGCGGTGACGAAAAAAAAAAACTCTTACCGCAAATTTTCGGTACAATTTTTTTTTACACGGCTGTTCCTATGCTTCGTCACAACTCTTTTTCGTCGAAAGTCTTATGACTCTTATCTAAAAGGTTTTTACACATAAATAAACGTTTACACAGGGTTTTCATACCTTCATAAACACTTTATTATATTTTTTCAAATCGGGCTACATTTTTACGACTCAAAATAATTTTATATAAATTTTATAAACAAATTTTTCTCGGCTCGTTTACCTTGTCCTTTTTATCCTAATAGTAATATTTTGTTTTTTTTCGTTTCTAACTATGAACCCGACTATAACCCCTAATACACCGACCCACCTACTAAAATGAACCTTAAATTTTATAAACATATAAAATTTTCCCCACTTTCATTCGAGTTTCGCTCAACTTGTCAAGTCGGGCACAAGACAGGTGGAGTCTACACATTGTACAACAACAAGATCGCCAGATATTACCTTTTACGCCTAAGACCAGAAACTTTTGATTCGTACGATACTCGTTTTATGGTGATCACAAACAACGAAGATAAAAACGCCACACTTAAAACAGTATTTCTCATCCTCAAAGCATAAATTACATAATTAATAATTATCTCAACCATCAATTTCCTAAAGCGGATATAGAAGTAAGCATAGAAGTTTCAACCAATGCGCATATCATTAATAAAATTCATATGCACAACCTACTAATTTCATAGGCGCTACTAAGAAAAATGCTGCCTAATATTTTCAACGAATTACACGGGAAATAATAGTATTGTACGCTGCGCCTACTGATTTACATTACCCCTACCAGAGTAATATAATTTTTGTTCTTGTTCTCGGTGGGAGGCCGAGACTTTTTTTTTATTTTTGGCGGGAGGGCCAAAGGGGTTTTTATTTAATTCTAAATTTTTCTTTAGTGGGGGTAATTTTTTGTCTGTCTCACTCACTGCTTATATACCGCAAAGTAAGGTACATGGAAAGTATTATCAGCCAAAGTTTAATTAGAAATGTAACCGATATAACTGCGAAAATAAATGGAGAATATCGGTTAAATAATCAAACATTATCCAAAATCGATACAATTGCGGAGCTTGAAATTGAGGATGTCAATATATTCGCAGACATATGTCTGCTAGATCATGTTTTGACATTCGATGCAGAAGAACAAAATCTAAAATTGAGCAAGAAAAAATCGAGGTTATAACCCAAATCTAGAAACTTGGCGAGATATTTTAAGGACAGCGTATATACTTGACCAACTTGAAAGCAAACATCCGGTTCAGGAGAAAGGCGATTCAAGAATCCAATTAAATTTGAAGAATTAATTAAGAAGACCAGCAAAATACTCGATGATTTGGAGGAAATCTTGACTTGTGACGCAAAACTTGATGACGTCATAATACTACTTTACGATAGGGTACTCGATGATTTAGAAGAAATTTGACTGCATGTGACGCGTAACTTGATGGCGTCACAATACTACTTTATGATAAGGCAACTATTTTAAAGCTTGAAATTCTGGAAAAAACTTCGATAAATGATCATTTTTCTAGTTTTTATTCCGAAAAAACTCGGACACGTGATAATTTTTCTGAAAAATTTTTATAGGGTTGTTTAACTTGTTTAACTGTTAAATTATAAATACATATAGTCTAGTGTATAGTTTCTATGTAATTTGCACTGTAACTTAGTTCACATTGAAAATAAAAATAAAAAGAAGAATGAATTATAAGTATAAAGGATATGATTTTTTCGTTTATTTATACCTTTTATTGCTATGCTTTTGCGGAAATTTTTGCTATTTTTCGCAAATGTAAAACCTTTTTTTACTCTCGGCATTATCCTTTGAGGCTTTGACCAGTATAAAGTTGTAGATCAAAATCATAGATTTTGACAACCGAAACTTCTTGTGCAACATATCTGAAAAATAAAAATTTTATAACACCAACAATTATGTGTTTTTTTTCTGCTAGATATGTTCAAATATTCATTAAAACTGATTATAAACTTTTTATTTATTTATTGAATTTCAAACAACAGTAAATTGGGCTATGACGTGCATATGAGCATACGCATGCTGATTTCGCACAATTTTAATATCAGATATGCGTAATTAATTTATCTTTTTAATATTTTAAGAAATATTTGATATTTTTTTTAAGACACGTTTGATAATAAATTTGTTTAAGCATAATAATTCATATAAATTAATTATCTTTCCTGATATAATTAAATTTGGTTGAGCAACGTGCAACAAGCGCAACGCCTAATAAGTGAAAAAGATCAAATAAATCTTTGAGTCATAATGATTATATTTTATGTACTAAAGCCAATAATGATATCCCCATTTATTTTACAATAAATGAATGCATGCCACTTTCAAGTGCAAAACTAAAATAAAATTTAATTTACCGCATTTGGCGTATTTATGCGTAACAGGATATTATTATTACTGCCGGATTGTTCCATTCTAAAAAAAATTTTAAAATTCGATGTTCAATATCAAAAAAATTTTTTGTTTCTTATTAGAAGCATTAAATAAAAGTTTTTCATCGGCTGAGCGACCTTTCTTCTGGCGTGCACAAGGAGGATTACGGGACTTGATATAAGTTTTGGAAGTCTTTTCTGAGCTTTATCGTTCAATTTTGTTTGAGCCCAACATAGAATGCGGGTATTTTGGTCATAATACGTTTATTATTACCAATTTTTTTTTCATTTATTTAAAGAAATTCATTAGTGAGAACGCGTATGCTAGCATGCATGGTATTGTGAATATTTTAATATGTAGAAGTTTTTTCGTATAGAAGTGATAAAATATAATACTTCAATTATAAGGAGGAGGGGATTATTTAAACATTCTAACATGTATATTAGTATTTTTTTGAGAAAAAATTTTTTTCGTAATTTTTTTTTATCACATATATACACAAATTCATCGATCTTATATTAAAAAAAGAAGAGAGCGTCAGAACTTAATATTTTAATTTAAATTTTAAAAGAGAAAAAGTCTTTTATCGTTACTCCCAGCAAAAAATTTATTGTGATTCCGATTCAATATAAATAAATATATTCACTGGTTTAACAATAATGAATAATTATTATTATTGTAAGATTATTTTAAAAACTCTAAAAAAAAGATTAAATCAAATATTTCGATCAAATAAAAAATATATTATGTGTATTTGTAAATTTATTATTTCTTTTTATTTTAATATTTTAATTTTTATTTTATTATTTATTTATTTAAATAAATCTTTGCTTCTTTTTATTTATTAAAAGTTCTATTTGCATATTTGCATAATAAATGTTTGAAGTTGAGCAGTCACAGGACCAAATGTTTGGATGAAATGGGTCACGAAGTAACGCACTGGGTAATAAAATGTAAGAGGTATTAGATGCGTGGATGAAAGAGGAATCTTCGCCCATTTTTGATTACGCTTTCTCTTCAATGTTTTGTAGTTTTTTTTTTATCTTCATTAGTTTTTGTTTTTGCTTATTAGATAAAATGATTGGTTATAAGTCAGTTAAGCTTGAAATTGATGTTAAAGAAGTCAAATATTATATTAATAAATAACTAGTAGTAACGGTCACTTCGCGCTCAATATGATATCAGATATCATCTGATTAGTATTATACACGCAGCAAATAATAAAAATATGTTAGCGTAGTCTTATTGTTAAAATAGTTACCATCGAAGGGTGAGGTCCTAGCGCTGGGACGAATATCGATTTTCCATCTACATAGAATCCTCTTTGTATTTTATTTTTGTACATACGATTGTTTTGGGGATGGATCCCGATAACCACTATTTAAGAAATTAAATAAATAATAAAAATATGTTTATTAAATATTAAATTTACAAGTTTTAGATTACATTCCTAGTCTTACCCTAAGACTACTAAGTAAACATTTTACCGCATTTTAATCCAAATAAACATACCTTACCCTAACCTTACCTAAGCTCCCTAAACCTACGCAAATATTTTGGCCACATTTTAATCCTAAATAAACATTCCTAACCTTACTAAATATTCTTTATTTCCACATTCATCATTGTCACTAGCATCCTGCTCAAACTCTTCAAGAGGAGATAAATGTTCAGAATTCATGAAAAGAGAATTTAAGAATAAAGAATGTAGGAGGAGGGGATGTGAAAGAGAGTTCATGAGAGTTTGTGGGAGTGAGGGAAAAAATTATACGTAATAGTTATTTCACAATGCAGCCGTGAAAATCATGATATTCCAGTGACTCCGTGAAATAACTGATTTATCCATACCATAAAGCCTTTAATATACTTATTTTGACTAATGATGATAGACTTTTTATTCCAATATTGATAGACTTTTTACCTATCTTTTTAAATAAACACCACCCACCCGTGAGAATATCGAGAAGATAATATAAATTTATTCAATGAAGTAATCAATTGATAATCAACGTGTAACATACGAGACTATTATCACGTTATACTGGTGACGAACAACATTTTATCAATAAAAGTTTACACTAAAGTGTAAGATTCTTATCTAATACACAAAATATAAATTATATAAATAAATGAAAAAAAACTTACTAAATAAAAAACTAGTAATTTAAAAAATTTTTGGGTTTGAAAAAGAGGAAAAAAAAATATTGGATGATGCGGTCAGCCGCAGTATATCGTGTTTGCCGAGACTTTTTTTTATTATTTTTTTTTTATTTCCAGTTTTTTTTTCAAAACCAGAAACTCAAAACAATTGTATTGTCAAACAATTGTATTATGCAAGTTATTATTAGTCACTGTGTATTCGAAAAAGTATTTATATACCCTCAATACCCCTCTTTTTTTTTCATCATCTTTTTTTTCGTCAGCTTACTCACAGCTAACAATATTATATATACACAATATATACTTTTTTTTCGAGGTCTATCTTCTCTCTGCCTAGGCTTTTCTTTATTATGTCTTCTATCTCTTAGGCCCTTTTCTTTACGTCTTTCTTTAGAGAGTGTGGGTTGGGTTTGTGTGTGGTTATATCATAATTTTTTTCGTCTTTTTTTTAGGACTCTTCTCTCTGTCTAGGTTTTCTCTTATTAGGTCTTCTTTTAGACCCCTTTTTTTCATTTCGCCATCCTTTTTTTTTGTTTTGTTATCCTTTTTTTTTGTTTTTTGTTGTCCTTTTTTGTCCTTTTTTTTGTCCTTTGTTTTGTCATCTTTTTTTTCGTTTTGTCATCCTTTTTTTTTGTTTTCCTTTTTTTTGTTTTGTCGTCTTTTTTTTTTGTTTTGTTTTGTCATTTTTTTTGCTTCATCATCTTTTTTCTTTCATTTCATCATCCTTTTTTTTCATTTTGACATCCTTTTTTTTCGTTTTGACATCCTTTTTTTCGTTTTGACATCCTTTTTTTTCGTTTTGACATCCTTTTTTTTCGTTTTGACATCCTTTTTTTCGTTTTGACTTTCGTTTCATCGTCTTTTTTTCACTTCATCTTTTTTGTCATCTTTTTTTTCATTTCGTCATCCTTTTTTTTTGTTTCATTGTCTTTTTTTTCACTCCATCATCTTTTTTCTTTCATTTCGTCATCTTTTTTTTGTCATCTTTTTTTTCATTTCGTCATCCTTTTTTTCGTTTCATTGTCTTTTTTTTCACTCCATCATCTTTTTTCTTTCGCTTTGTCATCTTTTTTTTATCATCTTTTTTTTATCATCTTTTTTTCATCTTTTTTTTAGGTCTATCTTCTCCCTGTCTAGGTCTTCTCTTTATTAGGTCTTCTTTTGGCCAAAGGTATGTTGAACTGTTTTCGTAAAGCTATCTGGTGAAGGTGAACAAGTGGATGCAATGATCAAGGAAGTTACGGCAACCTTGTGAGTCTGGCAGGTCTATCTATGATAACTCTGTTAACTGACGGACCTGGCTGAGAGATACGGATCAGATCTTCTCAGTGTTGAGGTCTACTATTCCGCAATCAGGAATAGTTATGTGCCTTCCTCAACTTCTTTCATGCAATGATTTGTTCTCATTGAGGACTTTTGGATTCAGAGAACTGGAAGCACTTCGTGGCCACAGTTTTACTGTGAACGTCCTTCTCTGTTTTCAGAATTTCTGGATGATAACAAATCTTTGTGTGTCCAGGAGAGATGTCAGTGAAAGGACACAATAACCTAAAGCTGTGTTTTTGTAAGTTCTTTCAAACAGATACTTGTAGCTATACCTTTTATTGTGCAGTTTTCAGGAACGGACGGTGAAAATATCGACACTAATATATAGGAAGAAGATCCGAACTACTTCGTTATGTTACTCGATACTTTAGAGGGATACTGCCTCACGTCACCTACCAGATGGTTGGATGAAATTCTTAAGTAGAGTACTTAGCGAAAGCTAACCATTCTTTTTAATTTATAGATATCCTACAAGAAATTTGTAAGAACAACATTTAGTTATTATCCAAATATTAACCGTGTTTAACAATTAAAATATTACACTTGAATAGGCAACACATGTTGCATTTAACCATTATTGGAAATTGTTTTGTTCAACTTTATCTATAAAAAAATTCTTGTACACAATAATTGTTTCAAAAAAATTCGAATTTCGATTTGAATGAACTCAGATAAAAGTTTATTGATTAGTAATGTAATAAATAATATGTATGCATTTTTATTTTTGGTTAACAATTATTTTAATAGGAAGAATTATTCTGGTATCTCCTTATAATAAATATTATCATAACGCAAGTAACACTAGATTTATCATAAAACAAGTATCAAGTATCACGAGATTACCACATAGATCAACGCATGACACGATTGACCATTATTAGAAACATACCATTTTTTTTTTAAAAAAAAGGATAAAATTCGTATCACTAATTATTATATTTAAACACCAGTTCAAAGATTTAAGATTTAATTATGCGTGAATAAATATTTACTACTACTCCTCCTTATTTTTTTTTCACGTAATTTATCTTACATACCCTTTATCTATTTCTATGAATTATAAATAAAAATTATGTCCGAAATGGAGAAATATATTGAAACTAAGGTTTCAATAGAATATGAACAACAAACAGGAGAAACCATTATTATTGAAAGTGAAGATAAAACAAATGGTAATATTATTATTAAAATATTTGATGCAATTAAAAATTATAAAAATGTAAGATCTATTAAAAGTAAAAAATATTCAAGTAAAAGTGTGTTAAGTCATGATGATGACATCATTAGTGAGAAGGAAGATTTTCAAATCGCCATTTCTCAAAGTGGAAGATTCGTTGCTACATTTGATACAGGTAATTATTATTTGTGATACAGTATAAAATGTCAAATATATAATAATATTTATATCATCATAAAATTAGCAAACCTTCGAATTAAAATATTGGAAAACACTGATCATCGCCCACTCAGTATTCCTAAGGTGGAGGATATGGATTCCAATAAGTCTGATATAATTGACAAGACAATCGTACATTTTAAGATAAGAGATCTTAATATTGATAAGTTTTACACTGAAGGTTTCACCTCTTCTCTATATAAAGAATCTCGAGAGCAGAAAAATGTAGACATAACAGTGGATATCAGCAATGATAATGATTCTTTTAACAATTTTGAAAAAGATGAAGTGATCGAGGATGAAAAGTTTAGATGTTCTTTCGATATATCAAATGTGTGCATGAATAATAATAAGCATTTTATTTTTGATGCCGTATCTTGTATAGATGATGAAGATTTAAGAGGAACAACAAAAGAAACAAATGAAAAAAGAGGAACTACTATCATTTATCCCATTAAACTGTTAAAAGATGAAAAAGAAAATTATATCATACTCGTGGAATTGGAATTTCAGGTATATGTAGATTTGTGGAATATTGTGATGATAGTGAAAGTTCCGATCCAAGAATTTATGTGACTGATAACAAATGTTTTGTTTTAAAGAAATTCGTAATATTGAATTTTCATGGTATACATAATTTTAATTGTAACGACGGTTTTCAATAAGTAGGAAATTTAATTATACAAAATGTATCAGACGTGAATTAGGTTCATTAGGTTCTTCAGAAATATCGGGTTATATGGATATACTTCTCTCTTGTGTTTACGATAAATATTTTCTGGTTGAGCAATATAAAAATAATGTACAATTGCTTGAAGGTAATAATCAAATTTTTTTCAAAAGTTTATCGTCACATTATAAACATTAATTTTTTTAAAAAATCTTTTAGTTTACGGTAGTCGAAAATAGTTAAAATAAACTTACAAGAAAATATAATAGAAATATTTTCTCAGTTAGTAAGAACAAATTATACCTTTGCTTTACACGAGGAATTCAATCTATCAAGTGAGTAGTAATTCACGTTTCACGTATTAAGTTTCACGTATTAAATTTCACGAATTAAATTTCACATTGAAATATTCAATAAACTAAAATTTATTATTGTTTACTTTCTTAAGGTTATACTTTTTTGAAAAATGGTCTTGAATCCATCTCAAAAAAATTTGATGATATTGAAAATACTTATTCATTAGTATTCATTGAAAAGGATAGGAAATTTGTAATTGATAGTGGCGCTGAAGATGAGGAAAATTTAAAACTTATAATTTGGGATATGTATAATGCTGTAGAAACTGAAACGATAGAATTAGATGATTTTCTTACGACATAAAATATTGATACGAACAAAACAATTGGAAAATGTTGAAAAATCTTTTCCTCTTCCTCTTCCTCCTGATTTAAGCTACTTTAAAGGTGAAAAACTTGATGGAGGACTGGATAAAAGGCATATTATACATTATGATAAAAATACAAATCCATATTTCAAACCAATAGTTGTTGAGAAAGAATCATGGGTGTTAGGTGATTATGATAGACAATCTTATTGTCTTTACCAAAATAAAAATGGATCAGTGATAGAAACTATACAACTTATAATTGGTAGATCTACTGTCCAAATTTGTGTAGAGCCGAGAGAGCCGAGAAATCCAAGAAAAAAAAAATGGGTGTTAGTAATCGTCTACTAATGCCCAATTATTTACATAATGAATTCAACGATCCGATATCGACACCAAACGCCAAGGAGACTACTATCCGATGTCCATGTCAAGAGCTGGGTGACCTAGGGAAAAGAGAATTAAAAAAAAAATATTTTGGGTGGGCAGTAATAAAAAAGTCAAATTATACATTTATTATGGCACCAAATCAATTCTGATGATAAAAATATAGACAAAGACAAACTTCTTAATAGGGGTGTACCATTTCTTGAATATATAAAATGGTATTCCCGTAATTCAAGAGAGTCCTAGAAGAAATCGAAATGTTTGAATATAGACCGAATGATGGAAAAATGAGAGATTTTTATTTAAAAGTTTATTGGTATGAAAAAGTATCAAAAGAATTTGAGAGTGGTGTAGATGAAATAACGAAACAAGAGAATGAAATAGTAGCAGAGGATGAGGAAAGGAAGGAAAAAATAATTCGACGGCATGAAGTTCTTAATAAAGCTAATGCAGTCAAATGCGCATGAAAAAGCATTGGAATATATCAATAGGTGCATAAAATTTCTTGTAAATTATGTTAAAGAACATCGCGTAAGTGTTTATTGTATACATAACGATTCTTAACGAAAAATAATTGATTTTTTTCTTTTTTCTTTTCTTTAATAAAGTGTGAGGAAATGGTTGTATATATTAATCGTATAATATGGAGATTTATCAAATACAGGCCTGATGATTTTAAATTGCTAGATATTAGACATAATGTTATGAAAAATTTGATTCTTGATGATTGTGATCATTTGATAAAATTTATATTATTTGGGAATGATGATGATGGTAAAAAAGCCAACAAGTTACACATACCGAGGAATATATTCTGGAAAAAGAAAAAGTATGTAGATGATGACACTGAAAGTGAAAAAATAACGAATATTATGGAATTGGCAATTTATCATTGCAAAGGTAAATTAATTTGTATTATATTATTGGAGAACATTGATTCATAATACCTTTTTTTATAAACTAAGTCGTGAAATTAAGACACCATTATTGTTGCCTATCTTTTGGAATATTATTCCATGCATGCAAAAGATTATGCTGGTTGGATGAGTACCATTTCTAAGGCGCTTCCTCTATTATTTAAATATCACTATTGTTCGTTAATTTTAATTCTTTTTTTGATATAATACAAAAAAGATTGAAAACTTAACAGATGATTATGTTAAAGAATGTTTTGCGAATTAAAATTACAAGATCCATACAATATTATACAAGAAGATATCTAGAATTGCGTAATCTTGGATCTCAATTTAGAGCGTTTGAATTCATGGTACGATGTTACTTGGAAAATATTAGATTATTTTAGAATTAAAATGTTAAATTCCTTGGAGACTTTGATAACAAGGACGTTGAGAGGCAAACATTAGCTTTACAAGTGGTCCCACTTCCTGAATTTACTAGAAATCGTATTCCACAGCAAGATAAATCAAAGAAAAAAATTTCTTAAATGTTTTATTGTTCTTATTCGTACCATGATAGTATAAAATTGGTTAGAATGAAAAGAATAAATTGAGCCCTTTTGCTAGAGTAGTGCAATATGAAAACAATGATGATATATATGACAATCCAACAACCGAAGCAATTATAGACTTTCGTCGGCAAAGAGCGAGAACTTTCTTTTTTTTTCCTCTTTCTCCGATTACTTCTCTATATCCTTTGTTTTGGATTAGTTAGTTGGGCATATTTGGATCATAGTACTGTTATAAATGTAGATTTTTTAATTACATTAATTGTTGTATTCTACTATTTAGCAGTTTATTTATCCGCTAGAAAATATTTTGAAAGCATATATAATATTTTTGATATATTTTCGATTAACTTCCTGTAATAGTTATGTTAATAATGATTGGAGATTTTCGTTATTCTAATGGCTTTGGGTTGGTAGCTTTTGCAGTTTTTTTCTTTGGATTAAAGGGGTTAGTCCTTGGGTTTGTAATTTTACACTGAAGTTAATAAGCAAAATTTAATATTATTATTTTATTTTATTTTATTTTTTTAGATTTCGTAACTCCACTTAATACCAAGTAAATATAAATTCTGAATGAATTACAAAAATGACGAACAATTATTAATTATTGGTCTTTATTATTTTTTGATAGATATCGCCATTTACATTTACTATGTTATTATAATTACAAAAACCGTGTTTCCATTTATTTTATTTAATGCCGTCGTAATACTTGCATTTGCACATACAATGTATTGCATTTTAGTTTTTAATTGATTTGTATTTATTTTAAATATAATCTAACAAAAAAAAAAAAATAATTTATTAAATACATAGGTACATTTTACTTACAGAGTCAAAGAAAACTAAGGATTCATTTAATGGAACTACTACGAATCCTTTGAACGGTCAAGAACTTAATGTCAAAATGAAAGCTAATTTTGATTCTACAGATCGGAACGATAATCCATTTTCGTATTATCCTACGGCAATGGTAGCTACATATTTTTGGCTTAATGGAGATTTTGTTCAGAGAGACTCGTTTGATTTTTGGGCTGTTGAAGTATTTTCCTTGATCGCTAGCATTCTTTTAGTAACTATTTTGCAAAATATGTTGATCACTTTTATGGGGTAAGGCATTTTATCGAATTTTGTTTGCTGTGCATTTATTTATAGAATATAATATAATTTCATTAATTTTTTTTTAGTGGTGTATACGAAGAAGCAGCTACTAAAGGCAGACAAGCTTTATTTCGAGCAAATCAAATAGCAAATTATGAAGCATTCTATCATCTTAATTTTCCACCGATTGAACATGATCCAAAATATATTTATTATATTGGACAATCAAAAAATTTTGAAACATGGCGTGAAAATAGAAAAGATGATGGAGCTATTTATAAAGGTTTTGAAGAAAAATCAACTTTTACAAAATTTGTTTTTGAAGAAAAAGATTATGATAAATTTTCAATTTGGGTTATTGAAATTGAAATCAATAATATCAAAAAAATGAAAAAAGATTTAAATGATAATATTGATAATTTATTAAATAAACTTAATGATCAAAAAAGGGATGATAACGCTGAAAAAATTGATAAGAAAATTGAAGAAATTGAAAATATTAATAATGTTAGTGGTATTATTGAACTTCTTATTAAGAAAACTTAATAATTTATAGTATGTACAGTATATTATAAATATTGTACAGTAGTTTTAATATGTTTATGTTTAGTATATCGTTTTTTTTTCAATCTTGTGATTATATGTTTATGTATTTATTGTATTTATATATTTTCTGTATTTATGTATTTATATGTATATTTAAATTTAAAAATTTGTTGTATTATTTTATTTTTAATTTTAATCCTTTATTTTTTTTTCTTTGCAAATTTAATTTTCATTTGATAAATCTAATTTTTTATAATAAGTCACGAGACAAATTGGAAAAATTGACCAGCTTTAGGACTAATTCAGCCAAAAATTAGCCATGCTAATTTTGGCCGAATTGGTCACTCAAATGACGACTTGATCAGTATTACCCCCACAATCGTAAGGTGATAAGTCACTACAATATATAATGATATAAATAAGCATCCGAATTGACCTCATACCCATTCATCTGCAAATGGTTAGATGTGCATCAAATCACAATACTTTAAACCCAGAAGATCACACCTGCGAACACGACATTAATTCTTGCAACAGAGCTTTTCGAGGAGACCAATTTACACGAGCAAACCTTGCAAAAGTTTGGTGGTTTTAGGTGTTAATAAATAGGCAAAAAAAAAATTGTGAACTCTATCCAATCAAAACCTTTAAATGGAAGCTTGCTGCGGGAAAAATGTACTAGTTCTTTACATCATTTAGCTCATCTACATATGCCTGCGCAAGAAAAATCAGTGTGACATTTCGTGACGTTAATCAATATAAATACAACACCGTACAATATCTATATTATCATATGGCTAATCATGCTCAAATAAACAATCGTCAATATTAATATACTGCGTATCGATAAAAAATCTTCTTGAATCACTGAAAGTTTATGTCAAATAAGAGCCTCGACATACCTTATTTGCGTAATGTTTCTGATTATTTTGATCGGCACCCTCATACGTGTAGCTGATTTTCTATTGATAAATTTTTTCATAATTGTATTTGATCCTTGAAACATCGCCGACTCACAGTTCGTAGTATCCAACAATATATATACACTGTACTGTATATCATGTAATCATTATTGGCAGTGATTTTTGTATAAACTTCATATCAAATCCACAAAAATGGAACGGTGATGAAATGGTACAATGGGAGTCGAAAATGAGATGGAGAGAGAGCATTATACTATGTTTCGATTACTATGTTTCTTTATGATTTTGAACATGATGACTTGGAATATGCGGTAAGTTTAATTTCCTATCTTTGGTAATTGCGTTTGAAACAATATTCTGTATTTTTAAATGCGACTTCAATCCATTGACTTAGTACTATAACTTAGAACGGTGGTTTGATGATGTTTATTTGTTTGAAGTAACACTAATGTCATTTTTTCATTTTCAGGGATGTGTATAGAATACGATGCATGAAGTAAATTTGATTATTTAAATTACCATAAATTTTTTTTCTTCTAGGAATGGTTTATTTATAACGCTTTCTATGGCTCCGATTTTCTTTATTTCTCTTTTTTATAACGTCAGGTTCTTTATTTTTATCAATAAAAATCAGGAGGTTCTTGAGTTTAATTTTTTTATAAATTCATGTTTATTTTTTTTAATAAAAATCTGAGTTCTTAATTTATTTTAAAGTTATCTGTTATAGAATCCAACTTCTGTTGAAAAAAACACAAAGTTTATTTATTTTATTTTTTTTCTTTTTGCAATATATAATAATATGTATATGATTTATTATTACGTACAAATAACACGATTATACGTACAAATAACACGATTATGATAATTCGAAGTTTGATCAACAGTTACACAGAAGACAATTACACAATATATTAAATACGAAAAATATAATTATTCTTTCCCATAAATTTACCTGTTCATTTCTACGTGTCAAAATAAGTTGATTACATAACATAGTTCGAACTTTCAATGCAATAAAATTTATGAATTTGTGAATTAATTAATATTAATTTTAAAAAAAATTTGATAGTTTAATTTTGAATATGAAAACACATGCCGTAATATGAAACCGTGACATGCTGCGCCAGATCTATTTCGTTACTGTGCACATTCCGATAGGCTAATCCAATTCCGATTAACGAAATTTTGTTTTATAATTTATTCCACTGTCATGGTAATTATTATCGGAAAATTTTAATAAAGAAAATAATATTGTTTTACAAATTTTTAATTCGAAGTACACTATCACTAACATCTGTCTATAAAAAAAATATTAATTCATAAAATTATTTTACATTATCTTATCATTCAAATAAACTGCTGTGCAGCGACGATTAGGAGCTGCGGAGCCGCCGTTACTCTGCGCCGCGCTTCGCACGTTGCGACGGCTCTATAATTTGTTGGATTAGCGCGGCTGTTCCATTCTCAGAAATGAAAGACCTGGTATAATTGGCGTTTGATTTTACTTTTCTTCTTCCGGAATACATGGAGATGAGGCCCAACGACAGGTGCGAATATGGCTACTGCTTACTAGTATAATTGGAATTGTAATTTTAGACGAAATAGTAGTAAACTTAAGTTAACTTACTGATTTTTTTTGTAATAATTCTATTTATAGCTGTAAAAAAAGTATATTATATAAATATTACATAAATATATCATATTTATATTTTTATCTCAGTTACCCTGCGGGATATAAAAATTGCATGAACGTCCCGTCAAACCAATAATAAATAATTATTTATTTACAGTTGTTTTCATAACTTACACCATACCGCTGTACTCGGGAATATAATGATATAATATTTATAATATAAAATCGATTCTCATACAAAAACCTATAAAAGTCATCAATCTTATAAGCGGACCTTCACATTACAATAATTAAAATATTTCATATGTATTATAATACATAAATAATCAAATTTATTTAATTCTCATATGTACAGTACTATTAATAAATATATTTATAAAAAAAAGTATCCACAGAAATATAAAAATAAAATAAGCTACAATAAATTTACAAAACTAATTTCTCCAATTTTTCTAATTTAAGTTTCAATTTTTTAACCTCAACTTTCAGTTAAATCTCTCAATTTCTCTAATTTAAGTTGAAATTTTTTAACTTCAATTTCTAACGTATTTTTAACTTCACAAATTTCTTCAAATTCATCAATTGAACTTTTGCCTTCATTTCTTTTAATTAAATATTCAATATTATTGCTAAATTCATTACTTACATTTTTAAAATCTTCCATAATTTTAATATTTTTTATCATTATTCCAATATTTCAGAATTGAAAATTTATCATAATCCATTCCCTTGTAAACACGTCTTGTAAATATAGATATTTCTTCAAAACCTTCATAAATAGCGCTCTTATCATCATCTTTTCTTGTATTATACCATTCTTCAAAATATTTAGCTTGACCAAAGTAATAAATATAATTCGGTTCAGGCTCAGGATTTCGAAAATTAATATGATACAATGCTTCATAATCTGCTATGTGATTTGCTCGATTTCTTAATAAAGTTTGTTTACCATTAGCTTCTGCTTTTTCATATGCACCACTAAAAATGCAAGCAAATAAAGAAAATGAATATTAAATTAGCTGTTCTTACTAAAGTAGTAAATAAAAAAGTCTTACCTCATAAAAGCAATTAAGATATTTTGTAAAACAATTACAAGGAATAAACTAGAAATAAAAGTATATACATCAATAACCCAGAAATCAAATTCATCCCTTTGAACCCAATCACCATTAATCCAAAAATATGCAGCTTCTATTGCTGTAAAAAAGGATGTAAACGGATTATCACTAGATGTGGGATCAAAATCTGATTTAAGTTCAATGTCAAGTGTTTCATTTGTTAAAGAATTTGTGGCTTTTCCACTATATGTGGAATCTTTGGTTTTAATATTCGTGGGTTCTCTGAGTAATACGAACCTGCATTTAATAAAATAAGGTAAATTAATCATAACTGATGATTAAATTTAAAACGAAAATAAACCAACATTGAGTTTTCATACATTGTATGTGCAAATCCACGACATAATAAATATAAATGCCAATATCTTTCAGGTGGGAAATAATATATTAATTAATATGCTTCATGAAAGAATAATATTTTTATCTAGACAAATAATGTATTTTTTACCTGATATTAAGCGAAGATACATAATCTATTAATATAATAAAAAAATTAGTTATAATAATTAATTAATTAATTTTATATAAAGGAAAAATGTCAATTGAAACTAAACTTACCAGTTCAACCCAAAGTAAGAAAATTGAGAATGATATACTCACAGTTAATCCAGTATCAACTTCTTTAGCGCTTCCAAAACCATCAGAAATTTGGAAATGTTTAAGCGTTAATGACATTATCGTTATAGAAAATATAATAGAGACTATATCAAAAAAGTTGTATATTTCTGAATACTTTTTTAATCCACGATAATGAAACTGTTTCACTTCAGTAATAAGTTGACAAAGTGCCAAATAATAAAATACAATAATTAACATCAATAGAAAATTGTGATCAATAATCGTGCTGTGACTTAAGTATGCCCAACTAACTAACATGAAACAAATGGCATAAATAAAAAATTGAAGGAAGAGAAAATACATGAAATTTTTTGCTTGTTTCCAATAAAAATCGATAATCACTTCAATTGCCGGATTGTTATAAATATCATCATTATTCTCATATAGTACCATTCTAGAAAAAGGACTTAGCCTATTCTTATCATTGGGACGAATCTTGTACGATCGTGGTATAAATAAAAATAAAAAAATGTTTAAAATAATTTTTTTACGACTATATTCTTTTGGAACTTTTGGAACTTTTGGAATGTCATTTATAGTAAAACCGGGAAGGGGAACCACACGTAAAGCTAATGGTGATTTTCCAAGAACATTATCATAATTTTCAACTTTTTCGAATATATAATCTTTGAGAGATTTGAATGGGATCCAAATCCAAAAATTGTAGCATTCAAGTTTATTAATCTCATTAATTTCTAGATTTTTGATCATTGGTCTGAATGCTCTAAATTTGATGCTATGATTGCGACTTTTTAGGTGTTCATTTGGAATAATTTCATCAGGATCTTGACCCGAAAAATGATTTTGATATAAAACATTTTCTAACAAATAATTTTCTGACATAATCGTCTATGTTACATATAAAAAAAGTTATAAATTACACAAACTCTCTGAACGAAAACAAGATTATAACAAAAAACGAACCGTAATTATATTTAAATAATAAAGGAATCGCCTTAGAAACAGTACACATCCAACCTGCATTATCTGTTGCATTTCTAGAATAATATTCCAAAAAATAAGCAACAACAATTGTATCTTTAAGTTCTCGACCTAATAAATAAAATCAAGTTATTTTAATCATGATAAATGATATAATTCGTAAAGTTAATAAGTTTAGAGACTTTACCTTTGCAATGATAAATTGCTAATTCCATATTATTTTCTGGTTTAATTTTTTCATTATCTATTAACGTATAATCTTTCTTTTCGCCAAAGTCAAGGTCATCATCTTTTAAAAACTTTTTTCCTGGCCATATTCTATTACATGGTATATGTCTGAGTTCATTATAAGCAATATCATTTTCAGAAGCTCCTTCTTTATCTCCAAATAATATAAATTTTATCAAGCGATCGCAATCGCCAAGTATTAAACTTTTCATAAGATTATGTCGAACATCCAATAATCTAAAATTTTCTGGTTCATATTTAGCAAATATCCGGATTATATGTTCAATATAGGTAACCATTTCCTCATACTTTTAATTAAAGAAATATTAATTGCATTATTTTTAAAATCAAAAAAAAGAAATTCAATAAATTCTTTTTATATTAACTTACTTTATGTATTTTACCGTAATTATCTGCTAAATATTTACATTTATAACGCTTATTTAAATGTTCTAATGTTTTACAAGCGTGTCTTACTGCATGAAATTTTTCAATAATATCTTGTCGTTTAATTACCTTTTCTTTTCTTTTCACCTTTACACTATCGTTAATTTTTTTTTTCTTAAATTCTATTTCATCTATTTCTTTATCTTCATCTATTACTATTTCGTGCTCGTTTTTTTTAAAAGCTTTATTATCATTTCTTTCATACCAATAAACCTTTAAATAAAAATCAATTATTTGTGATCCTTCATTTGATTCATAATTAAATGCTTCAACTCTTAACCTCGTTTTTTCTCTTTCTTGATTTATCGGGATACGATTTGTCCATATATATTCAAGAAATGGTTCTCCTTTGTTAGGAAGGTCATCTTTATTTTTTCTACTATCTTGGATTTGATGCCAAACTTGAACAGTTGATCTGCCGACAATAAGTTGTAAAGATTCTGTTTCTGTTTCTAATTTATTTTGATAGAGACAATATGAATTTCTTTCACAATTACCTAATACCCATGGTTCTCTGTCATTAACTATTGGCTTGAAATTTATATTTTTATCGTAATATATAGTATGATTTTCATCCGGTTTTCCATTTGGTTTTTTTCCAATATCTTTTTTTAAGTTTATATTTGGACATGCAGCTTTATTCAACTCTTCCTTTTCAGCTTTTTTCTTTTTGTCCTTTTTCTCTAATCCTTTTTTAACTTCTTTAAGGATCGATGAAACGTTTCCATAATTATCGATTTGTATAATATTCCCTGAAGTTCTAGCTAAACGAGTGTGAATATTTTCTACATTAGTAATTAGAAAATCGTCTAACTCTGTTAATTCATATTTTCCAGTATCATACAAATCCCAAACTATAAACTTCAGCTCTTTCTCTAAATCATTTCCCTCTTTCAGACCTTCACCTATTATAAGTAATCTATCATCACCATCAATAAATTCCAATAAATATATTCTTTCTATTTCATTAAATTTTTTTGATGCGATTTGTAAACCATTTTCCATTTGAAATAAACTAATAAATTTAAAATTAATTGTGAATTAAATTTTACGTCATTCGAAGATGATTGATAAATAAATGAAAACTACTTACTTTACAATATTAACTTGAGTAAAACAAAGTTGTAACCTACTAACTGAAAAGGTCTCATAATTATTGTATTGATTTACAATATTTTCAACTAGTCTTGCATCAGTTTCTAATTCCATTTTTTCCAGATCATATACTAAAAAGAAATAGGTGATATTAATATATTTTTAACATAATTATGATGAGATAAATAAATAAACAATTTTAAATATTTACCTTCAAGCGATTGCACGCCATTTTTATATTGTGCAACCAAAAAATAATTATTGTAAATATACGGGAGAAGTCGTTCCATCCAATCTGTACTTTCACTAGTATACCAATTCTTTAATTCACGTAATTTTTCATTCAATTTCAATCCCTCAATTTCGAAATTATATATCCCATGAAAATTCAAGATTATAAATCTTTTTAGTTGAGAATCGTTTGGTGACTTTAAATTGCTCTCATTTAAAACTTCTATATACATATTCCCGAAATTCCAAAAATGTGATAGGTAATAGCTTTCATAGTATGATATTTATAATTTTTATTTCTTTTTTCTAGTTCAAAGCGGTAGATCATTGTAGTTCCATTTCCCCGTGTACCCATCAGGTCCTTATCGATTATACGAGATACGGAGATATAAATGAAATATTTACATTTACTTTTCATGTCTTTTGTGTATAAATTCGATATATCGATAGACCATCCAAAATTTTCATCATTAGTCGATGTGGTTTCTTTTCCTTCGACAATTATAGTGTGTTGTCGTTCTTGAGATATAGTGAAATCACGGCCTATTTTAAATTGTTCAATCATTTCATAAATACTATCGGTGTTCTCCAACAACTTAATTTGAAGAGTTTCTAAATTAAAGAAAAAAAAAATATTAGCATTGGAATTATTTAATTTATGCAACAGCAAAAATGAAATAATGAATTAACCGGTATCGAATGTAGCGACAAATTTCCCATTTTGACAAATTGCGATATGATACTTGTTATCATTAGTAATACTACCATCAGAACTACTTGACCCATCTACATCACGATTATAGCTTAACTTGGTTTTATATTTATTGCTTTTAATAGATTTTGCATTCATGTATTTATTAAATGGTTCGGTAAAAGTGCCAACCTTTTCAACATCAGATT
Source organism: Rhizophagus irregularis (assembly GCF_026210795.1). NCBI lineage: Eukaryota > Fungi > Glomeromycota > Glomeromycetes > Glomerales > Glomeraceae > Rhizophagus > Rhizophagus irregularis. Next base: position 2,331,086 of record NC_089451.1, on the reverse strand, counting down.
TAATAATTATGACTTCTTGTTCACGATCTATTGATTTCCTACTACAGTACTAGTATCAGGGTTATTACAGGTAAATTGTTATCATTTTCTTCATTAGCCATTTTCTTTTTTTTTATGATTCGTGAATATAAAATGAGAAAATTAAAGTGGGAGTCCTTATATATACATATTTTTTTTTCTTCGAGAAAAAATTTTTTCTTTGTCCTATTATTGTATAGAATAAATTTGGTATTATAACATGTGATCCCTCCTAAGAATCGATAACGTGCATGCAGGTGGGTCAAGTTTCACGTGCGTGACAAAAGTATCGGACTTGAGCCCAAATCCGCTGGGAATTGTTGAACAGTATGGCGCTTCAAGAAATCAGATTTAAATAGGTAGACTTTTAAAATTTAATTAGTTTTAATATGGAACTTTGTCTCATTTTAGTTAATTTAGTATTATCACATATATTTATATTTTAAACATTGTACTTTTCAACGAGAATTTGTCACAGTAACGATGATTACCTTGAATCAAATTTAATAGCGCTAACGATTAAATTTCTTTAAATTTATGTACATATATTCTAAAGATTAAACTGTACAGTATGTTTAGACGTTAGTGATTAAATCTATAAAAATAGATTTAAATTCCAACCGCGTATCAGGAAAGCATTTCCTCTTAAGAGTATAGCATGTGCAGCTTTTAAATAAAATTTTGAAAAAAATTTCTGTTTCATGAACTAAAAAAAAAATCATTTTAGAAATTTTAAAAACTCTAACATTGAAAATTTATATATATATAGTTATGCAGGTGCGTAGCAACGCACTTTCCTATATTATGTTATATGTAAAAGTTCAAATTAGTATTCTAAACTCTTTTATTCTGATGTGTAAAGTTGTAGAGCAGGCAAAATACGTATAGGACGTGACCTTAAAGGTTCTATAGTAAGTACATAAGGTTTGCAACAAGAAAAAATCGCAATTTAAATCACGGATCGATTTTGCAGATCATCACTTAATTGTTGAGAAAAGTTTGTTTTCGGACTTTTATCTAAAACTAAATTTTACAGGCAATTTATTAAGAATATCAGTTTTCTTTTAAATTTATATTGTTTGTTAATGCTATAAAAGTAAATACAAATAATAAGAAAATTTCAAAATTAAATTGTTTTTATATAATTTCAAATTTGACCATCCCCTTTTGCTGCGGGCATCCTATATATATTTATTTTTTGCGATCAATGTTCCATCAAGACACATGTCAAAGAAGTGCGTTTTAACCAGAAAGTGACAAACTACACGAAAGACTATATTATTCCTACAGCAAATTTATTTTTTTTTCGTTTATTTTCAACAATAAAAACGTAGGTTAACTGTTCGTATTACCTCAAGAAAAAGAAATTACGTCTAAAACAACCTTATGTTCATCGTTACTGATTCTCTAAAACTTTTTGCTGGATATTGTAAAGATCGATGGTAAAATTACCATACATAAATGCGGGATGAGGAAATGTAACCAGTGGAGTATATACTCCTGGTATTTGTGGATCATAAAACAAGTCGCTGATTGGAATAGTGACTTGATATACAGGATTGCCTAAAGCAACACACCCGGTAGGAATATTGCTACATTTTTGTACAGTCCCAAATTCCCACTATTATTTAAGAAACATTAGAAAAATGGAAATCCGCAAGATCTAAACAGTTTAAACTTACTTTCTGAGGTGCCATCCCCTGTCTCCACAACTTAGCCTAATATTTATCAAATCACAAAGTTTTTTAGATAAAATTATAAAATAATAAATGGTTAAAGATATATACCTTCATTCTTCGATTAAATCTTCCTAGTGGATCTCGTGTTGTACGTAATTCATATAGCTTTATACCTAAAACACACCTAACATATGGTTGAGTCATCCAGAGTGCACATTTATTCTTCCAATAAGCAACATTTTGGCCAACTGCAACCTCACAAATTATTCTAGCGTGAGAATGCCCCTACAAAATTATAAATCTTAGAAAATTGTATTAAAAAAGATATGATAATATACATAAAATTTCAAAGTACACGTATATCGCATGGGGGTGGTCCAAGACCAGGAATGGGTGGGTCTGGAACATACGACTTAGCCGGGTACACCGCTACGTCTGCTGCTATTTTAACCCCATTTCCAGCTGGTGAAAAATGGACTATAAAAACATAAATTATTAGGAAATTAATTACAAGTCAGATCAAGCAAGTTTAGAATTCACTTACATGCATCTCCACAAACGTCTATTGCTGGGTTCCAGACATTATTTCCATTAGGAAGATTAAAGTATCTCTGCAATAGTGAGGCAGTAGCAGCATGTTCTCTTGAGCTCATATCAACGATAGATACTTCACCATTATTATATTCAAACTTGTATCCGGACGATTCGTTACTATCAAGAAAATGGTTGTAGTTTTTTACCGATATATTTTGACCGATACTGATTGGTAAACTGCAAATATGGAAGTTAACATTGAGTTGAACTTGAAATAACTTGTGCGATACCTTACTCACTCATCAAATCCAATAGAACCTTTTGGTAATTTTGGAATTTTAAATTTCTCGTCAAACTTTCTTTTTAAATTTTGAAACATTTTGAAATATTTCTTTGTAGAAATAGAAAATATTTTGTATCTAAAAAAATTATAATGCTTAGTATTATAAATTATAATGATAAATGTGATCCGATTTCGCATCAATTGCAAAACTATTTCTAAAAATAAATTCGTAATTGTATCCTTAATATTTTAAGTTGATCCAATTTTGCATCAGTATTTGATAATTTTAAGGGATTTTAAGGGGGAATCTTAACTCTCAGGATAATATCCTAGACCCCGAATTTGATTGGTTCAATGATCTCAGCCAAATACAGAATACGCTAGATAGTTAGCGTTTTATATATTATTTATATTTATATATTTATATATATATTTATATTGATAGTGATAGTGATATTGAATTGATATTAAGTTGATATTGATATTGATATTGAGTTAATAGTGGTCATTTATATAGGAAAAAAAAAAAAATTTTTTTCGATCATGATCTACGGATTATACTTTGAGCATATCGGAATAAAAAATATATATATATATTCAGTTTACTCCAATAATTTCGAAAACCAAATTTTTCATTTTTAATGAAACGTTACGTTAATTAAAGTTTCGTTTTTATTATTTTTGTAAGTTTCCAGTCTTCTCTACTACCATTTTGAAATTAAGCTTCATTCTTTACTAACGTTCATTTTTATATTTTGTAGGTCCAGAACGCTGAAGGTACAAGTTCTGGCCTTCATTTCAAAGTTAGTTCGAAAAAAAAAAAAAATTTTTTTAATGAACTCTGGATTTTTATTTTCGAAGGTAAAAAAAACTTAGAAATTTATTTTTTTATTTTTTTCGTTTATTTAACGAAACGGTTTGTAGCAAAAATGCAAAAAAATTTCCTGATCAAAATGAAGTACTCTTTTTTGTAGGTACCGGAAACCATTCTAGTCTTCAATTTCGAAGGTAAAAAAAACTTCGAAAAAATTGTAAAAAATGGTCTTTTTAATGAAACGTTTACTAACGTTTCGATTTTCTTTCTTTGTAGGTCCATGGTTTCCCGTTAAATTCTTAGATAGAATTTGTAGTTATCCTTTGTTCTTTTAATTTTTTTAGATAAGAAAAGGGCGAATTTTCAGTCTCATCAAGTCAAAAGCCGAACTTGAAGAACTTTCAGAGAACCAAGAGGGGAAAAGGTGTTTGGATATATGGGAAACCCAGTGGGGTTCTTTCAAATTTATTTTTTAATGAATCTAACGCTTCATTCATTCTTTTTTTTTTAGACGAGTGTCAGAGCGGGATTTTAAGTTGAAACTCAGAACTCGACAATTATCTGGACGAGGGATTTTAGTGAGAGATCGATCAAGCTTTTTTTAGTATATTTTTTTTATTTTTCTTTTTTTAAGACGGTTTCTTCAAATATCTATGGACGTGGATTTTGGTAAAGTGAAAATATTTATCTTTTTTCTTAGGGACTGGATCATTGGACGCGTAGAATGTTGACAAATGAAAATATATTCAATTTTTTAACTACTAGAACTATTTTAGAAGAAACTTCACGGAAAGAGCGGTTAGAAATACTCTAGAAAGGAATTATGAGGCCATGCGTAAAATTTCGGAAGGAAAAAAAATTTTTCCTTTATCGAAACATTTTATTAACCTTTGACACGTAGATTTTTGTAAGAATATTTGGAATTTTTTTTTAAAAATTTTTTGTTTTATCAAAACATTTTATTAATATTTCGATTTTTTCCTCTTTTTCTTTTTTTTAATGAAGCATTTGTTATTCTCTTCTTTTCGTAGATCTACGCGTTCCTGGATAGCTCCTGGAAGGAACTTTGAAGGTATCCTTCGAAGTTCTTTAATTTTTTTTTCTTTTATAATGAAACGTTGATTAACGTTTCGTTCTCATCTTTTTATTAGGTTTGGACTCTTCCTGTAAAAAAAGGTAATACTTCGAAATTTTCTTTTTTTTACTTTATTTTAACTACCATTTTACTAACGTTCGTTTATTTTTTCCATTTGGATCCTGGTTCTCATTTAGAAGGATTTTGAAAGCATCTATTTTGTCAGTTGTTTGTTGGAATCGAACCAACTGGAGCAATGTCCAAACCATTAACAACATCATATAATTTTGCAGTAAAGAGAAGTTTTAGAAGTTTGAATAATAGTGTATTTAATAAATAGTGTAGTTAATTGATTTTTGTACCATTTATTTGTAAATGTTGTAAATGCTTTTAATAAATAAAATAGTTGATGTTAGTTATCATTAAAATAATGTAAAGTTTATATTAGCCATTGCAGATTTAATATTTTAATAAATAAAATTTTCGCAGAATTTTTACATTTTGAAAATTTTTTTTTTCGAATTACTGCGCCAGCAGAACATCGCTAAAAAACGTGAGAGCTTAAAAATTATTTATCGCTTAATTTGGTAATTTTGTACGATACTAATGCAAAAATTCCAATTGATATGAATTATTTTATCGAAATTTTTATTGTCTGAAGAGCCAAAGTTCAATAGGTTCATTTGTTTTTTCGATCATGATCTGCAGATCAGCTGAATTTTCATTTGAAGTGCGAACAGGTAAAAGCGATTTACAATTAGATAATATTTCAATAGGTCATATATGTAAAATATTACAACAAAGTTTATATAATTGTTCTGTTAATCCTGATCCTTGGGAATCAATTATTTCGAGAATTAGTTTCGATGTTTCTGATACTGTTCTTAAAGCTATTGAAGTTTTATTATTTTTATTTTTATTTTATTTTTATCTTATTTGCTGCCAAAAAATTAATTATGATTATTAGAAGAAATAAATTGTATTAATTTTTAAATTTATCCAATAAAGAATTTAATTTTAATAATATCATATGGTTATTGTTTGTTATGAATTATTTAAGAAATTTATATCATAATAAATTATGCAAGGTATAATATTCACACGTTAAAAGTCAGGTACAATTATTTTATTGCATATCTGATATTATACTTTAAAGATTGTATAAAATTTTTAAAAGCTGCCTTAATTAATTATTTAACAATATTATAAATAAAAATTTCTTTTTTTAAAAACTGAATTGGGTTTAAGTAATATTAACAATTTTCACGTGTAAATGTGTTAATTTAAATGAATACGAATTTTGTATTAAAAAATTTGATCGCTGATCACTCCTGAAGTGTATTACGAATTAAGTATCGTATTCATACAATTAGAAATTTAAAGAAGTGAAAATTCTTTAATTATAAAGGTTGAAAATAAAATTACTAAATGTAAACTAATAAGTCAAGAAATCTTAGGGGATGGCCAGAAATGACGTAATTTAAATTTTAGGATTTTTGACCCCCCCCTCCCCATGTCATCATTCATTTTAGGAAATGTAAAATTAAAACATAATTCTGGCTAGAATTATATTAACTACAAGTGTCTAAAAATGGAAGATGTGTAACATCATCATGGTCTTAACCCCCCTCCCCCCCTTAGGAAATGACGTCATTTCTGGCAGTCCCCTTATTAAAAAAAAAAGTAGATTAACTTAATAAGTTAATTGTCCATTACTTATTAGTATTAGTAAAAATTTCGGTTTCCGGTACTAAAAATAATCAATTTTCTAAAATCATTAGACAAATTTAGATGACCGCGCGGAGTTTGTGAATTTGTGACTTGTGAGAAAAAATTATTTGTCAGTCACGTGCCCGAGAAGTTTAGATCAACTAAAATTCACGTGACAATTTTTTGTCGCCCATGTCACATTGTCACACGTCACACCTCCGTTTTTGTTTTGTGGGCGCGGTTTCTATTCATTCTATTCATGCACGAATGTCGTAAACTGTATAAATAAATTTCACGTGATCATATAAAACCGCCATTTTTTACACATTGCCAAACATTCATGCATTTTTTGTACATGTTACTATTGTCTTATTAGCAAATGGATCCAAATTTGTTCGTTCCCGACTATTAAAAAAAAAAAGTTATGATAGGTATCACCAAATTATTGTATTTAAAGTTTCAAAACATTAAAAAATTTTTTTTTTATTTCTTTAAAACTTTAAAACAAAATTCACGAAAAGGCGACATTTTTTTAATGCGCTTTTACAAACCTTATTTAAAAAATGTCTCAATATGATGAAGAAAAAGATAACTTTGAAACTAAGATATCAATAGATAATGGAGTACGAGAGATAGCATTTATTAAAAGTGATGCTAAAAAGAATGTTTTTAAAGAAATAAAGGATATAAACAAATTTATAAAATCTGTTAATAATAGACAATATTCGAGTAAGAACTCATTAGTTTGTGATAACGATATCACTAATAAAAAGGAAGTTTATCAAATTGCCATTTCTAAAAATGGAAAATTTGTTGCTACATTTGATTCAGGTAAAATTTTATTATTTCGTATTTGCTGTTACAGAAAAATAAATAATTTTAAATAAAATTATTTCATAATTATCACGAATTAGCAAACCTTCGAATTAAAATATTGGAAAACACTGATTGTCGTCCATTCAAAATCGGAAAGAAGAAAGATATGGAACTCAATAACGATAATAATTCTGATAGAATTAAAAAGACAATCGTACATTTTAAATTGAAAACTGATCTTACTATTGATAAGTTTTATAGCGAAGGTTTCATCCCTCCTTTATTTAATGGTTCTTCAAGCAATGATGATGATAAAAAATTTCGATGGTCTTTCGATATATCGAATGTATGCATGAATGAAAATAAACATTTTATTTATGTTGCCATATCTTGCATAGTTGACGATGATATGAGGAGAACGATAGATGGGAAAGAGAAAAAAAAAGGAACTACCGTCATTTATTCAATTGAACTGATAAAAAATAATCAAGAAAATTATGTTTTAAATAAAAATACTGATACTTTTTATCAAATACATGAAATTTCAGGAATATGTAGATTTGCAGAAATATTTGAAAACAAAGTTTCTGATAACGAATTCTTTGTTTTAAAAAGATTCATAATATTTAATTTTTATGGTATCCATAGTTTCAGCCGTAAGGATAGTTTTAAATTGGATATGACATTTAATTATCCAAAAAATATCAGACGTGAATTAGATTCATTAGATCCTTCAGAAATATATAATTGCATCAGTATACTTTATTCTTGTATTTGTGGTAAATATTTTCTAGTTGAACAATATAAAAATAATGTACAATTACTTGAAGGTAATTAATAATTTTATGATTATTATCAAATTTATACGTTATAATCAAATTAATATGTTTTTTTAATTTTTTAGTTTATGATCTAACGACAATGAAATTAGATACTATCACAAAAAGGGTCGAAAAAAGTCAGGATAAGCTCTTAAGACGGTACAATAGAAATGTTTACTCAATCAGTATGAATAAATCACAACTCTGCTTTACACGAGGACTTAGATCTGTCAAGTGAGTAATTGTCAGACTTACATTTTGATAAAGTTAATTTCGTATAAATATATCCAATCGACTAAAATTTATTATCTCTACTTTCTTGAGGTTATATTTTATGGAAAATGGTTTGGAAGTCACTTCAAAGAAATTTAATAAATTAGAAAAAATTCATTCATTAGAATTCATTGAAAACGATAGGAAAATACTTGTGATAGGTGAAACTCAGAATAAAAAACTGAAATATATAATCTGGGACATTTACAATAATGAAGAAACAAAGCCGACATCGTTAGATAAATTTCTTACAATAAATAATTTTGGTAAACGTTTAGCCGGGTCTCCGGGAAATCTTTTACAAGTCAATGATGAAGGAAATGTTATATCGATTCTTAAATGGATCGAGAAATCATTAAAACTAAACCAAGAAAAAAATGTTGAAAAGAAATTTCCTCCTCAAGATTTAAAACACTTTAAAGACAAAAAACCGGATGGAAGTTTGGATAAAAGGCATATTATATATTATAATAAAAATATAAACCCAGATTTCAAATCAATAGTTTCTGAGAAAGAGCCATGGGTGTTAGGTGATTACGATAGACATTCTTATTGCCTTCATCAAAATAAAAATGGATCAGAGATAGATACTTTACAACTTATAGTCGGTAGATCCACTGTTCAAATTTGGCATCAGGTCCGAGATGACAGTAAGCCTAGAGATGAACTTCCTAACAAAGGAGAACCATTTCTTGAATATATATGGACGAATGGTATTCCAGTAAATCAAGAAAGGAAAAAAACAAGATTACGGATAGAAACCTTTAAATATGGATCGAATGATGATAAATCAAAGTTAACCGATTTCTATTTGAAAGTTTATTGGTACGAAAGAGCTTCAAAAAAAGTGGATGAAAAAGAACTCGAGAAAATAATAGTAGAAGATAATAAAATAATTGATAAATTGGAAAATAAAGTGGACAAAAAGGTAATAATGGAAACGGAAAATAACAATGAGGAGGGAGTAGGAAGGAGGGAAAAAGTAATTCGGTGTCAAGACGTTATTGATAAAATTAGTGCAATCAGGTGTGCATGTAAAGCATTGGAATATATTAATAAACGTACGAAGTTTCTTGTAAATTATGTTAAAGAACATCGCGTAAGTGTTTACTGTATGATTAGCTGATTAAATATACTCTTAACGAAAAAGAATTAGATTAATATTTATTTCTTATTTCTTTTAATAAAGTGCGAGGAAATAGTGGCATATATTAATCATATAATATGCAGATTTATTAAATGCAAGCCTGAAGATTATAAATTGTTAGATGTCCGATACAATGTTATGAAAAATTTAATTCTTGGTGATTGTGATCATTTGATAAAATTTACATTATTCGAAAACAATGACGAGGATAAAAAAGCTACTAAGTTACATATACCGAGGAATATGTTCTGGAAAAAAGGAAAGTTTATTGACGATGATACTAAAAATGATGAAATAACGAACGTTATGGAATTAGCAATTCATCATTGCAAAGGTAAATTTTAACTAGCTATAAGCATTAGCATTGTGTTCATCCGGCAATTAACTAATTACCTTTTTCTATAATATAGGACGTGAAATAAAGGATACTATCATTGTTGCTTATCTTTTGGAATATTATTCTAGACATGCAACGGATTATGCTGGTTGGATGAGTACCGTTTCTAAGGCGCTTCCTCTATTATTTAAATACAATTACGGTTGTTATTCCATCCTAATTTTGTTATTAAAAAACGATTTGAAACTTACTAATTTTTATATTTATAACAGATGATTGTGTTACAAAATTGTTTCGTAAAGAATGTTTTGCAAACCAAAATTACTTTTCAGCACAGGATCCCTATAATATTATTCCAGAGGAATATCAAGAAAGACGTAATCATAATATTAAATTTAGAGCCTTCGGGGTCAATCTGCGGTCTAATGAATATAAGTGGTACGGCGGGATTTTGAAATCACTAGAATCTCTCAAAATTAAAACGTATAAATTTTTCGGAGAACTTGATAATAATGATGTTGAGAAGAAACCATTGGCTTTACGAGTGGTTCCACTTCCTGAATTTACCACAAATAGGATTAATCAACAGGAAGAAGTGGAGTGTAATATTATTTTAAAAATTATTTATTCCTTTTTTATACCACGGTGGTATAAAATTGGTCGGGACGAGAAGCATAAGTTGAGTCCTTTTTCCAGAGTAGTGTATTACGAAAATAATGATGATATTTATGATAACCCAGCAACCGAAGCGATTATCGATTTTCGTTGGAAAAAAGCAAAAAATTTCTTTTTTCTCCTTTTTCTCAGATTTCTTCTTTTTATCTTTTGTTTTGGATTGATTAATGCGGCATACTTGGATCATGGCACTATTATAAATGTAGAATTCTTAGTTTTATTAATTATTATATTCTACTATTTAGCAGCTTTTTTATTTATCACTGAAGTTATACAGTTATTCTATCATGGACCCAGAAAATATTTTGGTGACATATATAATATTTTTGATATAATTTCGATTATACTTCCTATAATAGTAATGTCAATAATGCTTAGGGATTTTCATTATTCTAATGGCTTTGGAAATGTTGAGATAATTGACACTAAATTAATTGTGTGGATGTCTGTGACGATTTTTTTTCTTTGGATGGAAGCGGTTAGTTTTTTATTTTGCAAAATTTTGTATGTTAGTCTATTAATAATGTGACATAACATAATTACTTTTCTATAATTTTAGATTTCATATCTCCGTTTAATACCAAGTAAATATAAATTGATTCTTTACAGAAATGATGAATAATTACTAATGGCCATTTACATTTTTTTTTAATAGATATCGCTACCTACATTTACTATGTTAAAATAATTACTAAAGCAGTATTTCCGTTTCTTTTGTTTAACATTGTCGTAATAATGGCATTTGCTCATACAATGTAACAACTTTCAAAGAGTTTATGTGTTTTCTAGTTAATTTGCATTTAATTTAAATGTAAAATAACAAAAAATCTTTTATTTATAGGCTTATTTTGCTTAAAGAAACAAAGAATATTGAAACTAAAGATACAACATTTAGCGGAACTGCTACAAATCCTGTAAACGGTCAAGAACTTGATGTCAAAATGAAAGCTGATTTTCATCCTGATGACATGAACGATAATCCATTTTCATACTTTCCTACAGCAATAGTGGCTACATATTATTGGCTTAATGGTGATTTTATTCAAAGGGACGAATTTGATTTTTGGGCTGTTGAAGTTCTTTCTTTGATTGCTAGTATCCTTCTTGTAACCATTTTGCAAAATATGTTGATTGCTTTTATGGGGTAAGACTTTTTAAATATTATAAATTTTATTTTTTTTTTCTCTTTCTTCCTCTTTATTTAAACTATTTATTCTTTAAATATTTTAGTGGTGTGTATCAAAAAGCAGAAACTAAAGGTAGACAAGCTTTATTAAGATTTAGAGCAAATCAAATTGCAAATTATGAAGCATTACATCATTATAATTTCTGGCCTTACGAACCTGATCCAAAATATATTTATTATGTCAGTCAATCAAAAATTTTTGTAGAATGGTATAATAGTAGAAAAAATGATCAAGATCCTATTTATAGTGATTTTGAAAACAAATCAACTTACACAAAACATGTATTTGAAGAAAAAAATTATGATATTCATTCAATTTGGGATTATGAAGAAGATAATAAGATGAAAATTAATAAAAATGATGATAAAAATAAAAATGTTAAACAAAAGAATAAAGTTGATAATATTGAGAAGGAAATTAAAAATGATGATAATATCAAAGATATTAAGAAGGATATTAAAGATGATGATATTGAAGCTATCAAAGAAGATATTAAAAAGATTGGAATTGAAAATATGAAAAATATGAATGATATCATTGGCAGATTGCTTAAAACTCTTAATTAAACATTCTTAATTTATTTATCAGTTATTTTTTATGTTTATTTCTGGTTTAGTTATTTCTTATAGAATGTATTGATTTTGATTTTTCACTTTAAAAAAAATATATTAAAATCTTAATAAATTTTCTCTTGAATTAAGTCAAGATTTTATATTGAAATTTTTAATATTTAATTGGACATTATAATTGGAATTGGTCAAATATAAAATAATATTATTGTCCCTTGATTTGAACTTGAATATAGGAAACCAAATTTCTTAATAAAATCTTGTAATAACTCCATTAATTTGAAATAATTTGATTTATCAATCGTAAATAAATTTAGAGTTAGACTATATATACTATATATACATGAAGTAATAAATAAACTTTGGAGTTTGTCACGATAAAATGATAGAATGATCATTATATTTAGTCATGTTACATTAATGTAGTATTCTCTTTTTCCTAATATTAACTTATCTACCTTTATAATCAAATATATGAGACCCAGATTTTTAATTACTAAACCTCTTTTTACAACATTTATAATAACCACATTCTGCCTGAGCTTAGATAGGATGGTCGGCATTTACAATATGAATTATTATAATGTTCACATCAAAGTTGAATCTGTTTTACAAAATAAAAACAATAAAAGAATATTATAAAATGATAAAATGATAAAATGATTATATACGCTTTTTCTTACTTTAATGTTATGTCCTTCGGGATTGTTTTCTTGATTTTTAAGCTCATTATTACAAATTCTTCTTCAGAGTTACATTTTTCAGTTTCATCTGGCCTTTCAAGTTCTTTAAGTGGCTTATCTACAAAAACTTCTCAAAAGTCAGTGAAAGTGCCCGGTGTTGAAAGCGTATGTTGTCGTCCAAAATGTTGTATAGTCACGTAAACGGGGTTGCAAAAGCTGAATAAGGACTGGAGGATACCACCCAGTACAACCTACCTTCAGGCTTGTTTTCTTCAGAGTTACGTTTTTAGGTTTTGAGTTCTTTCAATGGCTTATCTACAAAAACTTCTCAAAAGTCAGTGAAAGTGCCCGGTGTTGAAAGCGTATGTTGTTGTCCAAAATGTTGTATAGTCACGTAAACGGGGTTGCAAAAGCTGAATAGGGACTGGAGGATACCACCCAATACAACCTACCTTCGAAAAAAGCTTTCATTTGTACTTTTCTTTATTTTCTTTCTGTTCCTTTCTATCTCTAGTAATTTTTTTTTCTTGCTCTTGTAATTCCTCTTACATTATCTTTACATTGCTTAAAAAAAGAGTGGGCTTTTTTTTGAGACATTTTTTTTTTTTGATGATAAATATTTTATATATTGCTGAATGCCGTTAAAATCTGTAAAATTTTAGGTTAGAGAAAGAGAGTTTGAGAGTACAATTATACATTTCTTTTTTATATAAGTCATGGTAACTTTAGTGTGAGTCATGAAAATTTTTTTTTACACATAAGAATATGATTTTTGACGTACAGTTGGCTGTGGAACATTTCTGAATATGACACATTGTGACTAATAATATGATCGTAATTGTATTATTGTGCAAACAAATATCGTAAAATTTAAATATCGTGTATTTTAATATCTGTGTCATTGGAGAATATTAATAATTTTAACCCTATAAAAGTTTTTCAAAAAAATGATCATGTGTCTGAGTTTCTTCGAAATAAAAACTAGAAAAATGATCATTTATCAGAGTTTTTCCAGAATTTTTTTTCTAGAGTAAGACATAACATAAAAATTATCAATTTAACCTATAAGGCGAAACTTTTCACCAACCACAAAACAGTTTCATCTGAAACATTAGCTCCAATATGACGTTCACTTGCTAATAAATATTTGCGTTACTTTAGCACAAATCCAAATTAGGATATTCGAATATAAACCAACTGAAAGTGAAGTTAATATTCTAGAATTTTAATGTCACAAGATTTCGAATATGATGTTAAATGTTATATGATTTAGATATTTTTATTCTTGTATTGTCCTTCAAGAATAAAGTTAAAAACTATTATTTTAATATAGTTTTTATAACAAAAAAAAAATGACGAAAAACACGATTTTGTTGATATTCGATAGTAATAGCTTGAGATTACTTGAAATTTATGGGAGATTGGATTTTTTTTATAGGTTGAGGCAAAATGGCGAAATTGCTATACCGATTACTAAATAGCCCTGTTCATTTCCGGTCGGTCGGTCGGATTTTGTTGTACAAAATTATCCAATAAAATTATTTTATTTTCGATCGCAAATTGAACTGCTTTAGATTGAAATTTAGTTCGAACTCCTTATATTGATATATATTTTTTTTCTTAAATGTCACGTAAACAGAAATAATTGGTTATTTTTTGGCGTTCGACAAAAAACTCAGAAAATGGTTGCGTTGTACAAACTGATCAGCCAATCAAAATTAACTTAAATCTGACCGAAAAATGCGACCGACCGGAAATGAACAGGGCTACCGTTTCCGTGTTTCGGTCACGCCTCAGTGAGTTGCTGTGTTTGTGCAACAGAAAAATTTCGAAAAATAAATACACTCTTTTTCCCCATACAAACGCGAGAGGAAAAATGCTTTCTTGCACCACAGGACCTTTCGTAAAAGTAATATTAACGTCGAAACCATATGTTATGAAAGGTTGATGACTTTGCATTCCGAGATCGTCAGGCTTTGAGACTTGCGGAAGTGATCGGGCACAATGATATTTTTTTTGTACCATGTAACGCAATTTTTATGTATTAGTTAACGGTTAACGATTTATTATTTTAAATAAAGCATAATTATATTGGGCCGTTTTCGGTAGTTATTTTTTCTTGTAAAGAATAAAGATGTAATCATCCGAACTTTAAATATTATATGCTGCTATAATTTAATTGGATAAAATTCATATACCGAAGAATTCACCATATCCGAATCAAAACACTTGGAACGACAGGTTCATTGTATCCAGTGGCGACCGTATTAAGTTTTTGGGCCACAATTTGCATTCCAAACTTTCTTTCTAGAAAATAACTTATTGTAATTTTGTGACTTTTGTGTAAGCCTTTCAGATACATCATGTCTTTAAAATGATGGATGATTGATGTCAATCAGTTCCTGATAGTTTATTTTTTTTAACTCAAAAGGGATGAGGCTGCTTGCCGAAATTGAAAAGAAATTTTATTTTGTCAATTACTATTAGGTATGTACTAATTGTTAATTTATTGTTAATTATGTTTAGAAAATTTAAATTTATTCAGTATATCTAACGATGTGGCTTTCAAATTTCAATAACTTTTTAATGAAATTGAACGGAAAACATGTTTACTTGATGTTATGAATTCTGGGAATATGGAAAAAAGAATATAAAATACGGATTACAGGTTATCATGTAAAGAGCTTCTGACTTATAATTAATAATCAATATATAACAGATAATAGTTTCCTTTTAAATTATACTACCCTTTTTTTGTGATACGTATTTGTAATACTTAATATTTAATAGTTTTATAATTGATTGTCGTGTAACTCGAGTTAAATAGGATTTTTTAAAAATAATCACATGATATATCATATATGTACGTTAGATATAATTATATAATAAAAAAAACGTTACAATTAAATTATTATATAAAAACGTTTTCGCTTGCAATGTTTTTATTAATCTTTTTAAGAAAAATTCGTGTGAATTTTATTTCGCTTAAGCATTGACTCAAATGTATGTCAGGTCAATGGGTCGGGGCTGACACTGACCCGACCTGAGGTCGGGTCATGAATTTGATGATGACCTGAATATTTCGGATCAACCGTCGGGTCACCCGATCCGTCAGGTCAGATTCGGAGCTCATTTATATAAATTATAAATTTCTTATTTATCTATTTATTTATTTAACGCTCATAAAACTATTATAAAATCAAAATAATTTAATTATAGGTATCCACTCAAACTTGAAGAAAATTTATATGCAAGTAGTTTAGATCAACTGAACAATTTTATCTAAACACTTAGAGGTGATTTATTTTAACTGAAATGTTGAATTTGTGCTCTGAAATATATGCAAATTTTTTTAAAAAATAAAATTAGAAAATAAATATATGCTGATCATTTTTTAAGTTGGTTTTAACGAAAAATTAAAGTGATATTTAAATTACCTTGTCATTCTAAATAAACTTGCAAATTAGCCAAACATAATCTTCTTAATAACTTTTAGAAATTTATATATTATAAAATGTATTAAGAAAATTTCTCTATTTTATGATTTTTGCTATGTAACAATGAGGTCTGATGATTGACGTGCAAAATTTGTTTGTCATACATGCAATACTTGTACAGTTGTACTTGTGCATTTTGCGTAAAATATTTAAATAAACAATAAAAAAAAAAAAGATATTTATTTTATCCTTTTCAGCTAGGGAAAATTTTGATATATTATTATATAGTAATGGCTCACAGTAATGATAAAGGTAAAAATTATATATATAGCATGAACATTTAATACAATTAGAATTAAACAAATTTGCAATATAATAAAACTAGTTTCTAGTAGTATTGAAGAATTTGAAGGAAGTAGTACCAAGGAATCTAAAGGTATATTATACAAGATGAAACATTAAATTATCACTTGTAAATAATTTAAATACTATCTACAATCATACCTTATGTAATATATATGCTAACTATGTTATATAAAAATTATATTAGATAATTTATCCTGTAAGTTAATTGGTTAATTTATACTTAAATAATAATGCAATTACTTATTATTTTTATTATATTCTATGTAATTAAATAATTCATTTAATGATTGATAATACAGTTAATAGTTATTTAAATTTTTAGTTCTTTACTTTATTCATTTTACATAATATTCAAATAACTAAATTCTTGATTTAAATAACTATTTAATTATATTACAGCTAGGGATGGCAACGGTCACGGTCATTAACCGGTTATGACCGGTCATGACCGTGACCGATATAGGTCGGTCAAAGACCTCTGACCGACCGTTTAACCGATCCTGAAAATGTTTGCGAAACGTAATTTAATAAAAAAATGTTTCGCAAACGTTTTTTTAATTATTTTAATAGAAAACGTTGCGAAAACGTTTTTTATTAAGTATTTCAAACGTTTTTTTATTAAATTACGTTTCGCAAACGTTTTCAGGATCGGTTAAACGGTCGGTTAACCGGTCGGTCAGACCGGTCGGTCAAACGGTCGGTCGGTCGGTCAAAGGTTCTTGACCGGTTATGACCGACCGATGACCGACCATGACCGACCGTTGCCATCCCTAATTACAGCTAGTAAGTTATAATACTTAAGGATATCATTATATTTAATATTATATTTATTTATTAATATTTTAATATAATTAATTAATTTAAATAAATAGATTGTAAGTAATATATTCGATTTATAGTAAATACCTTTCTATTATATTTATATCTAACTAATTAAAAATTAATAATGATCCAGGGTGTAAGAAATATGATGTCTATATTTCTATTATTTAATAAATAGTGAGTAAGTTATTTATTTGATTCTATTATTACTTATTGTTATAATATTTACATATAATTTAAACTAACTAAATTCTTTATTTAAAAAATTATTCAAATAATATAGTTCGTAAGTTATTTATTTAATTCCATTATTACTTATTGTTATTAACTAACTAAATTCTTTATTGAAAAAATTATTTAAATAATATAGAGAGTAAGTTATTTATTTAATCCTATTATTACTTATCATATTTACATATAATTTAAACTAACTAAATTCTTTTTAAAAAATTAATGAAAGTACAAAAAGGGATACGATTTTCACTGTATTATTAACCGCAGTGATACATAAAATGATGCCTGATATGAATTCCACAAGCTTACAATTGTATTTCCATTAACAGCACTTGGTGCATTAGAAGGTAAGTCTGAGGGGCATCTAACAAATCATCTCATACAGTATGATTAGGTAAAAGGTAGCGCCAGTAATAGTAGCATCACCAGCAATTTGTCCTTGTACCACAAGAGCTTTCCTACAAACTGATTCACAGCTACAGCTTCGAATTGTGGTTTGTGGATCAAAGTAGAGAGTGGTTGTTTGATAAAAAACCAATTTTAATAATCATTGATAAATAGATATTCATTAGCATTGTCATCTGCACCTTGATCCAATCCAGCTGCTGGTGAATCAGAACGGCTTTGTCAAACCCGACTATCAGGTTCTCTTGCAGTATTTTGTCCCAGAATCATGGTTGCATCAGTACCATATTCTAAATCCTGATCATTCCATCTATTTATCAATCCTATGACACATCCTATTGTTGCTGAATGAGCATAGGAAGGTACTTTATATATTTTAATATTTCCATTATATAGATACATGCGAACTGAAAATCACATTATTTTCAAAATAACGGAGGTATTGTTTAAGAGACACATTTTCTTTTATAATTATCTCGCTTGATCTTGTGTATTCTTCTTCCTCTTCTTGCACTTCTTCGCTTTCTTGGGCTTTTTGGAATATGAGCAATTTTCTCTCACTAATTCAATTTCTGTAAAGGATAAGTCTTTTCTCTTATGAAGGTAATAATGAGTTAACAGTGGGGAAAGTAAGTTGACTAGACTAGGAAGATTGTGAATCAGATTGACTAGGTTGGGAAGCAAGTTGATGAGACATGGAACGCGTGATGCGATAAGGATAATAAACCTCTGAATCTGAAATACAGCAAATTCTATTAAATTGGGAAGCTGTTAAGTTCCTATAACCTTACCCTCTGTATTATAGGAACTCGAGGCCATAATATATATATTTTAAGAATGATTATTAAGAGATTTCTTTAAATCAGTGAAATCAAGGATATTTATAAGAACGATTGTCTCCCATTCTGAAGGTATAACTTTCAAAAAAAAATTTTATTTATTCTAAATAAATTTAGGTTTTTTTTAAAAAAATTCGATTTTTACTTTATTCTGAAAAAATTCAATTTTTTATTGTTTTTTTATTAAAATTTATTATTAAAATTTATTAAGAAATTTTTTATTATACCAATATGATTTAACTAAACCGTTTAAGCCATTGTACATCGTCACGACGTCACGTCGTCACGTGCCGGACGGACAGACGAACACTAGTTTGTTCGGACTAATCAAGAAAAATATGGTTAATTTAAAGGTAAAGGATTAGCAAAAATTTTTTATTCTTTAAACATATATTCATCTATAATGAAAAGCTTTTAAAATAGTTGTTTTTTTTATTAAAAAGTAAAGAACAAAGCGTTCCTTTTTAAGAAATATTTTAATTAATATATACATATATATATATGTATTAGAAAAAAGTGAAGTTTTAGAAAAAAGTAATTTTTTTGCATTTGTTGCCATTATTTTTAGAGTGAATTTACTTTTTCATCTGGAATTGCTTACCCAAAATTGATTGGCTAAATTTCATTGATTTTTAACTCACAAAACAGATTAATTCACAAATAACTTTACGTAATGTGTTCTCTAGCACTATGCTTTTACGATGCGATGAATTCCATCTATTTCAGGTTATTTGTTATGACTCATAATGACTAACTCATTATGACTAACGATGACTCATAAATATTTTATAAATATTTACATGGCGTTGATTTTATGTATTGTACGTATGATAGGTATGTATGTATGGTATGTACAGTATGTATGGTATGATTTATTCCATACATATATGGATTAGTCCGTTAGTATTAAACTCAAAAAAAATAAACTTTTTTCGACTGGTGCATCTTTGATCGTCATTAATTTTTAATTCAAAGCTGATTTCTTGGTACTGCGATTGATTATGAATAGTGAATTTAATATATGATTTTGTCAATTAAAGATCACATCTGATCTGTAATCAATCATGTGCTTAATTATTTGATCAATGTAATTTGATCCGCACTATGATGTTGAAGGCTCCAATCAATGAACGCTCACTAATTGCGAAAGAAATTAAATTATTTGAAGCTTTATAAAAGTAAATCGCATTTATTATACGGATAACAACGGACGTTAATTACTAAATGTGTAATATTGAAAAAGTACCACATGATTAATTAATTATTTCTTGATCCAATTCATTTTATAATACCAATTCATTTTATAATATAAATTCATTTTATAATGAAATCTTAATTAAACTTAATTAAATTCCACAGTAATTGTTTTATGCAGAAAATTTTTTCTTGATTTTTATTCTCCCCGTTTCACTTTATTGTTTAATGAAAATTATTATAACGATTGACTAAATGATTTACAGTTTAAAAAAAATTTTCGAACTTGGATGTTACACAAATGTAATAATTGAGTTTCAGCCCTAATTAAGGTAAAAGAAAGTTCTGTTACACAAGATTTATTTTTTTTATTTAACAGTCTCGAACACAATTTTCTCACTTATTGTTATTAAAGACAATAACTTAATCTTCTAATCATGTCAACCTCTTGTCACAAAGTTCCTCCAGTTAAAAGTAATTATGTACCTCTTGGAACTATTGAAAAATTTAACGATCTTGATGTTTATGTTTCAAAACCAACAAATGGATCGAAACCTTTTAAAAAAGCAGTTGTCGTTGGTTACGATATTTTTGGATTTCATCCAAATGTAAAACAATTTTGCGACCTTTTAACGAAGGCTGGATATCTTGTTGTACTTCCAGATTATTTTCGTGGAAAAACGGCTCCAATTGTGTCTCAAGGGTAATTTAAAAATCATATAAATTTCTTTTCCTTTTTTTTTGAAAAAAAAAAATTATTTCAGTTAAAAATTTAATTTTTGTTTCTTACAGAGTTCAGGCTTTAATCGATTTTGTTTTAAAAACTTTTCCACCAGAAGTAATCATAAAAGATACTTTAAGCGTTACTAATCATCTCAAATCGGAATTTGGTTCTAAAGATTTTGGTTATACGGGATTTTGTTGGGGCGGAATTATGGGTTCAAAACTTTGCGCAATTAAAGAATTCAATGCTTGTGTATTAGTTCATTATGGCCCTCTTCAAGTGGATGATTTTAAAAAATCCCAATGTCCTATTGCGTTCTTACCTTCGTCTGAAGATCAAGATTCTGTGAGTTAATCTTAAATTTATATATATATATATATATATATTTTTTATCACATTTTCATATTTCTAATAATTTATATATTTATTGGTTAGCAACCTTTTGTTGATGCTATGAAAGATAAACCATTCGCTAATAAGAATTTTCAAAAACGATTTGTTGATATGGTTCATGGATTTGCTGCTTCTCGTGGAGATTGGAGCGATCCATTAATTTCACAAAGGGTTAACGAAGTTATTGAAATCACTGGCAAATTTTTCCGTGATAATGTTGGCTGTAATTAAATTACTATTTCCAGTATCCGATTATGTTTTTATATTTGAATATGCTATTTTTATACCTTCCAACTTTCCTTATGTAAAATTTACTTTTTAGCAATAAAAACAATAAAACTATTATAGCCTTTATTACAACCATTACGAACACGATGTGTATACTGTAAATAAATCGATTATGACGCAAAAAAAAAAAATATAACTGGAGTACAGTTAATAAGCTTTTTTTTTAGGTTTTTAGGTTTTTGAAGTCTTGGACGAACGAAATTGGTAAGTTCGACCTCGATCTTGAATTTTTTTTTAGAGGGTGGAGGTTTCTTAAGTAGACTGAATCCCGGTGAATCGGAATTAATTATAATTCATATTTATAAAATTTTTACTTAAACCTGCAATATTTTAAAATTTTAAATCATCAGATTATATAAAGATGTTTTTGTCATAATAAATTTTCATTATTTATTTAAAAAAAAATTTGGAATTACATAAATAACTTGAGATTGATTTACCTTAATTAGATTGACTCGGGCTGTTGAAGATTTTGTTACACACGACTTTATTTTTATATATATTAACCTCTCTCTCAATTTCTCAAAATTTTAAATTCATATATTCGTTGTTAATTATTTTAATCTTCCAATAATGTCATACTCTTGTTACACAATTTCTCCAGCTAAAAGTGATTATGTACCTATCGGGACTATTGAAAAATTTAACGATCTTGACGTTTATGTTTCAAAACCAAAAGGTGAATCGAAGCCTTTTAAAAAAGCAATTCTTGTTTGTCACGATGTTTTCGGTTGTCATCCAAATACAAAACAATTTTGTGACCTTTTAGCAAAAGCTGGTTACATTGTTGCACTTCCAGATTATTTTCGTGGAAAAACGGCTCAAGTTCAGTCTCAAGGGTAATATTATTTAAAAAAAAAAAAAATTTCGGTTAAAAAAGTTTAATTTTGGCTTTTTATATAGACTTCAGGCTTTAGTCAAATTTGTTTTAGAAAATTTTCCGGCGAAACTTGTCATGAATGATACATTGAATGTTATTAAACATCTCAGTTCAGAATATGGTGCTGAAAATTTTGGATTTGTAGGCTTTTGTACGGGCGGAGTTCTTGGTTCAAAGCTTTGCGCAATTAAAGATTATGATGCTTGTGTATTAATTCATTATGACCCTCTTCAAGCGGAAAACTTTGAAAAATCTCAATGCCCTGTTGCATTTTTACCTTCGCGTGAAGATCAAGACCCTGTAAGTTAAAATTGAATTACATTTTTTTTTGTTATATTAACAAATTTCTAAATAAGTTATATATTTATTGGTTAGCAACCTTTTATTGATGTTATGAAAGATAAACCATTCGCCGAAAAGAATTTTCAAAAACGATTTAGTGATATGGATCATGGATTTGCTGCTTCTCGTGGAAATTGGAACGATTCATTAATTTTTGAAAAAGTTTAACGAAGTTATTGAAATTTGTACCAAATTTTTCAATGATAATCTTGGATATAATTACTATTAGAAACTATTTAGTTATATTCATTTTTCCTATTTTTATTATCTATGATTATTATCTATAATTATTAAAATTGTTTTTTTTAATAATCAATATGTTTTTTGATAATGCTTTTCATTGTGTAAACAATGACGACCTACAATATTTATGTAAATCATTATGACGTTATTGAACCATTAACATATGTGATATGATCGCCGACATTAACCATTATAATTAAAACAAAGAAACGAAACTAACTCCGGAAAGTTAAGAGAAATTATGGACGTACACTGACCTTTATAAAATTACTTTTTTTGGACAAATTTTATTACATTATAAATCTTTATCGTTATCTCTCTTACGATAAAAATATCAGTTAAGCAACAATTTTTTTTTTCTTATATTATAATTAATTATAATTATGTAATGCTTAAGAGTTATTTCATTAATACAGTATTAATTTTGTATGAAGTGTACAGGATTAATTATTAATTAGTAACCCATAAAGTGTAATTTTTAAATCTTATCAAATCAATTTTATGAATAGTTAAGTTTATATCAACAAATATAACAAATAACCATAAAAGTCAATAAATTAAATCATCTCGCAAGTAGAATTATTCGAATATCTTAAATTCATGATATAATGACATTGTGTGTTAATTGTATCTCGATATGAGATATGATTCAATTTTAAAGTTTGTTTTAGTTCTTTAATTCATTAAAGAAATTTGTTGATCTCTATCAAAAAAAAAATTGATATGTTAATATTTTAAAATTTACATTGTATCCATCGTGATATTAACTTATACGAATAACGATAATAAAAACGATTTAATTGGTCACATGTAATGTGTACCTGCACTACAATAATTTCGGCCAACATCAGGTTGATCAATATTCGACCATTGGAACCGTACGTTAAACTAATACTCTCAATGATTGACTCATTCGATTATGTAGACTGCAATGATAAATAATCATTTACAAATAAAAGCTATGTATAAAAACATAATTTCATTGGTTGAAGGCATCAAACTATTTTTGTATTTGAAATAATAGATAATAATTTATTGCAATTGAAAGAAAGTATAAAAATTTTAATTTTATAAAAAAAAAAAATAATAAATAAATTTCAGTACAAATGTGATTAAATCTTTTTTTTCTAAATTTATAATATATAAAACAGGACCTCAAGATAAAATCAATACAAAATGAATTTTTAAAATCAAATTATACATCATTAATGGTAGGCTTTCCAGTATTGAAAATATAATTCCAAGCATAGTACCAAAGATGTTGTTGTGAATCATCAGTTGGAATGTCCCCTTTAACTTTCAATTCATCAATCCGTTCTTTAAGTTGTATATCTCCATTATTTTGTAAAGTTGGATTTAAATAATTTAACACATACTTAAATAATAATTCACCAGTAAAATCAGGAATTCCAAGTTTATTAGCACAATAATCAGCTGGTTTAACTCTAACATCTATCTTATATTTCTCTTCTCCTTCCCAACTTTCTTCACTTCCCCAACTCCCATCAATACTAATTTCTGAATGAATACCAAGCACAAACACATGCATGGAAGTTAATAATGAAAATTTGTATTTATGTCCATAACCATCACAATAATAAGGGTGAAGATCTAATGGATCATTAAACCTATGTGAATAATTCGTAATTTTATTGTAATGTTCACTTTTATCTTTATCACTTGAAATTAATAATGTTAAAGATTATAATATAAAGTTATATAAATATGGTGTTAATAAATAATAAAATGCATTATAGATGCTAATATATTAATTTATAACATTACCTTTTAGCTTCTAAGTCTTCACTAGGTAAGATTACAACGGATGCTGTCCAGTCAGTAGATTTAGTACATTCTGTGCCAAATTTGCACATAGTTGTAATTATAGCTGTAATTGATACATTGTCATTTACTGGAGAAGTGATTTTAATCCCAGATCTTTCAACATTACATATTTTATTATTAACTTCTATTTCATCAAAAGATGAAATATCTTTAGTATAAGGAAAAATACCATTAAAAATAGCTTGAGTCTCTGGATCAGGTACTAATGCAAGTTTCTTTTTTTGCTTTAAAGGATATTTACTAATTATATCATTTGCAATTGATAACAAATCTTTATCAAGTTTTAAAAGTTGAGGATAATTATCAACTGCAAATTGACGAAACCAGCCTTTAGTTAATGTAGTACAAATTTTAACAAGCGCCATATTGTAAGAAGTTTCTTGATTATTAGAAGTCATTGGAATAAGATATCTTTCAAGTGCAATAGCCATTGCTTCTTCTTTTACACAATTAAGTTTTGTTTGATAGTCAATCTTTTCAAAGAGAGATTTCTTCATCCATGCTTTAGACTAGTATATTTGTTGAATTAAATATTAACTATCAAATTTTATGTACAAAAATATTTAATAAATTTTAAATCATACCTTATCTTCTTTTAAACTTTCATAAATTGGGTGATCACCATATTTAACGAAGAATACGTCTTTGTACAAAAAGATTATCATTATTATCCAAAAATTCTTCATTAGTCATATTCAAATTAATATGTGCACCCGGTATTCCTCGTATATTTTCAGTTTCCTTAATACGAGTCTTCAACAAAAATTCAATTAGTTCATCACGTTGTGGATTACATAATGGTCTTATTATTGACATATCTTTATAATTCAATATGTCTCTTAATAAATGCAAATCTGCAATATTTTTATGAAAATCAGTTGGCCAACATATATGAGACGTTTTTAAGGCTTCAAGGATTTTTAATGGAGCAACAATACATAAAAAGTTTGATGGTAATGGGAACAATATTTTATCTTCAACGTTACAACACAGTTCTAAAATCATTAACCCACTTGCTTTTGGTTGAGTATAATCAATCCTTTCAAAATCAATTTTATCAATTTCAAAATAACCATCATCATTATTTCCAATCTCATCATAATCTAAAACCTCATTTGATTTCATTTTTTTTAAATTAAATTTATCAGAAACAAGTTCAATATCAAAAATGATAGAACTTTCATCTTTAGATATATATCTATCAATAAATTCTCCAATGATTTTTAGTCCACCTCCTGGATAATAAACCAATTTTATATATTTAAAAGTTTTACTAGTTTTAATTTCATTAATAATTGAAATTGATTGTGAAATTGTTGCTATTAAATCCCAATCATTTATATCACGAAAAGAAGGAATATGCCATTTTGCAGCGCAAGAGCCAATAAGTACAGGATAATCTATAATAGAAGTACTGTCCTCATCATTTTCAATGATTTTTTTCAAGATGGTTAATATTGTCTTAGCATTATCACGAGCAAGAATTCGAGGTTTAGCAACCATTTTTAAAAATGCATATGCAAAAGAAGAATAAAATATAAAAGAAAAATAAAATATAAAAAAAATAAGAAAAAGAAGATATTTGTATAGTAAAATGACATGAAATAATTCTTAGTCATTATGATACTCCTTTTGGATTGTTTTGTATACTATAGTTTAACAATTTAATGTTACATACATTGAATAAATTAGTCATCTTCCATCATGTCTATTAGCTAATATGAAATCATTATAACTGTATTAATATAGAATCTTTATTGCTATATTGCAATTTTTTTTTTTTACGAGTTTTTATTAAAATTAAAATTCATGCTTTTAACCGGACATAATTCAAAAGATTTGAACATAATATTATTCCTTCAATATAGTATTTGTAAACAATATTTATATGTCCTATTGTAATATGTTCTCCATCATAATCATCAATGATATCAAAATGAAGTGATTCTCGTCCCTTATAACTTTTAAAAAAATTTTCAAAAGTATCAATAGAATATTTCCAATATCCACTAACTTTTATTTCAGTTAAAGATTCTGGAGAAAATTTAGTTAAAATATTTAATAATTCATCTCCTATATCATCATTTTTATTCAAACTATGAAGAAATAAACATACTAAATTTCTACAATTCATTAATAATGATGTCCAAGATTTGTAGTTTAAGTAATCTATTTTTGGACAATGAATAGAAATTGCTTTAAGTAACTTTCCTGTATTCTCAGCTGATTTATTAGAAGTATAAGCAGTGATATCAAAAATATTTCCTTTGGTTTTTTCAATTGACATTGCCAATTCCTTAAAGCATAATAAATCATTACCAATATCAAGAGACTGAAGATCTGGAAATTTTGAATTTCCTAACCATTTTTGTAATTCTTTAATCGCTTCACAATTTTCACACTCATAATGAATTGTTAAATATTTTAGATTGTTAAGTGATGTTAAAAATGAATGTGAAATAACACCAACCGAACCACGTAAAATAAGACTATTAATTGTATCTTTTTTTGCTAATGCATTGCTTAATCCCTCATATATTTCTTTCTTAATATTAAAACTAAATTTAAATAATACAAATTTTAAATTTCTTTGTGCATCAATTAATGAAATTAATCCGGGAACATCTTGAAAATAATTATCAACATTTAATTTATTTAAATCTCTGCAAATCTGTGCCATCTCATGAAGACTATTGGAACTTACAAAATGTAAATCTACAGTTAGATTAAAGAGTTGAGAGAAACGTGTTAGAGCTCCCGGAAACGACGTTAAAGGTTGATTAATTCGCCAATCCAATTCTTCAATACTTTTACATTCACTAATAAATGACTTACAAATTTCTCGTTCTAACAGATTTCTTTTACTTAAGTAATTACCTAAATTTTTTTTTCCAAATACCATATTTATAATACCATTTATAATTTCAACTTTTGGAAAATTAAAAAGACTGATATAATTAAACGTTGGGGATTTTGAAAGGGTTGTTTTGAATAATGTAATATCATTATCAAATAAAAGCTGTTTTGAAGAGGTTGGTAGACAGGAAAGTATTATATTAAAAATAATTTTTTTAGATTTCTCATCATTAATAAAATATGTATATCTTTCCCATAAGATAGGAACTATTAAATGGCACCACGCTTTATTAACGAAAAGACATGAATATATTGATTTAAGATTTGTTCGTAATTCATTGAAAATAAGATTAAGACAAACTAAAATAAAATAAAATGGAAAAATTAAATATTGATTGTTTATTTTAGTTTATTCAAAAAGGAATAAAAAATCATTTATAAAGTACATTTACTTTATATGTAGATTTGGAAAATACACGTTTTGAGATAGTCTCCAACAATTGGCTGGGGTGTAGATCATTTGCGTGGCACAATGACAGCCAATCATTCAACACCCACTTCAATATTGAATACTCTAACTCTATAATATATCAATTATTAATCTCTTAAAATCAATCAATTAATCAATCAATAAAAACTAAATATCTTTTTTGATTTGTTATTTCAAAGAGTATGGGTTAAATTGGAACAGGTTTAATTAATAGTAGTGCTCATAAATCTTTGGAAATGTAATCATCAATTTTTGATAATCTTGAGAAGATTATTGATTGACAAAATAATGAAACCAATTTTTTAAAATTCATTTAGTAAAAATAGATATAAAAAATTAGAAAATCTGAAAACTTTTAAAAGTCTAATATGGAGAATGATTAAATTATTTAATTTGTATTTTTAATAATATATATCCCATTACATCTTATTCATTTGTGATAAGGATAAATGGATCATTAAAAATATAGATTATTTGTTGAATTTGAAATTGAGAATAAATCAATAGACTACCATTTTTGTCAACTATGCTAATGTCTTTTATAATTGCAATTATGTCACGTACACAAAAACGTAGTGATGTATGCCTTACTGAGACCAATGACTTCATCTACTGATATTGTAAGAGAAAATTTAAAATTAATTTGTATGTTCATTCTTTTAATATTTTTTTTTTTTGCCCTCAAGAATCTCTCTGCAAATTATAAAAAAAACCTAATAATCAAAAAGGGTGTTTGGCGACCAACTGGCAAATTTGGTCCATGAGGAGAACGAGACTAACAAGTTGTTCAATGACACAGCTTACAGCTTACCAAAAGAAAAGAGCTCAACAGCTTTCAAAATCTAAACAGTTTTCACCTATTCCCTTCAAGTCTCAGAATCAAGGTTCTCAAGGATCCTACAAAGGCAAAAATCGAAACTATTATGCGTCTCATTCACAATCCCAAGCTCAAGGAAATTTTCAATCCTTTTGTATTCATCAATTAATGCTACACCAATTGATTCCAATTTTTCAGTGTTACTCAAGTAATAATTGTTCACTTTCAGAAAAAAAATTTTTGTATTAATATAATTAATTAATATAGCAAATTGAAGTTGCAAATGAAGTCATATAAATATTTAAGATAAATTGTAAGTTGAAATAATTCTATCTGTAAGTATTATATTGGGATTGTTACGATACTGTAATTTATCGCTTCTACGATCAAGGAAATCTTTTCAATATTGGCTAAAATTACTCTATCAACAACATTCTTTCGGTAACTTCAAGAAAAAGAATACCAATGTCATAACATTTGCATTTATGCAAATTAAGAAATTTCTTAATAACTTGAGCTAACAGGAAAAGTAATCTACTAATGTTAGTTCAATTTTAAAGCATTAACTTTTAATAATGAGAAAAGTTATTAAATTTTTCAATCGAAACAAAATAATTTCTAATATTATTCACATTTCTTCAAATTTTAATATCTTTGAAAAAGCATTAATATTGACTAAAGTTATTCCTTATATTAAATAGTTATTGGATAGGAATAGGAAGTCTCATAATCAGTAAAATCCCGCATATTATTAATATCGGATTAAATTAATGTAAATTTTATTAATCAACCTAATTTACCTAACCTAATGCGAATCAATTAAACAATTGCACAGTTGTTT
Source organism: Rhizophagus irregularis (assembly GCF_026210795.1). NCBI lineage: Eukaryota > Fungi > Glomeromycota > Glomeromycetes > Glomerales > Glomeraceae > Rhizophagus > Rhizophagus irregularis. The sequence goes on along the minus strand of NC_089451.1, from coordinate 2,301,449 downwards.
TTGGAAAACAGTAGTAGATCATTATTTACCCATTTTTAAATATTTTTCACACGCCCGCAAAAGATTTTAAGGAAAACGTCTTTGTTCCTTGGAATTTTTTTAATTAAAAATATACATTTTTTTTGTTTACAACTCTGTAGAAACGGAAAAAAATATCAATTAACTTTAAAAAAGATTTTACGATGAGTGGTATATTTTAACTTCTAACATTTTTCTTGCCAAAAGATTCTAGGAAATTAATTATTAAATTTAATATAGTCGGTATTGATTTGGGAACGTCATACTCTTGTGTCGGTGTTTGGCAAAATGGTAGAGTCAAAATTATTGCCAATGACCATGGTAATCGTACAACGCCATCATATGTCGCTTTCACTAATACGGAAATTCTTATTGGAGATGCCGCCAAAAATCAAGCCTCTATGAATCCTCATAATACCGTATTTAGTGTTCATCGTCTCATTGGTCGTAATTTTAATGACCAGGACGTTCAATCCGATATGAAGGTATGTTCAATATAATAAAAGTGAAAATTCTCCAAAAATAAGAAAAAAAAATAAATTAAATTATTATTCAAAAATTTGGGTTATATAACAATTAAAAAAATCTTTCAAATATATTAGAATTGGCCGTTCAAAGTCGTCAACAATAATGGTAAACCATATATCAGTGTTGGATACAAATATAAAAAGAAAATATTTTCTCCCGAAGAAATTTTATCCATGGTATTAACAAAAATGAAAGAAATCGCAGAAGCTTTCCTTGATACACAAGTTAAAAATGCCGTAGTTACAATGCCAGCTTACCTTAATGATTCTCAACGTCAAGCTATAAAAGATGCAGGGTCGATAGCAGGTTTGAATATACTTCGTATCATTGCTGGACCAACTGCAGCGGCCATTACTTACGGATTGGACAAGAAAATAATTGGAGAACGTAATGTTCTTATCTTTGATTTGGGTGGTGGTGCTTGTAATGTCTCTCTCTTAACTATTGAAGAAAGGGTTTTCCAAGTAAAATCCATTGCTGGTAATGCCCATCTTGGTGGTGAAGATTTTGATAGTCGACTTGTTGATCATTTTGTAAATGAATTTAATAGAAAATTTAAGAAATATATCTCTTCCAATGCACGTGCTATCCGTCGTTTAAGAACGGCGTGTGAGCGTGCGAAATGTACACTTTCAGCATCATCACGAACTTCCATTGAAATTGATTCTCTTTTTGAGGGTATTGACTTTTATACCTCTTTGACACGTACCAGATTTGAAGAATTGAATCAAGATCTATTCCGTTCTATAATCGAACCTATTGAGAGAGTACTTCAAGATGCTAAAATTGACAAAAGTCAAATTAACGAAATTGTTTTGGTTGGTGGATCATCACGTATTCCCAAAATTCAAAGAATGATATCTGAATTTTTTAATGGAAAAGAACTAAATAAGTCCATCAATCCCGATGAGGCTGCAGCTTACGGTGCTGCAGTACAAGCTGCTATTTCCTCTTCCTCTGGTTATATTTCTGAAAAAACTCAAAATATACTTCTACTTGATGTCACTCCTTTATCTCTTGGTATCGAGACTGCTGGTGGTGTCATGAAGCGGATTATTAAACGTAATACCACAATACCTACTAAGAAATCTGAAATTATGTCTACAGATCTTGATAATCAGTCTAGAATATTACTTCGGATATATGAAGGTGAAAGTACCCGAACAGGAGATAACAACTTACTCGGAAATTTTGAATTTTTTGGTATTAAGCCAGCACCAAAAGGTGTTCCAAAAATTGAAATTACCTTTGATATTGATGAAAAAAGCATTTTAATCGTATGTATTTATTTATATGAGTATATAATAATTCTACAGTTATATTAATTATGTTTTAAATCCTTACTATTATAGGTTTCTGCTGTTGATAAAGCAACTGGCAGATCAAATAAGATTACCATCACTAATGACAAAGGACGATTATCGAAGAGAGAAATCGAACGCATGGGTGTGAATCATTCTTTAATATTCAGATTTTAATAATAATTTTACACTAATATATGATTTTTATTTTTAAAAATAACAGCTTCCGAGGCTGAAAAATATCATGCAGAAAGAAAGAAAATTGCTCAAAAAATGCAAGCACGAAGTGATTTGGAATACTATGCGTATAACTTACGTAATTTGGTTCAAGTAAGTTTCTCAATTAACTGCTAAAGTTATTTCTGTTCGATCAAACTTATAATCTTGTTTAAAATGGACTCAAATTTAGAATATTGATGATATAAAGAATAAACTTGAAATTGCAATAGATAAATCAACTACATGGCTTGAAAATAATCAAGAAGCAGGAAAAGATGAATATGAACGGGAACAAAAATTACTTAAAGGGATTACCGACCAAATAATAATTGAACTTAATAGCGTAAATAATCCTTCATAGTTATCTTATTTTAAAATATGTTTTATAAATTTCATGAAATTAATCATGTCATTCTGTAATCGATGACATATGGCATTATTTTCGTTTTTATTTATATTGCATTCCTGGATCAAAATTGTATAATATGATTGATGGCTATTTTTATTTTAGAAAGAATTATTAAATACATATAAAAACGCATATTCATACCTTATCAATACATAGTTAAAAGAAGAAAGAATCTATGAAACATTCTGAAAAGAATAACAAATACTCATTTCAGCGCGGGTTAACTTTACTTACTGAGATAGTAGTTACAATAATTGTAGCGGTATGATAAATTTTGCGTGATCACTGGCAAATTATTTGTTGTTAATAGAAATAAGGCCAAGATTATTGCATTTCTTAGCTACATATTACGAAACTAATACCTCAAGGTCTTGAGTTTGCGCAAATAATCAAAATCATGTAGATCTTGCCTTTTATGTACAATTTTGGTCAAATTTTTATTACTAGATACAGGCCGACATTATCTTAATTCCGGCCCTGAATGAATGCGTACAACGATTATTAACAACTATATTAGATATTATTATTATTATTTTGCTTTGGGTTAACTAATAAGTTCTGGCCACAATTTATTTAAGAAAATGGGTAAATGGATAACTTTAATATAACAAAAATGCGAACATAATTATAATGGAAAGAACAATCAAATTGAAAGTGAAGAAAATGTTACGGAAAGGTAAAAAAGGATTTGACAAAGTTAAACTTAAATATAACATTTGATAAGTAAGATCGTCGAGCACCTACCCAACATGTAAAAAACTACTATATTAAAACTAGATACAGCTCGCTTCATTATATTCATCATCTTATCGTGGGAGACTTTGTGATTAAGTTCGGTATCAAAAATTATTATTTAATAAGCGGTAAATCGATGATTGAGACTAACAGACAGTTATTTATCCATTTAAAATTCATATTATTATTATTTTTCAACATCTAAACTGCAGTAATATCATAATAATGAAAAATGTATGTCGAGCATTTATTTTTCTTAGACGCATATTATACTGTAATTAAAGTAAAAAACAAAGTTGTTAAATCACTGTTGCAGAGGTGAATTAAACTAAGCATAATGAACAAAAAATATATATTCAAGAATATTAGTTACTGCTTCTTTATAAGTTGGTTTCAAATTTTATTAATAATTTTACCTACAGTATAAGGTAATTTTTAAAAATTATAAATAAAATATAGTAAAGTAAAATTTAACTTATTTTGTAAAATCAATAAATTCTATTGAATTATTATTGAGTTTGTTTTTTATATCCATCTGCTTCTTTTAGTGCCGTCTATTTTTTTTTCAATTTTCATAATAAGTTTAAATTATGATGTATCCAACATATATGAGCAACGAAATATCCAAATTAATTCTTACAGCTCAATAATAGAATTTTGCCTGTTCTTTGGGTTTGAACCCCGACACTTTTCATTAAATCAATATAACGATATCGTGATTTGTGATTCGCTGCTATCACGTGATACATCCGATAATAATCTTTAGAATTCTCACTCAGCAGATGTATAGCATGAATTGAAACATGCATTCTCGGCTTCGCTCAAAAATATACATTTATCTAATATATCGTTCTATTTATTATTATTATTTCAATAGTATATAAGAATAAATTCTAATAAATTTACAGTATTTTAAAAAATAAGCAGCGTAGCGCAGAGGAAGCGCGCGGGGCCCATAACCCCGAGGTCGGAGGATCGAAACCTTCCGCTGCTATGTCATATTTCTTTTTTTCTTTTTATTTTGCTTTTTTTGAAATTATAGATATGACTCATCATATGTCATTTATTCATTACTGCGCAAAAGGCGCAAACTGCGCATGTTAATTGCTGCGTATTGGAAATTACTTTCCAAATACGTTTAATAAATAATTTCATTTTATGCTTCTAATATAGGATTGGAAATAAGAGTGCTAAAGATTTAATATTTATTTTACTATTATAAATATTAATTCAAGCTACGATAAGACCTGAAATGAGTTTAAGATCATGTTTGTTTGTTTTTCGCTGCGTAATCCATATTGATGCTATGATTGGATAATATTTGATATACTTACAATAACATTAATAACATTTCAGTGAATTCATACATTAACTACGGTATCAGGGGTAAAGAAATAAATATATAATTTATATTAGCGACATTTATCAATTATTATTTAACTAAACATATAATTCTATTTTTTTCTTTCTTCTTTCTTCACCATTACACGATTTAATTGAATTGATATTTGGTGAAATAAACAGTTTATAATCTACTATTTAAGTGGAATTGCAAAAGTTATTCATACTAGAAGCTGCAATTTAAGAGATGATAGAGATGATTTAACTATACTGAAATGAAATTGCCTATATAGACCGCCAGAATTTCTCAAGTCCATTTTTAATCTCAATCCCGTTGTTAAAGTTCAAGGTGTAAACTTCTTTATCATAATTGGTTTTGAGCCAATTTGCTATTGCAAAAGCAGTAGTTGTCTTGGCACTCTGCCGATGCCCATATAGGAGACAGAACTTGTCATTAAGGAGAGAATTTCCCAGCTTTTTAGGTTCAATGTAGTAGTTAATTGCTTCATACACCCTGCTTGAAGACCAGGTCCTATACAAAAAAAAGTATTTGACTCAGATATTCAACTTTTGCAAAGCAGATCTCCCACTTTTTATGTCAATACTTTTTCTGTCGTCCGAATCATTCAGGTTTCTTTTTCCTATTGAGGAAAATCATTTAACGTGTTACAAAGAAAAAAAAGAGATCAGAACTACATATTTCTTGTTCGAGAGGTAAAAACATGAAAGACACTTACCAATAGAGGGCACATGTACGATGTTGTGGATGTTCTCCAGTACAAGTATAATTGAAAAATACTAGTCAGGTTTCATCATCTCGCCACTAAGAATGTCTTTAATGTTATTTTCTTCAACTTTTTCAAGCAGGTGTTCTTCATTTTCAGCGATGTCAACCTTCCAAAGGTCCAGATCGGACCAATCAATGTTTTTTTTCTCATATACTTGAGATGTCCAATTTTGAGTAAATCATATTCGACTGAGTATTACCAATTAAGCTGCTTTTAGCAACGGTAACCTAAAAACTTTCATTAGAAGTCTCTCCTAAGAGTAAACAATTTAATGAAATTCCATTTCGGAAATATTTCTGTAAATTAATAAAATGAATTTTTAGACAAAGAAGTATTTTATTAGAGGAAGAAATTTTAAAAAAAAACTGAGAAAGTTTGAATACCGTCATGACTAATAATAAAATAGACTCTTGATCAGTGGCTTATAATGACGATATAGGTAAAATAGTATAAAAAAGTAAAAAAATTAGTTTATCAGTAAAAATTTATGCGAAAGAAATGATTAATAAGGTCTGCATGAGAGTATTTATATTAAAAAAGTTGAATCACTGTTACGCAATTTTTGGAAACTATTTCATACCAGAATTTAGTAGTCCATGAATCCACGATACAACTGAAACATGCGCCGCAATGTCGTAATATGCTGATTTTGAATTTTGATGAACTGAAATTTATGTTAACGACTAAAATTACATTCAAAATCGGTGTAAATACTAATCTCGTTATACTTTCAAATAAAAAAAACTAATTTATTCATCTAATTAGTATTATTTATTTCATGAGGAGTTGGAAATAATAGGGTTTCCCTTTCCAGGAAATAAATGGGTAATCAATCCCCTGGAGCGTGTCACTTATTAAATAACTATTTTAACTACGGTATTTTAAACTCAAAAATTAGTATGAAGGCAATCATGAGTGACACTTAGTGCGACAGGGGATTACTTAAAAAATTTGCGCCACTTTTTTATTTATTTTATTATAAAAATAGTATAATTATAGTTCTTTTTGTGTAAACTATTAATGAAAAAAAAAGTAAAAACAGAAAAAGAAAAAATGTATGGAAAGTAATTTGGGAAGCTGGGACAATTGGTACATCTCTGGCACATGACAATGTACAATAACACTTCGGACTTTAATTACTCATATCGGTCATATGAATAAAAAGTACTGTACTTACGCGAAAAAAATTGCTAATAATTCCTTATGACGCGTAACACATAATCTTGATGTTATCGTCATGAGTAATTTCAAATAATATAAATAGCTTACCTTTTAACGATTTTGACTTCTTTTTATCTTTTTTTTCAACTTCTTTTTAACTTTTTTTTCAACTTCTTTTTAACTTTTTTTCCGACTTCTTTTTATCTTTTTTTGACTTCTTTTTTCTCCTTTTTTTCATCATCTTTTTTTTTCGTCTTTTTTTCCGTCTTCTCTTTTTTTCATCTTCATTTTTCCGTCTTCCTTTTTTTTCTTTTAGGTCTGTCTTCCCCCTGTCTAGGTCTTCGCCCCCTTTTCTTTACGTCTTCCTTTAGGTATGTGGGATGGGAGTGTGGGTTTGGGTGTGGGCTGGGAGTGTGGGTGTTTGGGTTGGGAGTGTGGGTTTGAGAGTGGGTTGGGAGTGTGGGTTTGCGTGGGTTTGGGTATGGGTTGGGAGTGTGAGGTATGTGGGTTTGTGTGTGGGTTTGGGTGTGGGTTGGGAGTGTGGGTTTGCGTGGTGTGGTGGAAGTGTGGGTTTGGGTGGGTTGGGTGCGTTGTTTTAAAATCTTTGTTTTTTTTTCATCTTTTTTTTAGGTCTAATTGTGATGAACTCTTTCGTTGTTGCTGAGAACTCCCATACCATTCAAAAACGTCAGGAAGTCTTCTCTTAGGCCTCTTTTCTTTACATCTTCTTTTAGGTATGGTACGGGTTTTGGGGTGGGTTGGGAGTGGGTTGGGAGTGTGGGTTTGCGCGGGTTTGGGTATGGGTTTGGGTATGGGTTGGGAGTGCGGGTGTTTGGGTTGGGAGTGTGGGTTTGGGTGGGTTTGGGTGTGGGTTGGAGTGTGGGTTTGCGTGGGTTTGGGTATGGGTTGGGAGTGCGGGTGTTTGGGTTGGGAGTGTGGGTTTGGGTGGGTTTGGGTGTGGGTTGGGCGTGTTGTTTAAAATTTTTTTTTTTTTTGTCTTCATATTTTTAGGTCTAATTGTGATGCATTCTTTAGAACTTCCGTACCATTCAAAAACGTCAGGAAGTCTTCTCTTAGGCCTCTTTTCTTTACGTCTTTTTTTAGGTATGGTGTGGGTTTTGGTGTGGGTTGGGTGTGGGTTGGGAGTGTGGGTTTGGGTGGGCTTGGGTGTGGGTTGGGAGTGTGGGTTTGCGTGGTGTAAGTGTTTGGGGTTTGGGTGTGGGTTTGGGTGTGGGTTGGGCGTGGGTTGGGAGTGTGGGTTTGCGTGGTGTGGGTGTTTGGGGTTTGGGTGGGTTTGGGTGTGGGTTGGGCGTGGGTTGGGAGTGTGGGTTTGCGTGGTGTGGGTGTTTGGGGTTTGGGTGGGTTTGGGTGTGGGTTGGGCGTGTTGTTTAAAATATTTTTTTTTTCTGTCTTCATTCATTTAGGTCTAATTGTGATGCACTCTTTCGTTGTTGCTGAGAACTCCCATACCATTCAAAAACGTCAGGAAGTCTTCTCTTAGGCCTCTTTTCTTTAGGTATGTTGGTTGGGAGTGTGTGGGTTTGGAGATTACAAAATCAGAAGGCGGTGATCTTGCAGTGTACGGTTGTTAAAAAATTATATGTACAGTTTATTTATAAGTAGTTTTTATTTAAAATTTGTAAAATGATTAATAAAATAAATACTTAATAATGAATAAATGAAAAAAAATTGAATTTTTTGTAAAGGAGGCGGGTCGTCGGGACTCAGAAGAGTTAAACGTATATTTAGTTTAAATTTATTTATAAAAATATTATTATATTATTAATAAATAGTTATATTGGATGGGGGAATAGAGGGAATAGAGATGTCGGTCGAAGACTGATATCCCCATCCAATAACTGAGTTTATAGTTCGGTCATTAGGAATTAAATGCTACTAATACTGATTTCAATATTAGATGTCTCATAAAAATATCGGTCAGTGAAATCCCGCATATTCCTAATCAACTGAACAATAAACTATTAAATATTGTTTTCTAGATTATTATAATATTTATATAAAATATTTTAATAAATTTAATAAATCATTTTCGAAATAAATAAAAATATTTTTAATGGTCTCTTCGATGAAATAATCTATACATGTTTATTCTTTTTTTTAAAAAAAAATATACCTCAGGATATGATCATAGAACGGCTCTTTAAAAATGTTCGATTTTGCAAAGTGTTCTTATTTTGGTTATATATTTTTAACTGGTTACTTTAAATCAATAATTTGAACGATTAAAAAAGGATCTATCATCTATTTTGCCATGATCATTGCATAAAATATTACTAAATGTTTAAAACGTTTAAAGCGTGTTTTGTTCACAATTTTAAAATATTCGTCAGAGTATGTTTATATTACTAAGGAAAAAAATGGAATTTTAATTTTATCCATAAAAAACCAATGTACGTGCGTAATTTAAGAGAAAACAGATATTTTAGTTTGGTTGTTTTTTCATCAAGTGTGATAAATCCATCTTATTAAAGAGACAAAATTTTTTTTATCTGGATTCCGGGTAGTTTTAATCGGATATTTTTTAACCGGATAAAAAAAGAGATCGATAGTCGATAGGTATCAAATGATTATTTTGATTATTTTATTTAAATTGATACCAAAAAAAATTTCTTTGAATATAAATAAATGAAATAATGTTCAAACTAAAGTATAAATAAAAAAAAAATAAAACGTAATTAAATTATTTTTTACTTTTTTCTTTAGAAAAATTAAATACTAATTCTTTCTATCATAGAAACGTTAAAGAAGATATCTATTTTATGTTACACATTACCAATATTACAAAATTATACCGTTCAAAAGTTTTGAGGTTTATTATTAAATTTAGTATACATTTCATTAAATAAATTTTGAATATCATCATTTACTTTTTTCATTTCATCATTTATCTTTTTCATTTCATTAATTTTTTCATTAATTTTTTCTAAAAAAATTTCTTGAGAATTTTCTAAGGAATTTGATTTAATAGTTTCTTCCTCTATTTTCGGTAACGTTATAGTAGAATCAGTAGAACCTTCCATATTTTCACTTTTGGTATTAGATGAATTATCATCATCGAATTTCCCATTTGAAGTTTCATTCATTTTTTCTAAAAAAATTTCTTGACAATTTTCTAAAGAATTTGATAGAATAGTTTCTTCCTTTATTTCCGGTAACTCTATAGTATAATCAGTAGAACATTCCCTCTTTTTACTTTTGGTATCAGATGAATTATCATCATCGAATTGCCAAATTGAAGTTTCATCATAATCAACATCTTTAAAAGCTTGAGTTATAATATTTGTAGGTTTTTCTTCAAAATCATTATAAATTTCACCTTGGTCATCTTTTCTCTTTTGATACCATTCTTGAAAATTTTTAGATTGACCAATATAATAAATATATTTTGGTTCTGGTTCAGGAGGCCAAAAATGAAAATGTTCTAATGCTTCATAATCTGCTATTTGATTCGCTCTAAATCTTAATAATGCTTGTCTACCCTTAGTTTCTGCTCTTTCATACACTCCACTAAAATAAAACAAATATATAATATTAAATAAAATCGCATTTAAAATTATTAATAATATCGTTAATAATAACTTACCCCATGAAAGCAATCAACATATTTTGTAAAACAGTTACAATAAAAATACTAGCAATTAAGGTAAATAAATCAATAACCCAAAAATCAAAACGATCTCTTTGTACCATATCACCATTCAACCAAAAATATGCGGCTATTATTGCCGCAGAAAAGGATGAAAATGGATTATCATTCTTGTCTACAACATCATATTTAGATTCAAGCGTAATATCAAATAATGTTTCATTATTTATATTTTTAGCAGTTCCACTTAATGTATCTGATTTTACTTTAATTTCGGGATCATTAGGGTTCTTAAGTAAAATAAACCTAGATATAAATAAAAAAAAATTGAATTAAATAAAATAAACTAAATATATTAAAAATTAAAAAAAAAATTAAAAATGATTATACATTGTGTGCGCAAATCCCATTATTACAATGAACATAAACAAAATAAATGGAAAAATGTTTTTGATGATATATATAACAAAATAAATATATATGGCTATTTCTAATCGATTAAAAAAAATTAAAAATTAAAAAATAATTAATTATTAATTTGATCATGAATTCTTTTAAAAATAAAGTTAAATTTGATATTTACTTGATACTAAGCGGAGATATAATACCTATATTATTATAAATAATCTGTCAATATTAATGATATGCAAAAAAACAAAAATTGTAAAATAAAACCTACAAATTCGATCCAGAGAAAAAAAGTCGAGAATGATATCCCCACCATCAATCCCACATCAACTGATTCGACACTTGCAAAGCCATCAGAAAGTTTAAAATGTTGAAGCATTATTGACATTACTATCATGGAAAGTAAAATGGAACATATGTCAAAACTATTAAATATATCACCAAAATATTTTCTAGGCCCATGAAAATATAACTGTATTAATTCAGTAGCGAGTAAATATGTTGCTAAATAATAAAATATGAGAATTAATGCAAATAAAAAATTTCGTAATTTCCAACTTATAACATCATGATTCAAATATTTCCAACTGATAAATATGAAACAAAAGGCAAAAACAAGAAATCGGAGAAAAAGAAAGAAAAAGAAATTTCTCGCTTTCTGCCAACGAAAATCAATAACCGCTTCAGTTGCTGGATTATCATACATATCATCATTATTCTCGTATCGTACCACCCTAGAAAAAGGGCTTAACAGGTTCTTTTTATCTCGACTAATTTTGTACCATCGTGGTATAAATAAGAACAAAAAAATCTTTAAAGCAATTTTTAATCTATAATTTTGTTCTACATTTTTCTGTGCAATGGTAAATTCAGGAAGAGGAACAACTCTTAAAGCTAATGGCGACTTCTCAAGGTAATTATCAAAATCTTCAATGATTTTGCGCATTTTTTTAAAAGGATTAAATAATTTCCTAGTAATTCTATTGTACCATTCATATTCGTCAGATTGCAATTTGTCTATTCTAAATGCCCTAAATTTAATGTTATGGTTACGTTTCGCTTGATATTCTACTGGAATAATATCATAAGGATCTTGTGCTGAAAAGTAATCTTGATTTGCAAAACATTCCTTACGAAATAGCTTTCTAGCATAATCATCTATATGTATATAATAAATATTGTAAATAAATATCATAATTCCTTTTGAAAAATAAAAATTAGAAATGAAAAGAAAACAAACCGTAGTTATATTTAAATAATAAAGGTAATGCCTTAGACACAGTACTCATCCAACCAGCATAATCTGTTGCATGACTAGAATAATATTCCAAAAAATAAGCAACAACAACAGTATCTTTAAGTTCACGACCTATAAATATAAAATCAAGTTATTGATCAACGATATAAACAACGTCATAAGGTCAAATTACCTTTGAAACGATAAATTGCTAATTCCATATCACTTTCTGGCATTTCATTATCTTCAAGGTCATCATCTTTTATGAAATTTTTTCCTGGCCAAGACACACTCCTTGGTATATGTCTGATTATGAATTCCTCTTTTTTTTCATTTCCATTATCTTTATCGTTATTACTTTTGTCTCCAAATAATATAAGTTTTATCAAATAATTGCAATCACCAAGAATTAATTTTTTCATGACATTATGTCGAACATCTAATAATTTAAATTCTTCAGGTTTGCATTTAGCAAACCTCCATACTATATGTTGAATATATATTATCATTTCTTCATACTTTTAGTTAAAAAGAAATTTAATTATTTTCTATTTTTTCAAAAAAAGCTTAAATAATGAATAAATAAAATTATAATCGGTAACCTACTTGATGTATTTTAATGTAATTAGTCACAAGAAACCTTCTGCGCTTATTAAGATGTTCCAATGCTCTACAAGCGCGTCTTACCGCATTAACTTTTTCAATAATATCTTTCTTTTGAATTACTTTTTCTTTCATTTCCATAATTCCATCCTTTTCCATTTCCTTTCCCGCTTTTCTATTAAGTTCCATTTTTTCTATTTCTTTATCCTCCATATCTCTAATTTCTTCTTCTGTTTTCTCTTTATCACTCGAAGCTCTTTCGTACCAATAAACTTTCAAATAAAAATCATCTAATATATGACTTGATCCATCATTTGGTTTATATTTAAACTCTTCAATTCTTAATCTTGTTGCTCTCCTTTCTTGATTTACCGGAATACCATTCGCCCATATATATTCAAGAAACGGTCCTCCTTTGTTTGGGAGTTTAGAAAGTTCATCCTTAGATTTACTATCATCACGGATTTGATGCCAAATTTGAACCGTGGATCTACCAACTATAAGCTGCAAAGTTTGTATTCTTTCTCCTTCTTTCTTTTGATTAAGACAATAAGAATTTCTTTCATACTCATCTATCACCCAAGGTTCTTTATCAATAACTATCGGAACAAATTCTTTATCATAATGTATCGTATGATTTCCATCCTTCTTATTTGTATATTTTTTAAAATTTTCTTTTTCTTCTTCTGATGTATTTTGTTTTAATTTATCGATTTTTTTAAGAACTGATGTAACCCTTCCTTCTTCATCAACTTGTAAAATATTTCCTGAAGTTCTAGCCAAACGATTACTAAGTTCTACGATAGAAAAATTTTCTAACGTTATCGTTTCGGCCTTTACAGTATTATAGATATCCCAGATCACAAGTTTCACCTGACTCTTTTTTTCGCCTATTATAAGTAATTTTTCATCACTATCAATGAATTCTAGTGAATAAATTTTTTCAAATTCATCAAATTTTTTTGATACGACCTCCAGACCATTCTCCATAAAGTATAACCTAATGGATAATTAAAATCGAATGAAAAAGATAAATAAATAAATAAATAATAAAATGACAAAATCGAAAAATTGAAAATAAACTTACTTAATAGAATTAAGTCCCCGAGTAAAACAAATTTGTAGTTTACTAACTGAAAAAGTATTGTAATTAAAATTTCTAATACGTTTATCTTTTCTTTCGACTCTTTTTGGGGTAGTTTTTAAGCTCATGTCCGCTAAATCATAAACTATAATTTTTGTTAAATGATAATTCACAATGAATATTATAATAAAATAAATGATATTAATTACCTTCAAGCATCTGTACGTTATTCTTATAATGTTCGACCAAGAAATATTGATTATAAAGACACGTAAGAAGTTTATTCATACAGTCTTCTTCTAGATTTTCTTTATGCCAATGTTTTAGTTCATTTTCAATACTTTTCGGGTAATCAAATCTCGTTTTTAAATCAAAACTTCTATACTCGAAATTATACTCAAAATTATATATTCCGTTAAAGTTCAATACGATAAATCTTTTAAAAGTGTAATCATTTTGATCGATATCGTCTAAATTTTGTATAAATTTACATATTCCGGAAACACTATCAGAATAACAATAAGTTACGGGAGATATTTCCTTAAAATCAAAGTTATTATTATTGTCCTTATTCAGTTTAAGACGGTAAATTGCTGTTCCTTTCTTATTTTCATTTGATTTATTACTATACGATCCTGGTAAAGCAATTCTAACGTCTGAATTTGGAAATCTTCTTTTTATTATGTTTTTCTTATAATCAGACTTTGTATCTTTTCCTTTCATATCCTCATTAACATCTATGCGAGATACAGCAACAAAGATAAAATATTTATCTTGATAATTTTGTACATTTGATATATCTAAACTCCATCTATACATGTTATCCGTATCATTACTATTATTAGCGCTACTGTTAGTTTCTCGAATAAGGGATTTGTCACCTTTGTCAAATTTGTCAATTTCTAAATTTTCGTTTATTTTGAAACGAGCGATTGTTTTAGTAATTTCTTCTTTATCATCGTTCTGATTGTTTGAATTGTGTTGTGCTGAAGTAGTCTTTTCTTTAGATAATCTGAATTGACGATGATCTGTATTTTCTAATACTTTAATCCAAAGGTTCGCTTTTTTTTTTTAAAAAAAAGGAGCTTATTTTAGTATTATAATTTTTCGATAAACATTACATAAATTTTTAAATTTTTAAATGAATTTTACCTGTATCAAATGTTACAGCAAATTTACCATCTTGACAAATCGCGATTTGATAACGTTCCTTTTTGGAAAGAATAATATCATTTTCATTATCTGATAATTTAAAAATTGTATCCTCTCTATTACTAAAGTAACTCCATCTATTACGCCTATCCTTATCAGTCGATGGCCTTCTCCGATTATTTTCAGTTGGCTCAACAGATAACGACATCTTTTTAATTATAATTTTTTTTTTATTAGAAAAAAAAAGGAAAAAAGGAAATCAAAATTATTTATTTTTTTTTTGAAATTAATTTATTTATTTATTTATTTAACTTTATTTGTTTTTACAAAAATGTAAAATCTTATCTTTAAATAAGGAAAAACATTCAAAACTTGTGTAGCCATCATTTTGTATAACCAAATAATTTGTACCGTAATGTCAGGACAAGAACATTGTTACGAATGAATTCATTTCTCGTTTTCGTAATAAAGGCTTATTAATTCGTGTGATACAACAGAATTCTAAAATTTGAAAATCTGTCCTAAAAAAAAAAATATCTAAAATCTTTTTTAAGTTAATCTATTTATAATCATTGAATTTTTAATACGAATAAAATTATCGATTATCAATTTAATAAGATTTATTGATCATTGTTTTTATAAAATTATACAAAAAATTTTAGATTTGATTAATATAACAAATATCTCCTCTGATTAACTTACTATAACATTTAATCATTTTTCAATTAAAAGTATCAATAATAAAGTTCTTGTTTTTAAAATATTGACCTTTTTTTTTTATGAATATGAATCTGTAGGAAAATTTAATGATATTTATTATTTTTATTTGTATCAAACGTATACACACCACATATATATATATATACTGTATATATTTATATACATTAAAAAATTTTTAATAGCTGCGGCGACAGAAAAGGTAAGTCACAATAAAAAATTTTGAGATATTGTCATTCAACCGTTAAGGTTCGTGTAACCAGATTGCATGCATATTGCAAAATATATTGTAAAAGTTCATAGAACGAATCTTTTTCTCTTTGAAAGATCAAAAATAGCTAATATGATAAACTATTATATTTTAATAGAATTTTATGCGGCTGAAACTAAAAAAAATTCCTGCACGAATCAACTTTTAGTTACACATTGTGTAATAACTCGGATTCTGCAATAAAACTAGCATCAATGGAAAAAATTTTTTCCGATGTGGCCTAATCGAACATTCTGTTTGACTGTTTCTTGTTATTGATTTTTTATTGAAAATTCTAAATTAGTAAATTAAAAAAAATCTGTGTAAGCAGAAAAGAAGGACTTGTAAAGAATGCTTAACCAATACGGTATATAATATGAAAAAATTTGCAATTGTACCGATTTGAATTATTCCCACTTTTTTTTTTTATTATATTTAGTTGTAATCTTGTTATCATTAAAAATAAAAAAAAATCAGTATCCCAATTGCATATCCATATCTCTGCCGCATTAGATGTCTGTGTAAATTCGCACGTTCGATGCGAATCATCAATATTGCGTTGCTACGCCTTGCATTAAAAATTTAATCCTATTATAACATATGCATGTCCTTTGTACGTTTCTTGGGATAATATATTTAGATACCAAAAGTTAACTATCACTATCAGGATCTTTTTTGGAGATTATGATCGTATCACAAAAATAAAAACAGAACTATCACGTTGCTAAAATAGAAAATATCAAAGTACTCGATAACTCGTACAATAACGCCGGCTAGAATTATCGATAATACTGACGCTATCAGTCGATCAAAAGCAGTTTTGCTAAGCGAGAATTTATTCATTTCATCATAGCAAAAAAAAAATGGGATGAGTTCAAAGAGACTATAAATTTTGTTTAAAAAAAAACTAAAATTGAGCTATACAGTCGCCACTGGTTATAACGAACCTGTTTGCCGAAATCTTGTTATACTGAACCGGAATTTCCAGAACCAATTTTTTATAAATAATTTCACTGGATATACAATTTTTCGGCAAAAATTTAACCGATCACGGGAGGACGCATAAAGACCGCAGCAATAGTCTCCTCGCCTTTTAATTGCCGCGGGAATTCGTTTGTCACAGTCAGTACACTTACAGCAAAAAATTTTTGACCGTTTACGGGGCTAACAAAAAGTGCTGCTATGCTGATTGTTACTCTAGATTTTTGGAAACTGGATTTTTGGACGACTACCACCGAGGATCTAGCTTCTGTGGGATTTAGATTTATTTGAGATAAGAAATACAGTTCACCCTCTCTATACTCTATAGCGAATTTTTATATAGTGAATAACTTGCTATAATGAAGAAAAGTTCAGGTACAGATTTTTTTTTATGTATAAAAAATGACCCTCAATATAGTGAATTTCTCACTATAACGAATTTCAATCTCCAGCCCATAGGATTCACTATAGTGAGGGTGAACTGTGCACCATCCCTGTAAAAAATCTGTTTCGTGTTTTATCTTTCCATTTTTTTTCTGGAATGTATCATTTTCATGGAATTTATAGCCTTAAATCATGGAAATTTTCATCTCGCTAACACTGACAGATATCCGTGGATGTATCATTTTCACGGAATTTTTACGGAAGACACGGAGAAATAATGGAAATATTCGGATAAAATTTTTTATAGGGCATCTCGTTTCACGAGGACTAACTACCACGATTAAACAGAACCCTGAAGAATATATAAATAACTCAGATCTGGGTTTACAGCAAAGCTACAGTGACGCCTTTGGAAATAAGTGGGGTTTCTTATCAATTTCATTTTAATTTTAATTTTATTTTTGTAGGCGATGTAGATAGATTTTTTTTTTAGTTATAGTGTAGTGTGGCTTATATTATGATTATTTTTCTTTTTTGTTTTTCGTTTATGGGTTTACATATTAGAGTCCTTTAGTGTTGCTTTGGCAACGCATCCATAGAAATTATGGAGTTAGTAGATAGAGTGTTTGCTATGTATTTCTATATAAATCTATATGTAAACCTTTACTATGAATTAATTTTTATTTTTTTTATTTTTATTTTTAAGATATAGACTCGACTGGGGTCGAACGCTAAATAGGAATAAACATGGTCTAAAAGATCAATAAATTCTAAGCTAGTGTTTTACCCAACCTCTCAGGAGAAGCCTGAAGGGGTCGTCTTGCCCATTATTCTATAGAACAATCAAGCATAACCTGGAGTCTAAAACGGACTATCAAATGCAAAAGAAGAACTAAAAAAATTAAAATTAAAATTACATGAAGAAGAAAAATTATCTATATCTAACTCAAAACTACTAGGGTGCCGGACAGAAGATAACCATCCACCAGAGTGTAAAAAATTACAAGTGCACAAAATCAACCACATCGGTACTTGCGGTAAGTGAGAAGGGCGAGTAGACGGGGCCGAGGAAATCCAAGGATGAAGTGATCGGCGAGAAATACCATCCGGGGGTAAAAAGTTCGTCCTAACTCTGGGTTGAGAAAGATTTTGTGATCTGTTATGAGAAGTAGAGGCAACTCTAGAGCGAGTAATAGGTTGTGATGTTTTATGATCACGTGACTTCAAAGGTTTTTTCTTACGAAAATCGCGTTTGCGTTTGGGCGTAATTCCATTACGCAGTTCCCACAATTTCAACAGAGAACAATGTTTAGGCCATATTTGTTGGTAGATTCGTTCGTGAAATGAGGTTAAAAATTCCCATATGATTGAACGGGTAAGTTTGTCATTAAAGGTGAAAGATCGTACTAAATTATAAAAGTCTTGTGAAACAAGTTGGTGTATAATTAAATATATTGGATGAGTGAAAGAATTTGACTCCGAGATCGGTAATAGGAGATCAAATCGATCGATGGATTGTTTAATAAAGATAGGATTAGAGGAAGTATGCTTCTCAAGAAGATGTTGTAATATGACTTTATGTTCTAATAGGGTAGTGTTGATTATAGGTAAAAGTTTCGAACAAATTCCCAAATGTTCATTAGTATCTTAATGGTTGTTACAAACCGGGCAAGGTATATGATTGTCAGGATAAAGATCAGGATAATGTTTGGTAAGGACGTCACCACAAGGAAGAATATGATTAAGTGCTTTAATTTTAAAAGCGTTGTGTGATGATTTGGTAGAACTGCATACATCGGACGTGGGATTAAATTGTAACCACGCTCTAGTTAGAGGCCAATGTATTGAGGACAAGGGAAATCTATCGAAAATGGGTGAAAGTGAAGAATTACCCAAAAATTGACTAAAAGTGTAAGTATCTGTAAGATTATGACAGAATTTTCTAATGTCGCGGTCGATTGGTGCAATAGAGGCCCAAATAGGGGTCATTAAAGAACCCGGTAGAGTTGCAGGATTAATCTCGTAAGGTGCAAGTTGACGTGCAGCATTAGCTAAGCTATCGGCCATATCATTCCAAAAATCATTGGAGTGAGCTTTGACTTTGTGTAGGTGGACGATCAATGATTTTTTCATAATTAACGTGTCAATCAAACGCCACGCTAAATGGTTATTGCATTTCAGCTTTCTTCTGATGGAAGTTAATTTGTTTGTAACAGCATGGAAGGTATGAATGACGTTCAACGAGTCTGTGAAAATATCCAATTCACTCTCATCGGGAACAGCAATAATAGCTGTTAAAAGCGCGTACACTTCCGCTTTAGTAGAAGACGGATTAAAAGATAAAGCGCCTTTGTAAGATGGTGGAGGAGGTCCAGAATCAGGAGTTGCATCAGTAATCTCGATCCAAGCAAAACCCATTTGAGTTTGAGTAGAAGAATTAACATCTATAGGGGAAAAAGAACCATCAGTGTAAAAAATAAATTTTTTTCGAAGTAAAAATTGTTTAGCTATTTCTAAAAGTTGAATAATTAAATCTCTATTTCCTACAAAAATATTTTTAATAAAGAGGGAGGAAGAGATATTTAAATTTAAATTGATTGAATTATTAGTAAATAACAAAAGATTCTCCTCTAAGTATGAGTCCAAAGAGGATAGAATAGGAATCGTTGGGGGTAAAACGTTAGGTACAATTAATCTATGTTTGTTATATGTAAAAGCTTGAGTACGAAGGGTGTGTAAAGATGTAGTTGGGAAAATAAAAGATTTATCTAATTTTATAAAAGGTCTATTAGGTATAAAAGATTTTGCGTGAACATTAAAAAGAATTAAATGTGATGTTAAAGAAACAATAACACATTTTGGGCGTAAATCACCACTAAAAGGTACGCTATGACCACAGTGACCTGTACAAGGTCGTAGAATAGGGGTTACTTTTTTGGGTGTCAAGTTGATTCTAGTATCAGCGTTAACCTCAGGAAGGTAATGTGTTCGATAAGTGAGGCTGGTACCGTATAAATCATTTTGTTGTTCAATCGTCTTGCCATACAGTTCACACTGGTGTACTGCGTCCCAGGAAATAGTCCATTCATTTTTGGGACGATATTTACATGCTTTTCGTATAGAAGGAGACATAGAATCAAATCTGGCTGGGGGTGAAACCATTAAATCTCGTAAGAGGCGACGTGAACTATCGTTCACCAAAATGTTAAATTTTTCAAGATTTTGAAACCACTTGGGCGTAGGACCTTTGAAATTGGCCTTGGGGTTTTGTTTTTTAACGTCTTTCCAAGTACTTAGAAAATAGCCATCAAGGGATGTTAATTGATCCATAAACATTATACGTTTTTTCCGTAAACTTTGAAGGTCTTTAGTGGATAAAGAATCTAGAGAATTAAATGAATTAAAATATGAAACTATAGAATTACCACCACCAGTAATACACGTATTACAGTGTGGTAAAAAAGTTATATGAAACGTGTTGAATAAACGTAATTGTCGAGTCAAAAGGGATTGATAATTTGACGAAATAGGGTTGACTAAGTCCTTAGACGTCGGGAAATTGGGAATCCAAAATTCATATTGTGTATTCAAAATTTTTTGTAAACCAATAGTGGAGAACATAGGGGTGTTAAAAATAACATTAACAATTGATATATGTGAATAAAATTGGTTATAAAAAAAACTATTAATAGAAGGAAATAATTTGTTATGAATAATATTATTATGTGTAGAAATTGGTAATTTTAAATGTTGTTTAAAAAGTTTTTTAACAGGGGCTAATAAAAGGTCACATTGTGACCTTGTAAAAATAGTAAATTGATTAATATATTCTAATTTGGGTAATAATACTTTGTTAATAATATAAATAAGGTGATCATGAGTTATCTTTTTAAAGCGCATTGTATACGCGAAATGATTAATTATTTTTTTGATCTTTTTAAGCGTCGGCATGTGTGAGTTAAATGCATTAATATAAATACCAAGAATTCGATTAGATGAGGCCCGTGACGCTGTTTTAATCGTTATTGATTTGTCAGGGGTGACTTGAAATTGTAATTCCTTGTTACAAAATTTAGGAATGTTGGTAAGGATGGTGTATTTGTCATGGTTAATGGTAATATTTGCCATGTCATAGAAAGAATTCGCAATTTGGAGATTGGATTCCAACTGCGATTTGGAAGATGCAAACCAGCTGGTATCATCAAGATAACCCACCACAGATGCTGAGTAATTAATCTGAAGGTCGGAATCAGGTTGGTAAATATTAGTAATTTTGTTGACGCTGGTAATATGAAGGTTATTGGTTAACTGTGAAAGGTGTGTGAACATGGGATCATAATAAATAATCCATAATAGCGGACTGATGACTTCTCCTTGGTCAATACCCTGAAGTACATCAAAATCAGCGGATAAGCCAAAGGGTAAAATAACATTATTTTTCCGATTACTAAATAGAGAAATTAAAAGAGTGGTAATCGTATCGGGAAAATGGAGGCGTTGTAATGCTAGTCGTAGTAGAGATTTATTAACTCTATCGTAAGCCTTGCTGAGGTCTTGTAAACCAATCCATAATGGTTTCTTATCTTTGTAAGCAGATTCAATTATGTGTTGGATAACTTGTAGCGGTTGTAACGTTGATTGTCCCGCTAGGCCGGCCCGATTATTTTCATTAATCAGGTTGTACGTTGTAAGCTTGATATTAATTCTTTGTGTCAAAATTTTAACGAATAATTTTCTAAATGTTTCCAATAAGACTATAGGTCTAGTATTTTCAATTTTGCAGTCCCAAGCCTTAGGTTTGGTTATGGGGAAAAGGAAAGCATGTAACCAGTCCCGTGGGTAAATTTGGACCTGCAATATATAATTGAAAAATTTATTAATATATTCTCTAAAGTCTTGGTGTGTATGTTTAATGTCTTCGTATGTGATGCCGGAAATGCCTGCGGCTTTGTTGTTTGGGAGTGATGAGATGACTTGGGATAATTCTTCAATTGAGAATTCGTCCTCTAACGAAGTCATATGTTTGCAATCACGGTTGTTGATGGGTTCGTAAGTTGATCTCCAATATAACGGGAGATCTTGAATTGTCATATATTCTTTGACGTTATTAATATCGTTAAGGTCTTTTCCTAACCGTTGAAAATGTAAATTTGATTGTTCTGCTATAATATGAGGATTGTTAGTAAATTGAAATTGATTAGTTTCATGATCGTAATAATGTAAACGATCTAATGTTATCTTTTGAGGTTTTCGATTAAGGATACTGTTAATCATTCTTTTTTGATTATAAATTAAATTATTATTCCTGTCATTAACGTATTTGTTAATATTTTTTAGAGTCCATGAATCTTCTTCTTGTTTGTGCAAAACAATAGATATACGTAGAAGACTTTGTAAATCTTTTTTGACATTGGATATATTATCCGGCGTCAAAGTATACGGTAGCCAAATAGTACGTTTGGTGTTAAAATGGACGTCGATAACAAAAATTTGTTTACGCGAATTGTTCCAGGTGTTCCAATAATCTTTCCATTTATCCATATCACCTTGTAGTCTATTAAGTTTGATATTAGAAAATTTTCGTAGAATCATACGAAGTAAAAGTATCTTGTTATTGTTTTGTCGTAATGATAACGGTCGCTCCTGTTTCGTATATTTTTTATATGAGGAATAAGGGATACATTTCTCTTTTGTTTGTATAATAATATCTTTGATATTTGACCAATATAATTCTATTTGTTGTTCTGGTGTTGTATTTGGTAAAATTGATTTGTTAATGTGTTGTCGATAAATAATACCATTGGTAACTTTATAATTAGACCAAGATTCGGTGGTCATTAAATGGTATTTAAAATGAATTTTCGGGTCTGTGTTAGGTTTGTACGTAGGTGATTTTTCTAGGCTTTTCCTAGAGCTATTGAATTTATTTTTAAAATAATCCTGCGTCAAATAACAACTGAGAGCCTGATGGTCTGTAGTAAAAAAATCTGCTGAAATATGGTGAGTGTAAGCATAAAAGCTATGGTGAAAGATATGAGGTGAGGTAAAAATATAATCTATACGAGACTGTATATCTGGACCTTCATTTCTTTTGGTAGTATGAGTCGGGCTCGGGTGATCGTGAAAGGATTTAAGTAAATCTTTAAGGTCAAAATTTTTTAAAATTGTTTTGATTTCACGTCTCCAAATAGGATAGTGATTGGCTTTTTTAAATTTGTCGAAACTAATATTAAAGTCGCCTAAAACTATACATTCAAAATGATCGTGTTTAGCCTTGATCAAAATGTTTTCAATTTCTTTGTAACATTTGATAATTAAATCTTTGTCATCAACGGCATTAGCAGGTAAATAACAACATATAAATTTGATATAATGGTTGCCTTTAAAACATAGATCGACCGTTAAAATACGGCCATAAAAAGTGTTGGTTCTGATAATGTGTTTTTGTAATTGATTCGTGATTATCATAGAGACGCCACTGCCTTTGGTGTTGCCTTTGTCATCTGTATAGAGATGAATATTATGAATAGTATTATCATCATTCAGTGTTGGGAGTGGAAACGTGGAGTATGTTGTTTTATTATGATCTCTATCTATTTTATTATGTTGATGGAGACCTGTTTCGGTTAAAATTAAAATATCATAATTATGAAGTGTAAAAAAGTGGAGAATATCATTCAATTTATTATTGAATCCTCCTTGGATATTGATTGTACCAAATTTATAGTAATCAATAAATTGTGTTCGCAATTGAGAAGATGTTGATATGGGGGCGTCGTGTGTTTGAGAGGTAGACGACGTTGACCCTCTTGTATCCTGGTCATCAAATAAATGGTGTTCAATGTGGTTTAACATATTTTCGTCTTCATCATTACGAGGTTCGCGAATATAATTTCGTGAACTCATTGTTGGTATATCATTATTATCTGGGGTATGGAGGTATTGATTATTATTTTTGTGGTTTTGGGGATTTTTATGATTATTTGGTGTTTTTGTGTTTTTATTATATTTGTTATAAGAATATTGTAGAACTGGTTCTGAAGGCTGATTTTCAAGGTCAGCTGGGGGTTGTAAATTGGTGTATTCCATAAAAAAAAGTATGTAAAAAGAATCAATGTGTATAAAAAAGAATAATAAACCGTTAATATCAAAATGGGAAAATCCAAAAAGTATGTCCAAAATAAAAGGGGGATATATTTGATTTAATGGTAAACACGTATATTAACGTGTCGCATTAAACTGCGGGAGGAGGTTGAGGGGATTGTAGGATTTAACTGAAAATTTAGGCTCAGATGATGAAGCATTTGACACTTCGTCAATGATTCCTTCGAAGACGGCACCGTCTGACATCGCGGCGTCATCAGGGGCATCGGTATCGTCATCAGTTGCCAAATGATGCTGTTCGCTGTCTTCCGCTGATATGTTTCCCTGTTTATTGCCTCTTAGGTTATATCTATTTTTAGTTGCCTTATACGAAGTTTGCTCGTACGGTGACAGTCGTTTTGGTGGTTTGGCATTACGTTCTCTATGTTGTGTAATCTTTTCTTGACTAAGTAGATTAATATTAGTCGTGAGCTGTTGTAGAATTGTGTCGTATTTGTCAAGTCTGATTGTGATGGATATCGGCGATAGTATTATCGACTTTAGATTTTCCTTCTTGGAGTGTTTTAACACTATTTAAGAGGGATTCAACTTGGCATTCCAATTGTGTAATTCGTTGTTCATAACGATTGGTGTCTGACCTTTGGGGATTGTCTAGGTGGGGGGCGATAAAGGAATTATCATATTTGAAATCCTTGTTACTTTTGTCGTAATTGTTATGGTTATTGGTTGGTTGTTTGGTTTGTCTTGGATATAATAAGCTACCTGCTTGTTGGTATTTCTTGTTATTGTAGTTATGCGGTGGTGTATGGTTGGTTTTCGGGTCGTGTGACATTGAGGGAGATCTTTTGTTTGCGTTTAAAGTGATGACGTGATTAAACCTGGTTCTGTGGTTATCGTTGATTGTAATTTTTTCCTCGTTACGTTTAATAAATCGTTTTTTGAAGATTTTCCGATTATTATGATCTGTATCGAAGTTTTTGTCGTCACAGTTATTTGTCTCATGAAGTGGTGAACCACAAATATTACATGTTTTTAGTGAAAGGTGTCCTGGTAGAACGTGGAGGTTGTATCCTTCGAAAAGTGAGGAGGCTCCATTGGACGCGTCCACTGGATAATTGTTAGGTGAGACGTAAATATAAGCATTTTTCATGGTTGAATATTTGGTAGTTTGTGTAAATGTACAAGTTCGTCCGTAGACGTGTTTGATAAGAGGTTCAATGTCCTTGGCTGTGGTGTTAAGGGGAAGTCCGGTGATCTTAAAATAATTACTGGTGCGTATTTTATATTCAGGGTCTTCAGTGTTACCAGGTAAGATCCTTACTACGAAATTTTCTATTTCGAGGCTCCAATAGTTTTCTTTCATGAAATAATCATATGCTGCTTGTTTGTCAAATTGGACAATAAGTTGCTTATAAGCTGGTTTTATGAAAATAGGACGACCGCGGTTATTGCGGTTAGGAATTTTTCTTGGAGGTTTTTTAATTTCTTTGTGTTCTATGATATTGCTGCCTGTTTTTGCAGCGAGATGCTTAATAAGCATGGAGGTATCATAATTATATGGTATATCCATAATTTTTATAACAGCCTGGTCTAGGTTGGAGAATTTTTGTTCTATTAACGTATTAATAGCCTCATTGGTGAGTTCGTAAATTTTTATGTTTTTGAGGTTGTCAGGACTATTTGCTATGTATTGGTCGAGCGAGTCACGTGTTCTGAAATGGATGGTAAAGTATCTATAAGTGGACGTTGTATTGACGTCAAATCTGAAAGCATTGCTATCTTTAATGAATGACGTTTTGATTAGATTGATAATATCGTTGTTAGAAAGTTTTGACTGAAAACTATCTCTAGGAATAAATCCTTTGTGAACTTTGTTTGAAACTTGTGGTGTATGTGTAAATATATCTGTTAGCACCGTAATATGTAACGGATTAGGGGTGTTTGTTTGTGTGGCTGATTGTGTTTCCGGTGATTTTCCTTTATCCGTGTTAGTATCTATGGGATCTACATCCATATTAGTCAATTTGTCAGTGATTGGTGTTTGTGTGTGAACATCTTGTTCATGTGAGTCACGTGATGTAAGTTCAATTTCGTTGTGCGAAAGAGCATGAGTAGGAGAAGAAGTCGTTGCTTCTTCCATAGTTGTGTCTGTTGAAGTGTTGTTAGCAGTTTGAGAAGGCGCTGCAGGTTGACTAGAAGTCATATTGAATTTGTTTTTGTTGGAAGACGAGTAGGTGAGATATATATCCTCGTCGTTAGAAATAGGACGATAGTTTTTTTCCAAATTTTTAAGGAATTTATTTGAAAATTTTTTTCCTATAGCAAAACTCATATGATAATGTTCCGAGGAGTGCGTAGAGACCAAAATTTGTAGAAAAAATGACACTTGTCTATAGAGAAATGTATTTTTATGGTGAAAATTTCTTCTGTGAATTTTTGGTATTTAACGATCGTCGGAAAGAGTTTCCGTTTTCTCGCCCTATCACTATGAATTAATAAAGAAATGCGTGTTAATAAAATAGAACACAATGAACAGTCATGTGACTATATACTAATAGGCCAAATTTTTGAAATTATAATTCGGCCCAGCACTACAAATTTGGCCTAAATTATCCAGAAGTTCGATACTATATACCGAACCAAATCTCCCGAAACAGAAGGTTCGTTATATCCAGTGGCGACTGTATTATCATATTCGAACGTGTAATTAAATTTACAAAATTAAATATGAATTTGATAATTTCATTAACGAAATTCATCTACAGTATATAATTAAATTTCTGTATAACTAATTTGAATTGTGTAACATAGAAACACGTGAAAATCGTGAAATGACCACCCGCACCTTTACGACCTTTACGTGCATGATTTGTTTAATCATTGTTATTCAGGTGGTGTGCAGAAAGAAATTTTATTGTTAGTAGATAAAATACATATTTCCTAAGTTCAAACAACGAAATAATAATTAATATAAAAATAATAAAATTCAAGAAAAAAAAGAATTTCTGAGTTATGTTAATCAAAAATATTTTCAAAACCTATTTAAACGACCAATAAAATTCTAAATTATAGTTTTTAATCAAAGCAAATTAAATAATCAATTGAAATAAAATTTCTAAAAGTATAAAATTAAATTTTCTAATTGATCTAAGGTTATTCCGGGCTACATCGTCGAAATGGATTGTTCCTCCTGATGATTTACATAGTAAAGTTTCCATAATCCAAGAGTCGTAGTTTAAGATCAGTTGCGGACCGCAGCAAATTTAAAAACGCTTAAAAATTTTGTTAAATATAATACTGCGCCTCAAAATTAATAATATTATTAGATAAAGTAGTGTCTAAAAATTCATTCCGTGAAGACTTGAAAAAATTTTTTTTTAGGTTTTTTTTGGTTTTTCAAATTTATTTTTCTTCAGTTTTTTTTTCCTTAACCCGTTTTTTTTTTCTTTTAGCCGATTTTTTTATTTTTAATATTTCTTTTTTTTTTTGTTTTTAATTTTTATTCCCTTTACAATCTATGTATCGTTCTTTCACCTTTTAGTTTTTGATCGATACTGCGGAGCTGCCTTTTTTTCCAATTTCTTTCTTGGTTATTATTTACTAATATTTTTCTTTTTCCTAATGTTTTTTTTGTTCATTTGCCCTTAGGTTTGGATCAGGCTAGTGCTGCGATGTAATTGAAATAAATATTTTTTTTTATGAATAAATATATTTTATATGATTTATAAACTGGATTTTTTACCAGATATTTATCCGGATAAGAACAGCGATATCGAAAAAAAGAGATCGGAGCATTATCCGAGCTAGCTCATCTTGCTACAGTAGTCATCAGGTATCAAACGATTACTTTGATTATTTTATTTAAATTAATGCCAAAAAAATTTTGATTTGAATACAAATAAATGAAATAATGTTCAAACTTACTAATATTTTTTTTTACTTTTTTTCTTTAAAAAAATCAAATAGTTCTTATATCATAGAAACGTCAAGAAAATATCTATTTTAAGCTACTACACATTACCAATATTACAAAATTATACCACTCATAAGTTTTGAGGTACATTATTAAATAAATTTTGAATATCGTCTTTCGCTTTTTTCATTATTTCGTTAATTTTTTCATTAAGCTCATTCAAAACCACTTCTTGAGAATTTTCTGAGGAATTTGATGGAATAGTTTCTTTCGGCAACGCTGTAGTAGAATCCTTCTTTTTACCTTTGGTATTAGATGAATTATTATCATCAAAATTCCAAATTGAACTTTCATCATAATCAACATCTATAAAAGCTTGAATTGTATTTGTAGTTTTTTCATCAAAATCTTTATAAATTTCACCTTGATCATCTTTTCTCAATTGAAACCATTCTTGAAAATTTTTAGATTGACCAATATAATGAATAAATTTTGGTTCGGGTTCATTAGGCCAAAAATGAAAATGTTCTAATGCTTCATAATCTGCTATTTGATTCGCTCTAAATCTTAATAAAGCTTGTCTACCCTTAGTTTCTGCTTTTACATATACTCCACTAAAATAAAACAAATATATAATATTAAATAAAATCGTATTTAAAATTATTAATAATATCGTTAATAATAACTTACCTCATGAAAGCAATAAACATATTTTGTAAAACAGTTACAATAAAAATACTAGCAATTAAGGTAAATAAATCAATAACCCAAAAATCAAAACGATCTTTTTGAATCATATCACCATTCAACCAAAAATATGCGGCCGTTATTGCCGTTGAAAAGGACGAAAATGGATTATCGTTCCTATCTACAACATCATAATCAGATTCAAGCGTAATATTAAATAATGTTTCATTATTTATTATATTTGTAACAGCTCCACTTAATGTATCTGATTTTACTTTAATTTTGGGATCATTAGGATTCTTAAGTAAAATAAACCTGGATATAAATAAAAAAAAATTATTAATTAAATTAAATAAAATAAATAAACTCAATATATTAAAATTGAAATGATTATACATTGTGTGCGCAAATCCCATTATTACAATGAACATAAACAAAATAAATGGAAATATGTTTTTGATGATATATATAACACAATAAATATATATGGCTATTTCTAATAAAAAGTAACTAATTATTAATTTGATCATGAATATTTTTTTAAAAAAAAGTTTAATTTTATACTCACTTGATATTAGGCGAAGATATAAAACCTAATTTATAAATCATCTGTTAATATTAAATTAATTGATATGTAAAAGAACAAAAAATTGTAAAAAAAACATACAAATTCGACCCAAAGAATGAAAATTGAGAATGATGTCCCCACCATCAATCCCATATCAACTGATTCAACGCTTGCAAAGCCATCAGAAAATTTAAAATGTAGAAGCATTATTGACATTACTATCATGGGAAGTAAAATGGAACATATGTCAAAACTATTAAATATATCACCAAAATATTTTCTAGGCCCGTGAAAACACAACTGTATTACTTCAGTAGCGAGTAAATATGTTGCTAAATAATAAAATATGAGAATTAATGCAAATAAAAAATTTCGAAATTTCCAACTTATAACTTCATGATTCAAATATTCCCAACTAATAAATATGAAACAAAAGGCAAAAACAAGAAATCGAATAAAAAGGAAGAAAAAAAAATTTCTCGCTTGTTGCCAACGAAAATCAATAACCGCTTCGGTTGCTGGATTGTCATACATATCATCATTATTCTCGTATCGTACCACCCTAGAAAAAGAACTTAACAAATTCTTTTCATCTCGACTAATTTTGTACCATCGTGGTATAAATAAAAACAAAAAAATATTTGAAGCAATATTAAACCTATTTTTCTGTGGAGTTCTACTTATGGTAAACTCAGGAAGAGGAACAACTCTTAAAGCTAATGGCGACTTCTCAAGGTAATTATCAAAATCTTCAATGAGTTTGCGCATTTTTTTAAAAGGATCAAATAATTTTCTAGTAATTCTATTGTACCATTCATATTCGTCAGATTGCAGTTTGTCTATTCTAAATGCCCTAAATTTAATGTTACGGTTACGTTTCGCTTGATATTCTACTGGGATAATATTATAAGGATCTTGTGTTGAAAAGTAATCTTGATTTGCAAAACATTCTTTACGAAATAGCTTTCTGGCATAATCATCTATGTTATAAGATAAATTTTGTGAATATCATAATTCCTTTTGAAGTATTGAATGGAAAATAAAAATGAAAGAATTTTTTAAAAAAACAAACCGTAATTATATTTAAATAATAAAGGTAATGCCTTAGATACAGTACTCATCCAACCAGCATAATCTGTTGCATGACTAGAATAATACTCCAAAAGATAAGCAACAACCACAGTATCTTTAAGTTCACGACCTATAAATATTAAAGTTAAGTTATTGACAACGATAAAAAGCCACGTCATAAAATCAATTTACCTTTGTACCGATAAATTGCTAATTCCATATCATTTTCTGGCCTTTCATTATCTTCTAGTCCTAGACTATTATCATTAAACCGGAGCTTATAAATTCTTTTCCTGGCCACGACACACTTCTTGGTATATGTCTGATTACGAATTCCTCTTTTTTTTCATTTCCATTATTATCTTTAATACTTTTTTCTCCAAATAATATAAGTTTTATCAGATAATTGCAATCACCAAGAATTAATTTTTTCATGATATTATGTCGAACGTCTAATAATTTAAATTCTTTAGGCTTACATTTAGCAAACCTCCAGACTATATGTTGAATATACATTATCATTTCTTTATACTTTTAATTAAAAAGAAATTTAATCATTTTCTATTTTTCAAAAAAAAGCTTAAATAATGAATAAATAAAATTATAATCGGTAACCTACTTGATGTATTTTAATAAATCAGTCACAAGAAAACTTCTGCGCTTATTTAGATGTTCTAATGCCCTACAAGCGCGTCTTACCGCATTAGCTTTTTCAATAATATCTTTCTTTTGAATTATTTTTTCTTTCATTTCCATGATACCGTTCTTTGCCATTTCCTCTCCCGCTTCTCTATTACGTTCCATTTTTTCTATTTCTTTATCCTCCATATCTATAATTTCTTCTTCTGTTTTCCCTTTATTATCCACATTCGAAACTCTTTCATACCAATATACTTTCAAATAAAAATCATCTGATATATCTAATATATGACTTGATCCATCATTTGGCTTATATTTATTATATTATACTCTACAATTCTTAATCTTGTTGTTTCCCTTTCTTGATTTATCGGGATACCATTCGCCCATATATATTCAAGAAATGGTCCTCCTTTGTTTGGGAGTTTAGAAAGTTCATCTTTAGATTTACTATCATCACAGACTTGATGCCAAATTTGAACCGTGGATCTGCCAACTATAAGCTGCAAAGTTTGTATTCTTTCTCCTTTCTTTTGATAAAGACAATAAGAATTTCTTTCATACTCATCTATCACCCAAGGTTCTTTATCAATAACTATCGGATCAAATTCTTTATCATGATATATCGTATGATTTCCATCCATTTTTCCATCAGGTTTTTTACCTGGTTTTCTATTGGTATATTTTTTAAATTTTTCTTTTGCTTCTTTTGGTATATTTTGCTTTAATTTATTTTCGATTTTTTTAAGAACTGATGTAACTTTTCCTTCTTTATCAACTTGTAAAATATTTCCTGAAGTTCTGGCCAAACAATTCAAACAATTACTAAGATCTTCGATAGAAAAATTTTCTAACGTTATCGTTTTGGCCTTTACAGTATTATAGATATCCCAGATCACAAATTTCACCTGATTATTTTTTTCGCCTATTATAAGCAATTTTTCATCGCTATAAATGAATTCTAGTGAATAAATTTTGTCTAATTCATCAAATTTTTTTGATGCAATCTCCAGTCCATTCTCCATAATGAACAACCTAAGAGATAATTCAATTCGAGGTAAATAAATAAATATATATAAAATAATATCAAATAATAAAAACAAACTTACTTAACAGAGCTAAGTCCCCGAGTAAAACACAACTGTAGTTTGCTGACTGAAAAAGTATTGTGATTAAACCTTCTAACGTGCTTATCTTTTTTTTCGACTCTTTTTGGAGTAGTTTTTAAGCTCATGTCCACCAAATCATAAACTATAATTTTTGTTAATACAAATTCAAAAGTATATTATAATAAAATAAATGATATTAATTATGATTTTACCTTCAAGCATCTGTACATTATTCTTATAATGTTCGACCAAAAAATATTGATTATAAAGACACGCAAGAAGTTTGTCCATACAGTCTTCTTTTGTATTTTCTTTATGCCAATGCTTTAGTTCATCTTCAATGCTTTTTGGGTAATCAAATTTCGTATTTAAGTCAAGACTTCTATACTCAAAATTATACTCAAAATTATATATTCCGTTAAAGTTCAATACTATAAATCTTTTTAAAGTATATTTATTTTGACTGATATCGTCTAAATTTTGTATAAATTTACATATTCCTGAAACGCTGTCAGAATAATAATAAGTTACAGGATATTTTACTTCAAGATCAAAGTTATTATTATCGTCCTTTTTTAGTTTAAGACGGTAAACTGCTGTTCCTTTCTTAGTTTCATTTCCTGACAAATCAACTCTAACATCTGAATTTGGAAATCTTTTTTTTATAGTGTTTTTCTTATAATCAGATTTTGTACCTTTTCCTTTCATATCCTCATTAACATCTATGCGAGATACAGCAATAAAGATAGAATATTTTTTGTCTTGATAATTTTGTACATTTGATATGTCTAAACTCCATTTATATCTGTCGTCCGTATCACCATCAATATTACCATCAACGTTACTATTATTTTTTCGATTAGGGAAAATATTATATAGCTTGTCAATTTCTAAATTTTCTTTTATTTTGAAATAAGTGATTGTTTTAGTAATTTCCTCATCATTCTGATTGTTTGAATTGTGTTCCGAATTAGTCTTTTCTTCAGATAATTTGAATTGACGATGATCTGTATTTTCTAATACTCTAATCCGGAGGTTTTCTTTTTTTTTAAAGAAAAAAAAAAGAACTTATTTTAGTATTATAATTAAAATATAATGAACATTACACAAATTTATAAATTTTAAATGAATTCCTACCTGTGTCAAATGTTACAGCAAATTTACCATTTTGACAAATCGCGATTTGATATTGTTCACTTTTGAAAAGAATATCCTTTTCAGCACTTAACATATTATTCGTGTCATCTTTGAAACTAAAGAAAGTCAAATTCTTCTTTAAATTCTTTCCAAAATTTACGAGGTTAGCCGATGACCTTCGATTATTATTATTATTATTATTATTATCAGTTGGATTAGATGAAGACATAATTTTTTTTTTACATTAAAAAAAAAAGAAATCAATTTTTTTTTTGAAATTTATCTATTTTTTATTCATTTATTTTTATTTGTTTGTTTTTACAAAAAAAGTAAAAACAAAAATCTTACCTTTTAAACAAAGAAAACCTTATTTCAAGACTTGTGTAGCCATCAACATTGTCACGATTGAATTCATTTCTTGTTTCATAATAAAGGCTTATTAAATCCGTGTAATACAACAGATATCTAAAATTTAAAAAATTTGTCCTAAAAAAAAATATATATCTAAAATCTTTTTTTTTTAAGTTAATCCACCTATAATACATGGCTTAATTTTTAAAAACGTATAAATTATCGATTATCAATTTATATCATGATTGTTTTATAATATTATTATTATACAAAAAAAAAAATTCTATTAAAATTACTTCCTATAACATTTTGTTAAAAGTATGTCTTATTATTGTTGAATTATTGACCTTTTCTTATGAATATGAATCCGCAGGTAAGTTTAATGATATTTATTTTTTTTTACTTGTACCAAATGACCAAATGTTGTTGCAGCGACAGAGAAAGGAAAGTCACTATAGAAAAAAATTTTTGCGATATTGTCAGTAGAGTAGTGTAACCATAAGTGAAAAGTGCAGATTGCATGCATACGTAACATACTATAAAAGTTCATCAGAACGAAACTTTTTCTCTTTGAAAGATCAAAAAGTAGTTAACACGATAAACTATTACTTTTATTATTATTATTATTATTGTTATTATTATTATTATTAGATGAAAGAATTTGGCACGTGTACTGTACTAATGAGGCTGAAAAAAAAATTCCTGCATGAATTGTACAAAGAAGCTGAAAATATATATTGTCCTTTTATAAAAGAAGGCACGGTATGAAAAAGGTCAATTTATCATTCTGAAAACAACGAACGTTTTCATTAATGGTTATTAAACTCGTATTTCAAAAGTTGACTTTTAGTTACACGTGTGTAATAACACAGATTCAGCGGAAAAATTTTTTTGTGGCAAATATAGTATATCAGCCTGATGATACATATTCGGCCATTAAATGAAACTTGTGGATGCCATATAGCCTGTTTATGTAACCACTCCTTAAGCCCTTCCCTTTGCCTTAGCGATGACTTAAATGTCATTTATTATTTACAGATCATACAATCAGCATTCTGTTTTTCGTTATTAATTTTTTATTGAAAAATCTAAATTAGTAAATTAAAAAAAAATTGTGTAATACAATGTATATGAAATTGTACTTTATTATTTTATATTAATATATTATTTATCCGCATATTTAGCTGTAATCTTTGTTATCATTAAAAATAAAAAAAATCACGTAATCGAAATTGCCGCATTATTTTGTGCAAATTCACACGTTCAATGCGAAAAAGCTTATGTCTACGACAATCATCGATCTGTGGAAAGTTTGTGTTGCCAGCCCTGCGTTAAAATAAATTTATATAAAATATAAGTCCTTTGTACGATTTTTTAGGATAATATATTTAGATATAAACGTTAACTATATCCGGATCTAGCTTACAGTGGCACGGATTTAACCAAGAGATCCAGAAACTGGAGTTTTTTTCAGATTTTTTTTTTGTAGAGTGATTATATCTTGATTAATATTCATTCAAAAACTATGAAATTTATACCATTGATTGAGACGAACCCAATGAACTATATTTTATTTTCTTGCGACCATTAGATCATAAGATATCATTGATAGAATTTTGGACATTAAAAAACAACATCCACTCAAAATTAAGCTAAAAGAAGGGTGCTTAATAACGGTCAAATACGGTAACTCTAGCATGTACAGTATGGTATATCATAAAAAGCGCGATTTATATTCGCGGCTCACTTTAACGTATAGAAAGAGTCAATATTTATGTAGATGGTTTCAAATGCCAAGCATATAAAGAATTGACTAAGGATGAAGCTGAAATAGATGAAGCTGGTATCATGGGGAGGATGTTCGACAATGAAAGAATAATTCAATATTTTTAGCGACGAAGAAGAGTTGGGGATAGCGATTGAATTATATGAATCATAAGGAGCTTAGATTGTTAAATCGATTCATAATAAAAGTCAGAATTGAAAAAAATGTAACTCCCAAGAACCGATTAGACGTCATTGAAGAACAACTCAAGGAATGGAATGTAACTAGAGAAGAATGGAGTGAAGCAGTTAATAGTGATAAATTAGAAAAACATGTGAAAAAGTATCCTCGTACAAAAAAAATAATATAAGTTTTTATCGGTATACTAAAGAAAATAAAGTTTATGAATTTATGAAATTAAAGCAATTATTTACAAAATTTAAAAAATTTCCATTCAGATTGGGATAAAATAACTCGAAAAAAAAGAATGGGGAACTGAATGTTTCACATGATCCAGGAAATTAACTGCACATATAAAACAAATAAACAGCTATTCATATAAACCAAGATATTTTTTTAAGATCAAAAAGGTTGTTCAGATAATTTTTCAAAAATTTGATTTTATAATCTTTCAGGCAGAGGTAAAAATGTTGAAATCTTTTAACGTAACCGGATAGGACAAATCCGGATACAGACATTATAAATTTTTTTGATTATTGTTTTTAAAAAACTAAAAATTTGTTCAAAATATTATGACTCGTATTTATCGGGACTTTAGGTCTAAATGCTCTAAATTTGGTATTTTGCTGGAATAATCTTGATCCTGATCAAAACATTCTTTTCGTATTGAATAAGATAAAACTGTTAAAAGTTTTATAAATTCTTTCTGATAGAAAATAATTTAGAACTAAAAAATAAACAATAATTATATTTAAATAATTACACATCCATTCCATATAATCTGCGTTCCTTAAGTGCACAGCCTATCAGAATAAAGAGCAAGAAGCATATGTTCACGTGAAAGAAAATTTTTTTGCTATAAAAACAGTCATTTGCTCGTGGCGTTCATTAATTATATTTGTTAAAATAAGCTTTTTTAGATATAAACCGAATATTTTTTTTAACCGGATTTTATTACGGATAAAGACCGCGATATCAAAAAAAGAGGATCGATGTATCAAACGTTAAATTAATACCAAAAATTATCGTTTTAATACAAATAAATGAAATTATAGTTCGAATTTAGTACTAAGGTATAAATAAGAATAAAACGTAATAAATTGTTTTTTTTATTACTTTTTTTTTTATAAAAAAATTAAATAATTCTTTCTATAAAAATTGTCTATTTTATGTTACACATTGCTAATATTACAAAATTGTACCATTCATTGAGGTATATTAAATTTAATATACATTTGATTAATTAAATTATTAATATTATCTCTCATTTTTTTCATTTCATTAATTTCATTCAAAACCACATCTTGTGATTTTTCTAAGGAATTTACAGGAGTATTATTATTTTCTTCCACTATTTTTGATAGCCTTGAAGAATCAGTAGAATCTTCCCTCTTTTTACCTTTGGTATTAGATGAATTATTATCATCGAATTTCCAAATTGATACATCATTATAATCAACATCTATAAAAGCTTGATTATTAATTGTAGATTTTTCTTCAAAATCTTTATAAATTTCACCCTGATCATCTTTTTTCTTTTCATACCATTCTTGAAAATTTTTAGATCGACCAACATAATAAATATATTTTGGTTCGGTTTCAGGAGGCCAAAAATGAAAATGTTCTAATGCTTCATAATCTGCTATTTGATTCGCTCTAAATCTTAATAAAGCTTGTCTACCCTTAGTTTCTGCTCTTTCATATACTCCACTAAAATAAAATAAACAAATAATATTAAATAAAATCGCATTTATTAATGAATATCGTTAATAATAATAACTTACCCCATGAAAGCAATCAACATATTTTGTAAAACAGTTACAATAAAAATACTAGCAATTAAGGTAAATAAATCAATAACCCAAAAATCAAAATGATCTCTTTGAATCAAATCACCATTTAACCAAAAATATGCGGCCATTATTGCCGTAGAAAAGGATGAAAACGGGTTATCATTCTTGTCTTGAACATCATAATCAGATACAAGCTTAATATTAAATAATGTTTCATTATTTAAATTTTCAGCAGTTCCACTTAATGTATCTGATTTCAAATTAATTTGGGGATTATTAGGGTTCTTAAGTAAAACGAACCTAGATATAAATAAAAAATTATTATTAATTGAATTAAATTAAAATAAATGAACAATAAACATCTTGAAAATGATTATACATTGTGTGCGCGAATCCTATTATTACAATGAACATAAACACAATAAATGGAAATATGTTTTTGACGATATATATAACATAGTAAATATAAATAGCTATTTCTAATTGATTAAAAAATAAAAATAATTAGTCAATAATTTGTTTATGCAATATTATTAATAACAAAGTTAAATTTTATACTTACTTGATATTAGACGGAGATATAAAATCTAATTTATAAATCGCCCGTTAAT
Organism: Rhizophagus irregularis; assembly: GCF_026210795.1. Classification (NCBI taxonomy): domain Eukaryota; kingdom Fungi; phylum Glomeromycota; class Glomeromycetes; order Glomerales; family Glomeraceae; genus Rhizophagus; species Rhizophagus irregularis. The sequence goes on along the minus strand of NC_089451.1, from coordinate 2,263,598 downwards.
ATTAAGTCAATTGATATGTAAAAGAACAAATAATTGTAAAAAAAACTTACAAATTCGATCCAAAGAAAGAAAATTGAGAATGATGTCCCCACCATCAATCCCATATCAACTGATTCAACGCTTGCAAAGCCATCAGAATATTTAAAATCTTGAAGCATTATTGACATTACTATCATGGGAAGTAAAATGGAACTTATGTCAAAACTATTAAATATATCACCAAAATATTTTCTAGGACCGTGAAAATATAACTGTATTAATTCAGTAACGAGTAAATATGATGCTAAATAATAAAATATGATAATTAATGCAAATAAAAAATTTCGCAATCTCTCACTTATAACTTCATGACTCAAATATTGCCAACTAATAAATATGAAACAAAAGGCAAAAACAAGAAATCGAATAAAAAGTAAGAAAAAGAAATTTCTCGCTTTCTGCCAACGAAAATCAATAACCGCTTCGGTTGCTGGATTGTCATACATATCATCATTATTCTCGTATCGTACCACCCTAGAAAAAGGGCTTAACAGTTTCTTTTTATCTCGACTAATTTTGTACCATCGTGGTATAAATAAGAACAAAAAAATATTTAAAGCAATTTTTAATCTATGATTTTGTTCTACATTTTTCTGTGGAATTCTATCTATGGTAAACTCAGGAAGAGGAACAACTCTTAAAGCTAATGGCGACTTCTCAAGGTAATTATCAAAATCTTCAATGATTTTGCGCATTTTTTTAAAAGGATCAAATAATCTTCCAATTCTATTGTACCATTTATACTCGTCGGATTGCAGTTTGTCTATTCTAAATGCCCTAAATTTAATGTTATGGTTACGTTTCGCTTGATATTCTACTGGGATAATATTATAAGGATCTTGTGCTGAAAAGTAATCTTGATTTGCAAAACATTCTTTACGAAATAGCTTTCTGGCATAATCATCTATGTTATAAGATAAATTTTGTGAATATCATAATTCCTTTTGAAGTGTTGAATGAAGAATAAAAATTAAAAACGAAAGAAAAAAACGAACCGTAGTTATATTTAAATAATAAAGGTAATGCCTTAGATACAGTACTCATCCAACCGGCATAATCTGTTGCATGACTAGAATAATACTCCAGAAGATAAGCAACAACAACAGTATCTTTAAGTTCACGACCTATAAATATAAAATCAAGTTATTGATCAACGATATAAACAACGTCATAAGGTCAATTTACCTTTGTACCGATAAATTGCTAATTCCATATCATTTTCTGGCCTTTCATTATCTTCTAATACTAGACTACCATTATTAAACCGAAGGTCATCATCTCTTATAAATTCTTTTCCTGGCCAAGACACACTTCTTGGTATATGTCTGATTACGAATTCCTCTTTTTTTTCATTTCCATTATCTTTATTACTTTTGTCTCCAAACAATATAAGTTTTATCAAATAATTGCAATCACCAAGAATTAACTTTTTCATGACGTTATGTCGAACATCTAATAATTTAAATTCTTCAGGTTTACATTTAGCAAACCTCCAGACTATATGTTGAATATACATTATCATTTCCTCATACTTTTAATTAAAAAGAAATTTTAATTACTTTCTATTTTTCCTAAAAAAAGTTTAAATAATAAATAAATAAAATTATAATCAACCTACTTGATGTATTTTAATATAATTAGTCACAAGAAAACTTCTGCGTTTATTAAGATGTTCCAATGCTCTACAAGCGCGTCTTACCGCATTAACTTTTTCAATAATATCTTTCCGCTGAATTACTTTTTCTTTCATTTCCATAATTCCACCATCCTTTTCCATTTCCTTTCCCGCTTTTCTATTACGTTCCATTTTTTCAATTTCTTTATCCTCCAATTCTCTAATTTCTTGTTCTGTTTTCCCTTTATTATTCACATTCGAAGCTCTTTCATACCAATAAACTTTCAAATAAAAATCATCTAATATATGACTTGATCCATCATTTGGTTTATATTTAAACATTCCAATTCTTAATCTCGTTGTTTTCCTTTCTTGATTTATCGGAATACCATTCGCCCATATATATTCAAGAAATGGTCCTCCTTTGTTAGGAAGTTCATCTTTAGACTTACTATTATCACAGACTTGATGCCAAATTTGAACCGTGGATCTGCCAACTATAAGTTGTAAAGTTTGTATTCTCGTTCCTTCTTTCTTTTGATAAAGACAATAAGAATTTCTTTCATATTCATCTATCACCCAAGGTTCTTTATCAATAACTATTGGATCAAATCCTTTATCATAGTGTATCGTATGATTTCCGTCCATTTTTCCATCAAGTTTTTCACCTGATTTTTTATTTGTATATTTTTTTTTAAAATTTTCTTTTGCTTCTTTTGGTGTATTTTGTTTTAATTTATTGTCGATTTTTTTAAGAACTGATGTAACCCTTCCTACTTCATCAACTTGTAAAATATTTCCTGAAGTTCTAGCCAAACGATTACTAAGATCTGTGATAGAAAAATTTTCTAACGTTATCGTTTCGGCCTTTACAGTATTATAGATATCCCAGATCACAAGTTTCACCTGATCCTTTTTTTCGCCTATTATAAGTAACTTTTCATCACTATTAATGAATTCTAGTGAATAAATTTTTTCTATTTCATCAAATTTTTTTGATACGACCTCCAAACCATTCTCCATAAAGTACAACCTAATAGATAATTAAAATCGAATGAAAAAGATAAATAAATAAATAAATAATAAAATGACAAAATCGAAAAACTAAAAATAAACTTACTTAATAGAACTAAGTCCCCGAGTAAAACAAATTTGTAGTTTACTGACTGAAAAAGTATTGTGATTAAACTTTCTAACGTGCTTATCTTTTTTTTCGACTCTTTTTGGAGTAGTTTTTAAGCTCATTTCTGCCAGATCATAAACTAATAATTTTTTGTTAGTATAAATTCAAAAATATATTGTAATGAAATAAATAATATCAATTATGATATTTTACCTTCAAGCGTCTGTACATTATCTTTATATTGTTCGACTAAAAAATATTGATCATAAAGACACGTAAGAAGTTTATCCATACAGTCTTCCAAATTTTCTTTATGCCAATGTCGTAGTTCATTTTCAATACTTTTTGGGTAATCAAATCTCGTATTTAAATCAAGATTTCTATACTCAAAATCATACTCAAAATTATATATTCCGTTAAAGTTCAATACTACAAATCTTTTAAAAGTATAATTATTTTGATCGATATCGTCTAAATTTTGTATAAATTTACATATTCCTGAAACGCTGTCAGAATAATAATAAGTTACGGGACATAATTTAAGAGTAAGGTCATTATTTTCGTCCTTTATTAATTTAAGACGGTAAACCGCTGTTCCTTTTTTAGTTTCATTTGGTTTAAATCCTATAAATTCAAGTCTAACATCTGGATTAGAAGTTTCATTAATTCTTTCAAATCTTTTTTTTATAGTGTTTTTCTTATAATCAGATCTTGTATCAGCATTCACTTTTCCTTTCATATCCTCACTAACATCTATGCGGGATACAGCAATAAAGATAAAATATTTGCCTTGATAACTTTGTACATTTGATATATCTAAACCCCATCTATATCTGTCGTCCGTATCATCTTCAACGTCAATGCCAGTTTCTCGATGTACATATCGAGGATATTGATCATAGAACTTAACAATATCTAATTTTTCGCTTATTTGGAAATAAGCTATTGTTTCATTAATTTCTTCATCATTCGGATTGATAGAATGGGTTGATTTACTAGTAACTTCATCATCATTAAGATTGTAGAAAAATTGTTCTGAAGTAGAAGAAACATCGACCTTATCTCTAGATAATCTGAATTGACGATGATCTGTATTTTCCAATACTCTAATCCGAAGGTTTGCTTTTTTTATAAAAAAAAAAAGGGCTCATTTTTTTTTAGTTTTACAATTAAAATTATAATAAATATCACATAAATCTATGTTTTAAAATGAACTTTACCTGTATCAAATGTTACAGCAAATTTACCATCTTGAGAAATCTCGATTTGATATCGTTCCTTATTGAAAATTGGATCATTTTCAGTACTTGATAATTTATCACTTGTGTCATCCCTAGGACTAAGGAAGCTCAAACTCTTTTTTAAATTTCTGAATATTTCCTTATCAATCGATAACCTTTCCTGATAACTTATATTACTACTATTAACATTATAACTATTAGCTGGTTCAGCTAAAGACATTTTTTTATATATAAATTTTTAATTTTAATTTTATTTTTTAAAAAAAAGAAAAGGACAAAAAGTAAAAAAAAAACCCTTGATAAACAAATTATACTGTTTAAACAAAGAAACCTTATTTCTTGTGTAGCCATCATTTTGTATGACCACCATATTGCCTTTTATAACTGAAACCGAAACGAGGGAATGAGAACCTTTTTTGTCGCGAATGAGTCTGGTTCTTTTTTTTTCTTTTTGCTAATAAAGATTTAGTAATTTGTGTATTATAATACAACAGATCTCCTAAATTTAAAAGCAAAACATAACTATAGGTGTCCTAAAAAAAAATCGATTATTTTAAATGACGGACAAGAAAAATTTTTTTTATAGTTAATCCATTTTAAATTTGTTTGTATAACAAAAAATATGATCAGCGAATTAATATAACTTTTATAGTATGTAATTGGTATATTTGAATCGGTAGATGAAAATTGATCTATCGCACATTTGGTTAAGCAAACGTTTCAAATATAGATTCGTTGGACAGCATATATCCTGGAAAGTAAATTTTAAAATAAAATTTAAAAATAAACTGGCTACTGGATCCTAATGTGACCAATATTTCTGACGTTGGTTTCTAATAGCCTAACTAATAATACTTTTTATTAAGAACTCCGCCCAATAATTAGCATATACTATATATAAAGATTATATTATTATTATGTGATTATTTATTTATTATTATTATTAAGATTAAATTTATTACACAATTGATCAATTATAAAATCTATATTATCTCTCAATTTTTTCATTTCGTTAATTTCGTTCAAAATAACTTTTTGATCATTTTTTGATACTGAATTTTCTTCTTTAGGACTTTCTGCAACTTCTATAGTAGTAGTTGTTGAACAATCATCAAATTTCCAAATTGAAACTTTATCATAATCGGTCTCATTAAAAGCGTGCTTTATAATGGTAGATTTTTCTTCAAAATCTTTATAAATCTCGCCTTGATCATTTTTTCTACTTTTATACCATTCTACAAAATTTTTAGATTGACCAATATAATAAATATTCCTTGGATTTGGTTCTTGATGTCGAAAATGAATATGATGAAGAGCTTCATAATCTGCTATTTGATTTGCTCGATACCTCAACAAAGCTTGTCTACCTTTAGTTGCTGCTTCTTCATACACACCACTATAAGAATAATATTAATCTTTTTAAATAAATTTGATAATTAATATTTTTAAAACATTTTTATTAAAACCTACCCCATGAAAGCAATCAACATATTTTGTAATATTGTTACGAAGAAAATGCTAGCAAATAAACTTAATACATCGACTGCCCAAAAACTGAATGTATCTCTTTGTACCCAATTACCGTTAAGCCAAAAATATGCAGCTTCTATTGATGTTAATATATAAGAAAATGGATTGTCGTTCTTATCTCTGGGATTAAAATCAGATTGAAGTTTAACATTAAATGTTTCATCTGTTTGAGCATTTGTAGCTTGTCCACTAAATGAAGTAACTTTAGGATTTATATGTTCCGGATTGTTAAGCAGAATAAACCTATAAGAAAGATATAAAGCAAAGTTAATATTAAATTCTACGATAAAATCAAAGTTTGTTAAAAAAAAAAATTGGAAACGATCATGACATCGAGTGTGCAAATGCAATCATTACAGTTATAGTAAATAAAATGAACGGAAATACGGTTTTAAAGATTATTATAACATAGTAAATGTAAATGGCAATTTCTATTAAAATAAAAAAGTATTGAAGTAAAAAACAATTAACAAATGATTGATTGTAAACTTTTTTTTTAAAAAAAAAGAAAAAATAAAATTTATTTACCTGACTTCAAACGAAGATATAAAATCATTTCTATCCAAATCAAAAGAATAGAAAATGATATCATTACAACTAACTGAGTGTCAAGTGTTGTAACACTTCCAAAACCATCGGCGAATTGAAAGTTCATATATAAGCCTGTCATTACTATTGTTGGAATTACAGTCGAAATTATATCAAATATGTTAAATATAGCTCCGAAATATTTTCTAGGCCCGTGATAACATAATTGTATCATTTCAGTAACTAATAAATAAAATGCTAAATAATAAAATATAGCAAATGATACAACTAAAATATTTCGAAATCCTTCATTCGCAACTTCATAATTAATATATGCCCAACTAACATAACAAAAGCATAAACTAAAAATAAGATATCGTAGAAAAAGAAGGAGAAAAAAATTTCTTGCTCTTCTCCATAGAAAATCGATAACCGCTTCAGTTGCAGGGTTGTCATACATATCATCATTATTCTCATATCGTATCACCTTTGAAAATGGGCTTAACAGATTCTTTTCATTTCGACTAATTTTATACCATCGTGGTATTAATAACATCCAAAAAATATTCACGATAAATTTCATTAAATTGTTTTCTACTCTTTTTCGTGGAATTTTATTTACAGTAAATTCGGGAAGAGGAACCACTCGTAAAGCTATTGGTGGCTTTCCAAGATCATTATCAAAGTTTTCAACGAATTTGAACGTAATAATTTCGAAAGATTTAAATAATTTCAGAATCCATTTGTAAAATTTATCCTTATCGGACTGCAGTTTATCTATAGGTCTGAATGCTCTAAAGTTGGTGTCACGATTACATCTTACTATATGTTCTTCCGGAATAATATCATATGGGTCTTGTGATGAAAAGTGATCCTGTTCTGCAAAACATTCCTTACGAAACAACTTTCTAGCATAATCATCTAATAAAAATTTGTAAATTCGACAAATTCATTTCAAAATTTTTTCTTGATGATAAAAAAATAAAATTAAAATTAACGAACCGTAATTGTATTTGTATAACAAAGGAAGTGCTTTAGAAACAGTGCTCATCCAACCCGTATTATTTCTTGCATGTTGAGAATAATATTCCAAAAGATAAGCAACAGTTATTGTATCTTTAAGTTCACGTCCTATAAAATAAAAAATAGTTTCATATTGATCAGTCCGAAATAATGTCACGCAAACAAGTATATATTTTACCTTTGCAATGATAAATTGCTAATTCCATATCATTCGTTGGTACGATTTTATCGTTTTCATTTGATTTATCGTCTTCTTTTTCAAAGGGGTTGAGATCATCCTCTTTTATAAACGATCGATGCTTTTTCCAGAGTGTACTCCTTGGTATATGTTTAATAATGAACTTTTCCTTTTTATGATCATCATTGTTTCCAAACAATATAAATTTTATTAAATAATCGCAATCGCCAAGAATTAAATTTTTCATGACGTTATGTCGAACATCCAACAATTTATATTCGTTAGGTTTATATTTAATAAACCTCCATATTATATGATTAATATATGCAACCATTTCCTCGTACTATAGAAAAAGAATATATTTACACTTTTATCATAAAGATAACCAAATTTTTTAAATCATTCATTATAAAACACTTACGCGATGTTTACTGACGTAATTTACAAGATATTTTGCACGTTTATTAAGGTGTTCCAATGCTTTACATGCGTGTCTGACTGCGCTAACCTTATCATTAATGTCTTGTCGTAAGATTGTTTTTTCTTTCCTTCCCATTCTTTCCATTTTCTTTCCCGCTTCACCGTTCTCTATTTCAATATCTTCCATCATCATTATTTTTTCTTCATTCTCTTTGATCTTCCCATCTTGAACTCTTTCATACCAATAAACTTTCAACTTAAAATCGTTCAGTACATTATTACTTAGTCCATACTTAAATTCTTTAATTCGCAATCTTGTTGCCTTCCTCACTTGGTCTATCGGAATACCATTCGTCCATATATATTCAAGGAATGGTTCTCCTTTGTTAGGAAGTTCATCTTTACACTTACTGTCATCTTTGATTTGATGCCAAATTTGAACAGTAGATCTTCCAATTACAAGTTGTAAAGTCTCATCATCATTATCACATAAACAATAAGAATGTGTTTCATCATCATCAACCACCCATGGTTCTATACATTTATCGAAATATCTATGATTTTCGTCTTTTGAATATATCCTCAAAATATTATTTGTTTCCTTTGATTCATTTCTTTTTAACTTTTCTTCAATATTTTTAAGAACAGAAGTAACTTTTCCTTTATAATTAACTTGTAAAAGATTTCCCGATGTCCTAGCTAAACGAGTATCAAATTCTTCTATCGTAAGAAAATCGTCCAACGCTGTTGTTTCAACCTTGCCGGTATTATATAGATCCCAAATTATAAACTTTAATTTTTCTTCAGGGTCTTCGCCTATTATAAGTAATTTCTCATCGTTATTAATGAATTCTAATGAATATATTTTTTCTATTTCATTAAACTTTTTTGACACAATCTCCAGACCATTTTCCATAAAGTACAACCTTAATAAAATAACATTATTATTTAATATATAAATTATTTTTTAGAACACGTGACTTGAAAGAAAATTATTACTCACTTGATAGATTGAAGTCCTCGCGTAAAACAGAGTTGCAATTTTTGCTTACTAATTGAGAAAGTGTTTTTATTGTATCTTCTTATGTGCTTATCCTTTTTTTCGACTCTTTTTGCCATAGTTTCTAATTTCATTTCTGCGAGATTATAAACTATAGCATACGTAAAATTCGTTAAAGATTTATATATTGCATATATATAGTATATATAGTATAAAAAAATCAATAATTACTAGTTACATTATTTACCTTCAAGTGCCTGTACATTATTTTTATACTGTTCGACCAAGAAATATTGATTATAAAGACACGTAAGAAGCTTATTCATACAATCCGATAAATTATTTTTATGCAAATGACCTAATTCAATCTCAACACTTTTTGGGTAATCAAACCTCTCATTAAAACTAAAATTAATCCAATTATTATCGTATTTAAAATCATATATTCCACTATAGTTTAATAATACAAATTTTTTTAAAATATTTTGATTGGTATTATCTAAATCTTGTACAAATTTACTTATTCCTGAAACGTTGGAAAAATAACAAGGCACAGGATATTTTTTATTAATAGAATAATTTCCATCTTCAATAAACATAAGACAATATATTGCTGTACTTTTTTTATCTTTGACTTTATCAGGTGCGACAGACATATTAAGTTTGACATTATCATTAATTTTATTTTCTTTCTTAAATCCTTTTTTTACTAACTTACAATCATTTTGTTTCTTTGGTCCCCTCATATCATCATCAACAATATGAGATACGGCAACAAAAATGATCTTATCGTTATTACGATTTTGCATATTCGATATGTCAAAACTCCATCTATCTTTCTTTAGCTTTCCTATATTTTTTGTGCGAGTATTTGAAGAACCACCATTATTATTGTCAAGATTATTGTCATAAAATTTTTCAATAGTTAAATAATCAGCATTTATTTTAAAATATGCGATCGGTTTATTCTCCTCCCAAGATTCTCTCTGTTCGAAATTTTGTTGAGAGTTTCTTTTCTTGGCTGTGAATGAACGGTGATCAACATTTTTGTAAACTTTGATCCGAAGGTTTGCTAAAAAAAACAAAAAATAAAAAAATAAAGATAAATTGTATAGTAAGCGATTATTTGTAACGTATTCTTTATACCTGTATCGAATGTAATAACAAATTTTCCATCTTGACTAATTGAAATTTGATAATCTTCTTCTCTCTCAAGTTCATCATCCTCCTTTTGAATATCAAATACGGATTTCTCTTGGTATCTACTGTATCTACTGTATCTACTCTTTATTGTACATGTTGTATGTGATCGCTCAAGTATCCCATTATTATCCTTATTACCGCCATCGGTTTTATCAATCTTATTTGTATCAATTTTAACAAAATTTACTTCTTGAGAATCCACAAAATTCTCATTTTCATAAGGACTATTAGGATTATAAATTGTAGATGTGGAAGATATAGACATTTTGTTAATTTATTTGATATACTGTACTGATTTTGATAATCGAGGTGATGTAGGTATGAGTTGTAGTAATTAGTAGAGTAATGTGAACGGTATATCTTCCGCAGGCTTATTTTAAGTCCTGAAATTTCTAAAGGATGTAAAATAATTTTGCTTTCTAGCTTTAATTGTTTAGCGAGATATTTATTTATTAAAAAAATGTTTGGCCGGACACATTTTTCCGGTATCTCTAACAATTTGTTTCATGATCTTCAGTCGATGGACTTTTCTAAGCAAACACATGGCCTCATCTATAACATAATACGTTACGTTAACGATTAATAAACAGAATACCTTAATAAAGTAATACTGTGTAACAACCATAATTTAAATTACTTTTGTAATCTGTAATAAGAAAACGACATAATATTGTAAGAACCTTGTCTGTTAAAGATTCAAAGTTTTTAAAAAATTAATTAATTACTATATATGATATAATTTATTTACAACCTTAAGTAAAATTACTTTGTAATCTGTATTAAGAAATTTCAATCGACTTATATTAAAACATGAAAATGAATTACACTCGCTAAAAAAACACGCAATAAGTTGAAACGAGCAATTAGTCATTTCCTTTTCGGATAATCTACCGGCAATAAATCGATTTTTTTAAATATGTACAGGTCTGTACATCGCATTCATTTTCCTTATTTCGTTTCATACAATTTCCTTATTTATTCATTCATTCATTCATTCATTCATTGTGAAATCAATTAAGCACAAACAAAGAACTTCTTTTTCTTACAATGAATTTATTTATATTAAGCATAAAAATAGTTTCAGGTATTTCGACTTAGTGAGATACGTTTTAGTCATCCTAGAAAGATTCTGAACTTCTTCAATATTTCAGTCATAGAATTTTGATGATCATTTTTCTTTGAATACAAACATTAAATACAACGGTTTCGAATATACTATGAGTGTCATTTAAAGAAAATAAAAATAAAATTACGTATAACAGATAATGCAGAGTTATTTTTTAAACATGATGATTTATAATCATACTCAGGTATTATTGTATTTAATAAAATTTTTTCTTAACCGAATTAAATTGAGAAACGCATAGATAGAAGGTATGGAAGTCCTATAGAAGCACTCATTAACATGATAATAGTATTCACTAAAAACACCATAGTAAAGTATTTTTAATGGATTAGAATTCCATCGTCTTTTCATTACTTCATGAATTTTTTTCTAAAATAATTTGAGATATTAAATTCTTGTTATATAGTATACTGTTTTGTATTATTTTTGGCGATAAAGAATTTTCTTAGAGAAGATCAGAAACGAAAGATTTATCTTATAAAAAAGGTTTGTTTCACAAGTCCAGAAATTTATCGAAAAAAAATTTTTTACCCAAACTGAAGTCCTGAGGTACACGAAATTTGAAACAAGTATAACGATAATAGTATTCTAGTGAGAATTACTTTTAAGAGCATATAACGAAATTAATAGATGCAATGGTACGAAAGGTGAGGTGATTAGCGAAGAAAGAACCTAAATCAATAGTATGAAGAACGTGATGAAACTTATGGACAAATAAGGCTAGTTATACATCAGTGTATGTGAGGTCGTCTTATATATATACAGTATCACGAAAGAATTCGAAATTCTTTTTAATGTTGTACAAATTGTGGCAGAAAAACATAGTATTGGTTAAGTCATATGCAAATCACATTTTTAGGGCTTAGACAATTTTTAACAATGTTCAATACTGCATTTGTGATTTTCACAGTCATCATAGTCATCTTGCTTTACTGGTTTTACTATTAATATCTGCGCCACAAATAAAAACACAATATTCGCTGCGAGATAAAAAAAAAAGAACAAAAAATTTCCGGCAAGCCAGATTTGAACTAGCGACCTAGAGATAACAGGCTGAGATTTTTATCTCACTACAGTCTCCCGCTCTACCAACTGAGCTATTGCCGGTTTATTGTTGTAGTCAAAAAAAAATTTTTTAATTTAAATTTAGTATCGTACAAAAGTCACGTGCATTTTAATTTGTACAAGTGTATGATCCTTCTACAGGTTATGCATATATTTCTGTATGACTTGACACAAAAAATTAATCGGTAATAAGTAGCGTGAAATTGTAAATTACTTGTATTACTTGAATCTAGAAGTTTGGAATATATCTAACACTTCAAAGAAGAAAAGGTTTAAAATTATTTTGTTTTTATTTTTAGTAACAAAGTGAAAACAGCATCAGTAACGACACTTAAAATTATTTTTTTCTATTTAACAACTACTGAATCGTTACAGTTACTAATTTCACTATGATTTATGGAGTATTAAAAATAACATTTGGTTTACCTGTTACTGCTTAATAATATAAAATTAACCCGCATTTAGTTCTTGATATAAATTTGTGCAAACCTATTAAAATATTAAAAAATTTATTTGTAAAAAAATATTATATAATATCAAAAAATTATATTAATATATTTGTTAGTGTAGCAAAATTATCTAAACTATAATTTAATATGATAATATAGTAGTGATATTATAACAGTAAAATCCAATTATTAGTCATAAGTCCGTTCTGCACGTGACGTCGTGACGATCATTAAACAGCACTTTAGAAGTTTCCGTTTCCTGGTAAATTAAGAAATTTAAGATGCTAAGTAAAATAAATAAATGAATGAATGAAATTTTGTCTCAAACCAAATATTTTTCATCTGGTTTCTAGATGTAAAAGCAAAAGAAATAATATAACAGAGAAACCTGTGTACTCGCCTACAATCATTACAAGTTGAATTTATTACTTTTTTTATGCGATTTTCGATAAAAAAAAAGCATATTGTATATTTCACTATTTTATACTAATTTTTCCTTTGCATCAAAAAATATAAATACTATATATCACAAAAACATTCACTAGCGATAGCGTAGATTTTGATGAAACATTTGGGCCTGATAGAAAACAAGTTACTAAAAGCATAGACCTATTTCTTTCAGTGGCATTAGTTGAACTACATATGATGAATCCACCCTAAACAGGATTTTGTGCAAAGTTTAGCTTAGAGGCTATAAGAAGGGGTTTACAAGAAATATTATGCTAGTACCATTATCTGAAAATAAAGTTACTATTTGGAGAAAAGGGGCTGCGTGTGATATTTCAGAATTAACCAATACCCGATCTTAATGGTCAGGTTCATACGATTAGAATCACGTGACTTCAGAAACGATTCATCAGTCACATCTCAACTTTCAATGTACCATCCGCATTGTATCTCAGGTAAGATCATCTAACAAAATGACCTCCGATCACTATTTTACCTGAGTTTGTGCTAGAGCGATTCCCCTATCAATCTTTGAAATACATATGAATTCTAGTGATAATTTTGTTTTTAATAGTTTCCTATATGTAATAAGTGAATGGTATAGAATATAACCTATCACCTTGAAATGTTAGGAAGAGCAAAGGCAGGAAACTTCATCATGTGAGATTGATGTGTAAGTAATACTCAGAAAAATTCTTACTAAAAGAATAAAGGAGCTGTATGATGCAAGATTGGCATAATTTTTTGCAGAAAAAAGACTACAAAAAACTAAGGCATGTGATTGTAAATTATACTTTCCCATCAATTCGTCAATTTGGAAGACACTGTTCACGTGACTGCATCATTCATATTGTTTATATTTCAGTGACTTTTTTTTAAGTAGTCTGATATCTATTTGTCCTTTCTCTAGATGTAAAAGTACTTACTTTTTTTATATAGTATGTTCTTAATTTCTCTTCATTTTGGCAAACATTCTTGTTAGTCTTGTAAAACAGTATAATAATCAAATGATTTACTTGCATTCCTTTTAATATACAGTATATCAATACTTAAGGTATATAAGTACTTTGAAAACAATGCCTCTAAGTAGATTTTAAACATATGCAAATTCGAACCTTTTGAAAAGAAGATATAGTGTTATACCAAAAATCTCAAAAACATAGCTAATAATGAAAAAAAGAAAAATATAGACGTAAAAAAGCAGTCATTACTTAATAATTATAAAAAGGTGAGTAAGAGAATTTAATTGTAGAACTTGGCAGTATTAGAGCGTAAGTAACCTTCAAAGTTGCTTAGCATTTGGCAGAATTGACCTTTAAGGTTTCTGTCATTAAAAGCTTAGTGATATACCACTTAGACTAGATTATAGTACTGCTTTATGATTTGATTACCACCCTATAATCTGATTTTCACTCTATAATCTACTATATATAGTGGGCCACAGTACTCTGGGTATCTTGCAAAAATCGGGGATTTGACCCTATACCTCCAGGTACTAAACAAAGCCTAAAAATTCCATTTTTTGCGAATATCTCACGATCTACTGGTCCAATTTGAACTACTTTTTTTTATAGGGTTGCTGAATGAAAATATACTATATAGCAGGAAGATTTATTTAAAAAATGGACAAAAATTGTCCAGAATTTTTTTAGGAAACGGCGCAGTTATGCAATTTAGAAAAATATCAGTCTATGCTTAAAACGAATGATAAACAAATAAATAAATAAATAAATAAATAAATTTATTATATTGATTTAAAAAACATTTTTATTTATTTATCATTATAAAACGTTTAAAAAATAATTTATTATTTAAAAACATCAGCCAATCAAAAATCAGAATTGTGGAATTGTGGATTACTAATCGTAATTTGACTCTAAAATCCGCAATATTGTGGATTTGAAAAATCATTTGAGGGCCCATCCTTAACCAGAAGTCTATATTCAACAATAAAAATGCAACACTTAAAAATTTTTCAACTCCTTAAAAAAAATACAATTTAGAAAAAATAAACTGGTAACTTTATTCTTTGAAATAAGCTTATCAAATTACTGGTCAGATTTTTAAAAGAAAATTTATGTAAAAAGCTATAAACATTTGAAATTGTATGATTTTTATATGATAGGATTAAATTTAAAATAAAATATATTGATCAGAATTTATGGTAATTCAGGTTAACTTCATGTATTATGATAATCCAGCCCAAATTATCATATATAATCTAGTAAATTGAATGTAATTTTTTTTTTTAAAAAAAAAAATTTTATTAATATATGACTTTTATAAATATTTTTATTGCTGAAATCTACTTTTTCTTATATTTTATCTTATGTAATAAAAAATTTCCAATAACTGCATTTATTAATACTTTATATAAGAAATCATGGGTTTTTATTAACTGAATTTCAGATCATATGATACAGAATTGACTCAGAAAATTGAAAATTATGTAATTGTCAAGTATAAACTTTCAGTACCATAAATATAGTATAATATATATATAATATATATATAATACATTTTTGGTACCATTTAAGAAAAAAAAATAAAAAGTAAAGGAATTTGATAATCAAAAAAGTATTTTAGAAAATTAAAAATGTTAATTTACTATCTTATTTTTATTTTTATTTTTATAGAAATTTTCTAAGTACTTATAATACTAAATACAATATATTATAGATAAAAAAGGGTAAATATTCTGAAAAATATATTTTTTTCTAATATAAAGCCATACAAACTTAATTTTATGGTTTTCATAATATAAAAATTTCATCAATAACCTGGCAACCTGGCTTTTAATTTTTTTTTCAAAAATTTTATATGCGAAATTTTTTTTCAATTTTTAAAAAATTCTCACCCGGTATAGTAATAATATAAAAATTTTTTTTTGACTTAACAAAACTGACCCGGTCAGACTATAAAAACCATTTTTACTACTTTGTATCGCTTAACTTACTATATAAGATTATTATTCTTGATTTTGTCTTGTTATATCTCAATCTTATTATGATTTATAATCTTTTATCTGAAAAAATAATATTAAATTGTGAAAAAGCTAATTATTTATATAAAATTAAATTTCTATTTAATGGTCATATTCTTTATGCTTAATCTATTATTTACTATGACCCATCTAAATCTAATCACCTAAAAAAGAAAAAATGAAATATTAGTAAGATATGAGAATGAATGTTAAAAAAAAAAATTAAATCAACAAATTTTTTTTTAAAAAATAACAAATGTTCTAAATCAAATGAATTAAATGATTAAATTTACATTTATTTTATTTATAAAACTTTTTTTAAAAAAACATTTCAATTTGGCTTTTTTTTCTAGCACTTATTCCACATTTCATTAAAGAAAATATATTCAAAGAAAATTTTCTGAAGTGGGATACCACCATAATTATAATATAATTATATTATATGGACATTTCCACTTGCCCTAGATTATATTACCACCATATGATCTAAATACCACCACTCATATAATCTGGATATCACCATATGATTTAAATATCACCATATAATCTGGATACCATCATAATTATGATCTAAATAATATAATCTAATTATTACCATATAATCTAAATAATATAATCTAATTAGTACCACCATATAATCTATTTATTTTCACATATTAGGTATCTTTTTTATACTCTAACTATCCTTTTAAATCTTTCTTGCTATCTGTATTTTTTACCACCATATAATCTAACTACCACCCACCATTTAACCTAACTACCACTATATAATCTAAATATCATGCTTTTCTTCTTGTTTCTGAGTCTTTTGCATACTAATTTCTATATTGGGGTTGCTAGTCATCTGTAGCTTTTTGGATACCTTGTTTTATGTTGAGGGTGCTGGCCTCCTATGCCTGGTTGGATGCTGGATTCTATATTGAGGTGCTTACCCTTTGCGCCTGTTTGATTGCCTGTTTAAATGCCTAATTGTGGTAAAAAAATCATGTCAGGTAGTGCAGTAAATTTGCGTTTAATTTTGGCTGACACTATGCCATAATTTTGACCGATCTTTAGTTTAAGGATCCAACTCGACGTCATGATAGTGCCATGGTAGTGACCTGAAACTGTTATAGAACTGGTGAGGAAGCAAGGTGCTAGTATAGTTCTATTAATTCGCCAGTTTTAGACCTTTTATATACCAGCTTTAAGTAAGGCGCTTGCCAAAAAAATGGATTTATATATTTCTAGAGAATATGGGTCAAGATATCCTGCGCAACAAATGCTGGTAAGAAAGTGATGAGAAGGGGTTGGATTGATAGAAAAGAAGTTTCTGTCACTTTGCCAAATATCTTTGATGAGATAGTACCTTGCATACGCAAAATAGATACAGCAAATTTTGTAGTTGTTGATAAGCCTGAGTACGATTTGGTTTTAGGAAATGTATGGCTAATGCATACAGGATATGCTGTTGACAGACATCACCAATATACATTAATAAACCTAAAGAGATCGAAGAACAAGAAAGGGAAAAAAGACAATATCGCTGTAGAAAAAATCTTTGGGAATTACCTTTTTCATTGCATACATTTTACGAGCTATTATTCCCTGATTTCACTGCAACGGATTCAGATGGAGAAATCATAATAACCAAATTTTTCAAACATCATAAAGTTATGAGAAATCTTGATCTAAGTGAATATTATGATTCGGAATACACTGAAACAGAGTCTGAATGTTCTAGCTCTGAGGACGAGAGCGAGGATGAAGAAGTCGCCTATAATAACAATGCGCCTCCTCCGATAATTATGGGTACGGCTGATACTCCGAACGATTTTGTTACCGCATTTAATGATTATCTTAGACAAGCAGATGGTGCACAGAATATTATTTCCGCGTTTCTTTAGTCGAGAATTAACACAGCCCTCTACGGAATGGTGGTACTCTACCGATCTAACTAATCCGGAGCGGTGATCATTGATCGGAATTTTTTGCGTCACAAGCAGGTTACTCCTGTGCGACAGAAAAATAAGTGGATCATCAATCAGGTCTTGTGCGACATATTAATTTTTGCATATAACGAAAAGAAAATATATATGCTAACCAGTATCTCTATTTTTTCCCGTACAAACATGAGAAAAATGTGAAAGAAGGTCTATACGCAACACAGGACCTACCCTATAAGTTAATAGTGACGACAAAAGCATATGTTATGAAAGGCTGAGGACTTTGGAATTTTGAGATCGCCAGGCGTAAAACCAACTATATCCCTTGCAGGGTAGATCTACATGTGAAAAGGTATGAAGATTCTATTTGCATGTGGTTTCATAGAGTTCTTGGCATCAGACAACAATTACGCCTTATACCTCCTTAACTTTTCCCAGCAAGATATAAAGCATGTAGGGGTATGTGGAAGTTCAGCCAACTTTCCGCAAAAAACATTCCTGTAAAAATAACGCAAAATAAGGTATGTATATGCCATAAATTATGTATGTATGGGAGCGAGTTTTTTCTCACTATGGACCATGAATTTAGGAAAGTAAGATGTCTTCCACTACTAGTAATATTCGCTCGTCTGCTTTTCCCTGTAGTAATTGATAATAATTTGATCGTTGAAAATCTGGGAGACGAAATCAAAAAAGTTCTGGAAGACTTAAGTCAAAAAAACTTCGATCTATATAAGAAAATTTAAACAACCCAATCATGCTTTGGTCTCTACTGCGAATATTACCGAAAAAAGACAAGGAAATTGATGGAGTCTCTCAATAAGATTTCTTATTATTTTTCTGTGGAAGATTCTCCTTATCTTCGATATGATGGTGCAATAGGTCCTATTCATGTTGTCGTATACCTCCAAGATGAATAATTAGTATTTTTATTCGTATCATGTATGCAATGTTATTGTATTAGTTGCTATTTCCGACAACGCTTTATTTCATAAATAATAATAAAGTATCGATATATTCCTCGTTAAAAAGTCACATGTAATTATGCAATAGTGAAAATCGCCCGAAGAGCTTAAGGATAAAAACACTGAGATCCTTGATCTTAGAAGGAAATTCGCTGAGCTTGAGGCTGAGAGAGCTGAACTTAAGGCCAGGATTGTCAAGCTTCTAAGACAGGCTGTCGAAGAGAATAAGAGACGAGATGCTAAAGTTGAGGAACTAGAACAAAAGAATGTGGAGCTTAAGGCTAGGTTTGCGACAGTGGAACAGAATTCTATAGACAATCACAGAATGATAAGGAAGTGATACCACTGAATTACCCGATGATCAAGAAGGCTCTATTATTGATTTTGAAGAGGAGATTTCAGATGGTTCGACTAATGCCTCGGAGGTGGTATCAGCTGAGGTAAGCGAATCAACTGCATCTATTCCTATATTCCTATAGCTCGCATCTCTAATTCTTCAGATAATTCTTCAGGATTTGGTCCAGTCAGTTCGCCCCAAAGCTGAGGTGAAGGCTCTGATTAAACTTAGGCATATTCCCCAAGTGAACAGGCCACCTCCTCCAATTGCCAAACTGTTGAGAACAGTATCCTGAATTAACTTTTCAACCCGACAGTCTAGAAAATCATGAATTCCATCAGTAGCCAACGGAATTCCTTGCCCTGTATGTGGTAAGGAGCATAAAGAGCCGATACGAGGAAAGTGGGAAGGTACCTATTCCTTTGATTCACCTGAGAAAATCTACATACTGCGGTGTTCTAAATATCTCTCTCTCCAGGTTGTTATTAGTCATGTGAGGAAATAATGGGCCAGAAAAAATTCTTGCCGAAATGAATAGGGGCTGTGCGACTTACGATATGTTCTGGACTATATATGGACTATATATTCTTTGATGTTTTTGGTCAAGTCTGTCTGCCACGTGATTTGCACCCAATAAGAAAAATCGATTGGCTTTATTCTTGAATTAATGTTCGCTCAGAACTTTATACAACGGTCCTGTTCTTTATTATAAATTATATAACGAATTTTGTATGATAATGGCGACTATCTTACAAAGATCTAAATATTGTTTATATGTAAAAAATTCAATCGATCCCAGCGATAGAGCTACAGTGTATAGTGCAACAAAAAAAATCAAAACCACGAACAGATATCATTGGATATACAAGATAAAAATAATCTTGTTATCGTTCAAAGTAAGTAAACTTCTAATATGGATAGTATTAGTTATCTTTGCTGGATCTAACCTAAATTATTATTAATAAAGGAAATGCAGACGTATGCCCAAGCGAAATTGCACGAGACGCTATTGATGACTTGTGTCAGATAATGAAAAAATGGGAGGAAAAGCTCTTAGCCATGTACAATCAAGGTCTACGTAGAGACAGGCATTATCATTCACTCACTCATCTCTATTATGAAGGAGATAGACTTAAAGAGGGGGGTAATGTTGGTGTAGAAAACCGCCTTGTTTTGATGGCTGGAAAACTTGGTATTGTTTATCTAAATGAAATAGAAAGAATGGTTGCTTATAAGAATATTCGGAATTCTATTGCACACAAAACAAAATGGGATCCAGTAAGGAATCGAGAAAAATATAGAGCATCCCTTCAATGTATAGATATAGCAACAGGCACCAATGCTTATATCATTATTGAAAAAAAAGAATTGTTAATTTCTGCAGTCAGAAAATGTGCAAATTTTTTGTATAATTAATTCAAGGAACAAATAATTGTAATATTGCAATTAAAAATAAAACAACTCAGAGCTACAATACAGTTTATATGATTTGATAATTATTTCTTACACCCTCTGCAAAAAAATTCAATTGTAACATCACAGACATCACATAAAACTAAGAACTGAGCTAATTAAGTGACTCAATTATTTTTTTTTATTTCCTCAGCAAACGGATCTCCCGGATTATTTTTGTAAAATGTCTCCAACGCAAGCTTATCATAATCTGCACAAGGATCATATCTTGTAGGAGGCAAATATTCATTAGGGTCTTTGTTTTCATCTGTTTTGATAAGGAAAGAAGACATGTTAAGACAAGCCAAGAAACATTTGAAACCATTTATCAAATGTATTTACTATTATACAAAGGAAATTTTCAAAATTTTACCAAAATCATTTATCTAATCTTTACGTGTTTCATCCTTATCAACCTTCTGACCTTGCTGAACAAAGAAACAACAATAAACAAGTATCCCTACTATAAGAATCAACACAATTATTGATTCTGACTTAAGTGGTTTTGACGATTGTTGCATTTTATTTCAGAAGATACGGTAAGTTTATCTTTCTGATAAGAAAGTTCATTTATAGTAAAAATTCATTATAGAAAGTTTTATTTAATAATTAGTAATCAGTGGGTTATTTATTACTCTGCGATCACATGATCTGAAATTATTTATTACATAGCGTTACACCATCTAATGTAAGAGTAGTGTAATATAAATACCACAATAGAGGGTAATACAAAAAGAGTCTTTGCCATGATAGGTAAAACATTCATTTTCACATATAATCGGAAAAAAATATATACGTTAACCAGTATCTCCTGAAAAAGTGAGATCTAAGAGATCTACATTCAACACAGGACCTTTCCTATAAGTTAATAATGACAAATAAAACCATATGTTATGAAAGGCTGAGGATTTGTAATTTTAAGTCTTTAAGATCTACAGGAACTAGCTATCTTTGCGGCAAAAGTATCGGACTTGACCTGTGATGCAGTGCTAACTTGACCCTCCTGTATGCATGTTGTCAATCCTATTCATGGAATATTGTAAAATATATGTAATCAACAATATGCATGCAGCAAGTTAAAATGACACCCCCAGAAGGGTCAAGCCCGATACTTTTGCATCTTTACGCTTTGTGAGGTAGATTGGGACCTTACCATTCCAAAAGGAATATGTTTTTCCTATACTGCAGGCCATAGGTCATTAACCGTAGTGATTGAAAGATCATTTGACGTATAACAGATTTGTCGTGAAAACGGATCTTATTTGAAAATTGAATTATAAATACATGATATTTATTAACTATGGGTAACCACTACAGAACTATGGTGGATATTGTCATCTTAACAAAAAAGTAAGAACTTTTACCGTTAAAGTGAATACTGAAAATAATGTTAATTTCCTTAAAGAAAAAATTAAACAGAAATTTTCTTGCGATGATGCCAAAGATATAAAGCTTTAGAAGTTAGATCGTGTTAAATAAGCATAAAAGGTAAGCATTTTT
Organism: Rhizophagus irregularis; assembly: GCF_026210795.1. Classification (NCBI taxonomy): domain Eukaryota; kingdom Fungi; phylum Glomeromycota; class Glomeromycetes; order Glomerales; family Glomeraceae; genus Rhizophagus; species Rhizophagus irregularis. The sequence continues at coordinate 2,241,449 of NC_089451.1, read as the reverse complement.
AATAAAGAGCTAATATTTAAATAGATATAGAAAACTAGTATTTTTAATATAAAATCTGTTTTTAAAAAATAAAAACAAGAAGAAAAAAGTGGTAATTAGATTAAAAAGTGAATACTAATTAGATTATAAAGTGATAATAAAATTATATTAATATAAAAACGTAAATACCAGAAAAGTCTTAAAGAAGTAATCAGAATATAAAAAGATAATTAATGAAAGAAAAAAATAGATTATAAAGTGGTAATTAAATTATAAATATTAGATTATAGAGTGATAATTAAATTATAAAATCCAGATTATAAAGTAATTAAATTATGAAGTAGTATTAGTATAATCTAATCTAATAAGTAGAATCTTACTATATAATATAATTATATTATATAATAGGACTTCACTAGAAACAAGAAGAAAAGAATAGTAATTAGATTAAATAATAGATATTAATTAAATTATAAAATGGTAATAAAATCAAAATTATGAATACCAGAAAATCTTAAAAAATAGCTAGAGTATAAAGAGATAATCAGTAAGTAAATTATAGAGTAATAATCAAATTACAGATATTAGATTATAGAATAATAATTAAATAATAGAAATTTAGATTATAGAATAGTACTCAGATTATATAATGACACTTAGATTATAAAGTATATTCAGATTATATAATGATATTCAAATTAATAGTACTATAATTTAGTCTAAATGGAATTCCATTTCTTTATTATTTAAATAAATTTGCAAAACAATTAAATTGCATTTATTATTTATTTTTTTAAAATTTGTATATTAAAAATAATCTTTTTTATTATTATTTTATATAACATATTAAATATTTGTATTACTAATTTAATATATATTTTAAACTTTCTTTTTTAATAAATATCTCTAAAAAAAATATTATAATAAATGTATTTTACCTGTTATTTTGAATGCTATTATTAACATTTAACTAAAATATTTTTTTGGTAAAATTAATTGGTATTACTAAATATTATTAGTGGTGATAGTTATGCATCAGTAGTAAAATTATAATATAGTATTTTATTAGATTTTTAATTTTAGTCAAAAGTACATCATAATGCTGGTATGGTAAACATCACTGCCAGTGAGTTTTAGCAATTTTCACATTAATTAGCAAAGTAAATTTTTAAATTTTATATAAAAAGTTAAAAATGGCATTTAAAGTAAAGCCAGAAATATGATTATATAAGAATTTTAAAAGCTTTTTGATAAAAAGTAAATTTTTTAGTAATTCTTTAAAATTTCTGTATCATTAATTTAATACATAATATTTATCCTTTTTACAAATATTTCCTATATTTCCTATATTTGTATAACAAAAATTTCTAGGTACAATAAGTCAATAACTTTGGCTGGCCAAAATTCACTAAAAATTGGCTATTTGATCAGTTGACCAGCAAGCAATTTTATTGGTTGCTAAAATTCTGGCTGAATTTAGGTAGTACAGTATTTATTAAAAATGACAATACTAGTAGCGTAAATTATTATTTTATTTTTGCTGTATCTAGTATTGTTTTCAATTATTAAATGATTATCACGATATTTTTACCGATTTCTTTATTTCCTTGTTCGCTTACTTGATTAACTCTCTAACAATTTTATCTTCCCCTTGCCTTCATTCCTTATGTTCGCTTTTTTTTTAGTCTAAATTTAATCCTTCTACATTAGAAATCATCCAATAATCACATGAAATCGTATTCCATAAATTTTTTCAAAAAAAAAAAACTAAGATTAGTGTTCTTTTAATGTTCTTCTGTCAGATTATTTTAATATAAAACAAATAAACATAGCTTAATCATTATAATTATAATTTCGTCTTTGGACAAGATCAACAATTTAAACATGTGCAAGATTGGTTAGGTTAAAACTTTCCTTAAGCATAATGACGCAACATCCAACGATTGCTGCGTAATAAGTATTTTTTATGTTATTTTTAAATCAACTAGTTTAACAAATATATACGCAAGATAATCCTATTTTTATACACCTTTCGACGAATTAGGCAATCATTCATTAATCAAGTACATGTAAAAAGTCTTGTCGATGGCTTTCTGTGAAACTTACGGTTTATATATAAATATTCGAGACAATATCGTAAAATTTCCATTTTTTAACTCTTCTCTTCAAACCTTCTTAAACATATTAAATGCAGACAAAAAAAATGAATAAAACCTGGGAAACTTTTAGTAAAAATTATGAAAAGTTGTTACTCGAGGAATATGGGCATGATTTAATTGTAAATGTAGGAGAGGAGCCATTGGTGAAATCTTTTAAAGCACATAAAGTCATATTGGGAGCACAATCGCCATATTTTCGTAGAGCACTTTCGAACGAATGGGCTAAACAAGAGGATGGAAAAATAGTATTTAACAAACCAAACGTCTCCCCACCAATATTTGACGTTATCTTAAAGTTAGTTATCATATATTTTAAGCTTAAAAATTTTTTTAAATTCATTAAACTAAATTTTTTCTTTCAAATGTTTCTTTTATTTATGTTTAGGTATATATATACAGGAAGTACTAATGTAGAAGAACAAGATGGAGAATTTATTTTATCGCTTTTGACAGCCGCAGATGAATTAATCTTACAAGAATTTGTTGAAGAAGTTCAACATTATTTAGTAAACAATAGAGCGACTTGGATACAAGAAAACTTTTGTCATGTATTAGATTTTGCATTTTCACACTCAACTTATGGTCAACTGCAAGATCATTGTTTAGAAGCAATTTGTGCAGACCCGCCTTTACTTTTTGATAGTGAATATTTTTATTGTATAGATTCAACCATACTCAAATCTTTACTAAAACGGGATGACTTAGCAATACATGAAGTTGATTTGTGGAATAATTTAATTAAATGGGCTAACGTACAAATAACAGAAATTGAAGCACCTACGAGAAATTTAAATGTGGATGATGTAGATGTAGATTCTACTGAATGGAGTAAAGAAACGATGCAAAACTTTCAACAAATTTTAGCGGATTGTATTCCTCTTATCAGATTTACTTTAATGTCACCGGAAGAGTTCAGAGAAAAAGTATGGCCATTTAAAGATTGTTTACCTACAAAATTATATGATACTATACTATGGCACTTTATAATGCCAGAAAAACAATCATCGCCGTTCTTACCAAGATTAAAAACCATTGATAGTAAATTAATAACATTAAAACATGCAGCATTAATCGCAACATGGATTGATAGGAAAGAAGGTAAAACTTACTCTCATACAGAAATTCCTTATGAATTTTCGTTGTTGATGCGTGGAAGTCGGGACGGATTTTCACAACAAACTTTACATAATCGTTGTGGAGGGCAAGCCAAGACAATTATGTTGATGAAAATTAAATCAACTGAAGAAATTTTTGGAATGTACATTAGCAGTGTCTGGAGTAATAATACGGCTAGACAACATGATAGTTTTATGTTTAGTTTTGGTGAAGGTAGAGAAACGAGAACACCAGTTTTGAGTAGAGTTAGAGCTGCTGGATATGATTTAGCTTTACAAAGAGGTCAAGAACGAGGTATGGATGAATTGGAAATGTTCAAAATTACTAGCAAAACTCCTTTTTCCGGTTTTTAGGTTTAAATGGACAAAAACGAAAACACGGTAAAATTATAGTTGAAATAAAATTCGCTGTAATTCCATCCATCCTTATTCAACTTTAATTTAGCTAATAATAATTTAATATTGTACTTTGTTCACTACATATATTTTTTCTATTTATCGGTTTTTAATTAGTATAAAATAATAGAATTTAGATACTTTTCAAAAATTGTAGACTATTACAAATAACTTAATAAAGCGTTCAATTACTATTATGTGGTACAAGTTGTGCAGGTCGATCATAAAAATGTATTGTCATACATAAAAAAAATTCTTTAATTTTTAAAAATGTTTACGTCGCTTATACGTCCGCTGAGTAGAGGAAGTCAAATTACTAAAGTCTTAGTAACATCAAATAATGTTGCTAAATTTAGTACATCTGGCGCCTTGCAAAGTAAGTCAAGTGTAATTCTTTTTAATTGTTGAACAATTAATTAAATTATTGTTTTAAAAAAAATTATCAGAGGATTACCAAGATATTCTAACAGAATCTCATGGAAAAGTTGGTTTAATTACACTAAATCGACCAAAAGCATTAAATGCTTTATCAAGTCATTTATTTCATGAAGTTAACAATGCTTTGGAGAAATTTGATGATGACACCAATATTAGTGCTATTGTCATTACTGGTAATGAACGTGCTTTTGCAGGTAAATAATATTGTAATAACAAATAAGAATAAGAGATCAAAATGGGTGTTTTTTAGAAAATAAGTTTTTAACAGGAGAATCTTATATTTTGTTTAGCTGGAGCTGATATCAAAGAAATGATGGAAAAATCATTTGCTGAGGTATATAAAACCAGTTTTCTCGGACATTGGGGAAAAATTAATGACATTAGGAAGCCAATTATTGCTGCTGTTAACGGTTTTGCTGTATGTGATTGTCCTTTTTTTATTAATAAGTAATATATTATAAAACTAACACGAAACCATCATTATAGTTAGGAGGCGGATGTGAATTAGCTATGAGTTGTGATATTATTTATGCTGGTGAAAAAGCTGTTTTTGGACAACCAGAAATTAAGTTGGGTGTCATTCCAGGTAAAATTATTTTAATTCACTTAAATGTTCTGCTAATTTATTTGTCACATTCAATTCATCACATTACGTTATACTTAATTTCAAAACATAAAGGTGCTGGAGGAACTCAAAGATTAGTTAGGGCCGTAGGAAAATCTAAAGCAATGGAAATTATATTATCAGGTCGTAATTTTAGTGCTCAAGAAGCAGAACGATGGGGATTAGTTAGCAAAGTATTACCTGTTGATAAAGTACTTGATGAAGCAATAAGATTGGGTCAAGAAATTGCAGGTCTTTCTCAACCATCTATTCAAGCTGCTAAAGAATCAATTAATAGAGGTTAGTGAAATGTGTAGATTAAAGAACGAAATATTAAATTGTTGGTTGTAAATATTATATTAATAAATTTTTTTTTTATTGAATAGCATTCGAATTATCATTAAGGGAAGGATGTCATTTTGAACGAAAATTGTTCTACAGTCTCTTTGCTTTGGTATGTGAGGAGATTTTCTTTGTATATTCATTCATAATTGATTTATTAATTTGTTTCATTATGTTTATAGAAAGATAAGAAAGAAGGAATGGAAGCTTTTGTTAAAAAGAGAGAACCTAAATGGACAGATGAATAATTATATATTATTTTATATTTCGATTTTAAATTTGATTTTTTAATGAATAAAAAAGAACTAATATGGATTTGTAAAGCATATCGATAGTTTTTTTAATTTAAAATTGTGATTTTCAGTTCTGGCTAGCACAAAATCGATTATTCAAGGTTTTTTTATAGTGCCGGGGTCTTTCTACTCTTTTTTCTCAATTACGTCTTTCGAGAGATCGTTGGGACTTGGAGGCTGTTTCACAATTTCGCCATTAAGCATTCTTGCTTCTTTTGTAATCGGTAAACCTATCTTCAAGTTCTTTATCAAACGAATAATAACATCTAATAATTTCTTGGTTTGTACTACCAATTTGTTCCGCAGCTTTGATAATTGCATTAGTAAAATTTTTGGGTTTTGGGTTACGATTTGGAGTTATCCTCAACATAACTTGGCAATGTATCAAACTCTTTGATAAGTTGATGATTCAGTTTTCGCACTCCGCGGAAATCTGTTTGCGCAATATACGGACGATTTTAACTCAAATGGGACTGCTTTTTTTGTCCCACTTTTTCTATTCACCAGTCATCACCTGCATGTAGCATGCACAAGTTAAAAAGACAAAGCCTGATGCGGGCAAATTAATACTTGATTAAAGCGCTAAACTCGCACTATCATCACGTGATTTAAGAAAATTTATGTATCTGGTTTTTATTATCTCATAATTTAGTTGATACTATTGGACCATCTATACATTTTTATATGGATTTAAAAGTATACATCACTCAAATATTGTCCATGATTTACATAGTGAAGACACCATTACCATTTTTGTGTATTGCCATGTGGCAGATGTGCTGCATCTTTTCAAGAATGCTGTCTATTTTATCATCACTATATTCTTGTTCATACTTTATTACTTTCTGGTTGTACTGTCATTTTCATGCCCAGAAAATTCCTCTCTTTCAAGCATGTTGTAAAAAAATATGTTATTAAGACGTTGAGTTGGGGTGGTTGATCAACTAATAAAATCAAAACTATATATGGTATACAGAAAAATACTATTAATAGATTTTTTTGTTGATCATCATATTAAAGTTTATCTTATAATAAACTTTATTAAAATTGATACATTTTTAAACTTCCATAAATTTAAATCCTTCTCAATATTTTTGCTCTAATTTTGACAAGAACATTCCAAGTAACCATCCTTTTAATAAAATGGGCTGATTTTTTAAAAAAAAGTTTCATTTTCACTTTGAAATTAATAAAAATCTATTTCAGAACAACCTCTTTCATAGAAAAAAAAAGCTTTTTTTTAGTATTTCAAAAAACAAGGTATTTCATTATTCTATAGGTTTTCACATATTCAATTGAACTTTTTGCACTACTTAAAATATAATAAAATGCAAGTTATCAAATTTTGGGTTCAGATTTTTTAATGGTAAAATGCCTAGTATTGTGATCTGTTGATCTGTTAATCCATCAATCTGCAGATTTATTTGATTCAAAATTCATTTGAGTTATCCATTAGAGTTTCAGTCAAATCACGAATGGATCTGGATAGGAAAAACAGATCATCCAAATAATTCATATAAACTATCAATTATAATTCTAGTTAAAATTAACTAATCAATGGTAAAATTTCCTTTTTTAGTAATTATTATTACATAATATTCTATGTTTAGTAATACTTAAAAATAGAAATCAAAATTTTTGTGAAATGGATATTGTCATATTGCTAAAAAGGAAACAAGGAGTTATGCAAAAACTAAATATGGTAATTTTAATATTCTGGCCAAAATTATGAAAAAAATATGCTAAAAAAATATTCATTCATATATCCTGTATATCCAAATATATTCAGCAGATATCCAAATGGATAACAGATAAATTCGTGAATTTATTACGAATATTTGAATCATTTTGAATCAGATTAACAAATTACAGATTCATCTGGATTGCAATACTAAAAATGCCTCTTATTTCAAAATAATATAATAGTTTATTACAATTCCATTGAATTTTATGTTGGTTAATAAAATGCATTTTTTAGCTAAAATCTGATTACATTAATTTTTCATATGATAAAATCTATTATCACAGTTTTCAAATTACTGTGAATTGCAACTTGTTGATCATATATAAAATAGACTGAAAATATGTGATTTTTGTAAAACTATATTAGTAAAACTTTACGTTTTACATATAAATATATAAATATTTTTTTATCTACATAAAGTTGAACTATTCTTGTATTACTTTCAAGTTTTTTTTACCTTCCGTTCTGTTTTACTAGAAGACTACTACCAATTCAACATTGGGTATAGTAATGATTCTACACTACATACTGCACTACTGTAATATTTAACTAAAATATTTTACTGAATATATGTAACCTATTTGTAAGACAAATAATAGGGCCATAAAACTTATTTGTTTTTGGATTTTATTTTGCTAAACTGCTACCATTCAACATTAGGTATACCAATAAATTTTATAATCACTTTTTTTTTATTTTATTTTATAATATGTCTAGTCAAAACTTTATTAAAAAATATTGTAATGGTACAAAGTACAAATAAATAAAAGTCTCCCACTTCTACTATATCCAGGCATACTTGCATCAACTGATGCTTCACATCAAAAAGAAATAAAATGAAAACAAAAACAAAAATAAAAATAAAAGGATTAAAGTCAATAACAAAACCATCCTACAACTACTACACTTCTAAAACTAGATCTTACTGATTATTCTGTATGGACTTTTTCAAGATATTCCTAATTTTCTTAGCATCGATCTAATAATATTAGCTAAAACAGTTGGTTTGTTGATACCATCTAAGCTTTTATCAATTTTCTTGGCTCACTTAGTTTCCTATCTGACTTAAATATATTAGTATTCTTTTGAGATACCTCAAAATATACATAAAGTTGAAATTAAAGCCTAAAAGTAGAAATATTTCGACTTGGAAAGGTCAAAAGTCTAAATTAAAGTCAAAATGGTCAAAATTACATCATAGTCATGTGATTTTTATAATTATAATTTAATATAAAATTTTAAACATGAATAACTCTGTCAATATTAATGCTACAAATATGAGATACATATCATTGGAATTCTCTCGATGAGCTGAATCCAACCGCGTAAAGATCATAAAAATCGAATCACTGGATGCAGAGTTCGTTAACTTTGAATTTTAAAATTATTGTTTACTATAATAAATATCACCAGTTCTTTACTAATAGTTTTTACCTTACTTTTTTCTTAAATTCTATTGGTTAATTAGCTAAAAAGGAAAAAAATCATAACAATGTAATATAAAATTTCCTTTTATAATAGAATCTATAAAGAATTTTATATATAATTTTTAGCCTAGGACCTTGGAGATGACCTATTTTATAAGTACAGTCAACTCTCTTTATAGTCACACATTTGGGACAGTCCATATTTGGTGATTATAAAGAGATGTGACTATATAAAAAATTTCTTATATTTGTATATCATAATTCTGGCCAAAAATTAATATAATTTTAGCCAGAATTATACTTAAAACTTTATTGTATCGTAACTTCGCCAATATTAATCGTAGAGAGATAATCTTACCACCATTCGATTCGTCTTGATGAGACGGTTCTAATGGTATAAAATACATCGAAATCCAATTACTAGATTAATTTCCGAAATTAAAAAAATATTAATGGTTTTTGTGTAATAACTCTGCTAAAATTGATCCTAGAAAGACGATCTTACTACCATTCGATTCGTCTTGATGAGACGAATCTAATGGTATAAAATACATCGAAATCCAATCACTAGATCAATTTCCGAAATTAAAAAATATTAAATGGGTTTTAAGTAATAACTCCGTCAATATTGATCACAGAGAAATGAGCTTACCACCATTCGATTCGTCTCGATGAAGTGATTCCAACGAGCTATAAATCGTCTTTTTACAATCACTAGGTACCGAGAAATTTAGCAAAATGTTAAATGGCGCAGTAAACGTAAATCAAGAAATATTATAATGCCGATGTTTAACATTTTGTTGAATAACTCGTCAGCCAGTGATCGGAAAGGATAAAACTAAAAAAAAACTCTCTCCTGTTGCCTTCACGACAATATTGTGCCAAAAATAAAAAAGATTTTTTTGAAGTATTTTTATTATTTACTTCGCGTTACTACTAACTATTACATATTTTAGTTTTCCCTTCTACTTTTAGCTATGACTAACAAACGAAATAATAAAGCTTCTGGTACTTCTGCTCCAAAACGTCCTGCCCAGAGTCCTCCTTCTGGCAACGTTCAAGGTCAAGGTTCTTCTACTTCTACTTCCGGTCCCACTTCGCAACCTTCGACCGACAACTCTGCAAAACGCACACGGGCTTTCTTCGAACCCGTTATGCGACCAAGACAATATTTTGACTCCTCCTGCTCCTCAGGATAATACTTCAACTTCGTCCCCCCTCCCGTTGATACCAAAGCGTCCCCTTCGGCTCCTGACTCTGGTACTTCCCTTGATGACTCCCAACATTCTCCTTCTAACTCTGCAGATAAAGGAAAATCTGTGGAAATTTCACCTCCTGAACCTGATCACGCTGCGTCTCCTGACGCGTCAACCGCTGCTATACAATCTTCCCCCCTTCGCTTTTATGCTGCGGCTGCGCCCTCTACTATCGAAGGATTTTGGACCTATTTCAAAACCAATCGTGAAGCTTGCAACGCGACTGACAGAGTTACTCCTCATTTTCCTCTTATGGTAGCAAGGCTACCACCCAAGGATCAGGCGATAATAAAATTATCGTTGTCTACTTTCATTCCAAACCTGATATGGAAAAAGCTATCGCTGCGCCTATCGCCTCCCTGCATGATCTACAGTTTCACGAACACGACCCATCTGCTAAAAAGGCAGATGAACAACTTCGTACCCTTGTAGTTACCGACATCCCTCTCTTTGTCACTGATGTACAATTAAGGGGCACTTTCTCCCGTTATGGTATTGTTACCCACTGCCGTACGCGTCTTTCAAAACTTTATCGCACCGCGTATATAGTTTTTGACTCTGCCACCTCCATGGATCAATTTGAAAACACGTGGGCTGTACTTTGTACTGGACATTGCTTACGCGTCTGCCCTGCTTCTCATTCACCTGATCAACGCGCTGTCAGACGCGCCCACGTAGCACTTCTTGCCGGCCTCCCTCGCGGTTCTGTTGCCGCTGACCTTTCTGAAATTGCCGAAGAAGTTTCCGCTAAAAGCGTCAACATCCCTTTCTCCTACAACTCTTACAACCCCAAACCTTATGCCTATGTACACTTTTCCTCTGCTGCTACCAAAGAATCGGCTATGGGATCACTTGTGCTCTCAAATCTATTGGCCTTACTTGGCATGAACCAGCCGAAGTCTCCTCCCTATGTCATCGTTGTGGCCACCCCGATTGTAATCCGGACAAATGTGCTTTATCACGTGCTCCTCAACGTCCCTCTCGTCCGTGGTCTAGCAATGATAAATTGCGTGAATTATATAATAAACACTTACCTCCCTCTCATCCTGCTAAACGTCATAATCGTTTTACACGTCCTGCTAATTCTGAACATAGATCTTATGCTGATGCCGCTAGTAGAAAAGTTCCTTCCCGATCCCAATCTCGCCCTAGATCTTCACGTTCGCGTTCTCGTCCAAATAATCGTCGTCACCCCCATCGTCCTTCTCAATCTGAATTGGATCACGGCATTGCTGCAATGGATGTTCCACCTTTAATGGATTGGCAACATATTACTGAACAAATTACTATTATACTTGAAGAGATTACTTACCTTACCACTGAATTTGCCCAACTTCAAAATCGAGTTAAATGGCTAGAAGACCACTATTCTTCCCCTCCTATTTCAAGGTCCCAACAACCTCAAGCTCCTCCTGCCCCCGAAATTGATTCGATGAACCAAGGATGGGATAATATTGAACCCTCTGATCCTAGACGTCTTAGTGACAACCTCATAGATTTTAGTTCTCCTGTTTCACCATCGAATGGTCCAAATTTCACTGCTCATTCACATATTCCTCTCCCTCCCCGTATGAGTTTGATCCCCGGCCCTGCCACATCACCACAAGATCGCCTCTCCTCTCTTACTGCTACAGTTACTGAACTCACCAAAACAGTTCAACAAGGCATGGCTCAACAAAAACAATTCTTGGCTGCTCGCGATAACACGAACTCCCAATAATTATTGATTCCCAATTATTTTCCTTTACTACTTACACTCTTTATCATAGTGTAGTAATGATGGACAACAACAAACACAAATTTTCTCCTCACCCTTCTCCCCTTATTAAATTTGGTCAAATTAATGTTAATGGTTTATGTTCTCCGGTTCGACAACAACATTTGCTTAATTTCTTTCTTCACTCTTTCTTCAGTACCTTGTCTTTAAATGATACTCGCCTTTCCCCTTCAAATGCTAAATTTATTTTCAATAATGAACATTCCCAACATCATTTTAGGTCCTATTGGGCCTGTTCGACTTCTTCTCGTCCCCATGATGGTGTTGGCATTTTGCTTCGTAATCCCCTTCATAAACATGTTCAAACAATTGATTCTTGGAATGGTCGCCTTCTTAAATTAGACCTTTTTTTTCATCAAACAAAAATTTCTATTATTTCTTTATATTATCCTCCTTCTGGTTCCGTTCATCAATCTATTTGTAATGATCTTATTACCAAACTTCTTTCTTGGCTCGATCATGCCTGTACTAATAATTATTTTGTAATTATCCTTGGCAACTTCAACATTGATGAAGTCGCTCATTCCAACTATTCATCCAATCATTTCAAGCTTCTTCGTTTACTTTCTTCTCGGGTTTTTACCGATCATCAAGCTCACTCTTCTTCCGATGGTCCTGATCCCACCTTTTATTATACCAATAGATCTTCCAGACTAAATTATATCTGGTCTTCACCTGGTTTTCCTGCTCCTGGCCTTTTTTCGCAAGTGGTCACTTGCCCTAATCTTCTGGATCGTCCTTTCACGGATCACAAAGTTCTCATAACTCTTTTTGATTTCAGTTCTTGTTTAGCTATTTTGGCTAAATCTCGACTTAAACAGAGAAAAGAAATGCGTACTATTTTTTTTTACACTTCCACTTCAATTGAACAATTGAATAATTTTACCACTGAAGTGGATGATTCTCTTGGAGTATATCTAGATAGACAATATAATTCTCGTCTCGATTTCTCTTCTCTTTCTCTTGATCGTATGTGGCATGCTTTAAAAGCTGCCATTTTTAGTGCTGCAATTGAAACTTTACCCTTTTAAAAAGTCTCCAACACACACTGACATTCGTACTCTCCTGAATTAACTAAACTTATTGCTATCAACAAGTTTTTAGATCGATTTTTATATCGCCTTACTACTCGTCATTCCAATCGGCCTATTCAAATTGCGCAAATGACTGCTGCTTTACCTCCCATCTTGAGAATCTTGCATCCTTGCTTCCTGATTATTTAGTTCCTACCTACTCACCAACTCCTGTATCTGCATTCAAATCATTTTTACGATCGCAGAAGAATTTAGTTTCTGCCTTTTTATCTACTAAATTCGCTCAACACCTTACGGACTCTGTGGAATACTATACCGCATTACGTGACGAACACTTTTCGAGCTCGCTCAGCACCTTCATAGACTCTACTCTATCGGTTGAAAAACGTTCGATTGTTCTTGACCGCGTCCTGGTTGTCTTGGACTCTACTCCTACCCTTTTAACGGATCCTTCGGATATTAAACAAGCTGCTATTACTCATTTTCAAACTATTATCTCTCCTCCGTTAGCCCGATATTCTTCCATTGCTTCATTTCCCGCCCGATGGCAACAAGCTTACACTCCTCTTGCTAATGTGTCTGCTTCATTATATGATCCTGTATTGGCACCTATTTCTCTACAAGAATGGTCAGATGTAATTTCCTCCATGCCAAATAACAAAGCTTCCGGCCCTTCTAAAATCTCTTATGAGATGATTAAACATTTGTCCGGTGATGCCTTGGATTTCTCTCTTTTACTTGCTAATACCTGCCTTTCTCGTGGCGATATTCCTGCTGATTGGCGTGAAGCCGTGGTTTATCCTATTCCTAAACCTCATGACTTTGATGCTCAACCCAAGAACACTCGACCTATTACTCTTCTGGAAACTGTTCGGAAATGTGTGGTTAAGGTCGTCACCAACCGTCTTTCTAATATCCTTGCTGATAATAAAATTCTTCAAGGAGGTAACTTTGCGGGTTTACCTGGTGGTTCTACTGATGTCCCTATCAAGATGCTTGATGCGATTATCCATCAACATAAACATGACTCTTCTGATGATCAGGAATTATGGATCATTTCTCAAGATATCTCTAAAGCTTTTGATTCTATGGATTTGAATATGCTTAAATTAGCTTTAGTTAGATTACATATTCCTGCATTTTTAGTACAATTTATTTTGAATCTTTTTACATTGCTATGGCGATACAGCTGCTTATCGAATACGTGTTGATATCGATCAAGGAGAAATTATTTCCCCTTTACTCTGGGTCATTTACTTGGATCCCCTACTTACTGTTTTGAATCAAGAAGCACGAGATCCTTTTGTCTTGAAATCTTCAGCTTTTTTAGATTATTCTCCACTTGAATTTGAACAACATTCTCTGCCAATTTCACATTTGACTTTCATGGATGATTCTACACTTGTAGCTTTTTCGAAAACTGGAATTGAAGATTGTCTTTCTATAACTGCTGAATTTTATACTTTGAATAATATTCAAGCTAATTCAGCTAAATATGTTCTTCTTTCATCCTCTTCCCCTTCTTCGAGAATTATTTTTGATCTTTCACCTTCTTCCTTAGTTTCCAATTTGTCTCTTTCCCTTTCCTCTTTGCCTTTGAACACTTCATTTCGTTTTTTAGGTGTTTGGTTTTCCTTATCCGCCTCTTCCCAATTTGTGCTTCAACAAGCGCGCTCTATGGTTAAAGATATGGCTGCTCTCCTTGGTCCAAAAAAATTATTGGCGCAACATGTGGCCTATCTGTACAATGCTGTCCTTCTTCCGAGATTGGAATTTCGTCTTCAAACTGCTCTCTTTTCAGAAAACACTGTTCAATCAATTGTTACACTATGTTTTCAGTCCTTAAAAGAAAAGCTGGCCTTGCCGCTACTACTCCATTAGCTTTGCTCTTCTTGAAACTTCCTTTCTCTATTCAGAATGCCTTTTACCGATTTCTCTCTTCTCATGTGGCTTCTTGGCAAAAGATTTTCACTCATCCTGATTTTCGAGTGTTTGCCAACCATGCTATTTCATATCTTCAAGGCTTTTTTGGTGCAGAGAGTTGCCCGACTGCTATCAACCTAGAACCATGGTCGCAAGTTGTCTCTTTACGAACACATACTTTGTTCAACACTCTTTTGTTTTCTTCACGACTTAATATCACGTGGTCTCTTTCTTTCCAGCCTCCGAGGCGTGATCTACAATCGGCTATGCCACTCCGATCCATTCTGCCACATTCTATTTTTCAATCGAGTTGGAAACTTTGGAAAAATTTGAATATATTTGTGCTTGCCCAATTGGTTTCTCCTTGTGGACGTTATCTCATGAATTGGCCTGACCTTCGGTACCTTGGTATCATTGGACGAAAAGGACGAATTCCTACTTGGTTTAATTTTATTAAAAATAATTTTCTTTCTTCTTCTTCTTCTTCTTTGCTTTTATTTTTATATTTTATTAATTCTTCTTTTACTTTAGCTGCTCCTTGTTTATTAGATCATACTGTTAAAGATTATCATTTTTACCCTCAATGGGCTATTAACCTTGATTCTGCTACTCAAACTTTATCCGTCGGGCGTGTGTGTATCACCTACAAGAAACAAAACTCGGCTATTATGTCTCATTGGCTTCCTGTATCTACTTCGGCTGATGAACGATCCTATAACCCTTGTCCTGGCTGTGCTCTTACCATTCCAGCATTATCCAGAAAATCTGCCATTAAACAACGCAGTAATAGCGAAAAGTGTTTTTTCAATGTAGTCCTCTCGGAGACTATGGGTTATCCTACCAGAAATGCCAAAGTATTTGCGGCATATCTTCCCATAATTTTATCTACCTCATGGAGCTATGCTACTTCTTTGGCTCTTGTTCATTTGACGAACTTGCCCTCAATTGCTTCTTTCACCCTTTCTCTTTCTGTTAAGGACAGGATAGAAGATGAAATCTTGCCGCCTTCTGTGCATTCTCTGTATACCGATGGTTCTTTCCGTCCTACCAAAGATTCTTTATCTTCCTCCATGACTTCTGCTTGGATTGCTCTTGATGATGATGGATTTATTCTTGAATCTTCATCCATGCATCTTCCTTCTTGTTTCCCTTCAGCTCTACGTTCTAAAATTTATGCTGTTTTACTAGGATTGAGCGCCCTCTCCCATGACTCTTCAATCTCTATTTATACTGATTGTAGTCAATTAATTTCACTATGGACACGTCTAGTTGATTCTCCCTTCTCACCGAAGTTACTTCGAGAACCTAATTATCTTCTTTGGCTTTCTATTTGACAACTTATCATGGATCGTAATCTTAAAGTCAATCTGATTAAAGTCCCTGCTCATGGCGATGACATCTATAATATACAAGCGGATTCTCTGGCAAAAGATGCTCATTCGGTTTTACAATCTACTGTTTCGCCTTTGGCATTTTGTTATACTCCATGCTTGTTAACTTTTAACTCTTTGCCTATTGACATGAATATTCGTCATTTTTTCCGCTCTATAGCAGACGCTCGTGCTCTTCTATCTTTCTGTTCATTGGCACGTTTTACTGCTCTTGGTTCTCCTTCACTCTTTGATTGGGCTGGTATACATTTTTGCCTTTCACAAAATAAAGGTTTTGCTTCGCACAAGAATGGTCGTCCTGAATTTTGGATCTTCTGTATCAAACTTCTTTTGGATATGTTGCCTACTTTATCTACTCTTCAACAACGCAAACCTTATTTATATTCTCCCGATTGGCTTTGCCCACAATGCAACTCAGCTCCTGAAGATTTGAATCATCTTTGGACTTGTCCTTATATTCTCCCGGATTTAAATCCGTGTTTAACACATCATTCTGAAATTATTAAATTCAGAGATTCTTGTTTATCTTCGTTCTTATCTCTGAAGCCTTTGGATATTACCTTCCAAACTGGATTCCCTGCTTTAGATTGTTGGAATTATGAATCTCCTTCGCCGTCCTGTCTCTGGCTTACTAGAGGACTATTACCTGCGCATTTAACAGCATTTTTGAATCAGCACTTTCCTCTCTCTGTTATTTACAAGTACATTTCTCCTCTTCTTAACGACTTCCAAGTCGCTCTTTATGGAGAAATCTGGTTGTGTCGGAATGTTCTTTTTCATGCTTGGGAAGAGTCGCAGGGTATCTCGGCTGCTTCCAAATTACGTGGCCCATCTATAAATTCTTCTTCTATTGCTACTTCTTCACAAAATCACAACTCTTCTTTGGCGTCAGTTTCTCAGGATTCCTGGATTTCTTGGATATCCTCTTCTATAATTCAGGGTGGATCGTGGATCTCGCACTTGGATTTTCTGCGCCGCTTAACAGTTCAACCTCTTAGGATCTCTTTCTGGTAACGGACTGGATTTTTGGATGTTGGATAGTTGACTCACACTGGCCTTCGGGTAAAGTTGGGGTATGCGATTCTGTAATAGTTTAGTTTTTCTTTGCTTTAATTTATTTTAGTTTAGATTTCTTTACTTGTATGAGTCGTGAAGCTACTCTTTTTATTTTTTATTCATTTATTTTCTTATTTTTGTAATACTGTTCGATTATGTTTTCGAAGTTTAAAATATCAATAAAAGATAAAGTCACAAGACTGTTTGCATAGGAAAGGATAAAACTACCACCATTCGATTCGTCTCAGTGAGACGATTCTAACAAGCTATGATACATCTTTGTACGATTATTAAATGCCAAGTTATTTAATATATTCTTTATATAACTGTGATTATAAACGGTTCTTTTTAATATAAGATTTTTGAGGATAGGTGTGATAGTGACTATAGATAGATTGTGACTATATAGGATAGATTTTTAATAATAAAGTGTTTTGAACATTCAACTGGTGTGACTATATAGTAGAATGTGACTATAACGGGAGTGACTATAGAGGAAGTTGACTGTAAGCAGAATCCTGGATAGATGGATTGTAACACTAGCAAAAATCTGTTGTTCAAATGTAAAATCAAAAATAATATTTAAAAATCTACTTTTTTTCTTTAAATAAATTTGTAGAATAGGCTAAAATATGTTTATAAGTTTATTTATAATTTTCAAATTTATATTTAATTTTAATTTATAAAAAATTTTATTATATTAAATCATGTGATTTATTCTACTTTAGACAATTTCCAAAAATGAAAATTTGTTATACAGATTACCAAAAAATAATAATTATTATTATATAATCTATATTTATCTGAATAAGGAACTAATGAGTGGACTTTATAGAATATAAATAAAGGTTTGTTTTTAAATAAAAATAAGTGAAAAATTTCAATTAGTAGGATTTTTTATTGTTTACTTTTCTGCTTTTATATAAAATAAATAAAAATATTTATATATATATATTGTTATACAATAAAATTTAGTTTTTTTTAAAAAAAAAATATTTTTTTTAAACCATATTTTTTTTTTAATCACAATACATTTGCTAGTTTATTAAGAGTTAAAAGTATAGAAATACATAAATATAGAAAACTATATAATAAGATCCTAATATAATTAACTAACGAACTACTTATCATATTAAAAAAATACCCACATATATACTATTAGGTGGAAATTATACTTAAAGAGTAAGACATATGTATATATAAATGATTTTTTTTAGCAAAAGTCTCTCTTTCTACATGAAGGATTCTACAGAACCTATTGTATCACAGTAAAAAAAGATTTTTCTTGTAATTAGGCCGTTCTAATAAACAATTATGTTTAACAAGAATCTTCTCTAAAAAAAAAGAGGGGGGTGGGGTCAAAAAAAAAATTACAGATTTTTTTTACAGTATTATTGAGCGTAAAAATTGAGGGGGGAGTATTTATTATATTAATTTTTTTTACAATATTAAAAACTTTTAAAATAAGAGGGATTTTATATTTTTTTTTAAATGTAAAAAAGTAACTATTCTTTATTTTATATTTTAGTATTATTTTCAATTATACACATTGCTTTTTTTTCATTTGAAGTTTACCTTTTGTAAAAAAAGTTACACCATTTTCTTGACAAACCTCGCATAAAGGATATACTATTCTAAATCGGGATAAAACTTCTGGTGATGGGTTGATAAGATTATCCTCCTCGCCACAATAGTAACAAACTTGTGAATGTTCAATTCTACATAAATAATAAGTCTGCTCAATTGGTGAATCACAAGTCAAATTCATTCCAACAAACACCTTATTATATAAAGGATGATTTTCTGGAACAATAGGCGAACCACATGTATATGCAAACGTTTCCATAGCTGTTTGCAATATTTCACTATCGGATTCTCTTAATACATATTTACTGAAGATGCAGCGTAATTTTGTGCAAGATGTACAAAGAGCAAAATCACGAACCCTTGCAACAACTAACATTCCATTTGGTGCAAGCTCTTGACATACAAGGTTATTTTTTTTACTTGGAAGGTCAATTTCAGTAGTATTACGTCCGTATAGTGAATTGAAATTTTGATAGTGATCGGGATCTAAATTAAATTTTGATAAATAAGAAAAACCAAAATTGTTAAAAAATATAAAATTACCATACCACTTGAAATTTGTGGGTCTGGTATAAAGTGTAATTGATTAAAAATCTCCTGTGGTAATCGAATAGAACCACAAATAACACATTCATTTTTTCCGCACTTTTTGATCTTAAAATAGCCAATATAAGTAAAAGTAATAATTTCAAAGAAAATAAATAATCTATAATGTAAAATCATACCTGGAATGAATATTCTCAAACTAAACAATGAGATTTAATAAATTTTTGTAAATCAACACAAGTACGAAGTTTATTTTTTGAAGTATTATTTTGAGTAACGGTAGGATTAACCTTTTTTAAAATCTATATTTTTACCCAATAAAATAGCAAAATTAAACACGTATTACTCATATATCCATGTAAATACAAATCAAAATACTTACATCAAATAAGCTGGGTCAATACACTTAAATTTCTGATTATGTAATTTCAATCGGGTAGTTCTATTTTGTAAAATTTCTTGAGTATCTTTGATAGCTATTTTCATTTTCTCGCTTAAAGTTTGATTGTATAATGCTGCATTTCGAATTTCTTCCATTGTTCCCAAATTTTTAAAAACTTTCTCAGAGTCAGAACTCATATCACTTCTCTTTAAGGCTACACCTTGTAATCCAAGATTTATAATTGACATTATACGTTCTGCAGAATTTGACCATGAATGATATGGTGCTGTTCGAACTGCTGCTAAAAAATTAAAATCTCCTTCCAAAAACAAACAAATCATTGCAAGTTGAACAGAACCAAATGTAGTTTGATGGTCAGCGCCACCATCAGTATAAATAACTAGCATTTCGGGCAAAATAGTATATTTTTTACGTAAACATTTTAACCATTCAGCAGAATGCCTAAGTGCTGAGCTAGGTTAAAAAACAGAGTCCTTATAGGATACATATACTTGCCCTTGATAGAAACTTTCGCTGATATCTTTAGGAATGTTATATAATAATGAAACAGATGGTGTTATTGAAAGTTTTGTAAAATTATGATCACATGATGTTAACTCCATATCAGCAAATGCTAATGTAGCTTTATTGCGAACTCCTGTTGATGTTTCAACTATTTCTCTGATTGGAACTTTATGTTTGTCATCTGCAGATATAAAGCAGGTGAAATTTCGAAATTTGATAACAAAAAGCCTTGTATAACGAAACAATGCAGCACAATAATGTGCATCAGGATGAGATTTTCAGAGAAGTCTACTTTGCACTTTATAAGAAATGTTAAATCGACCAGAATATTGTATAGCAGTTTTTGTATAGATGTTTTTCGGCCAAAATTGGAGTCTAATCCACTCACTGCTTGGAACTGAAATTGTTGAAAATTTTTCTTCATCATGCTTAGCTTTTAGGCGTTCTGTAATACTTTCACGTAGTTCTTGAATTGATATTGCAACTGGCATATACAAATTTGAGGTATGTCATCGATCATGTACTGCTAAAACAATCTTTAAATAAAATCAAAATATTCATATTAATACTTTTAATATTAAATTGGATTATTAATTAAATTACTTACTTCATTAAAATATGCATCCATTTCGTTCTAAAATTCATCAAATTTAGTTCCTTTAAATCCTCCATTTTTTCGTAAATCAAATACAATATTTGGATCTTGAGTTTCATACATCAATTTTATGCGTTCTTGTACTTCTTGAGATATTAAATTTGAATTGCTTATCGCATTTCCAGTAAGATCTTGATATAGTGTACATAATATAGCAGGTGACAATCGTGTATAAAGTGAATACTATACAATATAAAAAAATTTTAAGCATTACATTTTGTTAAGATTTACTTAAAAAGTTTAACTTACTTTATTAATCACATTTTTTCTCATTTGCCGTGTACTGTATTTTGGTAATGACTCGTGCGCTTTTAGTAAAGATTGTGACTCTTTAGTTTTATCAAATAACTCAACGGTATCTGGTCTTTTTCAAATCCAATTTAAAGTACCAATATAATTCCCACTATAGTAACGATATAATGTAATATTAAATGGAAGTTCCATTTCTTCCAAATATGCAGCTTGAAAAACATTATGTGGAATAAGATCGTCAATGCAGATAGGATCATACTCAGCCTTATCTTGCATTAAATTAATAATATCGGTATATTTATTACTCATTGATGAAGTTTTATTAATATCTAATACTTTTATGTGATCAATTCCATTTCGTATAGGTATACTACTGCTATGAATAATGCGCATCCTATTATTTACATTATCTAAATATTCTACATACTTTTTTGATGTCGCACATAATTGAATAACTTCATCGATAAATTGTTCCCATTTTTTATCACTTGCCCACGGTTGAATTAATGAATTTTCTAGAGCTTCTACATGACGTTTCAAAGAATTTCTATTTTTTTATGATGTGAATTATTGTAGTATTGATTATAAGATAAACTTGCTTTATATTCTGGTAATTCTTCTATAAATTTTGGAAAATGATATGATCGTTGAATAAACTTGCTGCGATGTGGATCAATATACCAGATAAGGTTACTCAAACGGGATACAAACTGTATTCCAGAAGTTGTGTGAGCGTTCCCAAACCACCCAAGTTTTGGATTCTTAAAAGATCAATAACGTGATTATATAAAAGGTTATTTCGGGTGGTTAAACCTTGTGCTAGAGGAAAATGAATATTTGTAGCATTACTCATTAAAATATTAAAGGCATTTTTGTGAATTTCTGCTTGAGAATTATTGATATCATCATAATCATCATTCCATATGAATCTAATATGTGTAGCTTTTAAAAAAATTAATATTTCTAAGTTCTCTTGAATTCCTTTTAATATTATATGCCAATCTTTTGAATTATCTTTTTGAAAGTCAACTGATATATTCACGTTTGGTATATCATTAGTAGAAAGAGCCAACTTTAAAAGATCAGATAAAAGTCCAGGGGGTTCAATACTTATTGCTGAAGATTTGACAATTTGTTTCCCGTTTTGATATACAGAAACTAGCAGGTATAATCTCATGATTTTACACAAAATTTTATACTCAAAAAGGTACGTGTTTATTTAAAGAAATAACAATGAAAACAAAGAACTTGAGCGAAGAAAGAAAAAAAATCTGCGAACAAAGAACCAGTAATATTACTTTAACAGGTAACACAACATTGCATAAAGGATAAAAAATGTTCTGAATATTGATATGCATTAGCGATCATGTGAATTTATCAATTTATCGAACTTTTATATTTATTTTATAGTGAAAAATTTTAATATTAATATTTATACTTAAAAACTGAATATTCGGGGGGGAAAAAAAAAAAAAAAAAAAAAAAAAAAAAATATATATATATATTTACTTTGCATTTTTCTAGTATCTATATAAAATGTAAATTTTTGAGGGGGGGGATTTTGTTAAACATAATTGTTAATTGGAGTGGCCTTATTAAACCATATTAAATACTATCTAAACAAAAGTTTTTAAATAAATAATTTAATTATACAACATTTTAATTCTAAATAAATATTTATTATAAAATTTTTATTATATAATACATTATTTTAATAATAAGATCAATGATTAAGATTAATGATAATATAACTAATAATAATAAGATTTTTTCTTTTAAAAATTGTAATTCCAACCAGAATTAAGAAATTGAAAGGTTAATAATATTTTATAATTAATATTTTAAGAAAAAAAAAATTATTAGTATTTTATTATTAAATTGTAATTCCGGCCAGAATTAAGAAATTGAAGGTAAAATAATGCTTTATACTTAATACTTAATACTTAATACTTATATATTTTAAGGAAAAAAAATTTATTAACAGTTTTTAAAGTATAATTGTAATCCCAGCCAGAATTAAGAAATTGAAGGTAAAATAATGCTTTATACTTTAATACTTTTAAATACTTTAATACTTATATATTTTAAGTGAAAAAAAAACAGAATTATTAAAGTGATTTATTATTAAAAATAATAAAAAAAAATATATTAACCTATTTTAAATAAACTATGTACAAATTAAAATAAAAAGATAATATTAAATAGAATAATGTTCAAACCCCTATTCAAATCCTATATATATATATATATATTCCAAGAAAAAAAAAAAAATATTACACAGATAAATATTTAGTCCGGTCATAAAAATTGAATCGATCAAGTAAAGTAAGTAAAGTTTTCGATTTGATCTATCTAATTTTCTTTTTTTTTTTATACAGTATTAATTACCTTATATAATTACAAAAAAAATAATCCTTTATAATAATTGAAATTATTCATTCCTATTAATAATTTTAAATACTTCAAAACTTTCAACACAAAAACTTGATGAATCATCTCTTATATTAAATTCATAAGAATTTTTTCTAGCACTACAAGAGAAAGATTCATTAAAATTACAATCTAATCTTAAATCACCATTACCAAAATTAATTACTTCTATATCACTATTTAATTTATAAATAGCATTTTTGAAAAATTTTCTTTGTATATAACTAACGCAAGGATTATTAGATTGTCCATTTTTAAAGGAAAATATAAAACTATTCATTGTACTTCCATCAGTATTAATATTCCAAGTAAGTGGATTATAACCACCCAAGAGTTCATCAGTACCTGATACTTTCATTATAACGATGGTACCTTTAATATTATCACATAAATTATGAAAAGATTCAGAAGTAAAACCATCCCTACTACCCCTCATTAACAATTCAAAACGATATGGTAATTTATCGATAGGATAAGAATTACTTTGATCAATCCATCCACAAATGTATTTTAAATGATCCCAATTAATTAAACGAGATTGAGCACCATTACCTCGTGGTATCAAACGTTGAACTCTCTTGAATGGCATTAAAAAGTAAGTCATTATAGAATCATATATCTCAATAGGAATAAGACATTTATAAGGCCAAACGTAACGTTGAAATTCTGATTGAGTCATATTATAAAATCTAATATAAGGTATATATTCTTTTATGGAATTTTCAACGGCCTTAACATCACGTGCACTCCATGATTTAGGATCTTTTGAAACATTAGGATTTTGATTAATACCCCATTTAATAATATGTTCCCATAATTCCACTTCATATATATTTAATTCATTACGTTGAAGTAAACCTAATAATATAGTTGATTCAAAAGAAGAATATTTTGATGATTTAAATAATATTGAAGGATTATCACAAATAGTTTCTAAACAAACATTTTGTAAAGCTTGAAATGATGGATATTGAAAGGCAAATTGAGTTATTTCTAAACAATTATCTTGTAACCATGATAATTGCGCGGTGGTAAAATTTTTTTGAATATAACTAGTTAAAGAAGTGAGAATCATTTCATCGGCCGATACCAAAAGTTCGATCACGAATGCGCCATCTTTATCTTGTAATTTTGCTTGACCGGTATAACAAAAACTAGAAAATTTTATGATGTTAATAAAGATTGAATTATATCAGATTATATAATAAATTATTTAAATAAATTATGATAATAATATAAAATAATAATTACCTTAAAATGACTTCAAACACTTCGGGAGAAATATTTGGTTTACGAAAGATTATCATACCATTCTCACGTTGTATCCATCTACTTGATAATGCAGCAAGAAAATAAGAAGATTGATTTCTTAGAATTTCAGAGTGTGCATGGAAAGTTCTAATTGAAGGTTCATTTCCAACATAAATTATCATATCATAATCAGTGTTTGTAAGTGATGCATGATGACGATGGTGTATCAATGATGGCAATCTTTGGTGTGGTATTCTTGGACGACTATATGTTAGCATTTTTGTTAAAATAATTTGAGTGTGTGTATATATATATATTATTTGTTTATTTATTTATTTACAGATTAATTTTAATCGAAAAAAAATTTAAAAAACTTTTTGAAAAAGAAAAAAATACCTGTATATTTATAGGAATTTTTTTTCTTGTTTAATCTTTTTCCCCCTGAACGAAAAAATCCAACAAAAGCAATTTTTTTTGTGAAACGAAAATAAGATATACCAAAATTAGGAGAAAACACAGCCATCGAAAAAATAATCAGTTTATGTTATTTAAATAATAATAATAATAATAATAATATATTGTACCGGAGATTAATAAGGTAAACATCATTATTATGAAGTGTTCCTCTACAAACAAGTAAACACGTAATTTGTAATATTCTTTAAATATAGGTCATTACTAATATAGAAATATTTAGAACAATGATAATTCTATAGTTCTTTTCTTTAAGCCATTTATTTAAGAAAAAAGAAAAAACTTGATTGTTATATGAAATTTACGCCAATTAAATGGGTAATACAATAGTCATTATGCATAAAAAAAATAATATTAACTGAAGTAAATATTATATATTTAAAGTAAAGTTAATCAGAGATCATAAAAATCGTGAGTATCGTGAGTATCGTGAGTATTCTATTATGGAAATCCTCGAATTTTCTGTAAAAGAAGGAGTTTTAAAAAAAAAAGAGGTGATAAAAAAATGGCTTGAAATGGCAAAAAAATGATGGCACAATTGTTGGGGGTACCTCTTTGTCCGTGAGTGCAGATCGTGTACATTTTGTATCACCCATTTGAACAATCGAACTTAGTCATTTTTTCAAAGTAAGAGAATTAGTTGTTACATCAATGCGTCTTTGCATTTTTTTATTCCATATTAATGACGACTGCGTGGAAGCTTGTTTAGTAACACTCTTCTTTTTTGCCAAAAGAATCCATTTCTTCCTATTATATTCAGATTTATAAATAAAAGCGCATACACGTTTACACGATTGCATGCACGAAACAATTGAGTTTGATAAGATATATTTCAATATAGATAATCAATCTACTGTACAAAAAAAAAACCATTTTTTAAAAAAAGGGTTTAAACGTTTGTGTTACGTAATGAAATTTAAAATTATGATTAAATTATGATATCATATAAAAAAAAAAAATGTTATTATTATAATAAAGAATCCATTATATTATATTCATTATATTTTTTTTAAAAGAAATTTCTGCGCCACATAATCAGTTGAACTCAATACATTGTTATGAAGATTTTTTGGCCTTTTTAAAATTCCCATTCCTATTAGTAGCCGAAATATCGGAAACAATGATTAGCTTTTAACCGATTGAAAAAAAAAAATTCCCTTATCATCAAATATTTTTCATTTCAAATATTTGTAATATTTGTAAACTCCTTTATTTGCAAACAATTGAAACAATTTATATAACCTGATATTTTTATATAATTGAAATATTTTTTAATAATAAGGACGCCACAAATGTACAAGTTAAGCCAAGTTAACCCGTACATAAAAGAACTTAAATTTTGCTATTGTTTTCAGAATTAGGATTTAAAGTTTTTTCTTTATTATATTAAAGTCTATTGTTTTTTTATATAAAAAAAATGTGATGTTTATATATAAAAAAAGCATCTTTTTAACAAAGAACTCTCGTGTGATTTTTTTTTTGTCAGAAAGATTCAAAGAAGAATATTTTCGGTTTGTTTGTTTTTTTTTATTACGAAACTTGCCGATTTCTTTTTTTTTTTAAAAAAAAAAGACAAAAAAAAACAGATGGGCAAAAAAAAAAAGAATAATCTAATATTCAACAATGATGAATTTTCTACTAAAATCTCTTTTTTTTTTTAACGCGAATAAAAAGAATATATAATATGCATATATAGTATATACACATATTTACTATGTTAAGTCATTTATTACCATTAACCGTTCAAAAAAATTCGTGATTTACATTATGTTCTTTTCGTACGACATAAAATTTTTTCAGCAAGCACAAATAATTACATCACGGGAAATTATATAATGTTGAAAGATTAACTAAACCAGTTTAAGTTGCAAACAAAATATTATTGGTCAAAAATTTATTTGAAAAATAAAAAAAGTATGGGAACCAATCATCAACAGAAAAGTATGTGAGTATGACAAGAGGGGTACGAATAAAACTATATATATACAACAACAAAAAAAAAATTTCCAGATAATTCTAGATAATAAAAAATGTACCGGAGTTATTAAATTATAAAATTACATGCAATAATAATAATAATATAAAATATAAAAGTACTCTTTTACTAATAACTTTTTTTGTATTTGTATATTTAATTCGTAAATTAATTTAACCTAAAATGTATTTTTAAAGAATTTTCATATTGTGATATTTTTATGAATAATAAACGACTGAAACGAGAATTGAATTGAAATATTTTCAGTAATATCCGACATTTCATAATTTTATAGTATAATAGTTATTTTATCCCTGAAAGATAATATCAAGAAATGTATGTAAGATGTATGTAATATTAAATACTTGTAAGAGAAGATATAAAATGTTTTTCATTGATGCAACTTTACATCTACATATCTTTATATCTTTGTCCAATAAGAACGAGCACGTGTACAACACGTGATTTACTAACACTGGATATTGAGATATTGAGAATGTAATTTTTTTATTTTTTTATTTATTATTTGGGAAAAAAACAAAAATAAATATAAATATTGATGTAAAAAATGAATGGATGAGACACGTGAAGAAATTAAAATGAATCGAACAATGAGAAAATAAATAAATAATGTCGAATCGAAATGTGAAAAATGAAAAAAAAAATGATACGCGAATGAAAATAAATTTAATAATCGAAAAATAAAGAAAAAAAATAACGAAAGAAGAAAAAAAAAATACGAGATTGCCAATTTGTAAGAAACGATTGTTGTTAAAATTTTTTGTTAATTAATTCGAGGAGTTTTGCCGATTGACGATTTTTTTTAAGAAATAAAAAATTTATAAGCCGAATTTTAGTATTCATAATTTTTTTTGCCAAAAGTTTTATATAGTAATTTTTATCTAAGTTTCTTCAGATTCTAAAATCTCATTTTGATAATAAGCAAAACAAATAGCTCTAGCCTCTTTCCCAAGACCCAAAAAGTCAACATTCAACCAAACATCATAATAATTATTCCTATCCATCGTATCGTACCATTTTTCATCATTACCAGTATATAAATATTCCAATAAAGGAGCAAAAGTTTCAGGAGAAGGGAGATTAATAACAATTAAAGAGTCATCAGAGGATTGTGAAGCTTCCCTAAATATTTCACGGAAAAAAGGAGATTGCAATATTAAATAATCTTTATGTACCCAGAATGGAGTAGTAAGTCCTTCAACACGAAGCTCAGCATCAGCTGTATCAAAATTATTAAAATGAAGTTCTCCTTGTTCACGTAAACTGAATAGAAAATATGTCGCTGGTACACCTTCGATAAAATCTACAGGAGTATAATTTATTGCATAATAGTGATCTTCGCTAGGAATGATTGTGGCCATGATATATTATGATTAAGGTATAAAAGAAGTTTTTTACGAAAAGTTACGAAATAAATATAATAAAGTTTCAAACTTTATTAAAATTTTGAGAAGGGAATTAAGTGAATTCGAATTTTTATTTTAATTTATTTTTTTATTTTTTTTTTTGAATTTTTTGAAATTATTTCCCTCGTATTCCAAGCCTTTATATATATCACCGAAGCTATTATGAATCAAAAAATTATTACAAAGAAAATTCATTCTTCCCAACAAAGTATAAAGTATTCATTCATATATTAATTAAAACCGCGATAACATTTTATAAAATATACATATATTTATATACTTGAGCTCCTACGTTTCCATTAAGTTCTCCTTGATTTCGTGTAGATTGTCAAATATATTAGATAATAAAAAAATGATATTCTGTCGCGTTTCACTGAATTTTTTTATCTATTTTGAATACATGCACATGCCACATGCATTGGAAACGTCATCGATGGAATTTATAACAAAACAATAGTATCACCACACGCTTAAACATTGTTGTGAGTGAATCAATGTGTATGTAATGATTTTTTTTTAAAGTTGTCGATTAAAGCAGTTGTTAATGATATGAAAGATATGAAAAGAAAAAATCGTGAAACAATCCAAAAATGTCTTTATAAAACGCACAAATTTTTATCTTTAAGTTTCAAATTTTGAAACTTCAAAAAAAAAAAAAAAATTTTTTTTTTTCTTAAGAAATTTAAACAAATCTTTCCTTTCAATAAATTAATTATTGGTAAATCTAATCCAAACTTGTACATTATCTAATTGATCAATTTTACTAGATTTATAGTAACCATAGTAAAATAAAAAAAAAAATTATTATTATTTCCCTATTATTTATTATTTTAAAAAGCGTTATTATGAGCGCCAATTTTGTTTCATTTTTTTTTTTCCAGATTTACATTTAATTCTACCTAAAATGTTAAGTTTTTTCTTTAATTTTTTTAGAGACATAAAAAAAAAAATGATTATTATACTTAGTTTCAAATAAATATTGTTCCATTTTTAAAAAATCATATTAAACTGGGGCTCATTTAAACATTTACCTTTTTAATTAAAATGACTGAATATTCATGGTTATTTTAACAGGATTTTGAACTTGTATATTCTCTTGCGAAAAGGAATCAATTGAACTAGATAAAGTAAATGAGGAACCACATGAAATTCGACTGTCCATTGACTCTATTCTTGTTAAATAAGGTATTATACATTAAATATTGATTTTTTAAACTTTCAAGGGACAATTTTTAATTCTTTAACAAACGGTAAAATAATTCTTTAACCAATCAGAAATTTCTCAAATTTTTTGAGTAAAAAAAAAATACTTTGTTGACAAATTAAGTATATAAATAATCAATTTATTTATTTATACCTTTCGCCAAAAAGCTCCTGAACCTTACGATGATATCTCTTACCCCTGAACCATAGAATTTCTCTAGATATATACTTTACCATTTTTCCGGTTTATTCCCTTACTTAATGGCTTATCTTTTTTAATCTAACCATTTAAAGAAATCAATGTGGTTAATAGAATAATGAATGAACCCTATTTTGTAAGTTTCACAGCAGCAGATTACAGATTATGGTAACCCTAATGTAAATATTATTCACATATTGTAAAGTTATTTATATAATGTGCATTTAAACGTGGCAAATAAAGGTTTCCTCTTAATAAACGAACTCGATTTTATAAATCACTTTACTAATTTGGAAAGTTTAAATTGTTTCAGAAATCTGGTAATGATCATAAAAATTTATTATTAAATAATATTAACAATAATAAAATTATTAATTCTTATTATTATTTAAAAATATGTTCGGATTTCGGTATGACCGAAAGTTGGTACTTTTGATTGATTTTGTGTTTTTTTATAATAATAAAAGGTTTATAAGGTTTATATTGAACCTTAAACAGTAAGTTGAAACTTAAAAACAATACTTCAAGTTCTAAAAGAATATATTCGGTAAATTCGGCGTAATCTATTATCCTATTACAGAAATTGTTTGTGGTGAAATTTTCATTGGATTTTTTTTTTCCCAACAATATTAAAAATTTATTTATCCCACATATCTAAAATAGCCAATAATTCTTCGTTATTTATTTTTTTTTTAGTATATTAATATTATTATTTCAAAAGTATTTCAAAGTACTCCATTCGAAATTCTGATCGATTTTAGTGAAGGGTCCCGTTAATTTTTTTTTTTTTTTTTTGTCTTAAACATTGTTCTTATACGTTTCTTTTTAGTGTCATTAACATTTTTTACGCGTGAGAATTTATCTACACTTGATATTTACTTGATATGGTTTGATCCCGGATCTATAAATTCACCATATTCTGCCTGATTCTTTTAAATTCAAATGGTAAAAAAATCAAATCTTTTTTGGGTTTTTTTTATGCAAATTATTTTAATGTATGCAAATTATAAATTTTTTTTTCTCACCATTTGTTTTCACAAGATAGGGGTGCATCAATTGTAAATCATCAATCTAATCTTATAACTGATAAGTTATTATAAAATAAAATGACGTAATGATATATATGAGATTTATTTGTATTTAGTATTTTGAATTGTGCCAATCAAAATATGTAATTTTTTACACACAATTATTTGCAAATATCATAACTTTTATAATTTTTGGTTAAAAATTTACTTTTAAACACTAAAAAAATTATGGCAAAATTATTAATAATTTATATAAATTATATAATATATATATAATTACATACAATTTTCTTTAAAAAATAATGATAAATATTTTTTAAAAGTATTCAAAACAAAAATATTAATATGAAAACTTGGCCATTTTATTTAAAATTATTTTAATATAACCAATAAGTTGTTAAGTTTAAATATAATATTTATATTTTTATATAGTACTAATTTTCAAATTCTTTTTTACTAATTTTCACTATTTTAGATAAAATTACTTTTTTTATTTAGTTAAAATTGTTTAATAAATTAAAAACCATTTGTAATTTAATTTTTATGAGTATAAATATAAAAAAACCATATTTTTTTATAATAGTAATTATAGTTTTTTTTGTTTTCTATTATTTGTACAAATATATGATCTTTTATTAATTTTCTTTTTTTAAAATAGATTTTATATATACTTGAACAATTTTTAAACTTTAAGTTTATAAAGTATTATTAATTGTTAAAAATTTGTTTATTTTTTATGCAAAAAAATAAAGAACTTATAATGTATTTAATATTTATTTAAATATTATTTAAATCTTCTTAAAATTATTTAACTATTTTTTTATATTCAATATTATTCAAATTATTATTTATATTAAATATCTTTACAAACTCCATAATTGAAATTAAGATTAAAATTAAAATTAGATTGAAATTAAGATTAATAGTTTAATCTTTGATTTACATAAAATTGGTGTTATATTAAAATTAAGATTTACTATTATAACTTTTAATAAATAAAATATAATTTTTTTTAGTAATAAGTAATAAAACTGAAATTTTAATAATTATTTTAATAATAATTATATTTATTAAATATAATAAACTTGAAGAATCTTTAAAGAAGAGAAAAATTCCAATATTTTACCTATAAGTTTATTGTATTCATAACATAAAAATTAATAAATGTATCAATTTAAAAAAATAGGACAATTTCTTAATATTAGTTTAATTAAATATATCCGATATTCCATAGAATCATATAAAGCAAAATTTTATAGTTATCTGATAGTATTTTATATGCAATATCAAATATGAAATTTATTTCATTATTATTTATATACGCAATAAAATTATATTCATATATATCAATTCTATAAGCTAATTAATGAAAGAAAGAAAATAGGTGATAAGATTATACTTTGTTAGACTATTACTAAACTATTTATACATAATCATTGATGCCTCTCAGATAATAATATAATATTGAATTTTAAATTTAAAAAATATTTTAAATTAATTAAATCTACATTTGAATAATTATATTATGAAATAATTCTACTTTTAAAAAAATAAATTATAAGATCTAATATACACAAGAACAAAACATTGGAGTATTATTACAGTTTTTTATTATTAAAAAATATTTTAAATCTATAGGTGATTAGTAATAGATTTAAAATAGGTGAATTAACTTTAATTAAATATTAAAAAGATTTTATTTATATAATAATTGTAAAATTTTTAGTAAAAAAAATTAATTTTCCAAATACAGCAATAAAAATTAATGAAATTAGTTAAAAAAAATATAAAAAAGTATTTTGAAATGTATTTAAACAAGAATAATTCAACTTGAATTTAATTAGATGAATAATAATCTAATCTAAATCAAATTAAGGTCAAATTTTTTGGCATAATTCAGATGTCAATTATTTATATTTAGACTAGTTATTCAACTATTAGGGTAATAACATTTATTACGTAATATTTTAGGGGATGTGAAGGTATTTAAAGGTTATATAACATATAAGTATAACGTAAGATTTTTCATATTACATGGGAGTAGGTGGGTATAAGCTTATAGTAAATGAATATTACGTAATAAATGTCACTACCCTTATTTAAATTTAAATTGACTAATATTTAATATTAAAACTTAAGTTGAATTATAATTTAATAGCAACCTATTTATTTTTGAATTTATTTTTATATTTATTAAATGTATTTATTAAATGATTAAATTAAGAAATATTTGCTAAAACTATTTTTTTCAAAATTTTTGTTTAATTAAAATTTAATCCAAAACTATTTTTATAATAAATCAATTGCCTAAACTATTTTTATGCTTTTTCAAAACTAATTATAATTTAAAAAAAATTTCAGATTTACTAATTTTTTCATTAAAAATAAAATTTTTGAATTTTAGATTTTTTAATTTTATTATTAAATAAATTTCAGATAGTAACACTAGCTTAAATATTTTATAATTATTTATTATTATTAGCATTTATTTAAATGGGTTTAAAATTTGTGCGCACCTGCGCACGTGCGCACCCCCATGGATATATTATATATAAAAGTCAAAAATGACATTCTAAACCCTTCATGGCTCATTAAGTAAAGTTGTAGAATAGGCAAAATTACGCATAGTAAATAAATTTTTAAGGCTCTATAATATGTACGTGAGAGTTGCGGCATGAATATTTAAAAAAATCGGGATTTTACTAAAATCACGTGATAATTAATGATCGACAAATTTACTATATAAAAATTACCAAAAATGGAGGGGTGCGCACATGCGCGGGTGCGCACAAATTTTATTTCCTATTTAAATTATAATTGAATAAATATTACTAATTAAAATTAAATTGCATAGTAATCCATAATTTTACAATCATGTAATTTATATTTAAAGAGAAACTTATAAAATATTATTATTCATGTTTAAGAAACTGACACAAAAATCAAAAATGATACTTACAATATAGATAAAAAAAGAAATAATTAATTTCTTTAAAATCAATTTTTATGAAATGATTATTACTAAAAAAGAAATGATTTGTATTTTATTTTAATTAAAATGATGATTTTTGTTGAAATTACATATTTAACTGAAATTATGTTAACTTCAGCCAGAATTATATTTTGGATTTTGGATTTTAGATTTTAGAAAATATGTGACCATATAATTTCAATTTTAAGGAGTAAATAATATAAAAAAAAATAATAAATTTTTTTTTTAAAAAAAAGTTTATATGTAAATTATGCATAAAATTATCTAAGTATTAAAGATATTATGCTAAGGAATGTGCTAGAAATCACATGATTATGCTCAATTAAAGACCTGACCCCCTCTATCTACTATGTGATTGAATTCTGATTGGCTAAAAAAATATATATAATATATAATATATTATATTAATATATATATATTATAATACAATTAGTTTGCTATCTAATAATCCAATTTGCAGTTGTTTTGTAGTCCATTTATGTTTATAAAATAAAAAAAATTTATTGAAATTGAACTGCTAGATGGTGAAATAATTGCAAAAAAGCTTATTAATAAATAAATTGCTATATATTATATAAATATTATAATACAATTATTTTACTATTCAATAATTCAATTTGCATAAACTTTTTTTATTTTATAGCCCTCTTTATACTTTATAAAACAAAAAAATTCATTAAAATTGGACTTTTAGATGGTAAAATAATTTCAAAAAAAGCTTCTTAATAAACAAATTATATATTATTTATTATAAAAAATATACAATTACCGATTGTAGGGCTTGACCCCTACTTACTTACTAAATCACGTAATTTCTGGCATGCCCTAATTTAATGTAAATTTTTTGAAAAAAACTTAAAATTTCTCACCTTTCACCCTGATCACCGATACAAAAAAAAGGTAAATTATAAAAACTGGCAGTATAATTTTGCTGAGATAAATAAAATGGACGAATGGTTTATTTGCCATGATTCAATTCAACATTATCAAAATACTATAAGATGAAAATGCTGTAATAGAATTCCGCCTACTATTAAAATAGGTTATATATAAAACTCTTTAAAGATCCTACTATAAAAGGAAATTTTATGTTACATTATTATGATTTTTTTCCTTTTTAGTCAATTAACCAATAGAATTTAAGCAAATCTTAAGGTAAGATTTCATATGAAAGTGAAATTTCTACCAGTAACATATCTTAGTAGTAGGTGGGATTCTGCTGTAATTTGGATGTAGCAAGTAAGTGATTTGTAAAGCAGACTGAAGTTAGATGGTCTAAATTATTGCGTCTACCATATTTCAATCCAGTTCAGTTCATTACAATCGACCTGATGTACTGCTTATTTCTGAATATTGCAAAATAGATTGTAAGAAGACTTTACATCAGGAAATTATATAGTGCGAAAAGTTGCGCAAGTTTACACATCATAATATTTCGTAAGCTTCCAGACCCGCCGCAAGTTTGTGTAAGCGTAATATTTTGTAACTTTTTAAAATATTTCGAAATATTACGATATGCAAAGCTTCGTAATTTTACGATTTGTAATATTCCGTAATTTTGCAGTTCGCAATATTTCGTAATTTTACATAATATTTCGTAAGTTTTCAGACCCGCCGCAAGTTTGCGTAAGCGTAATATTTTGTAACTTTTTAAAATATTTCGAAATATTACTGTATGCAAGGCTTCGTAATTTTACGATTCGTAATATTCCGTAATTTTACTGCGTAATACTTCGCAACTTTTTAAAATATTTCAAAATTCTATGATGCGTAATGTTCCATAATTTGACGATTCGTAATATTCTGTGATTTTACACAACTTAATATTTCGTAATATTTCAAAATATTTCGATAAATAATACTTCATTTTCTGTACTATAAGTTTATATAATGTATGTTTTATTAGATATAATCATAAAAAATTACAAGTATTTATTAATATATACAGAATACATAAAAGTAAAAAAAAGAAAGAGTAGAGTAACAATATTATTAGACGTAAAAAGAAGAGAAACAGCTATAGTAACGTTAGTATTAGATATAAAGATAAAAGAAATATTGTTATTATTGTTAGTATTAAGGTAAAAAGAGTTAAAGAAACAGTAAAAGGAGTAAAAGAAACATGGATATTATCGTTAGTATTAAAGTACAAGTAAAAAGAAATAAAGGAAACGTAGATAGTATTGTTAGTATTACGACATAAAGTAACAAAGAGGTAAAAAAACGCGTTAATATTAAAATAATTAGTATTAATAAATAAATATTTCTATACCTGCAAAGTAATTGAACAAAAGAATAAAGAAATAAAGAGAAAGGAAAAAATAAACATGTTGTTAGTATTGTTAGTATCGTTAGTATTAAAGTACAAGTAAAAAGGAATAAAGGAAACATGGATATTATTGTTAGTATTACGATACAAAATAACAAAGAGGTAAAAAAAAATGAAAATAATTAGTATTAATAAACAAATATTTCTATACCTGCAAAGCAATAAATTATGAAATATATGTAAATATATTGTATATAATTAAAGAAATAATAGAAAGAAGAGACAAAAAAATTAAAAATATTGAACAAAAGAATAAAGAAATAAGAAACAAAAATAAATAAGACAAAAATGCGTGCATGATTAAATGATTAAATGATTAAATCACATGTAAGGATCAGCCTAATTTGATTGGCCAAAAAATACGATATCGTAAAATTACGGAAATCCGCATTTTAAAAAATCACAGAAATTGTATATGCACAATTACTAAATATTATCCCCTCGTGATAAATTAAAAATTATCAACACAAATTCAACACAAATTTAACAAATTTAACGAAATTTGGCCAAAATTAACAAAATTTTACCAGAATTATCAACACAAATTGAACACAAATTGAACACAAATTTCAGCCACGATTTATTTATGTCACACCCGTGTTGTTAAGAATTAATAACCATTTTATTTATTAAAACTATATTAATTATGGTAAAAAAAATGCTATTACGTGTGATATATATAAAAAATAATATTTATTTTTTATGCAACCCATAATTCTCTAATAAACTATTTACATACCGACCTTTCTCCTCCGTGTTATAAGAGTCAATAGAAAGTATATCATCGTCAGCTATGCCATCATTGGCCGCACCATCGTTGGCCGCACCATCGTTGGCCGCACCATCGTTAGGCCTACCATCGTTAGTCACACCATCATCAGCCGCACCTGCTCTATCGTCAGCTGCTCTATCATTACCATCGTCTACATCATTACCATCATGAGAATCATCGTCCGAATGTGTAAATTTATCCCTATTTTCCAACTTTTGCTAAAAATCAATAAATAAATAAATAAACTGTAATTCAAATAATTCACATTTTGCAAATTGTAAATTAAAAACTTACTAAGTTGTTGATTATCTTCGACTTCATTATACTTTCGCTCATTTGAATGTTTTGATTATTAGGATTTAAGTACGTTTCACATATGCTAATCGCATACGCTATTTGTGTTTTTGAGGGATTTTTATTTTCTTTTCGCAACTTATCAATTATCAGCGACATATATGTCATAGGTTGCCCATCTTTAACCTTTTTAAATAGGTTGTTGTAACATCTTTTCACCTCCGCCTTATCTTCCATTCCTGAATCTTTGACGGACTAGCCTGAGTGTTAATAGACGGTAATTTATGCCCAGTCGCTTCGAAAACAGAATACATAACGTCTTTAACTCTAGACGTGAACGTCCCTCGTATGCTTCTATGTTGTTGTACTAACTATTAAAAAAAAATGTTAGTATGAAATTTAATAAAATTCATAATTGCTTTAACTTACAGTCGGGGCAATTTTTTTTTCGAAAAAAATAATCCATTGATTTTTTTTGAACTGGCGCATAAATTCCGGATTTTCGTCTTTTAAATATTTTTCGGTAGCGAGTTTGTACTCGTCTTGCGAAGGATAAACAAAATTTTCAAATAAAATTTTCGACACCTTCTTAACGAGCTCCTAATCAAACGAGGTTAGCATTTCAGGTTTACATTAAATAATATTCATCTTTATTACCTTTACATACTCCGGATCTATTGTATTATTATTATTTTTGTTATTATCGTTGAGCTTTTTTTCTATCTTTCGAGACGGGTTTCGAGATTTTTTTGTCCGGTGATAAGAACTTCAAGCTTAGAAATTATCTGCGAATTGGTTCTTAATAGTTTTTCTATTGTTTTTTTATTAACTTTAACAATAAAATATAATTTAACTATATATTATATAATTTCTTTTATAAAGAATATGATACATATTATGTCATATATACCATCAACACTATCATCGGATATTCTCACTCGCTTCTCAGCTTCGCTACCCTCAGTACTACGTTTTGAAAATCTTTCATTATCGTCAATTCTTCGTTTCTCGCCACGCTTTGTAGCCATTATGATAATAAATTTGAAACGAAAATATGAGAAAAAGGAGGAAATATATGAGAAAAAAGAGGAAATATATGAGAAAAAAGAGGAAATATATGAGAAAAAAGAGGAAATATATGAGAAAAAAGAGGAAATATATGAGAAAAAGGTGAACTAGAAAATTCGAAAAGGATGAGGAAAAAGGGGGAAATACATGAATCAGAAATTCAGAAAAAGGAGGCAAGCTGTCATGCAAGGTAATTTCCGCCATTCTATACTAAAAAAGAAAAAAACTTGCGAAATATTGCGAAAAATGGATGAACTAATGCGAAATATTACGAAAAATGAATGTACTAATGCAAAAATTTTGCATCGTGATATTACGAAAAAATATTGTAACACTTTCATAAGAGAACTTTAAAAAAAATCTCGTAAAAGCACATAGTACAATCGAAATATTAATCAAATCCAATTTATAAAAAAATAACATGTTACACATGTTGGGGCTTTTATGCATGGAAAAAAAAGTTGCAGCCAGTGAACTCATTTGGCTGATCAGATTAATAGTGATCTTGAGCGCTTATAACCTGATTATCGCATAAATTTGTGGCTGATCATCCGTCCATTATTGTAAAAGTGATTTGCCGTGTTAAGCCAATAAATTTGCGGCTGATTATCAGATGATTAGCCGATTGAATAAGCCATCCGAATTACAGCCCGTTACAGCAAATTCAAAATATGCGAAACACTCAGCACTTTTGCTGTCAGATTCACTTGGCAGGTCGCCGGCAAATTGAAATAGTAAATAAAATAATAAACAATATTTATATGGTACATCATAGACTTGTTACATTTATTTTTAGATTTGCCAACCCACGAACTCGGCAAGTTCCCGACAGCAAAATTGCTGAGTGTTTCGCATATTTTAAATTTTGCTATAATGCGTAAAATTGTGAATGATTCCGCGATATTAGCCACCAGATTTTTACAGCCAGTTCCATTCATTAATGCGTAAATTTGCGTAGTCGTGTCTATTCAAATAACTCAATCAATTGTAATCCATTCAATTAATTCATTAAATTTTTACAATGAATTTGCAATATAATTTTATTAGCACACATAATCTCATATAAATTAAATAGTGAATTGATACTTTTCATCAAATTTGACGCGTTAATTTAGTAATATGAGTTTCAAATGCCCCCTTTGTATGCGAATATTCAGTCAACGCTTTGCATATACTCAACACGCCCAAAAATGCTTAAAAAATGTAGAAGTAGAAGTAAAAGATGATGATGATAATAATGATAGTGAAAAATATAGCAGTGAAATGGATACAAGAAGTAATCTAAGTAGTGAATATGAAAATGATAAAGTTGAGGTAATTATGTTATTCCAGATTATTCTTTTTAAAGAAAAAGCTCAAATTATACTAACTCATTTTGGTTTATAATTTTAGGTGGATGATGATAATAATGTACAAAATATGTCATTTGACAGTATTGGAAGTGCAATATCAGAGATGAGCCTTGAAGATAGTAACTTTGAAAATATATTAGATTCATCTGAAGAGCCTGAAATTTTTGAAGAACCCAAAAATCTCAATACCAAAACTTGCACAGAATTTCCTAATGATGCTTATAAAGATCTAATGTTATTAGTAACGAAATATAAAATAAACAATAAAGGTGGTAATGAAATAATACGTTTTTTTAATAAACATTCAAATCTTACAGAATCACCATTACCAAAAAATATTGAACAGGGACGAGCATTTATGAATAATATGAAGTTTTCTAATTTAGAATTTAGTAAAGTTCTTATAACAAAACATAAGGATAAAGATTATTTTCTTTATTATCAAAACTTAATACAGTGCATCAAAAATATCTTAACTGTTCCTGACATAACACAAAATTTTGCGCTATCTTACGAAAACTATGAGGTAAATAGTAAATATTAGTTAATTCAATAATTTAAATAATATTTATTTTAATTTATTTATATTATTTTATAGTATAATAGAGAAAGTATTTACAGTGAACAAAACACTGGAAAATGGTGGAAAACTACGCAAGAATCCTTACCTACTGGTTCCAAATTATTATCAATTATTTTATATTCAGATGCAACAACTACAGATACATTAGGAAAAAGTCAATTGCATCCAATATATATTTCATTAGGCAATATCCCAATATGGCGTCGTAATAAACAGGATGCAAAGCAACTTTTGGGATATTTACCAATTTTAGAAGCTGCAAATAAAGATCTGGTTCGTGATACCTTTCATAAATCTTTACGTCATTTACTAGAACCAATTATTTTATTAAAAGATAGTATAGACCTTTTTATAAATAATGAAAATACCTGGTTTTATCCTAGAGTTTCAACTATTATTGCAGATTGGCCAGAAGCCGCAAGTTTTTGTTTAGTTTATAAATCCTCCAATTCAAGCCTTCCATGTCACTCCTGTTTAATTAAAAGGGACAATCTTGCAAATATAAACTTATCGGTTAATGATGTAATACTAAGAACTCATGATGAAATGCGTAAATATTTTGAAAATGATACACAAAAATCTGTTTGCATAGAATCTGTACCTAATTTTTTTTGGGATTTGCCGTAAGTATGCAAAAGTAGAAATAATTATAATAACATATATATATATTAATTATAAATATTTATATTATCAAAGAATATAAATATCTACTTGGCTACTGTTCCTGACAGAATGCATCATTTAGATTTGGGTTTATTTCGTTATCAAATTATCTTCACGTGCGATATCTTAAAATTGCAACATGTTAATGGTAATAAATTAGTTGAAGAAGTAGATCGCCATCTAGCAGCAATTCCACGTTTTCCCGCCATTAAAATTTTTTCCAATGGACTGCAGTCAATTGCAAGATTAACTGCTAATGAATATCGAAGTTTGATGAAAGTCATGATATTTGTTATTGATAATTTATATGATGAAAATAATAACGAAGTAGATAATTTTGTAAATAATGATGATCTTGTGAAATTGTACGAATATTGGAATGAAATGTATATTTTAAGTAGATATGAAGAATTTAGTGAAAGTGACTTGGAGAAATTTAATGTATGTATTAAAATTTTAGTAAAATCGAAAATTTAAATTAAATAAATTAAATTAACATTTAAATTTTAGGATGCAATACATAAATGGGCGCGGATGTTTGTCAAGGCTTTTAAATTTGTTTCTCCTTCCAATTTGAAGTTGCCTAAATTGCATTCATGGGTTTATCACATTATTGACTCAATACGATCTTATGGCGCAATAAATGGCTATACCACAGAAACTTACGAAAGTCTCCACAAATATTTCGTTAAAATACCCTACCGAATTAGCAATAAAAAAGATGTCGAACCTCAGCTTTTACAAACTGTAAGTATTTGGAAATTTATTTATTGTATATATTTATTATATAACTTAAGATGGAAATTAAATTAATAGATAAAACGTCAAGCAATATCTATTAGAATGTCTCAACATTCAGTGAATCCGGCAAAAACACCTCGCACTTGTAAATTTTCTGCAAGACTCTTTGATTTCTCTTTACAAGATGCAAATACATTTTTTAATGAAAAAAAAGATTCCGTAGACAATAAAATGCAGACCGGTTTTGCTAGATTTATAAGTTGTCTGGATTCATATCTAGATTTACTTGATGGGTTCACAATTATTGGTGAAACCCGAATAAACATATACGGATCGGTAATACTGGAAAATGGTGCCATAATGCGTGCCACAAACAGGTATCATAATAAAGTATGGTTTAGCGACATAGCTATTTCAATGGATTCTGAAGAATCAAATGATTATATATCAGACAAAGGACTTTGTTATGGACAGGTATTTTTCCAATTTATGTAATAATTTATTATAAAGTATTAATAAATATTTATTATTTATAGGCCTTATTGTTAGCAGAAGTATTAACAGACCCACCGCTAAATCTCGCATTAATTCAATGGTACGATTTTAAATCTAAAAGGAACCCATATTTATATGGATGTCCTCACTTAAAATTGATAGAATTATATAACTTTGTAGCTATAGAGTCTATACATGGTGTCGTTCACATAGTACCCCGATTTGATAAACAAAATGAATATTTCGTAAATAAATATATTTTTTAGTCACTTGATATAGGAGTTTTAATAAAATTATATCCTTAAAGAATTTATGGTCACGTTTCCCATATCATAAATAAAATGCAGATTTATTTATTTAATTATTAACAACACGGGTGTGACATAAATAAATCGTGACTGAAATTTGTGTTCAATTTGTGTTCAATTTGTGTTGATAATTCTGGTAAAAAATTATTAATTTTGGCCAAATTTCGTTAAATTTGTTAAATTTGTGTTGAGTTTGTGTTGAATTTGTGTTGCGTAATTTTTTATTTATCACAAGGGGATGATATTTAGTAATTGCATGTACGACGTACAAGATTTTTTTTTATGATTTTTTTAAGAAATGTACGCAAAATATTTAATCAGAATATAATTGTTTTATTTTTAAATATGATATATTGATGATTTTTTTTAAAAAAAAAATTGATTTTTTTAAAATTCAATAGAATGTGCTAATAATAAATTGGTTTATTTTTAAATATAATATATTGATATTTATATTTAAATAACCAAAACATGTACATGATTTTTAATTATTTTTAATTGAAATCATGTACATGATTTTTAATTATTTTTAATTGAAATCAAACTAAGATTTTTTTTTAAAAAAAATTAAAATAAATTAAGTGATTTATATTTATATTTAGAATCATGATATTTATATTTAGATAATCCATATCCGCATGAGATTTAATTAATATGTTTAATGATGAAAAGTCTAATAAATTAAATTTTAATTGAAACGAGAAATAAAATCAAACCAAAGAGGTATTGTTCAAATTTTATTTAAAGTGACATTTTACGACTTTCTTTCAAATTTTTACTCATCCCAAAATCAAATTACTAATAATGCCTCGCCACACACGTCGTCGTTCCCACTATAACGTCCATTGGAACTGGGCTATGATGGACGAACTTGTTGACATACGCCGAGACAGAAACCGCGCCTACCACAATATTAATGGTAGAAGCCGCCAAGATTTTTGGGACTCTGTTGCCAATAGGTTCATATGACTAATATCTATAATTTCTTTAAGAAAGAATTTAAATTCAAATTAACCAATCCATTTAATTGAATCAGAATAAATAGAATATTTCGAACGAGGGTTTCCGGGCAACAGTACAGCCAAAAGTGGAGGAACCTCGTCAGGGATTACCATGTAAGTAAATAAATAACATTACATTCATATAAATTAAATGTATTTACCGAATATTCAAACTGATTTTGATATTTAGAACTATGTCCTTTATCGTAATGGTAACCCTGGGCGGCGGCTGTGGACGCGTACCGGCGCAAAATATTATCGCGAATTTAGAACGAGATTTTGGGAGAGGCCGGGTAATTATACTATAATAAAATTTATAATTAATATTTACGTTCATGTTTTAAATTTGATAAATTTGATCAATTTTAGTCACGCG
Organism: Rhizophagus irregularis; assembly: GCF_026210795.1. Classification (NCBI taxonomy): domain Eukaryota; kingdom Fungi; phylum Glomeromycota; class Glomeromycetes; order Glomerales; family Glomeraceae; genus Rhizophagus; species Rhizophagus irregularis. The sequence continues at coordinate 2,197,607 of NC_089451.1, read as the reverse complement.
TGACGATCGTAGGGCAAGGAGAAACTTACCTACGTATCGTAGAAGAAGATAATTATTTTTATTTTTTTATTATTTATTAAGTGAGTAGCTAGGCCCAGTCCGTACCAAATATCGGCTGGAGACTCACGTTTTTTTGGGCTGTGACTGATACTGACGTCCACGCCGTACAGCCTGGGTACTATTTTATAAAATAGTAGCGAACAAGTATCAAATGTGTATTTTTTTTATTAAGTTATAATAAAAATTAGAATTTACTTTAATTTTTAACATAAAAATTGTAAATAATAAAAAATTCGTAAATAAAAATAAATTTGCTTTCCCAAACTTAAAAAAAAAGGTGTTTATATAAAAGAAAAGGTGTTTATATTATTTTTGATTATTCAATAGTATCACATGCCCCTTGTATACGTTCTACTGCATATGCAGTTTACAATCTCGTAAATTTTCGAAATATTTCAACCGTAATATTACGCAGGTTTACAGTTTCGTAAATTTTTGAAATATTTCAACCGTAATATTACGCAGGTTTACAGTTTCGTAAATTTTTGAAATATTTTGACCGTAATATTACGCAGGTTTACAGTTTCGTAAATTTTCGAAATATTTTAACCGTAATATTACGCAGGTTTACAGTTTCGTAAATTTTCGAAATATTTTAACCGTAATATTACGCAGGTTTACAGTTTCGTAAATTTTCGAAATATTTTAACCGTAATATTACGCAGGTTTACAGTTTCGTAAATTTTCGAAATATTTCAACCGTAATATTACGCAGGTTTACAGTTTCATAAATTTTCGAAATATTTCAACCGTAATATTACGCAGGTTTACAGTTTCGTAAATTTGCAGAATATTTTGACCGTAATATTGCGTAAATCTTACGATATTGAAAACTCACGTAATATTTTAACCGTAATATCACATAAATCTTACGAAATTGTAAACTTACGTAATATTTTGAAATTTTTCAAAATATTATGCCATAAACTTTCGTAAACTTACAAAATCGTAAACTTACGCAATTTTTCGCGCTATAAAATTTCCTGATGTAGATCAAAAGTAGCATATTAACAACACATATTTTGAAAATAATTCAGAAAAAAATAGATAAAATTAAAGTTCTAGCTGACTTAGGTCAAATTTTAAAAAAAAAATGTTTGTGAAGATGGGTTTTTAAATTATATTTTTTACAATATATGCAATGATCTTTTTCTGAAAACATCTTTTAGAAAATGACCAGAAGATTCTTGTAAATTTGTTTATGAGAATTTGTTCAATTTCAGTAAGTCAAATAGTAAAAGTTGATTTCATGAAAGAGATGCATCAGAGGTTAATTAATCTAATGAAGTTGATAGAAGAAAATTACGGTCATAATAAAATCACACTGAATTTACATTTATCTATATTGCAGATTGTTTAATGTCTATACTACTACATACATATATATAAGGTTGCTGAAGAAACTAGAGGGTTTTGGCAAGTTGGCAAAATGCCAAAATGGCAAAACTTTGCCAAAACTATATGAAAGTCTTATTAAAAAGTTGGCGAAACTCTAGAGAAAAGCAAAACCTGACAAAACCTATTATAAATGCCAAAACTGCCGAAACCTTGCCGAAACTATAATAAAACTATAGTAAAATTTTGGAGAAACTAATTGTAGAATTTTGGAGAGGTTTAGGCAGGCAACCTTAACTACATGATTTAAATTAAAATAGTAGTTAGTTTTAATTATTTTTATATAAGTTTCACTAATTTTATTAATTTATAGTAATTTTAAAGATTTATAACAGTTTGTAACAACACAGGTCGAAAAGTGAAAAATCAGGCATCAATCAGTCACCAATCGGTCACCAATCAGGTACCTGATTGGTGACCGATTGGTGCCTGATTGGCATTTTCGCTAAATATCGTCACCAATCAGGCAGTTTGCTAACTTTTGATCCAGTGATCAGAAAAGAATGAAATATAGCTCATTGGAATCATCTCAGCAAGACGAATCTAATGGTAGTAAAATCGCATCTCTAGGATTAATAGTTAATAAAAAATTAAATAAAATATAAATGATACATTTTTATTTTTATATTTTACTTAATTTCTCATCAAGTATTAATCCTAGAAATGTGATTTTACTACCATTAGATTCGTCATGTTGAGACGATTCCAATGAGCTATATTTCATTCTTTTCTGATCACTGGATCAAAAGTTAGCAAACTGCCTGATTGGTGACGGTATTTGGCAAAAATGCCAATCAGGCACCAATCAGTCACCAATCAGTCACCAATCAGCTACCTGATTGGTGACTGATTGGTGCCTGATTTTTCACTTTTCGACCTGTGCAAGTATATTATAATAAAATATCAGATTTATTTTTATTCAAGACTCACTATGCATATACCAGTTTTTATTTATATACATGTAGATTAGACAATTTAAATTATTTTAACGAGAGTTTTTATAAATTATGAGATAATTAGCCAATCAGATTTGTGCAGTAATTAAATATGGATAATTATTTTTTGATTTTTTTCTGATGTTAAAATTACACTCAGCATTTGGATAAATTTTTCTCCTGAAATAGCTAAAAAATGAAGGTGCAGTAGATTTTAAAAGTAAAATATACTATCACTTATTCACTTATAAAATACACATATTTAAAAAAATGAAAAGTACTTTTATTGTAAATTAGCCGGCAAACTGAAAAGCTAAATACTTAAATGTTCAAACATATAAAAATTTGACATAAGTTTAGTTAAATGTCTTTCAATTATTTTGCAAATTCCAACTATTATGATCTTACTAATCAATTATGTATACTTCCATAGTTCTGTGCAATAAGTTTAGGACCACCTTATTTTTAATTATATTAAATAAAATTTTATTCTTATTTATATAAGTTTTTTTTAAAAAATTACATTGTAATTTCTTGAATAAATATAAATTATATTGATTTTTATAAATTATATAATACAAGATTTTTTTCTTAATGACGAATTTTTAACTTTTCAACCAGAGTGATTACAACAAAAATAAATACAAAATTTAAATAGTTAGGTAAAAATAAGATTATATTTCAAATTTCGTAAAGATTGAATTAGTAGTTATTGATCCTTAATTATCAATTTCTCGATAACTACTGACTCAATTTTCATGAAATTTGGAATATAATTTTATTGTTAGCTAAACTATTAGAATTTTGTATTCATTTTACTGTAACTGCTTTAGTTAAAAAGTTAAAATTTTACTATTAAAAAAAAAACTTTATTTATATGATTTATAAATGCAAATATGGTAATTTTTTATGTTTATTTAAAAAATTATAATACAAATTTTTTTATAAAAAAAAATAAATTATATAAATAAGAATTAAAACTTTATTAATATAATCGAAAATAAGGTGGTCCTAAACTTATTGCGTGGGAGTATATTCCTTTCTCTTAATTATCAAACTAATAACTCCAATAACATATTAATAATGTTATATATTTAATGCATGATATCAAATAGGGCAAATGAAATGATTTGCGACATTATATAAATCTTGATCCATATAACTGAAGGTCTTACAATTGCACATAATAGCAAACTGGAGCAAATTCCAATTATTCGAATTGGTCTCCAGAAATCACTATATAATACATTATCCTTATGGTCTATACATCACGTTATTTGATAGTAATATCGAACAATTCCCACAAAGAATATTAAAAACATGGGTAATAATACAGGCAACCAGGCCAAAGAATCAATGTAAACATCCATGAAAAAGAGTATAACATTACCCAAAAAATTTCCGAAAGATAAGAAGAAATGAATACTAAAATATGTTTTTAATTTTAAACTGTCTTCATTGAAGGGATCTTCCACGCCCATTTTATGTTTTATCTCAGAAACACATACTGCACAAATATTGATAAGTAAAGAAGGAATAGAAAATGTAGCATTGACAATGAGTAATTCCATAAATAAAAAATAATTGGTGGCATTGTATGCTATTATACAGAAATAAAATGTTAAAACTATCCCAAAGATTATAGTTATATATGATAAAATAATCAACCCGAAAAAAAAGCACCCCTGTCCTCCTTCTTCTTCTTCTTCTTCATTATGCAGTGCTGCTAAAGAAGTACCACGTAAATTTTCCACTTCCATTTTCAGTTGTTTCAGTTCTTGCATTCGTTTTCTCTTTGAACGTTCTACATTAATACATAGGACAATTGGTATTATAATAGAGAATAACAAATCAAAAACTGTTTGGAAAATCGCATTATTATTATTATTATTATTATTATTTCTTATTAATAAATTTGTAGAATCCATGATAATTGAAATAATTGAAAATGATTCTAAGAACATGAAGTTGAATTCTTGACTCTATTTATAATAAGTAATCATATATGCTGACTTAACTCACGGGATCATAGAATCATACGACAGATAGATTAGACTGGTCTAATCATACCATCCAGGTGAAGTGATTATTGTTTATGTCACGGTCTAATCATGCCATCCAGGTGAAGTGATCATTGCTTACGTCACGAGCGTGTTATTGTTTATGACACAACTGCGTAAGACTGTAGCTAATCGAAGGACATTTCTATAGTTCTAGAATAACAAATACAATCGTTGTACGTATGTACAACAATAGACATAAAGATAAAGACATAAAAAAAATATAATTATGATGTCACAGGATTTGGCACTTTTGTTTTTATGATCATGTCTACAGAAAATGAGCACCCAATAAATCATAAGTACACCTATAACACTAAAAAGGTCATATATTGTTCTAGCCTTCTTCATTTTATCCTTTACTGTGGGTCTAGCAATATGCATATTGATTATAACTATATTATTATACAAGATGTCAATTTAGATATTATTAAATAATCTATACAAAGTTGTAATGAACTATATAAAACTTATTCAAAAATGTTGTGTATTCTTTAAATTGATCAAAATATAGTTAAAGTACCAGCTGGTAAATATCTCAGAACCTCTATATTTAGCTTATATCGTGCCCTCTCTTCTGACCTTTCTCTATTAATTCATTGAGACGAATGATTACTGCTAAGCCAAATTCGTAATAGCAATAGATGGCATGGGAACCCGCCTTGCCAACTTTTCGAGATAATTTGCTAGAAGCTCCGAGGGCTGATCCTGAGGGATTGCTTCTGATGAATTGTTATCAATATCCATTACTTCAGTTGGCACCTCACGTATAAAAGCTAACTATATATCTTTCTTCTCTACTCATATTTTTAAAACCAAGTTGTTCAAGCTGTTCTATAATGTCACTCTATGGCCAAAACTCATTAGAAGTAATGTAGGCAAAAAAAAAGGTCCATGTTAACCTATTTATTATTACGGTGCCATGGTAAGGGTTGAATTGATAAGCCGGGCAAGAAAATAAGTTAGCATACCATATCATATGATAATCGTGAAGATTCTTCTCACTTCCAACCAATAGAAGCAGGATTCACGGCTAATAATGTGATATTTATCATTATGATCTATTGCGTTATATAATAAATAAGCGATTAGCAAAAAAATAATTTTCTCTTTTTTATTTATGATCGGTTATTAGTCCGAAGTGTAACGAATGTTGTCCGTCCGGCACGGGATGATGTATAATGATAACACGGTTTAGTTATTACAGTTGATACATGTTATGTCATATGACAACCGTGAAGACTCTTCTCACTTCCAGCCAATAGAAATATGATATTACAATATCTTATGCGCATTTTAGGTGATCGACCGCCTATAGTAATTTTATAGTAACTATATTAAATGCAAAAATACCCCATGTTTAAAGTGAGATAATCAATATGATTCTATAAAAAAAAATTATCCCCCGAAAACAACAAAATCCGAAACTATACAAATCTATAATTTTTGTTGAAGTTTATCTTTCAAAAAATAGGATCAGCTATTTTGGAATACCTCAAAATTATATAAAAGTTTATTAAATACTTGAAAATAATACACAACAAAAGAAGAAAACGCTATTTTAAATGTTTTTAAGCAAAAAAAATTTATAACTTTTCTCAAAAGAAAAGTCTGTAATTTCTAACTTTCTATCGTCAAGTAATAAAAACATATAAAAATAAGGAAGAAATTAACCAGTGGCTCAATTTTGATGAAAAACTTCGCCTATATAGAGCATACGAATAAACTTAACTTCTGGGATCAGCATGATTGACAATTTTAAATGATGGTGAAATAGCACGTGATATTACATGTCGAACAAGCTAATACATAGTGAACGAAAAAAAGAATAAAATAGGCAATCAAGATGATCACAGATAAATACTATAAATACTTTCCGATTAAGCTCACAAGTGTCTTCCAAAATCAGAAATACTTAGATATAATTGGTAATTCTTGTTACATTACTATAGATTATCCCCATCTAATATTTACACAAATTTTTAATATAAATGATAATGATTGTATTAATTAATTGTCCGATAATTAAAACTTTAAAAAAAAAGTATTTATCAGATAACCAAAATTATTTAACCGGTTTAAGTCGGCTAAGAGCGTTCCGCAACATATAAAATTTTTTGTGACAATGTTTTTTCTTTTAAACGCAAACTTAATAGTGATTTGAAATTCTTTTTTTTTTTCTCTCTCTCTCAAAATTTGCTTGTAGTACCGGGATGGATGATAGATAATTTATTTCTGAAACGATGCAGGAGCTGACAAATTTCGGAAGAAGACAATATAATAATAATAATAATAACATAATAATATAACATGGGTTGGTAATCCATAACCAATGAGATATACCTGAAATGAAACAAGTATGAAGATTTTGTGCTACGCCACGCGCAGCAACCGTTTATCAAAAGTTCAAAAACTTATTACGATCGCGAGACTAAACTTGAATTTATTAAAAATATAATTACACATGTGCACTTAAACATTTATATTCTCATTAAAAAAATCTTGCTTTCATTAACATATTCTGAAACAAAGGAGGTTTCTTAATATATAATGGATATACAAAACAAACAATAAATAAAGTCAAGTATGATGCAAAAGATGCATATGTTGAAATTCTTTTTAATATTTTTTTAAGAGAATACAACAATTTAGACTCGGTAAAAACGGGGGTTAAATAAGGAAGATAGAAATCTTCTATTTATTAATAATTCTTAAATTCGATCACACAAAATTTAAATCCGAGCAATTTCTATCGACAACGTACATCAAAATAAAAACCCACATGACTAACGTTGTGTCATCCATAAATTAAATATTTGATCCTAAAATAGAACTAATCAAATTACATAAAATATTTCTTACATAATTTTCGTACGCATAATAACTATTAAATATTCCCCCTAGATAAGTAAATTTAAAGGATCCATGCAATACTGCACGACATAATTGAGTCAATGTAAATCATTCGGATTTTCTAATTTAGTATCTAACTTTATAAATTTTATATGTAATAAAGTTAAACCTTATCATATAGTTTAAAGAAGCTTTTTAATATATTATAACATAAAATTTGTTTATTTTTAATTTACCTATTTTCGCTAAATAATGATTTTGTGAGACTTTAAAGCTTTAAAGTGTGTGTCTCTTATCAATCATGTATTATTTTTTTTTTTTGAAGTTTAGCTTTTACTTGACAATACTTCAATTCCCGATTATTAAACATATATTAACTTTTTACTATCTTTTTTTTTAATCTTATTTTATTTTTTTATATGTTATATAAAATAAATAAATAAATAAATAAATAAATAAATTTTTTTTTTTTTTTTTGTTTACAAATAAAAAGGTTTGTATGCTTTTACCGACTTGAAAATATTTACTGTTTTTTCTCATATGTACGACCACTTTTAATTTAAATAATTTATCTTTTAATTATTTTTTTTTCTTTTTCCTTAGCTTTGATGATTTTATTTATTTATTTATTTTTATTTTTTTTTACCGAAGAAATAAAAAATTCATCATCATTCATCTCAACAATTTCAATCAATAATTGTTTTCGCTACCGTGTAGCGAAAATATATCCTTCTTCCTCACTCTTCCTCCTTTTTCCCTTCTTCCCTCTCCAATTTTTTCTCGCTATCACATAATCACACATGAAATTAAATTCTCCTTTCACAATAGCTTGTAAAAATGACTCTTCATTACAAATTTGCTCTTGTGATTTCCGAGTAAATATACATGATTGTCCAGAATCACATATATTAATAATATCAAATTGGCTAGTATTTTCATATTGCGGTCTATTAACTATAACGGCTGCAACAAGTCTATGGTATTTAATTAAAAAGAAAGACCAAGCTTTTTTTCTTCCTTCCAGAAGAGATAGAGGAAAAATAAAACCAAGACCGCAACATACTTATTTTACAATGTGTTTGGCTTATTGTCCATGTAAGTTGTGGCGCAGCATGAATTATGTATGATTTTTTTTTTTTACTAATAAAACTCATTAACATATTTTTATAGTTCAAATGATTCATTCGATATTATTATTAACTGATTCTTATCCAAATATAATGTGGGCAGAAATTGGACATACTTTACCTATAGTATTAACTACAATGGTTGCAATATTATATCCATTGAGTATTTGTAAGTAATAATTATTTTCAGAATTTCTTTATATATATATATATTTAACTTTAAAATTTCTTTAATATTTAGTATATTCAATATCAGCATTTGAAGTTGGAACCAATTTACGTCCAATATCAATGTCAAGTATACTATCTGAAGTGCCTATAACAAGAAATGCCATAAAGACTGACTTGGCCTGTATTTTTATGATTATAATAACTTTTTGTCTTTTCGTGTTGGCGGCAGCTTTAACAGGTTATTACGCTGATATAAATGATCTTACAAATGCAAATAAGTTATTTTTAATACAGAATTTTGTATGGGCAATTTGGGGATTTTTCTACATAATAGCAATGTTATGGTTTTGGTTTAGATTTATAAATATTGTATTGGAGAACATTAATGATTTAACAAATCAACATCAAACTCAAAATTCTGAATTACAAAATAAGCTTGAACAATTAAGAAAAGGTACCCGTAATGTAAGTTTTAAATATTTTCTTTTTTTTTTGTTCGAAAATTATCAAAAAAAAAAAAAAAAAAAATATTAATTATATATATTTTTTTATCTTACGCATATCATAGTTATCATTACCAGTTTATGGACAAATAATAACAGTAATTATATATATACCAGCATTAATATTATATGGATTATATCATCGAACGAGTACAATATTTAATTTTAAGATTAATTTATTTTATATGAGCATATGGTATTTTACATTCCCCCTAATATTACACATAACTCAATGGTTAATGATTTATAATATCATTACTACACCAGGTAATTCTGGAAAAAACTCTACCAATAAAAATCATTCTCGTAATAATGATGAAACGAAAGTTAGTGTTAGCACTTTTAATGGAAACCCTAAAGTGAAAAGGAATAGTAATAAAATGAATAGTAAATTGACAGGTGTGGAAAATGATATTGTTGAAGAAGAAATGTACAATACTTATACACCAAAAAGTGATATTAATAATGAAGATAATGAAGGAAATGTTAATTCAATTAGTGGAATACTTAATAAAAATGATAAAATTTCACAACCTAGTGGGATTAGTGGAAAGAGGGGTAGTACTAGTTTTTCTAGTCACACTATTTTTTCAGATACTTCTACTTTAATCACTAATGGTTACAACCGACCAATTTCTCCAACTTTTACTATGTCAAATATTACTACTTCATGCCCTACTTCACCCCGATTTTCATCATCAATGCCATCATCACCTTCTTCACCTTCTCCGATTAATATTCCTATGGTCCCAATTCATCGAGATAGTATTGCTAGTCAAAGAGATAGTATTAATAGTAATATGAGTAATTTTAGTATTACTAGTAATTTTAGTAATAATATTAGTAGTAATCAAAGAAAAGAATGGTTAGCTAAACGTCCTGCTATCACTCCTAATCGTCATCGTCCTTTATATAGAGATAGTTATAAAAATAGTCTATGATATTATTAATTAGATTTGGGTTTTGGTATATAATTGGCTTGGGAATAGAAAATATTTTTTTTTAATTGGGTATTGTATATTAGTTTAATATTGCATTTTATTTTATGGCTGAAGGTTTATATTTATATTTATATTTGAATCTCACTTATCAATACTCATTAATATATATTCGTATAATAATAATGTAAAAGATTGTACATACCAACACATCAACAAATTGTATAATTTAATATTAGTTGTAAAATGCAATTAGTTAATATCATAAATTATTAATTATTATTATAAAAAAAAAAATTCAAAAAATTAAAAATAAAAAAATTTCTTTTAAAAATATAAAAATTTTAATACCACGTGTATTAAGTGTTTTCATAAAACTGCGTTATTTTTAATGATAATCACTATTTTCAATCCTTAACGTACAGGTCGTACAGTGGTACATCCTACCATTTACGTCAGTTCGTACGTACACCACACCCAGTCACCCACGCTGTACCCTTTACTATACATAATACAATTCCGAAATTAAACAACCCCTGTAAATAAGTAACGTTATGATGATTTTGCCCAGAATTATGATGACTTTGGCCGAAATTAAATTCAAATAATGAATTGTATGGTATATTTAAAACCCGTAGCAAAATGAGAAAATTGTAAATAGCAAGGAATTAAATTTTTACAAAAATCATATTTAAATGGAATTATAATTGATCTATATATAAGATAATCTGTATTATTAGTAATACAGTAGTATATAAAATTGAAAATTTAATTTTACCTTTAATAAGTTAAAAAAAATATATTAGAAAGTTTTATATTAAATACCTTAAAAATCTTAAAATTAATTTTAATTTAATATTATAAATTATATAAATATATTTAAATAATAATAGTTGACTTCCTCTATAGTCACCATAGATATATTCACATCCCCCCTTATAAGCACATTCAAAGTTATTAATAAACTTATTAAAAAAACTCTCTTTATAGTATTTTTATAATCACATCATTTTTTCAGTCCCGATTCCTGAAGTTCTGTAGAATTATTTTCAGAAAGATATGTAGTAGGTAAAGATTTAGCATGCTTTAACTTGTGGAAAGTTCATTGGCAATTTTAGTATTAACTTCTGCGGTAAGTAGACGGATTCTTTCGATTTCCGCAGTAATACTTCATTAATTTCGGACATACATGTACGTGCAAAAAGCTCATTTAGCGATTTTATTATCATGATGGCAAGGCCATCAGGTCATTGGAGAATTGGTTTCTGATGACATAAATCAAGAAACATGCGCTAAGAAGAATAATAAGTGTGTAGTCTTTAAAGATGTTCCACAAGGCGTTGCTTTGCAAGGTCAGACATAATTATTTTTAGAGCGAAGTAGAAAAAATATGTTCAAATGTATTAGATCACAAGTAGTTTTGCGTAATTTTTATTAACTTTATTTATCCATCAGCGCCTGTATAATTGGAAGAGATAAATCGCATCGAAATATAGATCTGGGAGTAATTGTGAAAATGATATCATGTCTATCTGCTGAAAAGAAAAAAAAAAGGTTTAGGATCAGGACTTAGTGCTTTTACGGTTGTACTTAAAAACAAAAAGTTAGCGTATTCCCATATCCCATATCTCCACAACGGTTTTAAGTAATGAAAACTATTTTTTATAAAAGCTTGACCTTAGGAACTTCGCAAGAGAAAGTAAATCCGTGTTATTAATAAAATTACATATATTGTCAAAAAAGACAGCATGATACAGGGGTTTAATTCTATAAAGATATGTAGTTCACGTAAACATCTATACGGTTGTGCACTTGCGTCTATCGAAGCCAACACCATCCATTGAATAAAATTTCGGTATTACTGTCTGCTGAAGAAAATAACCGAATATTCTATTAACTACTTCTCGTTCGTGGCGCAGTTCGTTTCAAAGCTTATTAGGATATTGTGAATGAAGTTATGGTGGGTATTTATAAAAATTCAGATAATTACACATGAATAATTTTGCGTAAATTAGCCATTCTGGGAATAAAATCATAAGGCTATTTTTCTCCCCAATTATCCCTCTAATAGCTGATCTGTCGATCAAGTTCACATGCATGTTTTTAAGCCGTCTATGTTAATAAAATATAGTGTATTGATCTTTCGATCTGCAGGGTGGGAAAGTTCTTTGATGGGGATTTTTTATCCCGAGCCAGGAATAATTATATATTATCCTTTTTCGTTTCATTCGATCCACAAAATGCCTTTGGTTATGTAAATCAGGGGAGCTTTTTTAATAATTCAAGTTGCATAATAAAAAATATACCAGAGCTAGATTTGCTAACAAAAAAAATTATGACCTACTCTTGTAGCTAATAATAAATGACAGTGGTTATACACAATTACATGATACAGTGGCGTACCGCGTAGTTAGATCATATGCCTATATCTGCATAGCATTTTCTGCAGATTCGAAAAAAAAGAGCGATACGTTGGTATAAAGTTTCTCGCTTAGTACCAGGGTTATGTGCAATAATAAAATCGTAAATTTGCCCTTTGTGCTTTTTCATACCCACCTTTTCTTTGATCACAATTTCATCTACACTTTTACCTAGTCCTACAATAAAACTACTCCAGCATAAAATTTCTGTCTGATTAGCCTTTACTGTTTCATTTTCTGCAATACATGCATTTTCATATAAGCGGTTTATATTTTGCAATATATCCGAATTTTGGCAATTATTTTCCTGACGCCCCATCACCAGAAATTGATTCTTCTGGAGACATCAGTGAAGTAGATGGCGGGAAGGTTTCCGTACTATCTGATAACTTCGATTCACGCAGAAGTTTCTTTTCCTTGTTGCGTTGCTTTATCTCATTACTAACCTTTTCTTATATTAGACCAACCATGATGTTCCTGAAATGCCAAGGTACCAATCGCAATGGGAAATTTCTGTCACGTGTTCTCCAAGCCCAAAACGAATTTTTTAAAATTAATAAAATAAGACTTCCATAAAAATATTTCAGAGTCCAAGAAACTGTCCATCACTTTGTCCTCTGATGGTTCGTCATCATGCGACTTGCTTGAGCGACCCTGGAATTGAAGTTAGATTAGAATTATTTCCCTTTGGTCACTTGGCATCTGTCCATGATCCTGTTCTAACTTCGTAATCTAACCCTAAATTCTGCATTCTCAGACTCGAGTTTAGTGATATTTCTCCACGATTATAGCGTTAGCGTTAAGTTTACCATCTCAGCTGAAGAATTCGCTATAGTTTTTTTCAACTCCATTTTCTCAGCCTCAACCCAGTAACCTTAGCCATGAATCTAGCATTTTCTTGCCTAAGCGAGTCAATCTCGGATTCCATTTTCGAAAATTTTTATGCACTGTATACGGAGTATTCAAAATAAAAAATCACATGTTTTCCTGACGTCCCGTCAGCAAAATTTAGCCAAGGAAAATTTTTTATTAATACGTACGAAAAATAAATACAAAGCTCGGGATTTTGCCCGTAGTACATAATGTTCTATGCTAATACTCTATCCTATTTATCCGTTTTTACTCGCTTCAATAATTCCTGTGATTCGATCTGACTATCAAACACTAACTTGTTTTTCCCAAACAAGTCCTTGATAGGCTCCACCAAGTCGTCATGGGTCAATATAGCCTTGTTTATTGGTAATGGAGAGGATGACAACGAACTTACTGTAACAATACATCCACTTTTCCTTCGCTATTATTATCAGAGCTAGAAACTAGTTTGATTATTACCCAATCCACAGCAGATACAATCTCGTACATTACGTCTTCGTGCAAACCTGCCGTATCATCAGTTCGTTTTTAGGATTGCGCTGAATGGAAGTCTGCAGTTGGATCGCATTCTGTGCAATTTCTTGATTGATATCCCCTTTATTCGCCTCGGTGACTGTGATGATGATATTTCCTACCTTTATAGCCCAATCAAATCAACAGGACCTTTACCATGACTTCCTGAGATTTCGTACTGAGGATAAACCTTATATTGATGCCACACCATAAATGACGCGGGAAATAAATTCACAACGGGTAGCTTCAGTTCGTTTACGCTAGTGATATGTTAGAAACGATAGAGTGCGAATTTTCAATGGACAGTGATCCGAGAAATGGTAACGTTGGAAGGTTTTAAGAAGCTTTGCGGATATTTAACGTTTCCGGACGGGACAGAAAACGAGCATATCGTAAGTGGTCTTGTAATAGGTGGCGTAGGCTTGAAGAGAAAAATTTCAACAGGTAAGATGCGTAAAAAATTAGACCAGGCAAGCTCAAGTTCTCAGAGTGCAACAGTAGAAAGTGATACGGTGGAGATTGCGTAAAGTTATTCAATTTTCTGCTGACGAAGATTTATTGCATTATCTGAGACTGCTAACCCCAAGGTGGATCTAGAATTAGTTGTGGATACGTGTAAGTATAGGATATTTCGCGTGTCGATTCCATCAAATATCTAATCCGTTGATTTTATGCACGGCGCCTTCGGCTGCTTTTATAGCATAACAACCCTTCTCTCCGTATACTTTCCCGAAGATGAAAGCATTTTTTGGCTTGAAGACCGACGATTATAATAAACTACCTACCTTTGTTGAAGGTATTAAGGATACGCCAGAAGATAATTTGGTTATAGGTGAATTTTTGAGATTGCACAAGACATCCTTAAGGTGAGGATTATGACATCGTCACCCATAGAGTCTTTGACACAATCCTGCTCGAATCAGTATCTCGAAAAAGATCTGGGCGACGGCCTTTGATTCCATTTACCATAGAAGAAACTTGATTATTATTAGCGTCAGGTGTCTCCACATCAAAAATATTGTTTACTCCCTCGCCAGAAATAAAGCAGTTGAGAGTAATATTTTCACCAGCGAGAAACTTGTCAAGTTTTGATTTATTAGATGTTTCGGACTTGGACGGGCTAAAAGCCAACCATATCGTAGCTTCGCATGTCCTTATGGAATAAACGTTGTTCTCCTAATGGGTCTGGTTTTGAACACTCCGTTAAGACAAAAATATTGCAACAGACCTACTGTAAATACAAAACCCATAGTGAGAAAAAAATTAGTTCCATGCATACATAACTTCTGGTACATACCATGAAAGCACATGAATACGAAATCTTCATACCTTTTCAGAGACAATGTTGACTAGCGCCTGGCGATCTCGAAATTGCAAAGTCCTCAGCCCTTCATAGCATATAGTATCATCGTCATTATTAACTTATAGGGTAGGTCTTGTGTTGCAAATAGACACTCTTTCACATTTTTCTCATGTTTGTTCGGGAAATAATAGAGGTACTTGATATTTTCTTTTCAAAATTAATATGTCGCACAGACCTACCCAATTTGTGGCTCTTGCAAAAATTGATGATCAGTTGATCACTGCTCCGAACTAGTTAGATCGGTAGAGTACCATTGCATAATATCCTGGCTGACTGATAAAATCATCGTAAAATTTTTCCACCTTTTTCATTCCAAAAAGCCTTTTTGCTATTCGTCCAAAGTAAACTCTAATCCATATTTTAAGACGAATTTGGCGTTAATCCTTTATTGAATTCGATCCTGAAATCATCTTCACTTAATTTGGGTGGAAATGCGTTTCGGCCGTTTCGTCCAATTTACACCTCCTTAGCTTCGAATAGTAATCCGCTATTGAGTCATTGCCTTGAACTAATAACCCACAACGAAACTTCTAAATCAGATTGATCGACTAGTTTCTCTTCTTGTTTCATTGGTTGTCCTAAAACACATACTAATATACTATTCATGCATGTATGTGTTTGAAATCTTTGTGGACATAAAAGGGATTAAACCGGTCAATTTCAATTTAATAAATAAAAAACATCATTAGTTGTTATAATTAAAATTGTCACCAAATAGGGACCCGAATGATACTTTAATCTTAATTGAGTCAAAGGAACCGATTCAGAACAATTTGGATCTTCAGCGCCAATATTAATCGTAGAGAGATGATCTTACCGCCATTCGATTCGTCTTGATGAGGCGGTTCTAATGGTATAAAATACGTCGAAATCCAATCACTAGATTAATTTCCGAAATTAAAAAAATATTAATGGTTTTTGTGTAATAACTCTGCCAATATTGATCCTAAAAAGACGATCTTACTACCATTCGATTCGTCTTGATGAGACGAATCTAATGGTATAAGATACATCGAAATCCAATCACTAGATCAATTTCCGAAATTAAAAAATATTAAATGGTTTTTAAGTAATAACTCAGTCAATATTGATCACAGAGTGATGAGCTTACCACCATTCGATTCGTCTCGATGAGGCGATTCCAACGAGCTATAAATCGTCGTTTTACAATCACTAGGTACTGAGAAATCTAACAAAATGTTAAATGGCGCAGTAAACGTAAATCAAGAAATATTATAATGCCGATGTTTAACATTTTGTTGAATAACTCGTCAGCTAGTTATCGGAAAAGGATAAAACTTAATGGTTGCCCATTGAAGATGATAGGACACAGACCTGAGATTAGTCTCATAAGAGGCAATGGGTGGTCTGGCCGTAAACATTAGCAAAGGAAAAAGGATAAAACTACCACCATTCGATTCGTCTCAGTGAGACGATTCTAACAAGCTATGATACATCTTTGTACGATTATTAGATGCCAAGTTATTTAATATATTCTTTATATAACTGTGATTATAAACGGTTCTTTTTAATATAAGATTTTTGAGGATAGGTGTGATAGTGACTATAGATAGATTGTGACTATATAGGATAGATTTTAATAATAAAGTGTTTTGAACATTCAACTGGTGTGACTATATAGTAGAATGTGACTATAAAGGGAGTGACTATAGAGGGAGTTGACTGTATAATTAAAAAATCTTGATATAACATATTAGTTTTTTTAGAGTCTATAATAAATAATTATATCAATCATTTATTAATTAAGCAAATAATTTTTTTTACTGTTTTTTTTTCAAACTATACTTTGATATGAAAGAAAATAAAGATTAGTATTCTGCACAAATTGATTCATGACACAGTATGATATTACAGTCAACCATTGTTATAACTAAAGCTCTGCACGAGCCGGCTTCGACTTGGCTCGAAAAAAAAAATTCTGGTCTGAGCTGGAATGAGCCGAGCCATAAAAAATTTCGGCTCAAGCTAAAGTGAGCCGAGCCAAGCCATTAAAAACCTGGCTCAAGCTTTATCTTCAGAAAAACGTTTCACAACGTTTTTTATTAAAACATTGAAAAAAAACGTTGCGAAATGTTTTTTTTAAATATATTATTAAGAAAAACGTTTTCGCAACGTTTTTTAATTAAAACATCGAAAAAAAATGTTGCAAAATGTTTTTTTTAAATATAATATTTGAAAAAAACGTTTTCGCAACGTTTTTTAATTAAAACATTGAAAAAAATGTTGCGAAATGTTTTTTTTAATATAATACTTTGAAAAAAATATTTCGCAACGTTTTTATTAAAACATTGAAAAAAAATGTTGCGAAACGTTTTTTTTTAAATATATTATTAATAAAAAACATTTTCGCAATGTTTTTTTATTAAAAATATCGAAAAACGTTGCGAAACATTTTTTTAAATATAATATTTTGAAAAAACGTTTTCACAACGTTTTTTATTAAAATATCGAAAAAAACGTTGTAAAACGTTTTTTTCTTAAATATATTATTACGAAAAAATGTTTTGCGCCATTTTTTAATTAAAACATTGAAAAAAAACGTTGTAAAACGTTTTTTTCTTAAATATATTATTACGAAAAAATGTTTTGTGCCGTTTTTTAATTAAAACATTGAAAAAAAATGTTGCGAAACGTTTTTTTCTAACATAATACTTTGAAAAAAATGTTTTCGCAACGTTTTTTTATTAAAAATATCAATATTTTGAAAAAACGTTTTTGCAACGTTTTTTATTAAAATATTGAAAAAAAATGTTGTGAAACGTTTTTTTCTTAAATATATTATTACAAAAAAACATTTCACGCCATTTTTTAATTAAAACATTGAAAAAAAACATTGCGAAACGTTTTTTTTAATATAATACTTTGAAAAAAAACGTTTCACAACGTTTTCATTAAAATATCGAAAAAAAATGTTGCAAAACGTTTTTTTTTAAATATACAGTCAGACCTCTATATAGTCACCTAATCGGTTCTGCAAAAATTAGTGACTATATAGAGGCTTTTACTATGATGTGATTATACAAAGGTTTTTTTATATAGTAATTATATATATTGGTATTTCCCAAAGGTGTGATTATATAGAGAAATTTTATATGATGTGACTATATGGGGTGTGATTATATAGAGGACTGACTGTATTATTAATAAAAAACGTTTTCGCAACATTTTTTTATTAAAAATATTGAAAAAAATGTTGCGAAATGTTTTTTTTAAATATAATATTTTGAAAAAATGTTTTCGCAACGTTTTTTATTAAAATATCAAAAAAAATGTTGCGAAACGTTTTTTTCTTAAATATATTATTACAAAAAAACGTTTCGCACCGTTTTTATTAGAATATCAAAAAAAACGTTGCAAAACGTTTTTTTAATATATTATAATACAAAAATGTTTCGCAACATTTTTTGTATGATAACTTACAAGCCATTGTTCGAACCTTTTGAGCTGCCTTATTCACTTGAGCTTTTCGGTAGTCGAACCTATTACCAGCTTGAGCTTTTCGGTTTCAAGCTGGTTTCACGGATCCACTGAGCCAATTTAATCATGGCTCAGTTCAGCTCAGCTTGAAAAGCTTGAGCCAGCTCACGAGCCAGCTCAGCTCATGCGGAGCTTTAGTTATAACAAACCTTAGATTTCAGACTTCAACTTTGCTATAGGACTATAGTAAAAATTTTAAGAAATTTGATTGGTTAATTTGTTATAGCAAGGGGAAATTTATTATAGTTGTCTGAAAAATTTACTATATCAAAAGTTTGCTATATCAAGATTTGACTGTAATTGTTCTTAAAGAGTAAAAACGTATTTTGCAAATAACTTTTGGTCTAACAGTCTGATTTTAATGATTTTTTTTATTTTGATCAGAACAATAAGAGTTATCAATTAAAAAAAAGATTATCAAAATTAGATTACTAGATCCAGAAATAATTATTTTTAGAGATCAAATCAAATCTGAATCGAGTTTAAATCAAATTAAATTTTAGAGAAAAAATTTGATTCGTATGAAATACTAATAAAGATACAAATAATAAAATGAAGAAATCTTAAAAATCTTTAATATTAGTACAAAAGAAAGAACTTTGTGAAAAATAAAGAGATCAAAAACTTAGTGGTGTTCAATTAGTAGTATAATATAGAATTTCCACTAGTATAGTTTTTGATTGATATTTTAAAAAAATCAGAACATTAACTTTTTATTGATACCATTTTACTAAATGCAATAATTTTTGTGAAAAATCTAGTATTTATCCATGATTAGAAAAAGTAATGAGCATTTGGGTTGATTAATAAATTTCTATTAATAGGCCTATTATCTAATAAAAAGCAGTAGAATATGCTAACTTACTTGATATTAGCGCAGTAATTTTATGTAAATCATTTTGCAGATCATTTCATAGATCCTTTGATTTTTTCGATTTTCTTGATTTTCTTGATTTATTTGATAAATCTGATAAATTTGATATATTTGATATTTGTTTATTTTATTAATTTTATTTATTTTATTTGTTATATTTTATTTATTTATTATATTTATTTTATTTTATTTATTTATTATGCTTGTTTTATTTATTTTATCAAATATTTTTAATTTTTATTTTATTATAAATAGTGTTAGCATTTTACCAAGTTGAAGGGGGAGTTAATCAGTTTTACAGTTAGTTTTACAGATAGGTAAGAATCATACTATTGTAGTATTTGAATTATATGAAAAGAGTATTATTCCCAATAGTATAATTCAAGATAGTTAATTTTGCAACCAAGAGATTATCTATATTTTTCGTATCTAAAATCTTACATTATTTTAATAAAATCTATTTTCTTTAACTGAACATCTAACATTATTTCACGTGATTATTGATGGTCAACTTAAGACTATCTTATTAAATTAAACTCCAGTTAACCTGTTAAAGCATTAAAGTTTTTCAGTCAGCTTTAATCATTGATAGAATAACAATATTACTAATTTTTCAGCATCTGCAGAATGGTTAAGTAACTTTAAACAGAGAAATAATTTGCATATATATAAAAAAAAGAAGAAACTGGCAGTGCTTCTATTAATAAACTTTCACAAATAAGAGTTGAATTACAAGAAATTCTTTAAGTATATGAACTAAAAGATATTTGAAATTGCAATAAAACTGCTTTTTTTTGGCATTTAGAACCATCTAAAATAATAGCACATGATTCTGTATTTGGTAAAAAATATTCTAAAAAATATGTTAATATTTTAGCAACTTGTAATGCTTCTGATGATGAAAAATTATCTTTAGTTTTTATTTATAAATATGAAAAGGAATTAAAAAAAAATTTCTCACTATTTGGTATTATTAGAACTTTAAAATTTGAATGCAAAGAAGTATTTTCAAATATTATCTTGAAAGATTAAATTTCAAAATGCTTAGAAAAAATCAGCAACTAATAAATAATACTAGATGTTATGAATCTGAAAATATCAATAGCTTTTCAAATATTAAAATTTACTTTTTACTATCAAATACAATATCATTTTTTCAACTATTAGATTAAGGTATTATTTATAATTTAAAAGTACAATATTGCAAATTGCTATATTAAAATCATATTCAAGCTTATGATTTTTATGAAGATATGTCCAAAATAACTGGTCATTATATTAATAATGTAAAAAATGCATCAATGGTCATTAATAGTTACTTTTATTAAAGAGGTGAATTTAAATAAAATTGCTAATAAAAGTAATAATATTTTAATAATTTCCAATAGTTTATTTTTTTTATTAAAATATTATTTTAACAATAATTATATTTATTATATATTTGGTTAAATTTTAAAAAAAATTTCAATAAATTTTTACAAATTGCTTGTTTTCAAATATTATATAAGTATATTTTCAAAACTTGCTTATTTTTAGTAAAATACAGTTGTTTAGATAATTAAAATTAAATCTATAATATTTTCATAGATTTTTAATTACAATAATTACTTATAAAATAATTATATATAAATTTTTATTAAAATATAAAAAAAATTTATAAAATTATTATATATAATAAAATTATAATTTTTATATATAAACTAAAATTAATACTTAACATTATTACTATATAGTTTAGTTAATAATAAACTAAAATTAGTTGATGATGAAAACCAAATTTTTGACAAAAAGAGTTTAAGTAGATATCACTAATTAGTTTAACATTAATAAAATATTTTTTTAACATTTAAACTATTATTAAAGTTTGTTAATAGCTAATTGTAATAGTTAATAAAACAAAAAAAAGTTAGGATTTTTTTTTTGTAAAATTTATTATTATTAAAATTAAAGGTTAAAAAGGTTCTTTTATTTTACAATTATTTTTTTGAGAATCAAAAAATAGTAAAGTTACTTTATATTACTGAATTTTTATTATTATAAATTTTTGGTTTATAATAAACTTTAAACTTAAATAACAATATAAAGATAGTAATTGTACTATAATTACAAATTAACTTGTTCTTTTATTTTAGATAACAAATGAAAATTATTACTTATAAATTACAAGAATCTCCTTTATTCTTTTTTTTTAAAGAAAATTTATTTTGAAAACTATCAAAATGAAATTAATTCAAATTATTCTTTCACAATAATCTTTTTCATTACATTAAAGAGGATGATAACTTACAAATAATGAATGTTAATCAAGAAGTGAGAAATCAAGAAGTAGCAACAAGTCAACATCAAGAGGTGAATGTTCAAAAAGTAACATTAAACCAAGATAGCCGTATGTAAAATTAGAATTGATTTTCTGACGATCATGTTGACCAATTTATTATTTTCATACATGATTATTGAATTTTTATTTTTATTTTTATTAAATTTCCAAACTTATATAACAACATACATTTGGGGTTAACCAACTTATTTTGAATAACAAAATGAGAATTATTATTTACAAATGACGAAAAATATTTTCTTTATTTATTCTTGATTTATTTTGTAAACTATTGAAATGAACTATAATATACTTACTTAGATAATGATGGAGAAGTTCATGCAATTCCTAATTACGGTCAATTAAACTCATTAATTCATTATGATTTGACCAATTTATTATTATATATACCGAATGTTCTTTACATTTCATGAATTACACCATAAATTTGCAATGTAAAATTTATATCTGAACTTCGGATAACTTTTTCAAAATCGCATAAAAATGAGAATAAAAATACCAAAATCTCAAGCAGTTTAACGAACATTTACGGGAGGTTAAGGATTGTGATCCGTCCAATTAACAAAACCAAAACCGACTTTTTTCGGTCACATAATTTAATGGATCATTTATATTATCCCACGGAAAATAAATATTTTACTGAGTAGTTTCAGCCTTCTGCCTTATCTAAACTTCAAACAGTTCTCCTAAGGTAAACTAAACGGTAGAGCAACATGAATTGCATAATCATGATTTTAATAGAAAAATATAGAATGTCTAGAACACTATATAAATAAATAATTAAGATCATCGAAAAATGTGATTTTTTGAAACAACTATTTCAGGTACGCCCAAAAAAACATCAAATTAATTTGACTTAAAAGGCTTTTTTTTTACAAACCCAAAATGTCTTGTGTTGTTAGAATACCTGATTTGCAGCACAAAATTAACGTATGTTTTTTTTAAAATTTTATATTATGAATTAAATTTTGTTTAATAATTAAATTCTAAATATTGCACAAATGTGATTTACACTTTAAAGGGAAACATTAAAATTAACGCGAATATTTGTCGTTTTAGCGACTTTAGGCTATACGTTAATTACCCTTAAAGAAGATTAAGGAAGTTTGGCCAATAATTCCTCTAATGTGGATAATACGGCCAAAATTATTGCAAATTTCGGTGAATAATCAATGGTAAAGTTGATTCATTTGTGTGACATTAATAAAATTTTAAAAACAAAAAAAGATACATTTGTTTGATTACGAATGTTGTTGTTACCGCTCGATCAAAAGTTATCATTGTTGTTCTATATAAGATTAACCAATTTATAAAATTTAGTGTAAACGTCATGTATAATCAGCATATAATGTGTTACAAATGGCGATTTATATTTTTCTGGGTTCTAATGTTTCAAAAAAAATGCACTTAATTACTTTTAATAATTATCTTCCAATATTTACTTTGCGCAAGAATTTCGTTGTCCAATGCTCATCAAAATCTCTTGGCAAATTAATTCCTGGTTGTCGGAATTATAAAATTCCTGCCAATGAAATTTAGTACAACCTCTTGAACATCGAAAAATATTTTTTCCTGCCTATGAAGGAACGGCAATTAAATAATGACAATCCATGAAATTCAAATATTCAATAAAGTCAAAATCATAGAAAATCTTGCGTACATGAGCGAATCTATCGATAATTGGTTTAGACAAGTATCATTCAAGAGATTTTTGGTAAACAGTAATAATCAAATGGTCAATGGTTTTAACCAAAATTTATTGTGCTATTCCGAGATTAACAAATTTTAAGCAGGGTGAATATCTACATGACTACATAACGTAAAAATGACAACTTGCACTTTTAAAATAATTGGTGGCTAATTAATTAATTTATATATCATAGCGTTCTGTAAAAAACAAAAAAGTTAATATATAGTCCATAGTAATATTTTCTTTTTTACATAATTAATTTAATAACCTTCTCTTTCTTAACCCGTACAGTCATTAAAGAGTTTTCTGAATGTCCGAAAACATATTTTACCACACATGAAAAACGTATAAATCTTCCCTCCGCAATGAAAACGCTCCATCCTAGATCATCATGTTCTTTATTAATTATATTGCTAATGTCTATTCAAAAGGTCTCCTCACAACAATTGAATAGAACTTATTCTATCGCACCTAATTATCCAAATAATGATAGAACTGGTTTATATATATTAGCAATACCATGTATAATTTGTAATCAATTAAGTCTTGCTGGTAAATTTGAGAATCCAAAGTCTTCCTCTAATTAAAGAAGTTACTGATTGTTATTTTATTTTTATTTATTTACTTATTTTTTGAAATAAGGTTGCTTTTATGTACTTTTTGGAACGTTTCGTCGATGGAGAGCTGCGCCAACAAGGTTGGTTCCTATGACACTAAGAATTCCATTCTACATTGCGATCACCGGTTTGTTATTTTTTAAAAGTGTAGAAGTAAATTTCGTATTATAATTATCTAATAATATCTAATGAATTAGATTTATTGCTTTATACAATGAATTTTCCAAATATCGTAAGTAGATAATATTCTTTTTTATAAAAGTAAACGTGTTAAACATTTAAATAAATCCCTTTTATTTATAGTTATTCACATTGATTTTCCACCATCCATGGCCTGATCCAATATGTGGAATTATTGGGTTTGCATCCAACCTCTTCATGAACCTAAATATGACATTATCTTTAATGTTATCAATTTTTATATACGTAAGGTTTGTTATTTTTTCACTATAATAGAAATTAAAAAGAAATATTGGTAATTGACTCTACTAACTTACTAGAAATATTTTTAGAGTGTGTCGAAATGAATATTTTCTATTGGGACCATATGATTGGAAATTGATCTTAGTCGTATTAATATCATCAGTATTGTTGGCATCATTTTCATCAAATGATTATGGGAATGATACGTGGTGGTGTGCTTCTTCACATAAAAAAGTTTCATATAAGGTTTTATTTAGTACTTCTGCCATCATCATCATAACTCTTTTTTGTTACATTAAAGTTATGCTTAAAATTAATTTAATAGAAAAAACTATATCGGAAGAGAGTGGTGTAACTGATGTAACTCATAAAAAATTAGTTGAAATCAATTATAAATTCGGTACGAAAGTTGTTACTTATATTATTATTTTTGTGCTTCAATGGTAAGTTGGATGTCATATATTTTTATCTTTTAGATTATAAATTAAAAAATAATAATAATAATAAATCTTTTTAAATTTTATAGGGTTTTTTCATTTCCTTATCATATTACGCGTTTAAATCATGTAAGTTGTTTTTATAATTGTAACGTTTAATTTTCCAAACTATAAATAATTTCTTTATATTGTTACAGGATCGAAGTGTGTGGACATTCATATTATTTGGTATATCGGTAAATTCAGGAGGAATTTTAAATGGTATACAATATCACTTAAATGGAGGTTGGAAGATAAAACCGAATACATCGAATAATACAGATCTTAATAGTGGTCAACTCGAACAAATAACAGTTACAACTACTGAAGATTGTAATTTAACTACAATATCTTCACCTTCATTAACTAAATAACATATTGTACTAAATAATAATTATCGTTTGAAGTGTAAGTTGGTTATCATTTTCAAAAGATAAATTTTGTGCGAGGCGCAGGTTCGTATTCTTCTCGGCACGTAAATTTATACTTTGAAATTCTTACTTGTTGTAGTAATGTACTGTATTGCGCATTTATTTTTGGATCTTCAATAAACGTACAAGACCTATCCAAATATAAATCAATGTGAATCTGATAAAGCTTTAAAAGACCCATAATAGAATTAATCGTTTGAAAACGACGTAATTTGTGGTTTTTTATTATATATGAGAAAATGATAAATGTACATGTTAGAAGCATGCAAAGAAAATCGCCCGGAATTAAAAAAACTCAATATGGTAAGTGGATAGATATCACATATATGGTATTATATTATATAATATTTACAGTATTTACTTACAGTGGGTTATCAAAAGTGGCCAACTATTTACAATTAAATAATAAAATAGTTAATTCTTAATAATTAGAAGCAAAAAATCAGTAAAATTTGTATTTTAGACCAGAATAGCTATAATAAAATAAATGCCAAATTATCATTAATTTTGCTAAATTTTTGTGATTTTTAAAAGTAATTCAAACCCATTTTAGTAATATTTGAAGTAATTTGCAGAGCAGGCAAAAATACATATACAATTTTTTAAAACGTTTGTATATTAGTAAAAATTTTTTTTTTACAAATTTTTGTTTCAAAATTTAAGCATTATAATAAAAGAGCAAGTTATATATTTATTCTTTTTTTTTTATATTGAAAATAATTAAATATTAAGTTTATGCAAAAATTTTACTATTTATTAAGTAAAAACAATAAAGTTCCAGAATATTCTTATATATGTATTAATATTTTATAATATGAAAATTTATGATGCTTAATTTTAATAAAAATTTTATTTAATATAAGATAATTAATTAATTTGTATATTTTTGTATTTTTTATTTTAAATATTAGAAGTAATTATTATAGTATTCTTTTAAACTTATAGTTATTTTTCTAAATCAGTTTAGAATTTTTAAATTATATTTTAAATTAATAAAATTAATATAAAAATATTTTTAAATAAATATTTTTTATTTTTTAAATTAAAAATTATATAAAAAAAATTAAAAAAATTTTGATTTAAAATATTTTTAAATTTATTAATTCAAAAGACAACTTTAAATATAGTAATATATTAATATTATTAATATTATACATGTTGCCAAAATAATTTTTTAATTTTAAATTAATTTTAGCTTTGTACAAAAAATTACTAATTTTTTAAAATATTATTATAAACCTAGATACAATAGTTTTTAAAATAATTGTGCAATTATTTTATAAATTTTAAAATATATTAAAATATAATTGAAGTATTTTTGAAATTAATATATTTAAAATAATATTGAAATTAATTATATTATAAATAACAAAACAATTATAAAAATATTAAAAAATTATTGTAATATTCTTTTAAATTATTTTTATAAAACTAAACTTTTATTTTATAAGTTAAAGTTTAAAAAATTCCTTTAGATCCATTTTCCAATAATATTTATTAATTAGATGCATTAATTTATTAATAAAGTATTTATTATATAAAAATATATACATATGTAATTTTTTAAAATTATTAATCTTATTATTTTTATTTTTTAAAATTAAAATTGAAATATTTAATTATTGTAAAATTTTTAACAGTAAAAAAATAATTTATAACTTAATTGGCAATTTAATCTTCTTTTTTAATTGCTAAAATAAGAATAAATATTACTTATGAGTAAAGTAAGATCACAATTAATATATAAACTTTTATAATTATACTTCTATATTGATTTCTTTTTTATTTATACATTTCACTACATTTAATACATTAAGTTCAAAATTTGAAATATACTGTACACTCCCCGGTAAAAAGTATCTGACCACCCTAAAAATTAAAAAATCTTAAAAAATTCAGTTGGCCCAACAATAAATTTATATTTATTTTAAAAGTTTGAGACATGAGACACTTTTTAAAAGTGTTTTTTTAGCTTAATTATTAGTAAAAATTGGCGGACATTTTTAATTCAAAATAAAAATGGCAAAATTCTTAACTTTTTAACTAGAGCAGTTGGCGGAAATGAATTCCAGAAATCAATTCTTTGACTAAAAAATAGCTTATGTTTAAAAAATCAGAAAGATTGGACTGGTAGTTGCCGAAAAATCCACCACTGAAGATCATAATTTTTATATGTAAAAACGGTAAAATCACCATTTTTGCCAAATTTTAGTATAAAAATTATGATCTTCAGTGGTGGATTTTTCGGCAACTACCAGTCCAATCTTTCTGATTTTTTAAACATAAGCTATTTTTTAGTCAAAGAATTGATTTCTGGAATTCATTTGGCCGTAACTGCTCTAGTTAAAAGTTAAGAATTTTGCCATTTTTAGAATTAAAAATGTCCGCCAATTTTTACTAATAATTAAGCCTAAAAAAACACTTTTAAAAAGTGTCTCATGTCTCAAACTTTTAAAATAAATATAAATTTATTGTTGGGAACCCACTGAATTTTTTAAGATTTTTTAATTTTAAGGTGGTCGATACTTTTTACCGAGAGTGTACATGTTATTCAAATTATTTTGGGCTGTCATAATTATAAATATGAACTTAATACAATTGAATATAGCAAATCTTAATTTTTTATATGATTATTTGGTATAGTAAGTAGTAACTCTACACATAACTAGGTAATAACATAAATTTACTGTGTTACTCAACAAATTTTTTTGGTATTTTAATAGAGAACCAAATAGGCACAAGAGGCCAGCATTCTCAATATAGAACTAAGCATTCAAATAGGTATAAAAGGTTAGCCAACTTGATATACTATAGTTTGTTAATTAATATGTATGTACCAAGACACTATATATAGTCTAATGATTAATATGTTTCAGGACATTATAAGAATATTTTAAAAAGCTATATTATAATTTATAAAAAGTCTAAATAATAGGCAGTTCTTGGTACTTGAAATGAGTAAGAAAAATCTAAATTTCTATGGTATTTGCCTTAATAAATTGATTATTTAAATTTGGCCAAAATGTTACTAATTCAATTGTTCTGGATATTAACTACAAATCTTAGCAAACAATTTATACATGTAATAATAATTAAGGGGTGCTTAATTTTGGGAAATACGGTATATTAAAAGCACCAATCATTTACAAATAAAACATGTGACGCAAATTCGCGCGTCTTGCAAAAGTCTTGCAAATTTTTGTCGCGTCCGTGCGTCCGTCCGTACCGTCCGTAATAAACAATATAAACAATACTGATTACGACGTAACCGTGTTACATATCTTGGATATTTTTATTATTTAAACACAAAGGGTCATACAATTTTTACTGTTTGCAACCTACTTTCCTTCATACAATTTTTACCATTTGCAACCTACTTTCCTTTGTTTATTTCTGTATTTTCGTTCCATAAACGCGTCAACTATAAAATAATAATGTTCGAAAACATAGAAATTGAAACGCCGAACTCGCAACGCACATTTTCTTTCCTTGCACCACATTATAAGGATTTTAATAACGACGTAACGTTTGGTGAAGGAGACTCTTATTTTGGTACATTGAACGGATTTTTTTTTCGAAGCATTAATATGGTTTTGTTATTAATTTTATTAACTACACGTTTCCTAAATTCCATAGGTTCTGCAACAAGTTCCGCAACCGGACAACCCCTTTTTACACCGTCAAAGAATGTTCCATTCACTCCAGTATTAAATGGGGTTAACGGTGTGCTATATCAATTAAATCTTGCCAATTCAAAGAAAGTTGAAAAACTTACTACTAAGAGTCCTTTGAAAGAACCAAACAAAATAAAGTTTCTTGATTATAATCTCGACGTAAAAGCCGTTGCTAATAAAGAAAATGGGCCACCAGTTGTAAAAATTGTGAAAAAAGCTGTGAACAAGGCTAATATCATACCTACTAATACTGCCAAGCAAGTAAAAAATTACCTTGGTCGTAAATCTCAAGGGATTCGGGTATGAATATTTGTATAATACTTAATCATATTTTTATTCAAATAGTCAATAGTCAATACCTTTGTTATTTATATTTTAAGAAACGGCAACCTATCAAAAAGCCTGGCACAGTTTTGACAATTCCTAAACCTTTCAGATTTCACACGAGGAAGCGTCCTAATGTGATAAATAAATATTCACCAAAATCACCATTTATTTCATTGGCAGAGCGTATACAACAATATTTGGAAAAAACTCCAGACAGATTCA
Source organism: Rhizophagus irregularis (assembly GCF_026210795.1). Lineage (NCBI taxonomy): Eukaryota > Fungi > Glomeromycota > Glomeromycetes > Glomerales > Glomeraceae > Rhizophagus > Rhizophagus irregularis. Next base: position 2,167,826 of record NC_089451.1, on the reverse strand, counting down.
AATCAAAGCTGAGAGTGAGGGAACATGTCATTTCTGATAGTTATAATTAAATTAAATTTAACTAAGCTAAAAAAATTTAAATTTTATAGTCTGCATCGAATTATGTTAATCTTCCTACAAAAGCGAAGTCTCCATTCTTGCGCACCAAATTAAGAGCTGAAAGGATCAAGTAAACTTAATTAAATAAAGAGGTTTTCTCCATTTTATGTGTTAAATATTTATAATACTTTATAATAATTTCTATAGGATGACGAACAAGGAAAATGAGATTAATAATGATAAGGTGCAATCAAAACCGGTTGATTCAAGTGATGTCAAATCTGGGCGCGTCAAGAAAACTAAGCCGAAAATCACAATACCAGTATCTCCACATATAACAAAACCAAAACCACCTCGTATTATTAAAGCAAATCCGGTACTTCAGCCTTTCAAGCCTATTGTAGCACATCGAAAAATGGATCCTCCCAAATATCCACTTCCGGGAGAAAAAATTTCACAACGTAAAGCAGAAATAAGAGAAGCAATATTAAAGAAGGAGGCACAAGAGCAAGAAAAGGCGCGTAAATTTAAGGCTCCACCACTTCCTAGTGGTTCACCTGATGTAAGTTACTTGACAAAATATATTTACTGTAAAGTATTATAATTAATTATTTCTTATTATAGGTTTTGCTTACTGTTCTTCCGTTACCTACTACTACTACGACTAAACCATTTAAACTAAGAACTGATATAAGAGGAGAGAAATATCAACAGTCTTTTCGCAAAAAAATTAATGGATTAAATAAACGAGAAAAGGACGACTTATCATTTCGAGCAAAACCAACACCTAATTTGTTACCTTACCGTCCAAGAAAATCAGCTAAACCTATAACAGAAGTTGTTGGATTTAAGCTCCATACTGATGCACGCCTTGAAAAACGCAAAACATATGATGAACAGAGAAACTTACGTGACCAAGAAGAAAAGATACTAAAAGAACGAAAACAAATAGAGGAGGTACGATATATAAAACATTTATATTTGAAACACGATGATCATAAGTAAATTCGAAATACATTTAAAAATTATATTAAGGAACGTAATAAACAACAAATTCGTCAATTGAGAACTGAATTAATACACCATGCTCAGCCAGCCAAAAGGTATGCGCCCGTCAAAATAGAATTTGCAAACCGAAAAGTAACCAAACCCGTTTCACCACTGATTGGGGAGAAAAGGCGTAAAAAATTACAAGCATTAAATGAATCCAATATTCGTAATGCAATGTCGGAGAACGCTTCAACAGCAAAAATAGTTCCCCAATCCAAAAATAATAATAGGAAGCTATAGAAAAGAATGCAAAGGAAAATAATAAAATTAATATGCACTTGAAACAGATATTAAAAATAAAAATCAATTTGTAATCAATAAAATGTAACCTTAAAATGATCGACAAAAAAAAATTTAGTTGGATATTCATTCATTCATTCGTATAGGCTCCGTCGGAATTGCCGAATTGAAATTACGGAATTACAAAATAGGGATTTTACCATTTAAATATCTAACAAATTCATCAAGATCAGCATCATAGATTACGGATTACAAAAAAATATTACTTTCTTTGTGTAATTTTTGTATCTCTATCTTATTAAAAAAATTCCTGTGAAACCGTTATTCGATATTTATATAAATTTCTGAGTTGTGCAACGCATCATTCCCCTGCGCCAGATTTGCGCCTGATCTATACTTAAGTGTTTAATGTTTTTGATCGGCAAATTTGTGATTGCTAATACCAATTTTTAGTTTCTGGCATTTTACTAATACAAATAACTATTAGAATAGATAGATTATTAGCTTTTTTTTAATAATAATGATGATAAATTTCTATAATGGATAATGAAATTTTTTCATATAATTTTTTTCTCCCCATAATAATAGATCAATTTAATAGACTTTAGTATATAAAAGTATTATTTGGCGTTTTCCCTAATGGAATTTTTTCATATTAATTTTTCATACATAACATATCGGCTGATTGGAAAAATCAAGCCAATTAATATTTAAGCTCAGTTGATGGGTTCATTATATAACTGATGGGTTACTTAATGTCATTAGCATTTAAAATTATGGGAGGCTTTTCTGATCAGCCGATATGATTAATTTTTTTCTCCCGATAATAATAATTCAGTGTAATAAAGATAAAGATTTTTTAGCGTTTTTTCTCCTAATATCAATAAATATTCTACAGTACTGTAACATCTACTTTATACAATAAATAAAATTTATATTAATTTCTTATCAATATAATACATTATTAATATATTTCTTCAGACCAAAAACATTGTATATAATGAAATCTTTCAAAATATTTAAACATGCTATAATAATACTACATTTTTCAAATATACAAAAAAAAGTTTATCTCACACATAAGAAAATTTTTGTGCCATCATATACAAAAAAAAATTCTAGCAAATGAAAAGAGATGTTTTCTAAGCTCTAAGAACTCCATCTTAGCCTTTTTTTTATCACCTTTTTTAAATTTATTAAATTTATTTTTTATTTTATTATCATTTATTTACACTCCTTTAGATTTTAATTATGAACAATAATAAAACTTGAAGTTTTTAAACATATATCATAATTTTCTTTTCATTATTCATTACTACATTAATATAAAACAACTTACTAATCCCGGTGCAAAGCAACGGGCTACTGCTAGTATTGATATTAAATAATTACGGCATTACGGCGATTTAATATATTACGGGTTAAGCTTCATATGCCGTAACTAATTCCGACGGTAAGTATATTCATTCGAGGTAACTAAAAAAAAAAGGATAAAATAAGATTAAATATTTATTGAATAAATAAATAAATAAAATAACAAAACTTCATACCACTCGTGTAAGAATAAATGGTTAACATCGCGTTAATTCTAAAAATTCTTGATTTTGATCATATTTATTTATCAATTCAGATTAAATCATAATCATAAATCATCAATTCTTTAACCATTTGGTTTGAAAGATAATTCCAAAGTTGTTTTATAACATTATTGTGAATGATTCTTCCATTTCTAAGTTAAAACTAATGATGATGAAAGTTTTGTTCTAGATCTCTGTAAAAGTGTTTGATAGTAATCCTTTTTCTTTATTGTTGAATTGTTGAATTCTTTAAACTAATGTTATATCTTCTTTAATTAGGATTTAGGAATATTTCCTTTAATGTTCATTATTATTGTTGTCAGATGGTTTAGGATAAATTGACATATTTAATACTTTTTAGGAATATTTTTGAGCAGTTATAGATAGAACTATACAATATTTTTTAGTGTTTGATAGAATTTAGCTTTCCATATATATATATATATTATATATATATATATACAGTACACCATCATACCTGTGCTTTCCAAAGTTCTTGATGGTTTTTGATGTTTGTATAGTATCAGTTGCTTCCTGAGTTTATTTTTACTTTTGTTTCAGTTTAGATGATATCTACTAGACCTTGATATAAGCCATTGCAGAGAAAGAGGTATTAAATATATGGACGAATGAGGAAATCGGTTACACTTTCTCAAGTAGAGGCTTAATGGATGTCATCAAATATAAGTAAGATTTATCAAAGACGGCCTTGTTGATATTCCTATCACCCGAGAATGGGATTTAGGTTGCAATCATGTCAATTTCTTTTCATTATATTTTTTAGTTGCTCTTTGTTAGTCTGGTAAAGTAGAAGTTCAGGTAGAAGAGAAGAGTTATTACTACACACCTATGTTTAGCAAGTAGTGTATGATAAAGGACATGCTATACAAATAGCTTTTTTCAGCACCATTGTTGCTTTGACTTCAATTTTGTTAGTATAACCCTTTTGCGAAAAATTAGTTTTAATTCTTTTCTTCTTTTAAAATGTATTTGTTGTTTTTGGTTCTGTTTTTTTTTCTTTTCTGTGTTTTGTTTGTAATAGTATAGACTATAGATTACATTTAGAATGGTTAGTTATAAGGACACTTGTGTTTGGACTTTGGACAAGTGTCCTTGTTTAATATACACAGTACATAACGCGATTAATGCGTAATAAAATTTAACAGTCAGTAAATTATTTTTAAATATTGAAAATTGTGCTATTAAACACATTTAATTTTTATAAAAAATAAAATTCGATATACAGTACAAGTATATCAATGATTTTCATACGATGACTTTTTACTGGGATCTTTAAATTTTAATTCTTTTATTTCAGTTACTAAATAACTATTTTTTTTATAATGATATATTTTTTTCTAGTATTTCTTTTATTTCAATTGTTTTATTAATTTTAACATATATATTACCCACATTAACTAATTAACAAAAACCGGCAACATTAAATTTTATTAATGATTTTTAGAAATTACATACATGTCTTTAGTTTGAAAAAAATATTTATAAAATGAAATATTAAGCTATAATTGATTGTAATTCTACTTCTAAAACTGGTAAAAAAAAAATTCTAATTTATCTATAAAGAGCCTACTGTGAGCCTACGGGAACAGAGCCTTACGGGAACAGCTACCATCCGGTAAATATTATGGAAAGTATAAATTGCAAAATAAGTATAATATGGCTAAATACCGAGACTACCATCGTGATTCAAAATTTTTATTTTGTCCCACATCAAATGCAATTTCGGGAATTCGTTAATATTTTAATTGTATTGCCCTTTATATACAAAATGATCATTTTTCATAGATGTAGGACAAATAAAATTTAACGTTCATGATCGCGTTCTTACTCGATATTTTGTAATATCTAAAAATGAATTTCTTGAAATTTTGATAGTTTTTATAAGGCAATAAAATATAAAAATTTTTTTAATGTTCGGTGTGTTCAATGTGTTCGTGATAGTAAAGAAAAAACGCGATCTTGAATATCTCAAAAAAATGTATAAAGGAACGTGTTTTTTCCTCTGACAGCATTTCATTCTTTTAACTAAATCATTATACTAAAACATTCATTTCCTTCTGTAAAGCAATAAGCAATGCAGCAGCAAACATTATTTCCTCAAGTTGCAGAGCGACTCCTACCAAATACACGCATACCTCTTTTACAACACACATTATTAGTTTCTTTAATTTCTTTAATCTTTTTATCAGTATTAATCGAAGCTCCTCCAACACCATCTTTCTTTCAGTCACTGATTTACGGAGCTTTGCTAATTACGCTGCTGCTGCTTATTGTAAGGTTCCTCTTGATAATTGGGACTGTGGAGAAGTCTGCCAGGCAACTGCGGGTACCAAATTGGTTAAACTAATTGACAACGTTAAATTTATTACTGTGCCACACATCGTTAACTTCTTGCGTTTACTAACAAAATAATAAATATGTAGCTTTCATAGCCTTGGTTGAATCACAAAAATTAATCGTCATATTATATAGAGGAACGGTACCAGGAAGTTTTAAAAATCTCTTTACTGACGCAAACTTTATAACGAAAGATTACCATTCTACAGATGGTCTTAGGGTACACCGTGGATTTTATAATGCTTTTCTCGAAATGCAACCCGATGTTACCGATGATGTTGTAAATTTACACCAAGAAAGACTCGATTTCAGGATCGGATTTATGGGTCACAGTTTAGGTGGTGGTAAGTTCAATAAACTAAAAAAATTACATATACTTTTTAATAGTCTTTTTTCTTTTTTATTATAGCACTTGCTACATTTTCAGCATTAGATTTTGTGCAAAAAGTGCCAGAATTAGCTAATAATGAAACAATTGTTTCTTTCTACATTTGGTCAACCAAGAACTGGTGATGTATTATTTGCTCAATACGTTGATGAGACCCTAAAATCAGTAAGAACTATAGTTCGTGGTGATCCAATTCCTCGTTTGCCTCCAGGAATTCCACTTCCATTTGTTGGCCTCTATAAACATTTTGGCGAAGAATTATATATAAATAATCTTGATCAAGATCCAAATGAATTTATTACATATATTGGCGAAGTTACGATACAATAAAGTTTTAAGTATAATTTTAGCTAAAATTATGTTAATTTTTGGCTGGAATTATTATATACAAATATAAGAAATTTTATATATAGTCACATCTCTTTATAATCACCAAATATGGACTGTCCCAAATGTGTGACTATAAAGAGAGTTGACTGTAATTGATCTAAAATAAAATCTGATTTACAAAATATTGAGATTTTATTAATAAGTTTAATATATCAAGATTGGTTTAATGGTTGCAACTAAAATATCTAACACAAAAAATTGTTGATATAGCTAACTTGTCTATTATTAATTCTGCTTCTTTTATTATGTATTTTAGAAATATGTTATATTAGTTCTTTTCTTTTATGAACTGATCTGCACATAATATAGTTTAAGATTTTATACTTACGCTAAGAATGCTTGCCAAAACTATTTTTTCAAAATTTTAGTTTATTTAAAATTCAATCTGAAACTATTTTTTATAATAAATTTAATTGTTAAAATTATTTTTATGCTTTTTTGAAATTAATTATAGTTTAGGAAAGTTTTGAATCCAATTTTTTCATTAAAAATAAAGTTTTTGAATTTCAGATTTTTGAATTTTATTGTTAAATGAGTTTTAAGTAGCAACATTAATCTGCGCATCTTCCAAATATTTTTTCTGATCTTAATATTCTGTGCTCTTCCATATATAAGGTTATATCTGCTATTCACAATAATTTTATCTAAAATTTCTAAAAGAAGATTTAGAATGCCTATACAAAACTCCACTTACTTATAAGATAGGTTATCAGAAAGATGGAAACTTAAGGTAAAATTTATAATTAAGAATTTTTGAAGATCCTATTATATATAGATAAATTATACTTAAAAAAGGAAATGTTATACTAAGTTGTTATATTTTTTTCCTTTTTAGATAATTAACCAATAGGATTACTGGTAAAATTACTAGTAAATTTAAAATTTTTTTTAAAGATCTCTATTAAAAGTAAGCAGTTTCTGCCTGTATTCATGAAAAAGAATGTTAGGAACAATTTATTAATATCTCACAAACTATTAAAATACAACATCAGTCAACTAATTTATTAAAGTCTTTGTATTTATCTTTCTCTTCTTTACCATTTTTGATCCAAGAATCTTTCCCAGTATTACTGTCATTTTTTTACCTTCATATGATTTTGTGCGGCCATATCAGTCTCATTAATTTATTTATTTATTTACGTTTAACTATTAACAAGTAATTTTGTAACTTTCATAACTTTTTTTTCCTTTTTTTTTTCTTTAATGTCAGACAAAAAGTTTATAAAAAGGTGTAAATATTGAGTTTAAATAATTATTTAAGTATAAACTATCATATTATTCATATATAGCGGGCTATAGTAATACTAATATAACTCACAAGTAAACTTTAATAAGTACTGAAGTAAAAATATATTATGACATACCTCTATCAATATTGAAGCTAGGAATTCGATTTTACTATCATTAGAATCTTCTCATCGAGATAAATCTAATAATATAAATTTTATTAAAATCGAATTACAGGTTATGTTAAAAACAGGGTATGTAGGATAACAAAATTTTGAAAATACTCCTGTCAGGGTTGGGAAATGTACTGTACTAAGTTTTTAAGTACAAGTAAGTAGATAGATTAAGTAGACATCACTATAATTATAGTAATGTCTACTTAATGCTCTTCTAAATAATTGATGCTTTACTTATAGATATTGATGCATCTTTTACTTATTTTTACGTGTCATGCCCCTTCTGATGCTTTATTGCTATCCATCTATTTTCACTGGTCTGTGACTGTTTGGTCGCTAAGCAGGGTAGAGGTTTGTTTTTCCATTCTGAAGCCTTTTAACAATTGTATAGGAGTAAAGTTGGTTTTTTCACTCTTTGACCCTTTTGGTTGCCATATTTGAGGTTGAGGGTGTGACCCATTTGCTGGCCTTTTAAGTTGCTGAAATGGTGTAAAAAAATCGTCGGGTGGCGCAGTAAATTTGCAGTTCAGATTTTGGCCAGCTTTATACCATAATTTCGGCTGATCTTTAGAAATTAGCGTCCTGGTAGCGTCCTGGTAGTATCCTGGAGCTGTCATGGAACTGGCTGGGAACCTGAGTGTTTCTATTAGTTTGCCAGTTTCAGGCCAGCTTGGATGCCGAATTTGTACTGCGCCTTACTGCGCCAGTTACGTGATCCTATTACGGCATGAACAGCCTTTCATAGTTATGGGCTAGTGACAAGAACATTTCCAGAACATTTCTGGCTTGGGTTGCAGTCTCTTCCCTGTTACCTTCCCGTCACATACTCACATTCGAAGTGGTGGTTGGTTGGAGGTTTGAAGATGCCCATTTGATTGCCAGATGAGGCACGAAGTGCCGAGTTGGTGACCCAGATGTGCAATTCTGCCTTTTATGATCCTTTTGATTGCCGGATGAGGCACGAAGTGCCGAGTTGGTAACCCAAATGTGCAATCCAGGACCCCGGATATCTAATATAAAGGTCATAATGGACTTTTGGCCAAAAACACCCCTTTTTGCTGAAACTCAAAAAATTGTTTTTTGTAAATATCTCAGCATCCAGTAATTCAATTTTAATGAACTTTTTTTTATTTTGTAGCCCTCATTTAGCTCTACAATTTAAAAAAAAGTTCATCAAAATTGGACCACTGGATGCCGAGATATTTACAAAAAACGATTTTTTTGTTATGAAAAATGGGCCAATTTGCCGAAAGTGTGACTTATGACCTGTTTTGGAGATATCCGGGGTCCTTGCAATCCTGCCTTCCATAACCCTTTTAATTGCCGAGGATGAGGCTCGAAGTGCCGAATTAGTTCAGACTATACAGCTTTCATATCCTTTTTTTGTGTATTCTCCTGAACTTTTCTGCCTTTCTGACCTCTTTCCTACCTATCGCCGGTAGTATCCCAAGTTGTAATTTCTTATTTTCTTTCTATATATTATTCTAACTTGGGTTACTACCAATTTTATATCTTATTTTTTGCTCCTGCCTTTCTAGAACTCTTTCTTGTATAGTTGCTATGAAGGGATACTTTTGGGTAATACTGCATCGATTGTTTTTGGGTATTACTTTTGGGTACTACCACATCGGTACTACTGCATTATTGTTAGATTTGATTACATATATTTTTTATTTTAAAGATTTATAAGTTTCTATGTAATTTTATACTAGTTTCTTACATATACTACCATGCTACTTGCGCAAAAAAGCCTGGGCCTCGCCCCTTGCTTTGTTCTGAATAAATTAGTCTGGAGCTGATGATCACTACCGCAAATTTCTGCATATATTATTCTATTGTGCCTATAAAATGAAAGATTATAATGATATTGACACTAAAGCTCTGGCATATGCCCAGAGATGTGAAGAAAGATGCTTAGGCAAAGTTAGTCCTAATACGTATTTATGGTCGTAAAAGAAAAAGGTTATCAATAGGAGGCACTATATAAAAATATGAAACAGAATTATAGATGGTGCAACATTTGCCCAAATGTACCAGAAAGAACATGCCGGTATATATTTGAGGATTTATTGCATAAAAAATTTCCTCTCTGAAAACCTAAATTCTTGGAGGGATTACATCTAGATGGATATAATGAAGAGCTAGGCTTGGCTTTTGAATATAGCGGTAATCAGCACTATCAAATCGTCCCTTTTTTTCACCCGCAAGGGCAAATGGATCTAGATGCACAAATTTGGCGTGATTGGAAAAAGAAAGCGTTATGCTATCGGGAAGGAGTAATCCTTATTACAATCCCTTACTGTGTAGTAGACTTAGAAACTTTTATAAGGAGTGCCTTGTACGCATTCGGTTATCTCCTAATACTCACCTAGGAGGTAACATGGGCTCTTCCTTAATATGCATCAATTGTTCTCTCACGAAAAAGCGTTGGGGTCCTGATTCATCTAAATAATATAAAATAGGCATTGGAGGATTCTTTCCAACAACAATTCTCCGAATCTTATGCAGGCTGGGAGACTATATCAGATCTGTTATTCTGCGTCGTTCGAAAGGATCGTTTTCCCACTCTCCAGGAGCAAGCAAAAATTGAATAGTAGTATTTTTTGGTAGTTGTGGTTCATCAACACCTATTGGGCGATTATATTTTACTGATAGTTTGGAATATATCTGCTCAAGTTTTGTGGCGTCATTAGGACTCATCCCAATCAATCGAGTTGGGCTATCATTCATATTATTAACAATTTTTCTTGCAAACCGCTCACATTCTCTACAGCGCTTGCCAGTAGGTAGGAGAAACTCTATCGAATACTGATTTTTAAAAACTCTATATTTGAATAATCTAGCATAACGATCGATCATTGCGAAACTTGTATGCCTGAAACGTGCTATAATTCTTTGGATCTTAACGCCATGTTCATCCATTAATAAAGTCACGTATCCCATAAACTCAGTGCCCTTATCACATTGCAATTTTTGAGGCCAGTTAAGAGGTTTATCAGGATTATCATATATACTCTTAAATGCTTCCGCAACTTCCTCACTGCTCTTTGATGTTAAAAAAATGAAATCTTTATATCTAGTCGCGCAGTCTATAACCAATAGTACATAGTAATATATTGGGCTATCATCATCTGGTAAATTTGTATCCACATTTTCATCATATGGTATTTTGATTAAATCACATTGATGCACAGTATTTGGCTTCGTGATTTTAGAGTAACTGGCATAAGGTATATGCTTTGGTGAAGGACGAAAAATTTGATACATTGCTTGGCCCTCAAGCCATTTTTTTACATTAATAAATGGAAAGCTGTAGCCGGCTTTTTACAAGCATCCCACAATCCCTTAACATTTTGATACAGACCTTCAGGACGATAATATAGTTTTTGCAAGGCAAGATACTGGTCTAAATTATAAGCTTTTTGGGGATCGATATTAATCGTAGGTATTTGTTTTGCTACATCAGGAAATTTGTTTAGGCGTAATTTAGTGTAATATTTTGAAGGTGGTGTAAAATTTCGAAATATTACACTAAAAACGTAATATTACAAAAGTTTACGCTCTTAAATTTGAATAATTATAGTAATTTAAGAATATCTCGCTATCTACTGATCCAATCAAGACGATCTATAGCTCATTGGAATCAGCTCATCAAGACGAATCGAATGGTAGTAAAATCGCATTTCTACAGTTGATAGAACGCTCTATAGTATGCAGTAATGTTTTAAATTAATAGAAAATCATCTATCGAACGTAAAGATACGATTTTACTACCATTCGATCCATCTTGATGAGCTGATTCCAATGAGCTATAGATCGTCTTGATTGGATCAGTAGATAGCGAGATATTCTTAAATTACTATAATTATTCAAATTTAAGAGCGTAAACTTTTGTAATATTACGTTTTTAGTGTAATATTTCGAAATTTTACACCACCTTCGAAATATTACACTAAATTACACCTAAACAAATTTCCTGATGTATGATTTGATCTAGCTCTCGCGCTTTTTGAGGATCGATATAAATAACTGGTCTTTCGGCTTGGCGCTCTTCCATTCCAATTTTTATAATTACGAAAAAAAGCTAGCATCTATAAAGTTAGATTCTATTTATTAGCTAGGGCACTTTTTTCTTTGCGGTTAACAAAAATATGTTTCTTGAATAGGTATTCTAGCTTTTCAAAAACTATGGAGTATTACGAGCTATGCAAATTAGACGAAACTGTACCTTTGAAAAAACAGAATCCATTTGCTCCTAAACTTCCATTTAGACTAGGAGTTGCGGGCACCTCTGAGTCAGGAAAGACAAAGATGGTAGTACATCAGCTCCTAGGAAGTAAATATCCAAAAGTATATCTATGGATGTCTGGTGAAAAACGTGGTCATAAAATACCAAAAGGCGGAAGCAAAAATTTTGGTGAAAGATATTGTTATCCTGTCAACGATTAAAGCCAACTGAAAAACTTTAACGCTTTAACAGGTTAACTGGAGTTTAACTTAATAGGAGAGTTTTAAGTTGATCACAAATAATCACGTGAAATAACGTTGGATGTTCAGTTAAAGAAAATAGGTTTTTTTTATTAAAATAATGTAAGATTTTAGATATGATGAAAAATATAGATAATCTCTTGGTTGCGAAATTAACTATCTTGAATTATACTACTGGGAATAATACTCTTTTCGTATAACTCGAAAACTACAATACAATTCTTAACTAACTAACTAACTCCTCCTACTTGGTAAAATCCTATCACTATTTATAATAAAATAAAAATCAAGAATATTTGATAAAATAAATAAATCAAATATAATAAATAAATAAAATAAATAAAATAAAATAAATAAATAAGATAAAATAAATATATCAAATAAATAAAATATAACAAATAAAATAAATAAAATTAATAAAATAAATAAATCAAATATATCAAATTTATCAGATTTATCAAATAAATCAAGAAAATCAAGAAAATCGAAAAAATCAAGGGATCTACGAAATGATCTACAAAATTGATCTACATAAAATTACTGCGCCACATTTCTATTTTAACAATATATTCCGTGTGATGATCTAATTGTTATTACGCAACACCAAGATGAAGAGCTATGGAAAGTAGTACAATGTTTTTATGAATTTATAGCCATGGATAAGCAAGCTCCATGGTATGAAAATGTGAGATTCAAGCAGGACCCCGGATATCTAATATAAAGGTCATAATGGACTTTTGGCCAAAAACACCCCTTTTTGCTGAAACTCAAAAAATCGTTTTTTGTAAATATCTCAGCATCCAGTAATTCAATTTTAATGAACTTTTTTTTCTTTGTAGCCCTCATTTAGCTCTACAATTTAAAAAAAAGTTCATCAAAATTGGACCACTGGATGCCGAGATATTTACAAAAGCAGACGACCTGAAAAATGGGCCAATCTGCCGAAAGTGTGACTTATGACCTGTTTTGGAGATATCCGGGGTCCTATTCAAGCTAATTGCACCTGAAAATTTACCTGATATTTCATCTTTCAAAAGAACTGGCCGATCTACTGTTATAGTCTTTGATGATCTTGCCAGGAAACCTTTAGCAACTTAGCTAAAAATTGTTCCTTTCTTTAGATCAGGCAGACATAAAGGAATTAGCTCAATTTATATTACCCAGCATTTCTATGAAATCCATCAAAATATACGTGGAAATTTCAAATATATTTCGTTGCATCGTGGATGTGGAACATTAGATAGTATAAAATGAATTCTTAAAGATATGTATGATGATTATGAGCCTCTAGCAAAAAAAGTTTATGAAGTGATAAAAAAACATTTCGTGGTTAGGCCGCACCAATTCAATGTTTCGTTTAACATAACCCCCCCCCTGTTTTTGGATTTTTTATGTAAAAAAAATACATGTAATTTAGGCCAGAATTAGACAAATCTTTAAGTTTTAGCCGGAATTATCATCCAAAATTTTTGCTCACTTTTTTGGTCAAAATTTTGGCCAAAATTAATGGTAATTCTGGCCATGTATTTTATTTTATGTATTATTATTTGTTTCCCCCCCCCTAGATTGGGACCCCTATATTATGTTAAACAAAGAATTGGCTTGGAGTGGCCTTATTGATATCCGAAGACCATCTGATGACCCCTTATCAATTAGATTTAGATGGGACAAACCTTTAAAGGATTGGCAAAATGATTGAATTCAGGATGATTCGTGCTTTGTGGCCTCATCCATATCTATAAGGTAAAGTTTTATAGGGGGTAGTCCTGTCTTTTGGTTCTTCTGCGTATCAGATTGGAAATGCATAACCTTGATTTCTATTTAAGGGTATTTTATAGTTCAGAATATTTTTTTTCTTCATTGTAAGATAAATATAGACGAGAGAATACGCACCTTAAGATGTATATGATTAGTAATACTATTATGAAGATGATTGCATACTGAAAAAATAAGGAATAAGGCGATTCTGAGGTTATTTCGGGGCTAGTGATTTCGTTACCTTTTTCCAGTCCTTTATCACCTCCAATCGCTTCATTTTGCTTAGATTCCCTGGATGTTTTTGAAATATGCTCTAATAAAAGAGAATTAGTTTTTTGAAAAAGGGAATCTTTCTCTATCACTGCCTTTTGTGCTGAAAGTAAATCATCTCTCACCCGCATTAATTCAACCTTTTTTTTGGCCAATGTATCTTCTAACTCCATATTTGCCAATTCTAAACTAATATTTTCGTCAGATAGTTTTATGTATTCCAGTTCAGATTTACGCTTAAGAAAATCCATCTCTGATAATCTCTTTTGTACCAAAGAAACATCCTGCTCTAATTCCTCTATTCTTGATTGGAGAGCTTGTATCTTTTCTAATTTTGTAGCGATCTCGCTCTTAGTACTTGCAAGAGAAATCTCTTTTTGATTAATCTCATTTTTGAATTCTCTCGCCTCATCTTCAAGCTGGCATACACGCTCTGAAAAACTCTCATTATTTTTTATCAAGAGACTGTTTCTAGTGCCAAGCTGAATACCTGAGCTTAAAGTGATATCTAGATCATGTTTTAAACGTTAGTTCTCAAGCTTAGTTCGGCTAGATGGATAATGATTAAATGGTGAATCTCCAAGTTTATTGCCAGATATCAAGGGTGTCCCATTTAAGGATGGTGCCGTAATTGGGCAATTGCGGATTAATTGCGGATCCGCAATATTGCGGATTTGCGGATTTCAGAAGTCCAAATATCCGCAAATCCGCAAACCGCAATTATCCGCAAATCCGTAAAAAATCCGCAAATTAGCCAATTAAATACTGTATCACGATCATTACTCAATCTATATATTTATATCGAATCATCAAATTTAGTATTATTACTCACTCTATTATAATATAATCAATTTATAATGCATCAAAACATCAAAACAATTGTATCTAAATTCTTCTTTTTCTATTTACTTTTTTCAACAATTTATTATTAAAATGTCAAAAACACCTTCTTCGGCTCTTAATTTAAAGATTCGTGGAAAAAAAGTTGAGCTATTGCCTGAAGACGAAGAATTAATTTCGTTAGCACTGTCAATTATTTGGACTAAGTCTAATAAAAAAATTGAATCATGTAATTTTGACCAAGATAAAGTAAGATTATCTTTCAAAAAGAATGAGGGACGCGTTTATTTTGACTTGCAAGAATCGGCTTTAGATTTTACATTCATCAATAAGGTATTCCATAAGGCCCTTTTTAAATGATTTTGATTTCGCTTATAATTTTTTTTTTCAGTCCACCTTTTTCCCTTGAATTTTCGTTTCTGGACAATTTTGTCCACTTTTTTTTGTTTCGTTTCTGGACAATTTTGTCCACTTTTTTTTTGTTCTACCTTTTTCTCGTTTCTGGACAATTTTGTCTACTTTTTTCTGTTCTACCTTTTTCTCGTTTCTGGACAATTTTGTCCATTTTTTTTTGTTCCACTTTTTTCCCTTGAATTTCCGTTTCTGGACAATTTTGTCCACTTTTCGTTTCTGGACCACTTTTTTCTCTTGGTATCAGAACCATTTCATTTTAGAACAAATGATTTCATTTCTGAACAAAATTCATTACTTTTTAGGGTAATTTGGCTGAACTTAAACGCTACAAATCGCTATATGAATTATATAAAGGTAGATACGAAGTAATTCGTTTACAGGTAAATATGTGAATGAATTTTAATATTTATATCTTAATTTTGTTTATATTTTATTTGTTTATTTATATATATTCTAATAATAGCCAGAAAATACACGTTCAACTACATCTGGTACAACTGGTAGCGTGAATGAATCATTAAGAGAATTGTTACAATATTCAACACCCGAACACACGTGCCTAGAATCCTCTCCCAGCTCGTCATTATATCTTAAACCCAATGATTCAGAACTTGCCCGTGTGTTAAACAGTGATTTATCCATAAATAATCTTTCTACTTCTGACACTGAAACAAAAATTTGGTCGAATTTGAATATACGCTGTATCGAAAAATTTGGCGGACAAGATCACATAAAAAATGATGTTTCTATTTCTGACATAATGTGGGCCAGTACAACCTTACCTGCGTACCGCAGCTGGAACACAATGAAGAATTATTATGATGACATTGATAAATGGATCGCAAAAATTAGTAGCTTCTGTAAGTTAAATTTATCAAATTCTGAAATTGTTCTTGATTATTATATTTTTCTTATAATATTTATATCTAAATTTTCTAGGTACTGCTAATGATGATGAGGATAACAATTTTCAACCTACTGAAGCTGCAAATTTAAGTTCTACTAGGGATGAATCTGGCAACAGTGAAATTAATGAATTTAACCCACCTTCACAATACAAAGTAGTTCCAGCATCAAGATTGAGAGCACGAGCATCAACCACAGAAGTTGAAACATCGATGAAACCACCAACAAGATCAATAACATCTAAAGTAAAATTAGCAACACAAGTGCCAACTAGAGAAGTGATAGTATCTATAGAACCACGGGTACCAACTTCAGAAATGAAGTCATCGGCGGAGGGCTACCTCCAGAAATGACATTGGCGAAATCAGCGGAATCAAGTGTGGCAGAATCACAAGTACCTTCAGAAATGGCAGTGGAGGAATCAGCAGAATCAGCAGAATCACAAGCACTAGCTTCAGAAATGGAGGAATCAGAAGAATTAGAAGCATCAACATCTGTGTCGTTATCAAAATCCGTTGTACGAAAACGTAATTTCTCAGATGATGATGACGACGACGATGATAAAGCCAAATTATTAAATTCTACCCAATTGTTATTATTCAAAAAGGGAAAGAAACTTCACGATATTTTGTTAGCAGATTCATCGTTTAATGGCGAACTCATTGCTTCTGAAGAATTAAAAGTATCAGATATATCCAATGACTTAAATGAAATGCTGAAAGATGACCCAGTCAAAATCGTTGATGAGAAATCCGCTAAAGATCGAATCGATCAATGGCGAAGGCAAGAATTACAATGTGAAAATTTTGTTATAGCCGCTGAGTCTTTTAATTTATTACATTTGGTGTCCTTGGTCCAAATTTATGATGATCTATTTGAACTTGGAGAAAAATTAAGAACTGACCCTAATAATAATATAAAAACTACAAAATCTTGGGTTATTCAGTTCATGCGGTCTGTGCTTAAAATTGGCGACAAAATGGAACAAAGGAATAGGGTAGGATGTGATCGATTACGAAGGTTATTTAATGAAGGAATCACGAGTATGCAACTTGCGAAAGCTGGGTGCCGTAAGTGCGATTTTTTCGTTAAACAAGAATATTATGAAGTATTTTTGTCCCAAGTTCCTACATTAGAAACTCATCGATCAATTTCAAGTTTGTCGAACGAACGTCTTTCTGAAATCTTGTCTACTGCTAATCCAGATAGTACTGCACAAAAAAAAAGAGAAGAGTTGAATTTATGGGGGAGGAATTCATTAATATAGCGGATAAATAAAAAAAATAGTGAATACATTGAATATGTTGGTTAGTGGGTAATATCATTATCAACAAAGAAGCATGTATTTTATATTCAGTTGGCATAAGTTATACGCGTTAGATAGATAATTAAATGTATAGATAATTAAACGTAACATTTACATATTTTCAAATTGCACAGGGAAGCTTCTGTCCAAAGTTTCTAAAGCAAAAAAAAGTAAAGTTTTCTGATTATAAAGTGGACAATTTTGTCCAAAATAAAAAATAAAGTTTTCTGAATACAAAAGTGGACAATTTTGTCCAAAATAAATAATAAAGTTTTCTGAATACAAAAGTGGACAATTTTGTCCAAAATAAAAGGGAGGACAAAATTGTTGATATGCATTATAAAATACTATCAAATTTATTAGATATTAAATGTTCACAATAAGTACAAATATGAATATTATATAGGCAAAATAAAAGTCAAAAAAAGAATTAGTTTAATTGTTCCGGATCCCATTCCTCTTCGCCATCACTATCATATCTTCGAGTAATAGTTGGAAGTATAGAATTATCAATAAAGACCCATGGTCCTAGATCTACCGTGCTTTCAATATCTAATGTTTCATCATTCATATTTGTTTCATCAGATTGATGTTCATTAAAACTATCATCATCATTCTCACTCATAATTTCTTCTTCTTCTTCAAATACTGTATTCAGCATGAGTTGAATATCATCATCTAACTTTGAACTGCTATCACCGTTACTTGTATAATTTAAGTCTTTTTTAGCATGTTTGAGAGAATAAAGATATATTTTCGCCATTGTCTCTATAGTTTCTGGTTGCAAATTTATACGTCTCTTACCAAAGAGCCATCCCATGGCTGAAAATAATCTTTCACAACTTGCCGAGTGTGGGGTTATTGAAAATATTACTTTAGCTAGCCGCGAAAGAGAAGAAAATTTCCCATCAACTATGGAATTCCACCAATGGTAAGCTGTGTCATGAACTGAATAAGACGTGTTATATGGTTCAGAATTATCAAAGTATGCACGAAGTTGTGCATCAAGTTCTAATCCAGAATTTTTTTTATGCCCAAGGTTTTTCCAGATTCGAAGGGCACACTTTCTAAGACGCTCAAATTGATTATTACGCATTCCATGTCCTAACAAATTTGCAAAATTATATTATTAAATGAATTTAAATAACAATAAAAAAAATAATTACCTCGGTATTTAGGATGAAGGAAGAAACCTAACAAATAGATATCCTCGTCAAACTCTTTATATCTATTAAAAAAATATTTAAAATTAAACATTAATTTTGAATCTTCTATTAAAGATACTAACTTAATACATTACCGCTTATTAAAAATGCTAATACAAGAGTTTCTTAACTCTTTATAATCATCAGTTGGCATTGACTTAAAAAATGCTGCGATACGAAGAAGATGCAGATAACAATCTGCTAAAGTTACATTACTTCCTTCTAACATGAGAATTGCTTTTTTTATCGGCTCCAAAATATCCGATAAAATACGAATGTCATCAAAAAACCCTCTTTTTTTCAAAATTGCTTTTACAGCTTCATTAGAGATTTCGCGTTCATGATTGTCCAGGACCTAATTGAATAAACATTTTTGTATTAGGTTTAATTATTATTAATTTAAATATAAAGTATACGTACATGTAATAAAGCATCTTTTAATCTGTACACCGAAGATGTACATTCATGGACTGTCATCCATCTTGTTTCGATGTACGTTTTCAGCCCTCCACCTGCAATATTTTTTGCATCAATCGCTTCTTTAAGCCAAGTGCTGGCAAGGGTTGAATTTTTGAAGTATCTTGTTAAAATATTTGCTCGTTTTACAAGACATTTAACTTGATCTACTTTGACAATATCACTACTTATCAGATTGATGCAATGGGCGATGCATCGTATATTGATAATGGATGGATATTCATTCGTGATTAATCGACGGGCACCTGCGACATTGGCAGCATTGTCACTGACAATAGCGACAATTTTGCTTATACCCACTTTACAAATTATATCATTTATAACTTTTGATAAATATTCAGCGGTATGTGAATTTTTAGAAAGGTCTTCAAGTTGTAATAGATATTCCTTTCTCGATGGTGTCAGCAAAATAAACGCCCATAAGCTATTCCCTCGAGGGTCTGTCCAACCATCAAGAGCTAATAAAAAATATATGGATAGTTATTTTTTTAATAAAATATTTTGAAGCAATTATAGAAATTATAGATTTACCGATAGTAAAATTAGACTCTTTTTCTAATTCATTGTTGACTCGTGCATTGACTCTGGATAATTCCGCCTCCAATAAAGTACCATTTAGTACTCGTCGCGAAGGTGGATCGTATCCTGGCTCCAGCGCCTTTATCATGTCGATAAACCAAGGATTATCGATTGTGCTAAAGGGTATGTTGCACATCACGTAGGCTTTCGTTATCACCCGGTCTAATTCATCACTCCGTCCTTTTTCTATTTTACCTCCTCCGTAAAAATTCTTAATTCCCGTTTGTCGAACCCTTTTGTTAGGATAATCTGATTCATCTTCATCTGCGCTTTCTTCCTCTTCTTTAGCAAGATTTTTCCCGACAATTTTGGCAAAATACAATGAAACATCATCGGGGCATTTTTTACAGTGGTTTGCCAAATGTGCACTGAGGACTTGGGGCCTTCCTTGTCTCCAGTATTGTCGACAGTAACTACACGTCGCTGAATAGTGTCCTCTCGACTGCATGTTACCTTGTATCATATGATTACACCATACATCTGATGGTGGTCGACCTTTCGCTTACCTTAGAAGGACCGCTTGACGACGTGACGTTATAAAGAGCAAAACTTGAAATTAAAAGAGTTTGTCATCAATATCGTTTTAAAGTTTGATTTAGTAGTACAAGATGTTGATTGATTAAGATCACGCCTAATTGTAAATTGTGAAGTTTAAATTTCAATAATGTGAAAATTTGTAAATTTAACTGGACAAAGAGAAAAATTGAACAAAATTGTCCAGAAACAATACGAGGAATAAGGTGACCAGAAATGATACAAGAAAAAAAAGTGGACAAAATTGTCCAGAAGCGATGGATGTCCAAAAATGATAGAAAAAAAGTGGACAAAATTGTCCAGAAGCGATGGATGTCCAAAAATGATAGAAAAAAGTGGACAGAATTGTCCAGAAGCGATGGATGTCAAAATGATAGAAAAAAAGTGGACAGAAGCAATGGATGTTCAAAAATGATAGAAAAAAGTGGACAAAATTGTCCAGAAGCGATGGATGTCCAAAAATGATAGAAAAAAGTGGACAAAATTGTCCAGAAGCGATGGACGTCCAAAAATGATAGAAAAAAAAGTGGACAAAATTGTCCGAAGCGATGGATGTCCAAAAATGATAGAAAAAAAAGTGACAAAAAATTGTCCAGAAGCGATGGATGTCCAAAAATGATAGAAAAAAAAGTGGACAGAAGCGATGGATGTTCAAAAATGATAGAAAAAAAAGTGGACAAAATTGTCCAGAAGCGATGGATGTCCAAAAATGATAGAAAAAAAGTGGACAAAATTGTCCAGAAGCGATGGATGTCCAAAAATGATAGAAAAAAGTGGACAAAATTGTCCAGAAGCGATGGATGTCCAAAAATGATAGAAAAAAAGTGGACAAAATTGTCCGAAGCGATGGATGTCCAAAAATGATAGAAAAAAAGTGGACAAAATTGTCCAAGAAGCGATGGATGTCCAAAAATGATAGAAAAAAAAGTGGACAGAATTGTCCAGAAGCGATGGATGTCCAAAAATGATAGAAAAAAAGTGGACAGAAGCAATGGATGTTCAAAAATGATAGAAAAAAAAGTGGACAAAATTGTCCAGAAGCGATGGATGTCCAAAAATGATAGAAAAAAAGTGGACAAAATTGTCCAGAAGCGATGGATGTCCAAAAATAATAGAAAAAAAGTGGACAAAATTGTCCAGAAGCAATGGATGTCCAAAAATGATAGAAAAAAGTGGACAAAATTGTCCGAAGCAATGGATGTCCAAAAATGATAGAAAAAAAAGTGGACAAAATTGTCCAGAAGCGATGGATGTCCAAAAATGATAGAAAAAAAGTGGACAAAATTGTCCAGAAGCGATGGATGTCCAAAAATGATAGAAAAAAAGTGGACAAAATTGTCCAGAAGCGATGGATGTCCAAAAATGATAGAAAAAAGTGGACAAAATTGTCCAGAAATATTATGAGTAAAAAGTGTATAAAATTGAATCAAAGAAGTCTTGGTATAGCATGATATCATCATCAGACGAAGTTGATTGTGATGAATAAATAGTATGTTTAATTCAGTATAATAACTTTGACAAAAAAAAATTATAAAAATAACACTTCTAATTTTAACAATTTTTAATATGTCGGGATGACGAATTCTTTATTTTGAATTGATGGTTTTTTACTTGATATTATTTTATTTAACATTGCGGATTTGCGATACAGTATTGATTTACGGATTCATTGCGGATTTGCGATACAGTATTGATTTGCGGATTCATTGCGAACTTGCGGATTCATTGCGGATTTGCGATACAGTATTGATTTGCGGATTCATTACGGACTTGCGGATTCATTACGGATTTGCGATACAGTATTGATTTGCGGATTCATTACGGACTTGCGGATTCATTGTGGATTTGCGATACAGTATTGATTTGTGGATTCATTACGGACTTGCGGATTCATTGCGGATTTGCGATACAGTATTGATTTGCGGATTCATTACGGACTTGCAGATTCATTGCGGATTTGCGGATTCATTGCGGATATTCGGATTCATTGCGGATATGCGGACTCATATGCGCAATTCAATTCTTAAATCCGCAATACTGCAGATTTGGAAAAGCAATTTCGGCGCCATCCTTACCTCATATAGCCTTGTCCGTGGCTGCCTTCCGAAATCCTTTGTCGAATTTTTTGAAGAACTTTCTATTCCACGTATCTCTGCGATGAAGGTTATCTCTGCTATCCACAATCACTTTATCCAAAAGATTAGAAAACGAATTTGGCTACCGCGCTCCTATGATAAATCTAAATGGGAAGACGCGATGAATATTACTCATAAACTCAAACTTTCTCGGCCTTCTAATTTGCCAAAGTCCACGTACTTACCTTTCTCAACTTTACCTCCTCCGACCCTTTCCGACGCCGCACGTGACTCCGACGTTGATTATTTGAAGAACTCGATGAAATATGGTTTGCCTTGGTTTAATCACTATTCGGGTTTTATGGGTCGTCTAACGGTGCAACTTACTAACAGCTTTAGCAGGGTGGTGTGTCGATTTTAATAATGGGCGCATTGTTCGTTGGTTTGTTTGCATAGTTGCTTCTTCTTAGGTTGGAATATATCTAGGCGGGGGATCAGGATAGTTTTAGTGTTATGCGATTTTTTCCTTTTCGAATTAATTTTATAGCTTTATTACTGTTTTGGAGACTATATAGTTTTGTTTTTAGTTAATTTTATTTTTCTTTTTTGTACTTTGAAAATTTTATTTTATTTTTGTAAGTTCGTTAAATAAATTTAATAAAGATAAAGGCTACTATGCCATGTTTGCCTTGATAAGGACTGATGATCGTACTTTCTCTCCCGTTGGGCTCTGCCCATTTTTTCCCATGAAGTTATGGATGAAAAATATGAGGATTTTTTGCCTTGAGTGATAGTAAAAGGACTTTTCGACGTTATATGAAGTTATTACTGAGGTCTTTAGTTTCGCCCGAACTCCTTACGGCTTATATTGAGTTAGGACCGTTATCATGAGTCTTGGAGTTACCAATAATACTGTAAGATGGCAGTTCCATATGAACGTTCTTCTGGGCTTTCTGAAAGGTTGAAAAGTAGTGCGTCTTGGTTCCTACGCCTTTAAAGTCTAACTGGCCAAGTGGTTCGCAGGCCGGACTGGTATTTCTTGGAAGGAGCTCCTGACCAACGTATTTCTTGCTAGTTGATGTTGTTAACTGGGGAGTTAGTCTTCTAAAATAAGGAGACGGAGTTGAGGTGTATGTTTGGTGAATTTTACTCAGGTTTTTCTCATTGCACTTCGAGTTTTCCTGAGTTTTATGTCTTTATTTTTTGCTTTTTGTTTTTCTTGGTCGCTTTTTTCAGTGTAACCTTATTTTCTTTGGGGGGTGGGGGGATACTGGAAAATTTGATCGTCATGGTGGCTTGGTGTTACAATTTTCAAAATCGATCATCATTGGGGTGATAAGGGGGTGACAGGTTGGGTACCGCAGTTTTTGTAGTATGCCGATCAAGGTGGTCACATGATGGACTATCATTGGATTGACTTATCTAGATAGATCTTAGGTCGATGGATTGTTCGCAATGAGGTGGGTGTCCTCCGTTTGGGATCATTCGAAATGAGGTGGGTGTCCCTTCGGGGATTGCACGACACTAAAAAGTTCCCCATCGGCTGGACTGCACGACACTAAAAAGTTCCCGGAGGTCTTTGTGAAATAGGTTTGGTTTATCGATAGTATGTAGTCAAATAGGGGAAATTGAATTTTAGGCATTTTTGATAGTGCTAATGGTAGGCTCGGAGGTTCTTTACCGATTCTAGGAGTGGGTACGGCGCTGGATGGGTTACGTATAGCATAGTCGACTTTACTCATTTTGAGATATATTTGGAGGGAGTAGCCGTAGTTATTTATATAGAGAGGGTGGGGTTTTTAATCTTAGCTTTTCTTATTTGTAATTTCGGAAGATTATTTGTTCTTTATTTTTCTATTAGTTCTGCACTTGTTGCGGTACTTTTTAGATCACTCTGTGTTTCTCTAAAGTTACTTCAGCATTAATTAATAAAATTCAAGCTCATGCTATGTTTACCTTGATAAGGACTGATGACCATGTCACTTGGTTATTATAAATTGAAGAAAACTATTAGGTATGTAGACACATACAGAAAAAAAGACATGTCTTACCCTTATATAGCTAACCCTATAACTGGACGTCCAATTATTATCGGTGGAGATACCTTTAATCGAATAGTTATGGAATCCCATGATTATATTGATGGAAGGCTTGTCCGTAGACAAACTGCACCTCCACCTGAAGAGCAACCTGTATATTTAAATACAGATACAGGACGTTATGTTTGACGTGGTACTAGAACATATCATAGACTGATTGAGAGTGACTATGAGGTAGTTGAGGATTACTATCTTGTCCATTATGAAGAAGAGGCGCTTATAGAGAAAATCATCAATAAAACACGCTATAATGAGGAAAATCTTGATGGGCAGCGGTTAACTTTCAATGATATACAACAAATCAGGGCCGCTATTCAGGCTGACCAAGATGAATATGATGATTTTATCTTACAGCAAGATACAACTAACGGGACACCTTCCTCTGGTCCTTCCGGTCATCCACGAACTTTGGAGGACCATACCCCGAGACTTGCAGAGCTTAATATTGAGTTGTGTAGGGAATGTCTCATGCCTGTAAGCCCAAGTGACTTAACGGACAAGTTGTGCAAGGACTGCTCTGAATAGTTACTTAATTTTGAATAATTCTTTTTTACATAAAGAAAGATAGCCATGTCAACATCAATCGTAATAAACCAGTGCCAAAACTATGGAGTAATCACTCCAAAAACAGCACATAGAGGATTATCCAGTGTATTATACAGACAGATTATAAAGAAGATTAGTGATGAGAATGACCTCTACAAGCCTTGGGACTTGCTAGGGATAAGTTAGTTCAGATCATTCGTCGGGCAAGTAATGTGGACTTTACACAATTGTTTACACAAAGACTGGATATGAAAATTATGGATGGAGAGCCATATGAATATATTAGGAAGTGGCTTCTTGAACAGCTTATAGCCATAGGTTGTGATAGTGGAGAAATTGCCTTATATCAATTTCTAAGGGATACATATCCAGATGGTATCGACGAGCCTTTCAATACATTCTATGAGAACTATGTAAATCATATAAGTAATTCAATGACTAAGAACTTTGCTTCGTGCGCTTGGGAGCAATAGGGTTGAAGGCTAAGATGTTAAGGATTGACTTTGAAGGCCGTAAAAAAAGTGCTATGATTCTTAGAGCTTCTGCAGACGAATTACTTGATATTCTCACAAGATACTATTAATCCCCACTTGTAATGCTCGACGGTCCATGTGGCTCTTAGAAAAGATCTGTAGAAGGACTTCAATACCTTCTATTATTTTTTTATTATCCAGAAGGCGACTAGACTTCAGGGCTTCATATCGGGAGAATAACTCCTTCACATTCTCAGTTTTCAGAGTTTCAGTCTTTGCAGTCCTACCCTGTACTTTTGCTAAGAAGTCCTAAAAGTCAGCTCCTAGGGTCTTACCAGAGAGTCCATAAGCTTCCCGAAAGACAAATTTAATCCAGGTATCTGTATTCTTGGCTAAGACACCAGGTACAAGTAAATGTTGACGCTCTTTAGGGGATGGAAATACCCGAGCAAATTCAATCAAGTGTCCACCTTTTTTTGCTTCAGATACAGCTTTCTGACCATAGGGACTAAACTTGGATCGAACTGTGATTGAACTGGGTTCAGACTGAGATCGAACTGGGTTCAAACTTGGATCAAACTGAGATTGAACTGAGATTGAACTAGGATTGAACTGAGATTGCTCTGTGATCGAACTGAGACTAGTATCCCATCTTACTCGAATGGACAGTGGATCA
This sequence comes from Rhizophagus irregularis, assembly GCF_026210795.1. Lineage (NCBI taxonomy): Eukaryota > Fungi > Glomeromycota > Glomeromycetes > Glomerales > Glomeraceae > Rhizophagus > Rhizophagus irregularis. The sequence continues at coordinate 2,141,735 of NC_089451.1, read as the reverse complement.
CTTTTAGACCGTCTAAGATCAAACACTACAAATTCACGTTGCAAAGTAAGATCATCAATTACTGGTGCTAATGACTCTGATTCTTCTGTATATAGGCGAATGATTCTCTTAGTATCTGTAAGGCTCCCATGACCTCCATGCAGTGAGATGTAGTTAACATTTTCTCGAATAGCCTTAGGAATGGCAAAGAATCTTTGAGCTACATAAATACATGAAATATTTTTGTGTCGTCCATGTGTAAAGTAACCAGTAATGAGATCCTGGATTTTTTTAGGTGCATCCATCAGATCCTCGAAGATTACCACAGTAGCTTGAGTAGGGTTCAAAGGAGTCAATCTCTGGAATCTCACTATGGGTTACTGCAGTGAATGGGATCTTCTCCTCTTCGAAAAAATCATGTACAACTGCCCACTTTGGCTCGTCAAGATATCTGCCAACTAAAAGTACTGCATCACATAGTACATACCGATTACCATCCTCCTTTGCCTTCTTGTCACCCATTAACAAGTTAATGATCATAGTTGTCTTACCTGAGTCTGAGCTACCTGCTATGGCTAATCGAAAGGGCCATGATGGAGCAAACTCATTGCCTTGTCTTGAGTCAGTCGTGTACTCGTCCAAATTGTATACATAAAGATCCATTTGAATTTTATTCTTACTTAGTTTAAATACTATGTCGACATCAACACCAATTCCAGTTTATACTCCTTCAGAACCTACTGGACTGCCTCCTGCACACTTGGCTAATGAAGAAGACGATGATGAATTAGTTAGAATACTAAAGGCTCATGCAAATTTATTGACTACCAGGGGTCGTTTAACTGTTGATTCAGAGATACAGGAGGCAAATAATCAAATCAAACATATTATTAATATATTAATGTATCGCTGTAAAGCAAAACATGAAGAACTTGGTATTACAAAAGATTTGTTAGTTTTTGCACAAGGTAAGATAAATGCATTTGATGAAACTTTTACTAATTTAGAACGTCAATTAGTTATTATACGTGCTGCCAATGATAATTTCATAGAAGAAAACCATAACCTGCAAAGAGATTATGATACTATGGTAGAGCTTCGTCGATGGGCTATAGGTGAACGTAATCAGGCATGACATGAACGTAATGTATTACAAGCAGATTATACTCAAGCAGTAATGGATCGTAATGAGACTCAAAATGCTGTGAATCGTGGTAATATCCTTCTAAATCATTGGTGACTGAGGGCTACTCGGACTGGAGGACAACTTGTATTGGCTAATGCGCAACTTGGACAGGTTAATGCACAGCTAGCACATGCTAATAATAGGGTGCGTTTTGGAATTCAGACATTAGGGAGACTTAAGAATAGACTTTTCCAACAGATAGCTGCTCTTAGAATTCAGGTACAATGGTTTCGAATTAGACAATTGAACCCTCCTCCACCTCTTTTAAACAATCCACTAGAGACGATATGGCTACCACTGCGATAGGATTGCTGATTTTTGAGGGTAAAGCTACTGATGATATTGATACATTTGTTAGGCTTTATATGGGTTATCTTGATACTATTAATCTTAACCCATATGCTGCTGGAGGAACCTACCAGAGTCTTGGAAAAGAGCTATGGGTAGTATCTTTTAGTGCTGCCTGGCCGGTGAAGCGGGCTGAATGGTTTGATCGAGAAATTACAGGAAAAAATTGGGAACTTTCTGGTATCACTTGGGCAGCTGGTGGAGCCTAATTTAGCTGCTTTTGTAGCATTAGTGATACCAGAAGGTGTAGGAGGACCGAATGTAGGTACCTATGTAAATGGGTCTGAAGCACAAATCTATTCAAGAGATCCAGTTAATGCATTAGTAACTATTAGAGCAGCATTTATTCCTACTCATGATTTAATGGGTGGAGATGAAGCTTGGAAAAGAGCTGGTGCTCGTCCCACAGATAGAGCTGCTCCGGCTACTGCAGATGCTGGTGTTGCTGTTAATAATAATCATCCTATAGTTTTTCCAGGTATTAAACCTAATCAGGCGCTTTATTGGCTTAGAACACAACTTCCAACTGTTTTAGATGAAAAGAAACGTATCCATTTTAACAGTCTTTACCAGAAAAATGAGCCAGTTGATGCATTTTATAGAACTGTAAAGAGGGCTGGAAAATTACTAAGACTAACTGATGATCTTATTATCGACCAGTTCTTTAGAGGTCTTTCGGCTGATAATATTTTTGAAGCAGAAAGGTTTCACAATCTTAATCCTGATGACTTGGTTAAACATCTGAGAAATTTAGAACGGAGAAGGGCTGAAATGCGCTTGGGGTTACAAGATAGAAATCGGCGACTTCGAGCAGATTACAGTGATGTAACTCAACCTCCATTAGGAAAACAGGAACCTGTCGTACTGACATCAAAGTCATCTGGGGTTACTCAAGAACAATTACAAGAGTTGCTTAAGGCTCAGGCTGAAGAACTTACCAAGAATTTTCAGGTGCAATTTAAACAATTACAGGCTCGGCCAGTTCGTAATCCACCAGTCTATAGACAGCAGATTAAACCTGTTCGACCAAAACCACAGAGACGTGTTGTTCAGGATCTTCAGGATCCTGATTGGGATGATGTTATGTAGATCGATGATGTTGGTGATGACCCCTGATGCTCCTGAATGGACTTTCGATGATCATCAAAATGCTATTGATCTTATTATGGGATATAAACGTGGGACGTCTAAAATACTTACAAATCAACTTCAGAAGGCTAAAGATAGACGTGATGATCTGGATTTGGCCCGAGCAATGAGAAACCTTGATCTTAACGATGATGCTATGGACATTGATACTGTGAGTTTTGGTGAAAAGGTAGAATTGAGAGAAAAAGATGGTGATGTCTATATGGTTCGTGTTGGGTCAAAAAAAAAGTAGGTTCGAGTATCTCAAAACTTCTTAAGTCGTCCCCAAAATAAGACAGCAGTTAGCTCTTCTAGTGTGCCATTGAAAGGCAAAGCAACCCCTGTTAAGATTCCTGTGAAAGTTACTGGTAGTAAGTCTACACCTGCAAAAGCTGTTACTAAGAATGACTTATTAAGCCTGTTAAGGTCTGCAGACTTTAGGAAATTACTCCGTGAGATTCTTCAGGAGGAGTTATTGTCTGCTAGAAAAGTCACAGAGATTCCGGAGGACCTAGTTGAGGAGGAACAAGAAGAGGATATCAGGGTAGACGATCCTATGGATATTGACATAGCTCGTTTAGAGAATACTAAAGATCTTTTAGCACTGGATGGGGAGGTTAATGGAATAGCAATTCAGTGTTTAGCAGACACTTGTGCTAATGCGTCGTTTATTCAGAGAGAAGCTGCTGAGGAATTAGGGTTGGATATCGACAAGAGTATTACATACAACATATCTGGTGCTTCAGGAACAGGTAGGACATTCGGCATGGTAAAGGGAGTGTTAATCAAACTTACTCCTGATTATGCTATCACTAAGGTTGCTTGCCGAAACCTAGGAGTTTAGGCAAGATGGCGTTTCGCCAAAAAGCGAAATTCTGCCAAAACTATATTAAAGTTATATTAAAAAACTGGCGAAACTTTGGAGAATGGCGAAACTGCTGAAACTTATTATAAATGCCAAAACTGCCGAAACTCTGCTGAAACTATAATAAATCTATAGTAAAATTTTGACGAAACTAATCGTAGAATTTTGAAGAGGTTTAGACAAGCAACCTTAGCTATCACTGAGGATCTTGCAGTTTTAGATGGATACAAGCATAGGGAGATTGGGTTAAGCCGAACGTGTCTGAAATGTTACAATTATGATGTCCATGAATCACGTGAACATATAGCCTTTACCTGTGATGGGAAGAATGTTTTTATCCCGATAGTTCCTGATGCTAATCAAGGGGATAAAAAATAAGACCCTTTAATTCTTCTATTTTTTTTTATTCCCAAAATTTGTGAATTAAGTCAGGGACATCCTCCTTCAACCGGTCAGCAGGTTCCCAAGTAGCCTCAGTGTCTGGATAGCGCTCCCACTTAACCAAATACTGGTCTTGACCTTTTCTAATGCGATGCCGAAGTATCTGCTCAGGAACAAATCTTTCAGGTTGTCCTCTTATCACAGAGTCAGGTGGAGGCTTTTCATTAATAAGAACTACTTGCAATTCCTTTCGGGTATATGCACATCTGGATACACCTAATCGACCATGTGGTCCATTAAGGAGATATGTAGGAGGCTGTTCGGGTGAGAGTATCATTTTTTTGATTACACGAGTGTTTGGATTCCATCTTATATCTCCTGTACGGAATTTTCCGTGAAGTTTGTTACCAAGTACAGAAATAGGTTCATTTAACTTGACTCTGACACGTGTTCTTTCAGAGAGGAGGTCTGTCTTTTTTGACACTTTGGGTGACCCTGTCGGAATGTCTGGGGGATTTCTCTGCCAGAGTTCATTTACTTTACTCACTATATTATGGAAATCTTCTGACCATTCCACGGATGTCACCCCAGTTTTCAATTCCTGTGCTACCATTCGTTTAAGAAGGGGTTCTTGGATGGCTTGGATAGCTCTTTCAGCATAAGATTGCTGTTTATGCCTTCCTGGTTCGCCGAACCTCATCATTACCCCTAGGCTGTTCAGGAAAAAATCACGTACCTGATCATTGGTGAATTCTGATCCGGAGTCTGTCTCTATTCAATGTGTTGGAGGCTTGATACGATTTCTTCTGTAGATTTTGACAAACCCGTTTAGAACTCTATTTGCAGTCTTATCCTTTAGGGGTTCTGCATCGACTCTCTTTCCTGCAACTTCCACCACTACGAGAAAATAGTGGAATCCTTTGGGGTCAACTGGCATCTCTGCAAGATCTGCCTGATGTGTTGCATTTGGTTTCCATACAATTACCTTTGGGCGTTCTGTTGACTTTTCCTTTAGGGGCTTTTTTGTATAGGTTGTAATGCTCTTCACCTTTTAAAATTCGTGCTGGTACTCTGGATAGACTGTAGTACTTGTAGTAATTCTCTAATTGTGACATATTACGACAAATTAAAGGAAAGATTTCAGACTTCAAATCTCAAGATGACACGATTTTACTGTCTAAAGTGCAAGAAGGAAACTGAGACTGCTAGTGAAATACAAGATATGACTACAAATGGGCGTTATCGGCTACATGGTGACTGCACAATTTGTGGTATGCATAAGAATACTTTTACTGGAGTAGACTGGGTTATCAAAAGAAGACTAAGGAGAAAAAGAAAGAAACCGCTGCTAAGAAGACATCAGACGGTTTACAATCGGCAATGCAAAAAACTTGGACAGAAAATTTTAGATTCTGATGACGCGTGTAAACAGTGTATTGATAAATGCCTTAAGGAAGCAAAAAAGAGGAAAACGGATTAGTACTGTCTTCTAAACTTATCTGAATATGCTCTATTCCCAATACCCATTGTTCAATTACTTATTTTTTCTGATGGGGGCGGGACGGGGTTGGTCTTACTGGCTCTATAGACCTTCTAGGGGCTTACCTGCTAACTTACCTGGTTTGCTATCTCACTGCTTCCAACAGATTATTAGACGGAATCCTGACATTGGTGTTCTGGATGTGGCGGATCTGGGGGGAGTAAAAATAAAACTTTTTCTGGGGGGATGTCCTCTCATAATTTTTCTGAAACATCTGCCACATCTGCCACATCTGGGACAACCCTCTCATTATATCCGTTATTGCTTCCTTTTCTATTGTTTTCTAGTTATTTGATATATATATTTGTTCCAGATGTTGTCCCAGATTGTGGCGGATATATGGGGATTCCTGAGCCCCGTAGGGGGCATATAGGTACTGCGACGGGTCGTAGACCCGGAGGTGGGTGGTGCTTGCACCTCCCACATCCAGCCCGACGACTTATAGAGGGTGCACTTATAGAGGTGTCACTGTACTATCTTTTCTTTCGAAGCATTTTTAAGGCGCTCTATCTCCCTATTGAGATCTTGAATTTCTTGCTCACATCAGGCATAATCCCGTTCCAGTTGATTAATTCGTCTCTCATTCTGGCGATTAGTATCAACTTCTATCTGCAATTCACTACGAAGATGATAGTTCTTTTCTTCCAGCTCAGCTTTATGTTCTTCACATGTTCTTCTCTGCCTTGGGTGAAATCTGCGAAATGACATTCTTTTTTTGTGATTATAAAAGAGAATGGGAGAACCCCTTGGATCAATTTATATAAATCCTCAGAAAGTGCATGATCTTAACCGGAATCTGGGTTAAGGACTAATCTGAAAAATTTGGCAGGTGATACATTTTCATGTATAGCGCCTTTGACCAATTTTACTAGGCGATCATGTATACAGATTATTTGGCGTAAAAAATAAAGAATAAGTTATACATTGCACCTTTGGCTAAATAATATTAATTTTCAGTTAAAAACAATAGTCTATAATTAAGATATTTTCCAGAATCAGTCAGTTAAGCCAGTTAAACAATCATGATTTTTGTTCCATCTTTCAATCTTAATATGGGCTGATTAAAATGGTTTATAGATGGTAGTAAGTTATTTTGTTTTACATACCAAGATGAGATAAATATTTCACTTGTATCGCTTTTGCAATTCGATGACTGATAAGAAGTTGGTGGAATCATTTCTTGCCTGGCAGGTGAAATATAAGCTGGCTCAAAATTTGGAGCACTAGGCGTGATATAGTTGCATTGTATTTTATTTCTTGCTATGGCCAATCTATCAGATAATTGGTGCCTCTTATGCTTTGAATAGCTTATATAATCATAAAGTTGATCTTGCAGAACATGATAAGGTCTATACAATCCATCAATAGAATACCATATATCCAAGTTTACAGTGCAACGAATTCCTCCACTAGGTATATTAAGAAACTTCTTTTCCTTAAGAGTATTATCATTTCTAACCGCCTCCTAAACTCGTTTTGCAAAAGTTTCAGGTTGCTTCTTATAGTTCCTATAAGCTCTTTGGATAATCCGAGCACTTCTATCTGGAGTTTTAACTTTGGAGCATTCATTATCCCAATGGTATTTCATCAAGTCCTTGGATTTAATCTCATATCCATATCTGCACCATCTACTGAAATATGTTTTTTTTGGTTTTATATCGGTAATCTTTACCAATTTCCAGCAATCAAAACAAATAGCCATATTACTCTTATTGATTCTGGGCTGATTATAGTCAGAATTAACCATCTTGCCATTCCCAAATCCTGCAAACAAGCAATGTAGGTGATATACACTAAATCTCTGATTGGCTAATAATTCTTGTAATTGAATTCTGACACTTATAGCCTATGCAACACTGGTAAAAAAATGGTCTATCCTACACATATCCTACACATATCTTACATATATCGGATACTCAAAATGTAGAAAATCATACACAAATAATACACATATCATACACATATCGATGCTTATATATATAGTATACCTATCAGTACCTGATATATGTATGATATATATATTAGTACCCGATATGTGTATGATATGTGTATTATTTGTGTATGATTTTCTACATTTTGAGTACCCAATATGTGTAAGATATGTGTAGGATAAATCATTTTTTTACCAGTGTGCAACTAGAGACTGACCTGGTTTTACAACTGATAATGTATCATACTTCCACTCTATTCCGATTATTTTTTTGAGGTCAATACTATAACAGTAATTTACAATATATGTGCTAACATATTTCATATCATATCCAGGACGATTATTAATAGGTTTAGGCACAATCTTATTAAACCACTCATCTAAAATAATATTAGAAGATAATCTGGACATATTTCTTGTTCACTTAAGTGAACGAATTATAACGATTTATAGCAATTTATTGATTTATAGCGTTTTTAGCAACTTTTTAGTATCTTATACTAATGGATAACATGTTTCAAATTTGCCGGTTAAGCAGTTTTAATGATTTATAGCAGTTTTATCGATTTGTAGCCGATTTAGAGAGACTACACACTACTAAACTCAAATTTGATTGGGATCATCTTTCGGGCTAAGCTAATCTTATATTTACATGCGTCTTCGGCTGAATCAGTTTGTGACATGATGTACTATATATCATATTACATGACATCTCTACCAGTTTTCTCAATAGTTCTAGGGTTTCGATAAATCACGAGATGGTTGGCCGTAATCAGATTTCAGATTTTTTCTTTAGCCGGATAGCCTGAAAAATGATTACGAATAAAATGCACATGTTCGAAATGATTGGCTAATTTAGTCATATTATGGATTCTTATTCGAAATCTTATTGGGGAGAAGTGTGACATTAATGTCACAGCTAAACCAATGAAATCTGGCAAAGTTTTGGAACAGAGTTATGGGTTATGACAATTTATATGCTGAAATGAAAACCAGAAACTTTATGATTTTTGCTCTGGGAGCTGTGACATTAGTGTCACACTACTTTACAAATAAAAAATCAAAAATGGCCATAGCCAGTCCTGAAAGGACCCTTTATTATCAAGAGTTACACAAAATACATGTAGCAGTAGTACTATTTATTCGTTTAATCTAGCAATAAGAAAATCGACATCATCTGGGGATAGATTTAAGATTGTAGTAGCATTAAAAGACTTTAACCGTTCTATTGCTTCTATACCACCAACATTACTAAAGAGCCTGAAAACCTTTTTACCCCTTTCCTTTCTTTTTTGAAGGTTAGTCTCGGTAAGCTTATCTTGTACAGAAATCTGATTCATGATTCTATCGTTAACTTTAGCATTAGATACATCCTCATTACAAGTTTTTCTAAAATGATCGAATAACTGCTTAGTGGCTTGGCCAAAAATATAATAGCATCGAAGCAAATCATGAGTGGTTCTTTGAAGATTGTCTTCCGAAATAGTTTCAGAGGGATTGATAATTATGATTTTGCATCACCTCAGCCGTGAAGCTCACCATGTCCTATTTGCGATGGAAAACATGGGAATTATGGATTACATGGCTCATGGTACTGCGAAAATGGGAATCAGTTCCTCATGAGCCTGAATTAGTAAAGTTGTATTTCCAAGATAAGTTGGAATATTGCTTCGCTTCAAGCAATAAACTCAAAATCGCGATTGTGGCTTAGACGGGTCATGTGGACCGATCACCTGAAATGCGCAGAAGATACCGGAGATATGGTCAGTATTGAGAAAAGATCGGCCGGACGACTATCGCATGGTGTAGATCTCACTATAGCTATTTAAGTGGTATGGAAAAAAAATTATGGCATTCAGTTCTCTAATGGAGGCCGTAAGAAAAACCTTAAGATTTTTAGTTTCTCTATTTTTCGCTAGCGAAATAGAGCAATCAGAGCCTGATGTGACGTGCACTATCTGCTTTGATGATATTAAGCAAGCACAAGCATATACGAAGTTCGCATGTGGGCATGCTTTCCACTTCGAATGTTGGATAAAATACATAATTAATGGAATTATGTATACAAAAGACATTTTTTTACGTAGGATGATCTGTCCTAATTGTCGAGGAGTCGTACATGAACCACAGTCTAGCGAACTTATTGGACCTGGTCGTTACCTCGGAGGTAACACCCTTTCGAATAGAGACGAAAACCTGCATCCTGGCAGAGGGCAGTATAATGTTGTCGTTCCTCAACTAGAAACCTTCCCGAATATCCCTGGATCGTTTCATACATTCAATACAGCACCAAACAACAACATTAGGCGAATAAGTCTGTCACGACCTATTCATTTTAACTGATGTGACATACTCAGAAGCGACCCAAACTGCCCGCAGATAGTGACAATAGCACCGAAGAAGCCAGTCTTGCTTCGGAGTTGCGAGAATATTCAGAGGCTCTAAAATATTTATGTCATCATAAGCATTTTCAATTTTATACTATATGTCATTGTTTTCCAATAAGCTGGCCAGCTATTTTTGTAAGAGTCAAATAATAAAGATTATTTTTGCGAAGCGCTTCGGTGTTACCTTTGGTAACCCATATTTTTAAATCTGTTTCGTTATTTCATACTGTATGCGGATATATCTCTATAAACTGCTTATGCGGTGTGATAATGAATACCCCTTCGGATACATCTATATTTGGTAATTAATATTTTCACATGGTGAGTTTTTGATAGTCGCTCCCATGTTTCAAATTTGTGATCTCGGGATGATCGTGTTGATTACGGCCTTGTTTATCTAATTAGTAGGTCGATCCATACCTATAAAGCGTTGGAAAAAAATGTCTAACTGGACCGATGCGAAAATCCGTATTCTTATCGTCGAACGCAGGACGAAGTGCAGTGCGTAATTGCTGGTGAAAATCCGGGGAATGCTTTCTCCTACGATATTTACAAGTGCTATATAAAGGAACCCTTCTAGATGATTAACAATCGGAGGTGGGCAATATGGATAAATCACATATCGAAGCTCTTGCAATAAATATCGTTAGTAAAGCTAACGCTCTCCCCTCCCCCAATGAGAACACTAATATTCCAAAAGTAGATCCATGCCCAATATGCGGGGAAGATATTTATACGCTTGAAGGAGGCATAATCAAAGAATTTCCCTCTAGATGGATATAAATATGAACAAGAAAAAACGGAAGGTTGATGAGGCGTTCGATCCCGATTACGAATACGTCTATGGTATAGTCAGTACTGGCACCGACTGGTACTTCATTCTTCATAGCACCGAGGGCATCTATAGTACTAGCAGGACCGAGTATCGAATTTCACTTACAGAAGACGCTCTCAAAGATGATACAGAATTGCGTAAGAATGTGAAGAGGGTTTTAGAGGTTATAGTAGGTTTATTAAAGGATAGAGCACTAGGTAGCGAGGAACCTGCAACTAAGAAGCGCCGTGTAGAAGAGATAATCAAGAAAAAATAATTGTATAGGACACTAGCATAGACGTCATGTATCGCGGGCTACGTCCCGAACATTTGTATTTATTTTTCGCATGTAATAATAAAATTTTTCTTGGCAAATTTCAGCCGGGGCCCCCGGTCAAAAAACACATCTTTTTTATTTTGAATGCTTATATACAGTGTATTAGTTAATACATATAGATCATGTCATCCGAGCTTGAAGTATTGAAACAGCGTATCACTGAACTTGAAGCTGAAAATGCAGAGCTTAGGAAGGAGAATACTGAGATCCGCGATCTTAGAATCAAGCTCTCGGTGTCTGATGCTGAAATAGCTGAACTTAAGCGTAGGAATAACGAGTTTCTAAGAGCGAATGCGGAATATAATGAGAGGCGTGATACTGAAAATGCCAAACTCAAGGCCGAGAACGTTGAGTTTAGAGATAGACTCACAAAAGTGGAACAGAATCAGACTCTACAAAACGCCTTAACGGCAAATGATAATTCTTTTAACAACAATTCATCTAACTTCGCTTCAGCGCCTTCGGCCAATTTGGTTGCAGAGCCAACGGTAACGCAACATGAGAAACCGTCAGTGGATGAGGAAATGGATACTCCATTACCTGAAGAACCGATACCAGAGGAGTTAACAGAGGTAATCGTATCAACTGTTAATATATCTGTTATGGACCAATGTGATCAGAAATCCTTGGAAGATAAGGAGACGGATGCTTTCTTGGATGAAGAATACAAGAAAAAGGTTAGCGATGAGATCAGACAGCGCAATAGAGTGAAAAAACTTCGAGACTTGGATTTACCTGGTACTTCTGATATCCCTTCGTCAGAATCATCCACAAGTTCGCATCCTATCCCTAATAACCCAGTCTTATCAGAACAAAATGCTAAAATAAAAGCACCTGAAATAGATATACAGCCTTTGATACAAGAATTGCTTATAGAACCTTCGGAAGAAGATTGTGTTAAGGTTGTTAATGTGGAGGAGAGTGATCAATCGCCTGCAATCGAATTAGCCCATCTATATGAAAAAACGAAATTTGCTGAAATTAGGACTATACGAGCCAAACAAGATGAAATCATGAGCTGGTATTGCTATAGAAAGTATTTTGAAAAAAGACATAGTGAAATTTTACCTGGAATTCTGGAGAATGGAGTTATTACGAATAAAAAAGCCTATGAACTTGCGAGTGGGCAGATTTATGATGAAATGCTACAGTATCTTTCGGGTGTCTCTCGTGTAAACTTGCGCAAAAAAACCCAGCTAACTAAGCCTATATATATGTTAATTAACGAAATTGGAGAAGATAAGATTATGCGAATCAAATCTTATAGTGCAAACAAACTCTCAAAGTTAACTGACATGCAAATCGATACTATTAAAAATCATCTTACTACAAAGCGTGAAAAAAATTCACGCGCTCACGTGACTTCGGAAATAATCACCGGTGATGCAACTGCGCCTGTCGAATCTATGGTAAGCGTTCCTAATTCTTTAGGTGATTCCAAAGTAATCGGTCCAGATAATTCACCACCTATTCCACCAGCGCCATGCGTAAGCGCCTCCGGCCAAGTTTCACATGTTCCTATCAAGATATCTAAATTCCCTGAAGATAGGAATATCATCTATGAAGCTGTACGTAAACGTTTCCCTTTCTTATCATGGACTAAATCAATTACAAAATATCGAGATCATTTCGAATATACCAACTCTGAAGCCAAGTGCCCAGCATGTACGAGCATTCACACACATCGAGGCATATGGGGTGATTGGACTTGCCAAAGTAAAGATAATTTCTATTATCTTATGTGTCCCTGGGATATTCATCAAAACAAGAAAGTCAAAATTGCTACACAGGTTTGCTAGATCGATCATCTGGCCGAAGGCGCTTAACGCAAATGCGCAGAAGATGATAAAAGACTGAATCATCGTATCTTTTTTTCGACTCACGTGGGTGGCTTAGATATCGTGCACAGTAAAACGTCATCCGCAATAATACGTCACTGGGTAGTGTGGTCCACCGCATCCGCAGTCGTTATTTTTTAGAGGATCTATTAATAACCCCGGCCAAGAGAAATATTCTTGTGTTGCTATAGTGATGAACTTTCCCCAGCGCCAAGCCGAAAGAAGTTCATCAGTATAGCAACACAAAAATATTGGGTTTATTAATAAATAACGACTGCGGATGCCGGTAATGTATTACTGCGGAGAAGTATAGATGATGCAACGCTGATATCTAAGCCACCCACGTGATTTTGGACGAGCTGAACGAAAGCGTTGTTTGATTTACTGCGCCGGATGTTTGATATAATGCATGTGACGAACATCAGGCAAAGCCACAATTTTACTGTGCTAATTTGACACGTGCTGGCAATCACGATTTTCTTGGCGAAGATCAAAATGCCGAAGAAGAGTAATATGTCTGTTTTATTTTAGAACATCTACTGTATAGAAGCGGGAAATTCGATTAACATCGTGACGACATGTTTCAAGATGAGCAGAATATACGAGTACGTTTGTTTGTAAATATCGATGATACAAATAACGGTATATTTGAATTTTTATTAGAATTTTCGCGGACAAATCACCAAAACGGAATATTAACTTTATTCTATGGCAATTGAGTCGATCCGTTTGACCACCACCCAATTTTCATGATCTTTGGCACACCCAAATCGGGAACACCGACTAATCATAAAACTTGAGTATACGCGAACCATCGGAAAAAAATACATGACGCAATAGTCATGTCAGTGATGTCACACATATAAATTTTGATATACTACTACATTTATTAACGTGAGATAACGCAAAAATTAAGTACAAATTGACAAGCTAATAATGATATGTCAATTATTGATTGCTTCATTTACAATTTGCATTAATCTATAAATTTTTCCTACTTTATTCCTGAGTTCATCATACCGAATGCCATTGTATGCAATATTTTTATAATCATCACCTCTGGATGTTGACGATCCATTAACCTTATCCACGAATTTTTGAATTGAATCATGTTTTTCACCACTGTAGCTAAGATAACAGGGATCTCCACGGGCTGTCGCAGGGTTTTCATGGAACGTTGCTTCTTTTTTACAGTATCTCACAATATTTCCTTCTTTTAAGAATCCCATGTGATGTAAAAAAGCGAGTGAAAGACTTGGCATACCAACATTGTCTGAAGGTAATCTATTTGCTAAACTTTTAAGCTCGCTCTTACATCCGTCTGAAATCCCAATGTCAGAAAGAATTGTACTACCCAACCTTCCTGTAACCTCATCGACGCCATCAGCTTTTTCAACAGCTTCCTCGTCAATACTCCCACCAGCCTCGTCTTGTCCTGTGTAGGTAATAGAACCAAATAGTGATAAATATCTTAAAAGTAATACATGATTGTATTTTTTACTTACCTAACACAATCTCGTTAGCGAATTCCGTAAGAGCAGTTGCAGGTCCTCCCTTCATGCCATAATCTCGAAAATCTTGCTTGGTCGTCTTGAAGAACGTACGTCCATTAATTCTCTCAGTTTCGATTATATCAAAATCCTCTTTTATAAGCCCTAAGTCTTGTTTTCGCAAAAGAGAAATAAGTTCATCTGTGTTATATTTTTTAACATCTTCAACTGAAATAGAAGCCAGTGTATTCATGTTTTCGTACATAAGGAGACCCATTTTTGAGATTTGTACACATCCATACTTATAATTCAATTTCATTTCACCCTTTCCCACAAGAAACCTGTTACATGCTAAAGAATTTGTCAATCATTGCGCCTAATAGATGATAAAAGAAGTAGTTTCGATCATCTTGACCCTAAATATTTTCGGAATCACAAAATTAGCCATTCTGGAAATAAGAGATAGCTAACCCGGATCTTTTGTTTCTCCTGAGAAAATTCGAATTCGGTTTTATGCGAAGCTAACTATAAACCTAAAAACTGCATCATTCTCGGAACGCCTAAATATGGAAGTTCGTTAAGTATTGATTATTGAGATCCTAGTATTATAGCTCACGTTTTACTCCAAATGGAAATTATACCAGAACTTTCCGGAAAAAAGCGAATATCACTACCGGATTAATTATTTATTGATCTAGACCCACGATCTACTTCCCCATAGATTTGCACGGTATTTCATGAGATCTTGGCCCTGGCTTCATTGTTACAAAAATAGCATATATTAACCATTATTACAAAAATAGCACATCTAGATCTAAAAATAGGAGAGGTGATCGTGCCCTTATTCACTGTGGGGAAGTATAGTGATGACGTACTTACTTACTGCGCATGATATATGCTCGGCTAAGCCACCTACGTGATTCGAAAAAAGAAATAATATTTTCATTCTACGAGCTGGAGGCGCTTTACAAAACTCACCTAGGCGGTTGGACCGTGACCAAACATTCATGATACTGCTTATGCTTTAGCACCTGATTCGAAGAATTGTTCTGGCTCGACTAGGTGAAGAGGTTTTGAACGTAAATTAAAGATAAGTATATCTTAGTAAATATCTCTCCAACTATGGAACAAAGCTTACTAATCGTTTCTGGTCCTAGTGACAGTAATAATAAATTTGGGTTAGGCGCCAATACCGATGATGATGAATTCTGGATGTTCAATGATGATAACGAAGATGATGATGTGTTTTTTATGACGGATGGGATTATAAAAGACGTTTTGGTGAAGATGCTTGGAAAAAACTTTATCGAGACCGGGAAGCTCGTCAACGTTTTATCCTTCTTAGGCTATTTACCATGAGCCTTCCTAATATATCTGATCAAGCAAAAAATGGATTATTTATCGCATTTTCTAGATCTAATTCATTTGGTGTATTAGAACACAACGCATTATTGGATGCTCTAGCCCATCCTGTGAAAGGTTTAAATCTTTTTGAATTCGATGAACTCGGGTTTGATCTAATAATCAATGCAAATATTTAATAATTCAAGCTCAGATGGGTTGATATTATTTTTCACAATGCAATGTTTAAAAATAATGCGAATAGCAATTCACACGTTACAAATGATATCGTACTGCGCATTTTTTCAGGTGATCGATTTCACATGACCGGTCTAAGCCACAATCGCGAACTTGAATTTATTACTTGAAGAGTTACAGCTAAGACAATATTCTGTTCCATTTCTATACCATTCGCCATGTAATCCATAATTCCCATGTTTTCCATCACAAATAGGGCATGGTAAGCTCCATGGCTGAAGTGATGCAAAATTATAATTACCAATCCCCCTAAAACTATTTCAGAATTTCAGGTATGTAAAATGTTCTAAGACAGACTTGATAATTAATTCTGGATTGGGTTTGGCTTCGAAAGTGATAGGCTTGAAATCAGAGGCTTGAGGCTTTTCTGATATACTTGTCACAGCTTTTGATAATTGCCATGGCTCACATCCAGTTTCTTTTTTATATCTTTTGTATAATTTGGAACGAATCTTATCTGTCAAAATACTTGGTAACCCAGTTAATTTGGCATGCCAATCCAGATAATCGGCGGTTAGTATTTTAACAGACTCAGTCATTTTCCTTTTTATATGACTGCAAACAATTTAAATCCCTTTTTTCTCATATAGATCTATTCATTCGAAAAAAAGATTAAAATTCCCAGACTATTGTAAAGCAATGAGACTATGCAACTATCTCAATTTCACGCTGTTCACATTTAATAAAGTAAAATCCTGCTTTATACCTACCTTCTATTTCTTCATCATCATGACCTAATTTGCATAATGGGCAGATATAGTCCCCGCATGATGTCTCATCAGTAATCCCATTATAATCGAAATTTTCACTACTACATTCTTTATATAGATTAGGATATTGTTCCACTATTGCAAGTCTGGTCTCAAGCTCCTTATTTTTTTGCTCCAGTTCCTCAACTCTAACATCGCGTCTAGTATTCTCCTCCATAATCCACTTTAAAAGTTCAGCTTTTTCTGCCTCAAGCTCGGCATTCTTAGCCTCAAGTTCAACGATACGCTGTTTCAATACTTCAAGCTCGGATGACATGATTGATAAATTTTATACAAGAAGTGAAATATTCAAAAGTTAGTTAATATATATATACATAGAGACTGTCATTTTACCAAGAGAAATAGGTTATAAAGTCACCAGATTTCTGAGACCGCGCGGTCCCAGAAAAATGCCAAGAAAAAAATATTTTATTAATACATGCGAAAAATAAATACAAATGTTCGGGACATTGCCTGTGATACATGATGCTTCTATATAAATGTCTAATATATATCCCTACAGTCTAACTAACCACCTTACATTTACGTGACTTGAAAGTTCACCCCTCCTTATTTACGAAATGTCTGTAAAATACATGATTATTAATTATAAGAAATTAGGATTACAAGTAATCGTAGTACAGGAATTTGTAAAATAATAAATTCTTACACAATATATCCATCTAGCAATTGAGATAATTTGAGCTATTCCTCGTCGAAAAGCTTTCTCTTCTTTTTTGTGTCCTTCTGGCTTGCCATCCCAAAGTCAATCAGGTATAGGGCACCTTTATCGTTAATTAAGATATTTTCCTTCCGAATATCATTGTGGAGGATACCATGCTCATGGATTGCTTCTAATCCCTTAATAGCCCTTGACTTTTGCTGTTCCGTAATTTTTTGGTTGCTCAACATAGTGCTAACAATGGTTAAGCCGATAAGAAGCTCATGCCTCCTCCATAATATCCATAACAGACCAGCTTTGGGATATACTTGCCTTGAATATCAGCTAGATCTTTGTACATTTCTACTTCCTTCTGCATTTCTTTCAGAATATACAATGGAGCCTTCGACAAGTTTATGCTCTTCAGAGCAATTGTATCACCACGAAATTCGCATAGGAGCGTTTTACCACTTCGTCTTTCACCTAGTATGCCATTAAACTTGAAGTCCGTGAAGCTATAATCTTGTTGGTCTACAGGAGAAGATTGTTGATTCGCAGAGGTGCTGGAAAACTGATTATTTAATGAGGAGCTAAAAGCCTTTTGATTTAATGAGGAGTTGGAAGATGACTTTGAGTGTGACTGAAGAGTATGTGAATCATTGTCCCCTTGAACAGGCACTACTACTTGAGGTTTAGGAGACTTGGGATTCTCTTTTGCCCGTCGAGTTAGATATGCATACGCCTTGAGAACTGGTGGAGATGCAGACTGAAGTGGAAGAGTTTTTGAAATCCAGAGCTTTGCATGCTCTCGACGTAGAAACCAGTGATTATCATAGGTAGAGAGAATACCATATCTAAGTTCGTTTCCTCCCATATAATTATAGATTTGTTGAACTACATCCTTGTCTTTACTCATCTGATAAAATTCGGGAAATGTCTGTTCCCCATATCTTCTAAAACATGTTTTCTTTTAGCCTCAATCACCAAGATCAATGAACCCACGAGATGACAGTTGAAATCTGGTATGCCGGGAGTGTCAGTAGATTTCCTTGAATATACGTAGTCTGGTCCTGTAAGATCATTCAATACCATACATATATTGAAATTTATGGTATTACGAACATCTTCTTCATCGACTATAACAAATCTATCATCAAATCTCGGCCTCTCGAATATCGGCTGTTGGTCAAAGTGGAATTGATTCACTTTATCGAAAAAGTCGTCCCAAAGTTGCACACTTGCCGGCGGGTCACCTACAGCCTTAGTAGTGGTCTTTGAGGTAATGCAGTCCAGAGAATATATTATGGGTGGTGGAATACACGACAATGCCTCTTCCAAGCTGAGAACTGGAAACAAATATGTGTTATTATTACTAGGGCAAATGACGAAAAATTAGCCGTTAAGGCGCTTTGCACAGACTATACCAGACACTTACGTGGCAATTTTACAATAACATGGATATGTTTTTTAGGAGGCGAAGTGGGCCAGTAGTCTTCAATATTATTTATTGCCAACAGCTCGTCATCGTCCTGGAAAGATTGGATTTCTGAATTGATCGTCTTGATCGCCGCATCGTTACCTTCCATAGCTTCGAGCCTGTTTGCGCTTATTCTAGCGAAGTCATTTTGCTTTTCTGCTTTAATAACTTTTTTGAGGTGACCTACAAGCTGGTCTTTATTAATATCGACAGGAAAAGCACTAGTGGTCGTATTAAGTGATAGGCATGTTTTCGGCTTATATAGTATTTTTTGCGGAATATTATTGGTGCAAACTGGCATATGTGAGGACAAGAGTAAAAAGAATTTTATTTGCAAAAAAAATACCAAAGCTTAGTATATGTGAGAAATTATTCTGTTTCACAAGCCTGCCGTATGATCGGCCACATTGCATCATAGGTGCAATGATCGCCTAATCACTGCGCCTCCCTAACCGTGAAGACTCTTCTCACTTATCACCTGACGTTTTTTATTAGGCTAGATTAGTTCGAATAAAAATGTTAGATTTATGCGAAGTGCCTTTACGGCTAGTCCTAGATCGCACCATTACACGTGACCCATTTCTCATGTATAGTACAATAATAATACTTTATTTATGAAATAAAAACATTGCCAGTAGCCGATCTACAATACATAAAATTGCGACTATGCGAAGTGCCTTAACAGCTATCGCTATATGGTACTGTGAATTATTAACGGAAATATACGGTGACATGGAAGAATTTTGCCTGGGGTAGTTATTTTGCGTTAGCTACGCTAGTGAAACTATTTTCTTTGGGAAAGTTTTTTTGCGGAAAGTTGGCTGAACTTCCACATACCATTACATGCTTTATATCTTGCTGGGAAAAAGAGCGCCAAGCCGAAGTTAAGAAGATATGAGGCGTAATTAGTATTGTTGTCTGATGCCAAGAGTCCTATGAAAGCGCATGCAAACGGAATTTTGAACCTTTTCGCATGAGATCTACCGGAGACGCCTTGAGGTAGTTGGATTCTTGTAGATCTTGAAATTGCGAGTCCCTCAGCCCTCCATAACATATGCTTTTGCCAGCACTATTTACTTTACGGTAGGTCCTGTGTTGCAACTAGACCTCCTTTCACATTTTCCTTATGTTTGGTTGGGGAAAAAATAAAGAATAAAGGTTAATATGTCTTTTCGAATATATATGCAAAAATTAATATGTTACACAAGACCTAACTGATGATCAGCAAAATCTTCCGGAGCCTGATTTGATCCGCTTGCCTGAACTGGCATTTATTTCCGAATTTCAGCTAACATTCGCATCGATTTCTGCTAACATTGAATCCATATCCATAGTCTGAGACTTTTTTGGATCATTATTTCTAGACTGAGATGCAGGTGAAGAAGCCTGTGTTTGGGGGTTTAGACCATCACCTGTCTCTGGTTCAGATTTGGGCTCCTTCTTTGATTTTGGATCACCTAAAGCGTAATTTTTTCCTGCATCAAGACGGTTAATTTTATGTCTTATTGCGATTTTTGAAAGATGGTCGAGATGTTGAGGGTTGGATTTGGGCCAGCATGAACCATTGAGGTGTGTTTAGCTCCTATTTTTCTTAGAACCTTAGGGGTAATCTCATCTTCGTCCTGATTAGTTTTTAAACTCTTTATGAATTTGACAAATGGCACATTATTACACTTTCCAGTTTCAGTATAAACTGGATCACGCAACTTCCCAGCCTTAATAGCGTCTTGAATCCAGGTAAGTAATTTCCTAGCATGTTCTGGATCCTTTTCCATAGAGAGTAAGCGCATAGGCATCTGTTTATCTCTCTGTTTGTGACATCCAGTGCAATACCAAGAATAACCAGCTTTATACCACGCTGGCAGATCTTCAGAATCTGGTTTGTAATTAATAATCTGGAAAGATAATACTTCAGCAGGCCTCATGCTCAGCATCACTATCACATCTGCGAGATCCTGCATAGAGGGAATTTTAGAAGTATCGATATTCTGGAGTCTCCTATGCACTTTCTCAAAGGTGAAATGTTCTGGAGTTCTACCTAGATTAGCCAAGCGCTTCTCAGTCCGCTCTTGCTGGATTTTATTGGAAGCTGTAGTGGTTTTCAAATCTTTGGCATAGCGATCAATAAGTTTACGATCACCCCGTACTCTGCTAAATACTTACGAAATCGTGATTGGTTTGAGCTAAAAGCAACCATTTCCTTATCATCAATTACTCCATCCTTATTTCCTTTTAGTCCCAAAGATAAAGTATTAATGAAAATATCCCACTTATCTTCGCTTTTAGCGACTTCTTGGGCCCTTTTCCTGACAGAATATATCTTATTTCTCTGATCTGGCACAAGATCGAGCCCCTATCTGCTCTTTGCTAAATGCACTTCTCTTTTCAGTGCCTCTCGCAAGGGCTTCCTTAACGCACTTACGGGCCTTCCAATCTGGAAGTAAAGCATTAAGTTCAAGGCATGTTCACTTAATTGCTTTGGGCTGGACTCTGCGGATAAGTTATATCTTTCTAAGAACTGTTCTAGAATCAAAACGAATTTATTAGTTTTCGCTTTTCAGGTCTTTTGGGTGGGTTCTGCAGTAGACATGTCGATATAAGTAGACTTCAGTTATTTCTTCTACTTATATTATGTGAGAAAAAATTCAATTAGAAAAATTCCCCTAATTATAAATTTCGGGATACTATATAACAGAGGGTTGAAGAAAGGAAAAATAATAATATACTGTATTTCACACAGTCCTAGAGACTAGCTTTGGCCAGTATTGAATGTGAAAGATATGTAACACATTTTTGAATATCTATAATAAAAGTGAAGATGAAGTTTTAAGATTATTAATATTAAAATTATCTCGTATGGGTCGTTTTATCTGCCAATACATCAAGAGAGATGGTTTGATTTGTAGGAAAGGATGCATGAGTGAATTAGGATGCGCCAGACATTATAATACCTTCTTAGAACAATATGTCCTGTCTGTAAAAAAGAATCTATTCCAAGACCGGAATCTGTAGCACACATGGTGGAATTTATAACCATGCCTGGCGTGAAAGTAAAAAAACTGAAACAGAATCGATAGTTACTTTAGTATCCCCATCTGATGTAGTCAAGATACTTATCTGAATAATGAATGATCTGGGCTGAAGTATTATTTTTCCTGTCCTATAGAATCGAAGAGTTCCTGAATATTGTTATCTGTTTTTAGCCTATATGGTGGAAGTTCTGGTGCACCTTTATCTCTGAAACCAGTACTATTATATGGCTGGTGATTAATTCGATATGAGTATTGCCAAACTTGTTGTCCCTTAGGCCCTATTCTTTTTTTATCACTTTTAATAGTATAGCCACACCAATTACCAGCAATTGCATTGATTGCCTTTATATCCGAATTAAGATCTGGTGTTGTCTTATCATGAGACTTAAAGCCAAAGAGTGATAAAGACTGATTTTGAATTTCTATAAATCTTTCACATGATTGCGCAAATGCCTCTGATACCATACTACCAGAAAGAATATGCTTGTCATCAATGCCAGTAAAGCCTAGTATTTGAAAAAGTTCTTGTATAACTTTCCAATGATTTGCTGAATAAGATTTACGCAAGTCTTCTGCCACTGATTTTTCCAGATTCTCTTCAGCTCTATGGCAAGCAATTTCCCATTGTATATTTTCCTCAGCTTTCAATCCCTTCATTGCATTCTCCTCATCATGACCTTGCCTTCGAAAATAAGACAACCGTAAGAAATGCTTCTGAGCTTCAGGCGAACTAAAATTTTCAATGAATTTTCTATTGCAAATATTATTCCAATCCTCGATACTCATGTCTTTGCAATAAAGATTCCGCATATAAAAACGTTTAAGTGCCATAGTATCTGCGATAGAATAACACTCTTGATCGAATTTAAGGACTTCAGCTTCTTCAGGACTAAGATTCCGGGAAGTAGCAACTGTGTTAAAATCTGTATTCTTGATAACTAATGCTTCAACCCTAATCTCATTGTGAACACTTTTGCGATTCCTTATAACTTCTCGACTCTCATCTATTTTTATAAGTTGGAGAGAAGCGCTTGTACTAGCTATAAGACTACAAAGCTTTTCAATAAAATATCTTGCAGAAAGACGTTTCTGATGCTCGACTTCAATGAAAGTTATTATGGCCGGAGACTTATCAACTTTATAAGAAATGGTATTATTATTCCATTCACAATATCCCTTTATTGCTGTGGGTAAATTATTAGGCCGAATACTTGCAAGTTCTGCCCGAATATTTTCACGACCTGGTGGGTGAAAAAGCTCATTAGAATTTTTCTGATAGAATAGGGAAACAATACGACGAGGACAGTCACGAATTCGATAAAGCATTTGTGCAAGAGCTTCAACATGAACTGGAGTGGCGATGTTTGTAATAGCTATAATTATATTGAAGTGGCCCGTAACCTCAAATGATATTCCTGCCTCCACTGTATTTGTATAAGCTACGCAATCAAGTTCACCCCAAGCGACATTAATATCAGAAAAGTCTCTTTGACGTTGTTTTCCATCCATATCTCCGTAATAAGCATGGGCTTTAACAGGCGAATTATCAGGCTTAGACAACTTAGATGCTTTTTCTACTAATGCTCTAGCTATCACAGCTCTGGTAGATACAAATGCCACACGTTTACCCTGCCTTAAAAGATCATATCCTATTCGCATGGCTTCAGCTCCGCTATTCAGATCATAAATAAACTCAACTGTCTCGCCTATACGAGGCTGATACTTATTATCAACTACGTGAATATTTTCACTGCGATAAGCCTGGAGGAAGAATAGTGTCGATGTATTTGCAAAGGCATCCATGGCTAAAACATGCCTTGCAGATCTTAAAACATCACACATTGCATTTTCAGACTCCCGTGCATTTGTACCGCTGGACATTTGACGCATGATGGCATTGGCTTCATCAAGAATAGCTACAAACGAACGGGCTGTAAACTCGATACAGAAATGACTCTCAACCTGTACTATGATAATATCCTATTTGTCTATAAATAAATCTCCTAGTGTATTTTGGTAATTGCAAATTCAGAAACCTAATGCTTTTAAATCATCGAGTTTCGCTTTTGATTCATTGCTAAGAGACTTTCGGTAAGAAATTCAGATAAAGCATGGCAAAGAAGAAATATCATGTACTTTATCTTTCAATGCCATAATAATCTCTCTTAACGCAGTGGTTTTCCATGTCCCTGGGGGAGAACGAATAAGTGTTGTTGTTTTCTCAATACCCAAGAAATCGGGATATACTTCTGGAGCATCCTTTAATTTTTCTACATTAATCATCATTACTAATAATCCTACAAGAAGACGTGGATTTAATATAGCATCACCTATTCTTTCGACTATTCCTCTCTTAGGTTTTGCAGAAACTTCAGTCACTTTTCCGAACGCTAATTCCTTATGATCTGGTTTATAATTTTTCTGCCGATAATATTTGAGTACAAAATAGCCGTTACTTCGAAGTAAGCCATATAACTGATCTTTTTCGTATTTGATATTGCAAATGGGACATGCTTCCAATGACCGAGCTTGAAAGTTAATAAATCCCTTTCTAATGTCGCCAACCTCAAGCCATCCATATTTTGTGATAACCAAACCAGCTCCCACGCTTAAGGCGGTTTTATTTTCAATGGGTTGGAATTCCTCTTTTTCTGGCTTCTCAGAGGAAAAGATTCGGGGCCAGATTTCAGAATAATTGGATTTAGGCTGAACTAGATAATTTTCTAGCTTGCAATATCCTATCTTAATTGAAGAAATTGCAGGTCTTTTAACTCTATCTTCCTTTGCTGATCTAAGAAGATGAAGGCTGAAGCGAGATTTATAAAGGTCAAAATCGATAAAAACTGAGTATGACTTTCCAACTCTATCAGCAACTTTTTTTACAAAACCCTCAAGGTCTTTATAATCAATAAAACGGGCATAAGGATACACAATATGCCAACTGCATTTATTAGCATTAGACGAACTGGCTAAGGCAAAAGCGTCTAATATTATGAAATGATTTAAATCAGAGTTTATAATATCAGTGCAGGCAATTAAGATTCTGGATAATAAATCTTCGTGAGAAAATTTATATTCATCTAAGGAAGGGAGTTCGGGATTCATGGGATCAGAATACTGCCTTGTGTCAATATCTAGAATCAGGCGAAAAGGCAAATTCCCATCAATGTATTCGTATGTATCGGGAAACCCATAAACTTTAGATGGATAATCAACTACCGTAAAACCCTTTCCTGCTACCCGAATAATATATTTTGAATAAATCTCTTCGGGATGATAGGCTCCAAGAAGAGATATCATTTTTATTATTAGACAAATATTGAAAGTATCATGATCGTTATATGAGTACCGTAGTCGAATCCAGCTAGCCTGAAAAAGTCTGATTGCTTCGTTTATTGTTTTTGGGCTAGGCTCAGGCTTTTTTTGCGCAAGAAGCATGGTGTATATGCAAGAAAGCAGTATAAAATAACAGAGAAACTAGCAAAGTTCAAAATAAAAATTCTATATAATTTTGAGCGAATATGCTTGCTAGTAAAATACTGGATTAATGTAATACCCAGCACCAAGCCAAAAGAAAGTAAACGATGTGGTAGTACCCTAAAGTGATCAATGCAATAATAATCCAAAGTAATCATACATAGGGATATCCCAAAATAGCAACTATACAAGAAAGAGTTCTAGAAAGGCAGGAGCGAAAAATAAGATATAGGATTGGTAGTAACCCAAATTAGAATAATATATAGAAAGAAAATAAGAAATTACAACTTGGGATACTACTGGCGATAGGTAGGAAAGAGGTCAGAAAGGCAGAAAGGTTCAGGAGAATACACAAAAAAAAAATATGAGAGCTGTATAGTCTGAACTAATTTGGCACTTCGAACCTCATCCTCGGCAATTAAAAGGGTTATGGAAGGCAGGATTGCGCATTTGGGTCACCAACTCGGCACTTCGTGCCTCATCCGGCAATCAAAAGGATTATAAAAGGCGAGATTGCACATCTGGGTCACCAACTCGGCACTTCGTGCCTCATCCAGCAATCAAATGGGCATCTTCAAACCTCCAACCAATCACCACCTCGAATGTGATGGAAAGATAACGGGAAAGAGCCTGCAACCTAAGCCAGAAATATACTGGAAATGTTCTCGTCACTAGCCCGTAACTATGAAAGGGTGTTTAGTACCGTAACAGGATCACGTAACTGGCGCAGTAAGGCGCAGTACAAATTTGGCATCCAAGCTGGCCTGAAACTGGCAAACTAATAGAAACACTCAGGTTCCCAGCCAGTTCTATGACAGCTCCAGGATACTACCAGGACGCTACCAGGACGCTACTATAATGCTAATTTCTAAAGATCGGCCAAAATTATGGTATAAAGCCAGCCAAAATCTGCACTGCAAATTTACTGCGCCACCTGACGATTTTTTTACACCATTTCAGCAACTTAAAAGGCCAGCAAATGGGCCACACCCTCGATCTCAAATATGGCAACCAAAAGGGTCAAAGAGTGGAAAAACCAACTTTACTCTTATACAATTGTTAAAAGGCTTCAGAATGGAAAAACAAACCTCTGCCCTGCTTAGCGACCAAACAGTCACAGACCAGTGAAAATAGATGGATAGCAATAAAGCATCAGAAGATGCATAAACACGTAAAAATAAGTAAGTATGCATCAATATCTATAAGTAGGCATCACTATGGTGTAAGTAGATAGATTAATAAGTAGACATCACTATAATTATAGTGATGTCTACTAAAGCTCTGCATGAGCCGAGCCGGCTCATGAGCTGGCTCGAGCTTTTCAATCTGAGCCGAACTGAGCGATGATTAAATTGGCTCAGTGTACCGTGACGACTTGAAAAAGACTCAAGCTGTAATAGAGCATCGAAAAGCTAAAGCCAGTAATAATAAGCTCAATCAAAAGCTCGAGCTGGCTTGAGTTATCATACAAAAAACGTTGCGAAAACGTTTTTTTATAATATTATATTAAAAAAATGTTTCGCAACGTTTTTTTAAATTCTTTAATAAAAAACATTGTGAAAACGTTTTTTTCACAATATTATATTAGAAAAAAACGTTTCGCACCATTTTTTTTAATTCTTTAATAAAAAACGTTGCGAAAACGTTTTTTTCACAATATTATATTAGAAAAAAACGTTTCGCAACATTTTTTTAATTCTTTAATAAAAAAACATTGCGAAAACATTTTTTTCATAATATTATATTAGAAAAAAACGTTTCGCAACGTATTTTTAAATTCTTTAATAAAAAATGTTGCGAAAACGTTTTTTTCACTATATTATATTAGAAAAAAACATTTTGCAACATTTTTTTTAATTCTTTAGTAAAAAAAATGTTGCGAAAATGTTTTTCCACTATATTATATTAGAAAAAACGTTGCGAAAACGTTTTTTTCACTATGTTATATTAGAAAAAAATGTTTCGCACCATTTTTTTAATTCTTTAGTAAAGAAACGTTGCGAAAACATTTTTTCCACTATGTTATATTAGAAAAAAACGTTTTGCAACATTTTTTTTAATTCTTTAGTAAAAAAATGTTGCAAAACGTTTTTTCCACTATGTTATATTAGAAAAAAACGTTTCGCAACGGTTTTTTAATTCTTTAGTAAAAAACGTTGCGAAAACATTATTTTCACTATATTATATTAGAAAAAAACGTTTCGCAACGTTTATTTCAATGCTTCAATAAAAAACGTTGCGAAACATTTTTGTGAAGATAAAGCTTGAGCCTGGCTTAGCTCGAGCTATGATTTTCATGGCTCGGCTCAGCTCACTTTAGCTTGAGCCGAAATTTTTATGGCTCGGCTTATTCTGGCTCAGGCCAGAATTTTTTTTTTCGAGCTAAGCCAAGCCAGACTGTGGCTCGGCTCAAGCCGGCTCATGCGGAGCTTTAATGTCTACTTAATCTATCTACTAAGTACATTTTTTTATATAAATTACAGAGGTATTTTTAATTATATATACCCTGGTTTTAAGTGGTCTAGTGAGAACCTCGGACATCTTTTATAGAACTCACAACTGACTTTTTGCCAAAAAAAACCCAATTTGCTTTTTTTTTATTTTTTGTTTTTTGCGATTATTTTGGTATCCAGTAATCTGATTCATGCAGATTTTTTTTATTTTGTAGAGTTTGATAAGAGCTACAAAACAAAAAAATGTTCGTACAAATTGGACTACTAAATGCTGAGATAATCACAAAAAACTGATTTTTTTTTTTTTGTAAAATTTAAATCAATCTGTGAAAAAGTTGCCACTGAGTTGTATATGTAATGTCCAGGGTCCTGTTCAGTGATTAGATTAAGGTTGTCTATCTAAACCTCTCCAAAATTCTACGATTAGTTTCTCCAAGATTTTACTATAGTTTTATTATAGTTTCGGCAAAGTTTCGGCAGTTTCGGCATTTATAATAATTAATAAGTTTTGTCAGGTTTCGCTTTTCTCCAGAGTTTCACCAATTTTTTAATAAAACATTCATATACTGTAGTTTCGGTAAAGTTTTGCCATTTTAGCATTTCGCCAACTTGCCAAAACCCCCTAGTTTCTCCAGCAATCTCAATAAAATTAAGCTTATTAGATTTGTCTCAATGCGATGCACAGGTCGAAATGCTAAAAATCGGCAAAAAAAATGGCGCGAAAAGCAGTGGCTATTCTTGGCTATTCTTGGCTATTCTTGGCTGTTTTTGGCAATTTACGAATTAACCTATACTATTTGTAAATAGTTTATACAAATTTGCGAATAGTTTATGCGATTTGCGCCATTTTTTTTGCCTATTTTTGATCATTTGACGTGTGATGAATTTAATAGTATTTATTTTATTATAAATAAATCAATATTGATAGAGTTAGCATTTGAAGTAACTTTATTAAATATATGGTATTTAAAATTTTAAGTACAATGTACTAACTATACTGTATCATCAGGAAATTTGTTTAGGCGTAATTTAGTGTAATATTTCGGAAGTGGTGTAAAATTTCAAAATATTACACTAAAAACGTAATATTACAAAAGTTTACGCTTTTAAATTTGAATAATAATAGTAATTTAAGAATATCTCGCTATCTACTGATCCAATCAAGACGATCTATAGCTCATTGGAATCAGCTCATCAAGACGAATCGAATGGTAGTAAAATCATATCTCTACGTTCGATAGATGACTTTCTATTAATTTAAAACTTTATTGCATACTATAGAGCGTTCTATCAACTGTAGAAATGCGATTTTACTACCATTCGATTCGTCTTGATGAGCTGATTCCAATGAGCTATAGATCGTCTTGATTGGATCAGTAGATAGCGAGATATTCTTAAATTACTATTATTATTCAAATTTAAAAGCGTAAACTTTTGTAATATTACATTTTTAGTGTAATATTTCGAAATTTTACACTACCTCCGAAATATTACACTAAATTACGCCTAAACAAATTTCCTGATGATTGTACTGTACTGAACTTCATACACCATATTTTCCCAATCCTGATCCCTGTAATACACAACTTTTGAAAAATTTTAATATAAACTCTATACAAACTCAAATGTTAGTTGTTGTTCAGTGACTTCAGTCTCCCTTATACATCCTTTGGATCGCCATTTATTGCTGCACTTTCAACTCAAGTCTTAACTGCACCTTTCTACAAATTATGGATGTCTCTAATGATGAATATCTCTCCCGTTGTTCTTCGCTTGCGGATTCCTCTGATGTTCCCTTGTTTCCTTTTAGACCCTTGTTAGACATTTCCACTCCTTCTCAAGGATTACTTGTTGCCTTTTTATGCAATGATGTTCCTCTCATTAATGATCCAGTCGCCTATTGGCATACTATCTCAGACATGAAAGCCTTCTTTGAATTACTAAGTTTTTCTAGATTCACTCCTTTGCGGTCCTCCTACTTTGTAATTGATTGGACTCTTACTTTTGGCCTTCTTAAAGACACTCTTTACTATCGTATAGATGTTTCATGTATCTCTGCCTCTCTTCAATTCTGGCTCCAGCTCTGGTTTGATGAACTTCCCTTGATGTTTCATTTACGACATCATTACCCGGATTTATATGCGGATGACTCTTTGTGTCCAAATTGCAGTATCTTTATGGAAACCTTTGAACACTTCTTTACATGCTCTCCAGATGCTGACTCCAGTCTGGTTGGAAATAGTTCTTTTCCAATACCTTGTCAACGTGTTCTATTGGAACTAATGGATCGATTTTTAAACTGCCTTGCTCGAAAAGCTTCATCTTCTCCTAAAGCCTGGCAGGACTTGGATTCTCTCCTTTACCAATTAAAAGCTCTTCCTTCTGTTGGCTTTTCATCTCTTCAAACATACTCTGAGTACTCTTCATTTACTGGACTTTGGTTCCTCTGAGGTTTTATTCCACGTGATCTTTCTTCCCTAATTACTTCTAGCTCTGAACTACCTCGGCGTTCTGCCTGCAATATTATTTTAAGAAATTTTCTTAAATTACAACGTGAAATTTACCACCAACTTTGGCGTCCAAGATGTAAGATGAAATCCCTTAAAGATAAGGCATTAGATATCATGTCCGCCATTCTTCGCATGACTAAAAGTTCCAATTTTACAAATTTTCACTATGACACCTCTTCGGTGACCTCTTTCCTGACCAACGAGTCTTTTTCTCCGCTTCAGGCTTTCAAATGGTCCTCACTTGGTATTTTCTGGACGCATTCTGCTATAATCTGAAAACGAATTAGCTTAACAACCTCTCGGATTTTCTGAAGAGTCGAACAGTCCTTGTATCTTGGCTTACTGGATTGTAGGGTAGGATGGATTGGACTTGGGTAGTTGATCTGAAACTTTGCTTTCTTAGGTTTAAAGTTGTGATATACAAATTTAGGTTTTATAGTTTAGTTTCTTCTCTATATATATAAATTTGTATGACTATTTGTTTTTAGTTAGATATTTATTTTATTTTTACTTCTTTTTGTAATGTACGAATAAATCTTAATAAAATCACTGTTAGAATATCAAATGTTAGTTGTGAGAATCTTCGTAACTCTTTTCCTGTTTCCCCCTTTTGGGATAAATAATTAAAACAAATTTAAATATTTTTCTTCGTCTCTATAGGATTTCTTGGTGGTTACCTGAGACAAATTTTTCTTTTTCCTTCTATTTACTTTTGTTTAATATTATTTTATTTAATAATGAGTGGTTATACGTCTTGACAAAGGTTTACACGAAGAAGATTTTAATGATGACGAGGACGACCCTTGCCTTATTCTCCAGCTTATTTCTCTTCAAGTTCAATATAATAACGACCTTTCTTACGTCAGAAAATATCTTTTATTCCATAGAGCTCGTTATGAGTCCTTTATTAACACTCCTTTTTGGAATACTTTATCGTTACCTACTCAGAATTTTATTTCTGAAGTATATATTAAAAAAAAAAGATATTCAGCTTACTCCCTACGAAAGATCGACTTCTGATTATCCTGTTACACCAATCAGCCTATCTACGAATCTTTTTGTTGATGACTTATTTGAGAATCCCGTTCCTGCCAATCTGAGTTCCCATGATGTAGATCATTTGGATAGTTCTCTTGAAAATTTGGGGTTTTCAGATATTACTTTTGATGATATTATTTCTCTGACTATTAATTGGAATAATTATCTTGATCCTAATGCTGATGAAGATGATTTAATTGAGGATGACCTAAGAATGGATGAATTTATGGGCACAATGTATGCTGCATTTGGTCTTCTTCTGGTCTCATCAGCTACTTCTCGTTCTTCCTCTCCTGTTTTGGTTACTTATGATGCTATGAGTTTAATGTTTTTATCTGATTCAGATGATGAATTTTCCAATTCTGATGATGACTTTTCCTTCCTGCCTTTCGATAAAGAAACTTTCTTGTATTATGAAACTGAATAGACTGAATTAATTTTTCGTTCAGTTTATTTTTCTTTTATTCCGCTTTATATACGACCTCTTTCTTTTGATTTGGATTTGACTGAGATCTCTTCAAAACAACTTCCTGCTCCTTTGCCTCTGCCTTCCTTCCTCAACTCAAGGGTCATTCATGGACGTCAGATGTTTTGGAAACTTTCTACACGTTATTCAAGTTTTGGTACGGGTTTAGTTCCTCCTTCCTTTTCGTCTGCGAATTTTAAATTTTATGATAGATTGTATCATCTTCATCCTTCCATTTATGATCAAATAACTCGCTTTGTGTGTTTATTTGAAATATATGCTGGACTTCTTGTATTTACTTGCAGAATATTAGTTTTCTGCATTATATTTATATAGTATCATTTTTTAAAAAATTTCTTTTTATAGCTAATATGCGTTACTCTTTCTCAGTTGATATGCTTTCTTCCTCGCTACAAACTTGCAGCACTGGCCTTTTCCAGGATTTTATTATCTCAAGCATTCCGTTATCGAGTAGTTGAACAGTTCTCATCTGAACTTATATTTTAGTTCTCGTTGTTCGTGGGTTGAGATTGTTTAGACTTGGGTAGTTAGCCTGAAATTTTACTACTTGTAGTTTAATACGAATTAGGATTTTATAGTTTAGTTTCTTCTCTATATGTACTTGTTTGTGCGACTATTTCATTTTTGTTTTTTCCTATGTTGTTTTCTTATATATATATTTTGAGTACGCATAAAAATAATAAAGTATGACTATTAAAATATCAAATGTTAGTTGTATCAGTATTATTTAGGTCCTACTATAGTATCCTGGGTATCTTTCAAAATTTGGAGGTTTGACTCTGTACCTCCAGGTACTAAATAAAACTTAAAAATTCTATTTTTTGCAAATATCTTACAATTTACCAGTTCAATTTGAACAATCTTTTTTTTATTTTAAAGAACTCAATAAAAGCTATCAAACAAAAAAAAAGATGGCTCAAATCTGATCACTGGATTACAAGATAATTGTAAAATATCCTCCTGAGTATTATACAATTCTATGAAATTTTTCAAGAAAAGTATTATACATAGAAGGGATACTATATATAGCTTGCGATATACTGTATATTATTGGTTTACTTTTAACTATTATATTAACTGTTTTTATTTTTTTTTATCTTCTTTATATAAAGATTAGAGTGTAATTTAGTATTTTAGTCATTTTTTGAAGACTAAATAAAACTGCTTAACAATTATAGCATTACTATTTTTATTGAATTATTTTATATATTTGTGGAATTTATAATTATACTATATATTTTTTAAATCTTTTTAAACAATATGCATTTATAGGT
Source organism: Rhizophagus irregularis (assembly GCF_026210795.1). Lineage (NCBI taxonomy): Eukaryota > Fungi > Glomeromycota > Glomeromycetes > Glomerales > Glomeraceae > Rhizophagus > Rhizophagus irregularis. The sequence continues at coordinate 2,108,755 of NC_089451.1, read as the reverse complement.
TATTTAGTATACTTGTTTTATTATATCTATTAGAAGAGTTAGGAGAGACGTGTTTTTATATTTATTTAGGTATTATTTATTATATTTATTTTATTAGTAGATACATGTTTTTATATTATTTAAGTATTATTTATTATATTTACTTTATTAAATCTATCAGGAGATATAGGAGACATTTGTTTTTATATTTATTTAGGTATTATTTATTATATTTATTTTATGGGTTATGCATTTTATTAGATATAAATTTCAAAGTAAAAATCAAACGAACTTATTATTTTTTATCAATAAAGTATATTTTATTGTTTTATTAACTTTTAATAAATAATTTTTTTTATTAAATTTAAAAATATAAAATTTTAAGAGCAAGAAATCAATATTTTTTATACTTTAAGTATGAAAATTTAATTTTTTTAATATTTTAAAAGTGCAAGATAGAAGTGAAAAATTTTGCAATTAAAATTTTTCTGATAAATATTACGCAAGAAAGCAAATGAGGCTGATGCATTACAAAAAATCATATGAGGTAGAAAAGTGATGGTAATACTAAGGTAAATGACTTAAAATGCGCTGTCATGTATTCTGATACTGATTGAATTAAAAACTCAATTGTTTAAAGGATTAAATTAGTTTAATTACTATTCAGATTTTCTGAATCGTTTAATGGTGCTAATAAATAACCATACTTTATACAGGGTTGGATATTAATTTTAAATTTTTAATAATAGATGCACTTTTCATTGTCTGTTTAGCATAGTTGTATCTATTGTACTTTAAATATAATACAGAAGATGGTTTAAGAAGTTAATAATTATCTTTAATTTTTAATTTTTACTTTAACTGCTTTTTAGGAAACTATAGCTTTATTTTTTAGTTAGTTTATTGTTTATTGTAATTGTAAATATTATTAATAAATTTAATAAAGATAAAGGCTCTATACTATATTTGCATAAGACTGGTTTAATATAAATGATTTGGTTCCAGAAGGAAAATCTGAAATAATGCCAAATCCAGTTTATTGAAAATCTGATTTATCAAGATTGCCTATGTATATTAATAGGCTTTGAGATAAGGCTATAAGGCTATAAGGCTATAATACAAGAACTCAAAAATCAGATTGCTCAGGAAAATTTAAAGCATCTTTTTATTTATAAGCAATTTATGAATAAATATAGAAACCAGTTTATAAAACTTAATATTTCACTTTATTGAAAATGTCTTATCCCAATTGGAAGATCCTTTCAGAAGACAACCTAATATAATTATTCTGCATATACTGTCTTTTTTTCAAACTATAATGAGAAAAAATGCTAGTAAATATTGTAATCCAATATATTAAAAGACTTCAGAATTAATAGACTAACCTTCTTTAAAAAATTACACCCCCATTTTTTTTACACCTAAAGATATACTTTTAGATGTAAATTTTTATTATGCCAAAATTATAGTTAAAAAGTATACAAAAGCAAGAAAACAAATTAGCAATTCTGATAAGAAAAGGAAGCTGAAATTCAATAATCATTACTCATTTTCTTGAGATTTATAATCAATTTACTTTGGTCTGCATACACTTTCTACTAGGTGTATATTTTATTATATCAGGATTATAATCAGGATGGCATACAAAAGCAAAAGAACAAATTAGTAATTTTAATAAATAAGAGAGGCTGGAGTACATTCTAAAAATATAAATTTTAGTAATATAGCAGAACTATATTTTGAGTGAAATCAATAAGTAATCATTTTAGTAGCAGGGAGGGCCTGGAATATTTATTTTGACAACTATCTTTCTTAGGTTTCCAGATGAAAATAAATTGGTCTGCACACCCTTCCTGCTGCTATTTTGCAGGACATTGTTATAACTGTTGGAAAGTAGGTCACAATTCTTCAAACTGCGTAAGAGAAACACCATTTAATGAAGGATATATAACTCCATCAGATTTAATTGCATGGATTATGGAAAGATTTTTAAAATAAAATAGGGTTGGATTGGGTGGCTTTTTTTTCAATATATTTTTTTTCTTTTTTTTTTGATTTTTTTTCTCATAGTAATATTTTTTTTTATGTTTTCTAAAGGTGCCGGATAGGCTGAGCAAACTAGTATTTTTACTATTTTTTTTTGGTTCATCACTACGTTTTTGTGTACATGACATAATTGCAATTATAAAAGACATTAGCATAGTTGACAAAAATGGTAGTCTATTGATTTATTCTCAATTTCAAATTCAACAAATAATCTATATTTTTAATGATCTGTTTATCCTTATCACAAATGAATAAGATATATATTATTAAAAATACAAATTAAATAATTTAATCATTCTCCATATTAGACTTTTAAAAGTTTTCAGATTCTCTAATTTTTTATATCTCTTTTTACTAAATGAATTTTAAAAAATTGGTTTCATTATTTTGTCAATCAATAATCTTCTCCAAGATTATCAAAAATTGACCTGTTAAGGTTTTGATTTTCTCATTATTCTTTGTATGCTTAGAGACCTTAAATATTCAGTAATTTTTTGTGGTTTTGGTGTACAGTAGAGATGCAAACAAAACTATTTAGCCCAATTTAGCCCTATAGTATAATTTAGCCAGAAACTGGGCGAAACTAAATATCAGCAAAAAATTTCCTTTTTTTGTATTTGATAATATTCCAACATATTATAACATAATTATAATAGGTATACTCATTTTAAAAAAAGCTATAGTTTTGTTTTGCTTATAATAAAAATTTTATTTATTTGAAAAAGGCGAAATAGATAGTTTAGCCCTCACTTTTTCAAGATTAGGTTTTGTTTGCATCCCTAGTGTACAGTCAACCCCATGTTACTAATAAAATTATTAAAAAACTCCTCTTTGCCACACTATTTAATATTTTTATAATCACACTTTTCTTTTTGGTCCCAAGGAGGGTAACTATATAGGAGTAACATGACTTGAATACCTGCTCTTTGATTATTTCGCTTAATAGGTTTCCCAGAAATTGTACAGCTTGCTGATAATAGTACCACATTTTGCTCATCCAGAGACGAGGTAAATTCAAGTAATGGGTTGATTTTGATCTCATTAGAAAAAACGTCAATAATTTTGCATTCTGATGACTGCAAGGAATGACACTGTGTTGAAGTAGTTCTATAGCTTACTTGAACTTGTAATTGTAAAAAACACGAAACCTAAGAACATCTATAATTGCTGTTTCCGGATTGAAGTTATTTGCACCCAAATATTTACATGCGTTTTCCTATTATACTACCATATCAAGGCTTATTTTTCAAACCACAAATGAAGAAGCTCTCATCTCTTGATCTTTCGTTCTATTCTTTGATTCCTGCCCGATATCAACTTCCTAACAAATGATGCACAGTTACGAGGTCATCCCCTGAGAATATATCCCGAGTTCGTGAGTTTTAGGTGTCAGATTAATTACAGCATCGAGGTTCCGCGGATATCGTTTTGTGAAAGGAAGGGAAGCTTTAGCACAATATGAGCAAACCAACCTGAGACTTTTCCAACACTGCACTGGTGACAAGAGAAATTCCGCTTGCCATATGCATGTAAGTGCCGGCAACAAGGCAGGTAACGGGAAGATGGGTAAGATGTTCAATGTAAGCCTGCAAGAGATTCCTTTCTTTCCTAATGATGAACTCCCATTGTATTCTCCATATTCGGGCTCACCCTCATCACAAATTAAGATTAGAGATTTCACGTCGAGACATTCGTTAATGTAATCAATAAGTGAAGAAATATCATCTACATTATGCAAGTTCTTTTGGATTCATCCGAAGCTGTGCAAAAAGTCATTCCTTTTGTGTTGAAATTTTTCCTGAACAAGCATCTTGATAAGTAAAATCCCGTGTGAGATTGTTGCTAAGTCCAGCATGTCTGCTCTGTTCTTCAGTTTGGCCGTACTTTGGTGGATTCTTTTAAGCTCCTGGTCTATAAAATCGCCATATTGTCCCCTACTAGGAGAAAAATCAAGTTTTTCTCCTTATGAAACCTCAGCAAGAACGATTACGTCTTTAATGCGTCTCGTCAGTTTTCTTGCATAAGAGAAACCGTTTTTTTGAACTGGGATCATCGTAAAGGGATTGAGAGAGTCTATTCCAGATTTCAATTTGTGAGAAGGGAGACACAGATCTATCATTGTGAGAGGTTGTTCGGTTATGGTCCTGGGCAAACTTATTTTAAAAAAGAGGGTTTCATCTTTAGTTTAACGCACGGGTCATTTTGTGAACTTGGAGAGTCACTTCAATGTTGAAATATTACTTTACGTTGAAAACAACAGTTATAAATTTAAATTGAGAAAATATACTGCACAATAATCTTGAATCTATCTAAATCATAACAAAAGATTTTTGATCAGTTGTACCAAATTATGAACCAATCAGACTCGAGACAAAAAACCATAAATTACATGCGTTGTGATTTCAATAAAAGTTCATTTCGAATTGAAAGTATAAAATAATGGATAATTGGTATGAAGTTAGAACGACATGTGATACGAATATAAATGTTTCTGCTCCAATATCAGCAATATCAGCAATAGCATTTGATCCATATCAAGAATTATTATGGACCGGAAATGAAAAGGTATTTAGTTATGAAATACAATGCCATTGACTTTGTAAACAAAAAATTCGTTAGAAAAGAGAATCGATTTTTAAAAAGATTTTATTTTTTATCCTATGAAACCAGGTTGATTAAAGTAAACAAAATATTATATATGAATGCAAATTAATTAATGTTATTTCTCTTTAAAGGGTCGAGTTACTTCCCATTTTGGTAGTGGCTTGCACCGTTATACAAGCTTTCGTGCACATTTAAATCCAGTTAGACAAATATTAGTTAGTGATAAAGGTGTAATTTCATTATGTTCTGATTCTGTTAAAATGACTAATCGAAGGGGATTGATTAAATGGACCTTAAGGTATGTTATTACTTTCATTTCAATCTTTTTGAATAATGTAAATAGATTTTAGAATTTATTATTAATTAATGAACAAACAGCAATGAAGATACTACAGATTTGCATTGTATGACTTATACAACCATGCCAAATTCAGAAATTTTAGCCGCAGGAAAACAACATAATATGTTGGTTATTAATGTTGCAAGAGGCATTGTTGTTAAAAAGGTACTTATATTGTACTTATAGGAATATCATTAATGGTCGATTTTTAATTAATTTATTTGATATGCATAGGTGGAATCTGAAAGTGATATTGTGGTGATGAGAAAATCAAGGCTGATTTGCTGTGGTGCTAATTCGGGAGAAGTTACATTAATGGATCCACGAACATTTAAGGTAGAACACCGTGTTCAAGCACATACTGGTACCATCTCAGATATCGATACTATTGGAAATTTATTGTTGACTTGCGGATCTTCGGCAAGGTTTTCATGATTAATGAATGATTAAATTTTGGATCATTTATATTTATGAATCTCAAATTCACGCATATATTGTTGTTTAAGGCATGGGAACCTTATTATCGATCCTTTAGTTAAAGTATATGACATTAGAACAATGCGCCCACTTGTTCCGATGCCATTTCCCACTGGTCCTTGTTTCCTTAAAATGCACCCAAAACTTTCGACTACTGTTTTTATTGCATCTCGATCAGGTCAATTTCATGTTTGTGATATTGGGAATACTTCAGATATACATTTTTATCAGGTATTTTTTTATATTTTTTTTTTTAAAAAAAGGAAGTAAAAGTAACGTAGTGAGAATTTCAAGGTAAACACATCTAGTTATGTAAACGCTATTGATTTATCGGCTTCTGGGGAAATGCTCGCATTTGGTGATGCTGCAAGTTTTGTACATCTTTGGGAAGATAGGAAGGAAGCAAAAATAAATGCATATTCCAATCCTATTGAATTACCTACAATCCAAACACCACCAAATATCACTACCAGCGAGAGAAGGTGAGATTAAATTTATATGCTTAGTTTATGTATGTAGAACTAATTCTATATATTTTTTTAGTTCATTATCTTTAATTGGTATGCCATATTATAAAGAGCCATTACTTTCCGTATGGCCATCAAATATGAGGTTTGAGGTTGGAAATCCTCCACCAAAAATTGATCCTGATATCTTAAATAATATGAAGATGATAGATTTTGTTGGATACTCTCCAAATCCAGGAAATATGAAAAGAAATCAAGTTGTAAGATATTCAAGGAAAAAGCACAAAGATGGCACGCCAAAATTTAGATCTGAGAAGGAAAGAGAATTACAATCCGGAAAGAGTTCAAGGGTAAATTATTTATTTTTATCAGTTTATTAAAAAATTAATGATTTCATGAAATTTATGATATATTTTAATAGGGACCTTCTTCATTATTTGATAATGAAGCCGAATTGGACGCAACGAGTACTAAAATGCCTAAATATTATAAAAGAGTAGAGATTCAATATAGCCGATTTGGGGTAGATGATTTCGATTTTGAGTGAGTGTGACTAAAATTAACTTAGTTTTCCTATTAAACGGCTTTATTGTTTAATTTAATTTTTTTTTTTTATAATTATTATAGGTTCTATAATAAAAGTCGTTATGCAGGACTTGAAACCCATATAGCGAATTCCTATTGTAATTCTTTATTACAAGTTCTTTTCTTCACACCAGTTCTTCGTTTAATAACTAGGTCGCATATTGGTACAGCTTGTACAAAAGAAAATTGTTTATGCTGTGAACTTGGTTTCTTGTTTCGCATGTTGGAAAATGCTAGGGGAAGGAATTGTCAAGCTTCAAATTTCTTGAGGGCTTTCAGTACAATTCCACAAGGTAAACTTATTAAATTATCAGGAAAATTTGTTCTTCGATAATATAATGATCTTTATGATTATTATTAACACGGGAATTTATATATATTATATTATATTAGCATTGGCTCTTGGATTATTTGAACCCGATGAACCAGATGAAAATACACCTTATTCGATGCTCATTCAGAACTTTAATCGATTCATTCTTGAACAACTTCATCAAGAATGTAATTCGAATAATAATCCACGTTTGTTAAAGTCTCTTCCATTAGAACAAACATCTCATTCAATGATTCAACAATTATTTGGAATGCAAGTTGCTTCAATAAGCAAGTGTCAATGTGAGACACAAACAGATCGTTTAACGACTTCATTTGTTGTGGATTTACAATTTTCTTCCAAAGTAAATTTTTTTATTTTTTATTTGTTTTTTAATTTTTATTTTCATTATTTTTAATTTTAACTCAGTCCTTTATAAAAGTCACATAAAGGAAAAGAAAGAGAATCGAAAACTAAAGCTTTTGTTGATATTTTACGGACAAGTATTCAACGTGAAATTCAACAGAGGGCTTGGTGCAATAATTGCCAGCAATATGTTCCTACAATAGCTAAAAAGATTCCAAAAAGTTTACCTCCTGTATTATCAATAAATTGCGGTGCGGGAACATCAGTTCCTTTAGAAATTTGGAGAACGCATGATGGACAAAATGCATGGTTACCAGAAAGGTGTTTAGAATATAACTTTTTTTACAAAGATTTATATAAAAATTCTATAAATTTATTGATTTCGATTTCATAGAGTTTCCATGGATATAGATGATGACGATATTTTGACTGTGAAAGAATTATCATCTGATGCAATTGTAGATATCAATACTAGTGGAAGTTCAAAACATGCTAATTACGAATTAATGGTAAACTTTATATCTTTAAAGGATTATTTTTTAACCGCAAATCAAATCATGATTCAAAAGAATTGAAGAATTATTAATTATTAGTAACAAAATTGATTTTATAGGCCATAATTTCTCAAGTGAGAGTTGAAAAAGAAATACCTCATTTAGTTGCTTTTATTAAAGGTAGTTTATTATATTTTCTCATAATATTTACAAAAATCACTTTATTAATTCTATAAATATTCAATAGTACCTAAAAGTGAATTGGAATCTACAAGTAAAAGTCCTTGGTATCTTTTTAATGATTTTTCTGTAAAGAATATTACCGAACAAGAAGTTTTCAATTTTCAAGGAGTTTGGAAGGCAAGTTATAATCCTTTGTAAAATAAACAATAATAATAAATCTAATAATTTATGCCATATTTAGATGCCCGTTGTATTATATTATTCAAGAGTTGATATATCAGATTTGATGGATACTAGTGATTTACCTTCAGAGATTGATAAATCCATCTTATTTAAGGATATTTCAATATCAAAGTAAGGAATACAAATTTTTTCGTTTAATAAAATAAGTTACTTATATTTATTGATTTACATAATAGGCATCATTCAACTAATAAGAAATCAGTTGATTTGTTGACACCAGAAGAGTTGCCACAACCAGGAACTTTAGTAGCAATTGATGCTGAATTTGTAGCTTTAAGTCAGGTAAATTTATTTTTTCTTCATAAATTATTTATGAAAACTATGTTTAACAATTTTTTAACATTTTTAGGAAGAAACAGAAATTAGAAGTGATGGAACAAAATCAGTAATTCGTCCAAGTCGTCTTAGTTTAGCACGTGTTAGTGTCTTGCGCGGTGAAGGAGCAAAAGAAGGCTTTCCGTTTATTGATGATTATATTGCTGCATCAGAACCGGTTGTTGATTATTTAACGGAATATTCTGGAATTAAAGGTGAAAGTTTTTTTTGAATAAATTGTTTGTTGTCAATAAAGGTAGAATTATAATTTTTAACATTATTTAAATAATTTAGCTGGTGATTTGGATCCAGGTTCATCTAAGCACACTTTAGTTCCTTTAAAGGTACTGTATGTAAATTTATTCATTATATAAAAAATTATTAATTAAAAATTTTATTTATAGATTGCTTATAAAAAATTACGATTACTTCTTGACCTTGGTTGTGTTCTTGTTGGTCATGGATTGAAAAAGGATTTTCGTATTATAAGTAAGTTGAATTTTGTGTAAAAATAGAATAAAAAAATTATTTAAAATTAACTACAATGTATTATTTTAGATATTTTAGTTCCACCTGAACAAGTCATTGATACTGTAGATATTTTTCACATTAAAAATAGACAAAGGTAAAACATACTAGAATGATAATTGTGAATCAAAAATTTTATTTTTAATTTTTTTTTTTACTATTTAATAGAAAAATATCACTAAGGTTCTTAGCATGGTATCTTCTTAATCAAAATATTCAAACAGATACACATGATAGCATTGAAGATGCACATACAGTAAGGATCCTATTTAATTTTTATTATGTAATTGGATTTTATTTTATTTCAATAATTAATAATTTTTTACATTATAGGCTTTATTAATATATAAAAAATATCTTCAATTTAAGTCAGAAGGTAAATTTGAAAAAGTATTAGAAGATATATATAGCGAAGGGCATAAACACAATTGGAAACCAACACATGGAATGTTTCCAACTTCGCATATTGAAGGTTCTTCAAGTTCTTATCCAGCTTTACCTGAAATGCTAGAAACTAATACAACAGAAATTTCTTCAGAAATAATAGAAAATCAGAATTCTGAAACATCTGAAATAAATTTTTCTCAGAATAAGTAAATTAAATGTAGTTAGTAATTATTTAATATTTTATAGACTTAGTAATATTAGTTAGTATTTATTGAAATATTTATTGAATATGATCTTTTTTTTTTATAAAATTTAATTTCTATTTATTAGTAATAAAATAATATATCACAGTAATAATTTTGCATTATATATTATAATTATTAGATGTAGGGTTAAAAATATAGGTCTTTACTCAATAAAAGTATTATGTTAAGCTATCGAGATTTGATTACGACCGTTAATAACAATCCACTAGGATCGACATTTTATTTAAATACGTTTTTACAAATTATATGTAAAATAGCGTTCCCAAAGTTGGGGAACTTCAGTAAAAAAACATGACTAAATAAGATAAGTAAAAGACCCAAGAATAGTATTAAGGGAATTGCCAGATAGTGAAGAAAAACAACAACTAAGGAAAAGAAGAGAGATTGTGTTATAAATGTAAAAGGAACTTTTTTGCAGGATATCATTCCTATCTTCAGCTTCAGTTTTCTCAACTTTAAAGCATTACTTTAAGCTTGGTAATTTCTGGTGTGATTAAAGGGGAGGGGTAATGCTTCGTATGTGTTAGTCAATTCCTCTGATTGGAAATCATTGGTTGATGTTGAAATAAATCATGATTGATATGTAAAAAATTTAATAAATCAAACTCTATGAAATGTATAGCATAAATAAGTAGATTAAAGGAGGAGAGATATGACTCGTTATCTACATTGTTGCTTATATACTATTCTAAGAAAACTCCTATATATATATATATATCATTATTCATGTAATGTTGGTTTTTTGCACAATATAATTGATAATTAGAATTTGAACATAGTAATTTTTATACCAATGATACCAATGAAACTATAAACCCTTGATCTTAATGTGGCTTATCTCCGTCTTTTTAACCAGCAATGCATGCAACTGCACATCGGAAAATATAAATTAATCATCATGCAATTAATTCTCGATACATAGGAAATAATAATATATACAAGAAAAATAAATATTATGATTGAAACCTTGCATTTTTGATTACCGGATAAATGTAAATATGTTACTTAATTGCAGAATGCAATCAAAGTCATAGCTAAGACATTGGCAATGATTTTGTTTTTTCTCAATTGGTATGTTTTAAATATGTGTAAAGTTATTATCAGTTAGATTATTAGTATACGTGAATTCTAAAAAAAAAGCATTTTATTATATACAAATCATTTTTTTATAAAATTAATCATTCAAATTACAAATTCGCAGTTAAATTTTTTTAAATTATTAACTAACATTAATTATTAGACATGTTAAGCAATATAAACTACAATATTTAAGTTGTAAATTTAATATTATTTTAGTATTAATAATAATTGAAACAACAACAATAATTTCATCTGAATTGAAGACAATTAATAGTAATAGTATTACCAAATTACTAATAATTGCCAAACTCATTATTAAGAACTTTGAATTTTCCAGTGATTTTATTGCTGAAAACTTTGTGAATTTTTCATTAAAGACTCAGAACTTTTATTAAGAACTTTGATTTTTCTGTCAAATTTATTAAAATTTCAAATTTTCCATCAGATTTGTCATTACATATATATGGTGATTGTCGCATCGATTATTTCTCTCAATCCTTTGTTCATGGTTTGAATTTCCTAAAAACAAAAGATGTTGTTGACTTATTGTTATGCGAAGCCAACTATGTGAAATAACGATCTAATAAAAGTTTCAAAATAGCTAACTTTGTTGGATCTTCTTCATCCGTTTCGCTCACTTCAGGAGAATGGAATAGCCAATTGAATAACATCTTTAGTACTTTTGTAATTCGTCGTCATATCTTCTTTTACATATTAATTTTGCCTTATTTGACGACAATTTTCTTAATAAAGCCTAAGATAACAAGTTTGTGATCTATTGCATACTTTTCAGGCCTCATAGGGACTTTGTAATCTTTATTTCAGAGATTACAGTATAATTGTTATTGTTATTCATATATCAATAACCATATGGAATTCATTATCAGTTCTTGCCAATGCTTGCTTCTTCATTACAGTTTGATGAGCTTTGAATACTGATATTTACCTAACATTTTGCATTTTGGCAAAAGTAATCCCATTTTAGATTATTAGAAGACATCATTCTTATTATAAAACATATCTGAACATGATCACTATGGTGTATAAGTTGTAAACATACCTGGTATTCCTTTTCTATTGTGTTATTTGCAGAGAATCTGTGTAATAGAACAGTCTTTTCAACAATGGGTATGTAGTACTTTTCTGGATATTTCTCTTCATATTATTCTGATGATATATCTTATCCATACTTTACCATCTGTCCATGAACAAGTAACATCCTTTTGACGCATCAAGAGTTCCAGATTCAATTAGATGACAATATCAATTGTTGCAATCTCTCCTCTGACTTCCAATTCAGGATTAATAATGTAATTCATCAAAGTGTTTATTCTTGATCAGACTTCGAAAAATAAAAAAATTTTTTATATAGAACTTTCTAAAAGATTTTTGTGAGCCGGCATCAAAAAATTTAAAAAAGCAGTGTATGGAATGCCTGGTAAGTAGAATGGTGGAAAGAAAATCAGGAATGTAGGTTTAAAATTTTTAATTTTAAAGATTTTACAATCAATAAGTTAAAAATATATAGTTAATCACGTTCAAGAAATTATTACTAGAACAGTAAATCCGATGATTAAAAATAATTATTACTATTTTATCACTGTATAATTTGTCTTGTGCGCATTTTTCATGAAAAAAAAAAATACAAAAAATTTTTTTTTAAAAAAAAAATACCATTTTTAATTAAGTTTTTAATACAATAAAATTATTCTTATTATCGAATATTTTTTTTATATATAAAAGACAGATTTTTAGTCTATTTTGCAATTTATAAAAAAAAATTTTTATATTTTATAAAAAAGAGTAAATCATTTTATTATTTTAAATTAGTAAGGTGAATTCTTCATAAAACATCTATATCATCTATAACCAAAAAAAAAATATTTTTAAAAGTGATGATTTTATTCAATTTACTTCTATAATAATATTGTCACAGGGATATTTTACTCATGTATTCATGACTTCATGTGCTTTTAACATATGACAAAAATAAATTGAACTTTATAACTCTCCTTTTGTGGTATAAAAATATGATCAATTTGAATCAACGCATCATTCCGATCAAAGTTTGATCTGGATTGGATAAGGTCGATCAGTTCAGGGTTATCACCGGTTCGGTTTGCACCATCTATTTTTATTCCTGTTTTAAATCATAAATTATTGTCATACGATCTGCTTTATAGGATTGGATTATACGAATTATACTGCATTTGCAGATTTTTTTAACTATTATACTTGCAAGTTGCAACGGATAAATGTTAATTGTTCATTTTTAAAAAACGAATGAGGTTTGAACTTTAAAATTCATAATTTGAATTTTAATTTTATTTCAATTTATTTACATAATAAAAATGAAATAAAAAAAATTAAAATATTAAAATTAAAAATGAAAAAAAAAATTATTGTAATTAGTAACTATTATACAAATATAAAGGAATAAAATAATAATATATAAAATTAAAATTTCTAGTTTTTTTTTTCTTCTAAAATGTTCATTATTAAAATTATATAAAATAATGTTAAATTCAGATTACAACAAAAAAAGTTTACAAGATTAATCCGAACTGCAGAATGCATTTCGGTAATTTTTTTTTTTACAAGTGAAAAAAATAATGTTCAATTTAAATTATAAGTTCCTAAAGTTGGACTTGGTATAGTAATATTTATATCGATTCTGTTGATTGCAAGTCTTGAAGTATTATCATCAATAGTAGCGGGTTTTTTCCTACGTTTTACCATTCCTTTAAGACTATTAATACTAGGATGTCTTAATAAAGAACTAATTGAAGAGTTTTCGGAAGGGTTATCATTATTAGATCTTGTTTGAGTGGTAGATGAACCAGAAGGAATTGAAGATTCATTTATTATTGATTGAGTAAGAGAAGAATCAAAAGAAATAGATCTTCTATGAATCATTCTATCTGAGGGTATATTATTTTTATTGCGCCTTTGTTGATTTGGAGGAGGAAGAAGATTATTTGAACTTGGGATATGAACCAAAGATTCACGTGGACTTGAAGGAGCAGAATGAATTTCAGGCGTTAATGTAGGAGCATCATCATCATCAGGCATATTAAGATACCAACTTGCACGACCAGTTCGAGTATATAAATTACCTATTCCTTGATAAACTATATTATTTGTTGAATTTGTAGATGAAGTAGGTTGATTATGTGGAGCAAAAGTTGGGGAAGAAGAAGGAGTTACTTCCAATTGAGGATGAGTTCTTGAGCGATTATTATTGTTTGGATATGAAGATGTAACTGGTGTTAATACAGTTGGTGTTGTAGAAGCACTTGGGGAAGGAGAATTTGGACGAGAAGAACTTTCTGAACGTAAAAGTAACCTTCCTAAAGCCTGAGCTAATGAACGTTGACTTTTCTTTTTATTTAATTGAGGTTGAGGTTGAGATAGTAATTGACTATCAGGAGGGGATGAAGAGAGAATTGTCGTATTTGTAATATGAGATGTATGAGATGTATTATTTATTGTATGTGATGTATGAGATGTATTTGATGTAAGTGCCGTATTTGATGTATTTGTTGTTGTATGCGATGTGTGTGTATTTAAATTAATTGTGGACTCATCAGAGAAAGGAGGAGGAGGAGTTGGAGTAACAGGACGAGAAATATTAGAATCACCACTACCAACATCTTCATAAAGATTTGGAGTACTACTTCTTGAATGAGTTTCAGAATGATCACTTGGAGTTATAGGACGTGAAATAACACCATCTTGAGATAAAGTATGATTAAAAACATCATCATAAGCTGGTAATTCAATTTCATTAAAATCTTCATTTGTTCTAAAATGATGATTTGCTGCTTCCATACCAGGTAAAGTTGTAACAGTTATAGGAAATCCTAATTCTAAAGTTTTCTCTTCTAAAGCTTCAAAAGTCATTGTAATTTTTAATTTATGCCTTACACGCATTAAAGGACTTTTAATAGTCGCTTTTAATTTTGTTTTTTTGATTGGATTATTAATATTACGAGTACTATATTGTTCAAAAGGTAAATTATAAGTTAAAGGATTTTCCCAAGTATCTTGATCATAAATAATCTTTAAAGAAGTTGGTTTAATTGGATGTGATCTCTTTCGTTTTGCTGACGTATTATTATTTAATTGAACATTTCCAATAAGTTGAGCATTTTCAATTGAAAATTCTTGATAATCTTGAGGTGTTGGTTGAATTCTATATATATATAAAAAAAAAAAAAAAATTTATTATAAATACATAAAAAAAAAAATGTAGGGTAAATAAAATACTCACCTATATTTTTCAGATTGTATCAAATCAAAAGCAACTTTTTTAACTCTTCCTTGATTACAAAGAGGAAATAATCTTAATCTAATTAATAAAGAAGTTTCATTTATACAAATAACAGTTGGAATATCTAATTCATATTTTAAAATATTTTTTCTTTGACCACGATAAACTTTAGTAGGAGGAGCAGGTAAAAGTTCTCTTCTACAAGGTAAATAATGTCTTGAAATATTAATGGATTTTTCAGCTCTACCTTGTTTTAATAATAAAGAACTTGGTTGTACAGTAGCTACCAAATTATATCTTATAAGACCAAAGGATGTGACATAACTTTGTGGTATATTCCCATTAACTTGAAATTCAAAATCTAAATCTGTTACTCCACTTGGTAAAGTTGTTTTTTCACGTAAAACTTTTTCCAATTTTAGTAAATAAATACATGAATATTGATTTTCCCAATCTGAATATTCGGACTTTCCTTTTAATTTGATTGAAATTAATTTTGTTTTTAATGGTTTTGATAATATAATACGTAGTTTACCAGAAACTAAATATGTAGTATCTTTATTAGGTGCTCCATACATCATAACCTTTCCATCATCATCCGGTAAGATATCGACTGCAATAATACTATTATTCATATTTTTTAACGTTATAATGTAAATATATTTTAATACTGCGTATACAATGTATATATTTTAGAAAAAAATAAAAAATAGAAAATAAACTAAACCAAATAAAATAAAATATAAAATAAAATAAAATTAAAATAAAAGAGAAGGTTTTTTTTTTTACGATAAGAAAAAAAAGTATGGGATGAAAAAAAATTTTTTTTTTATGTTGGAAAAATAGCACTATTTATATTTCCAAGGAGAAGTGAGCAGCGGAATGAGAAAATTCCATACTATACATATTGCACTACGTATCATCCTTTTTTTAAATAATTAATATAAAAAAAAAAAACGTGTAATAGTATAATCATACAAAGAAATCAAATTGTCATACTATTATACATTTGGCAATGATTAACAATTATGGAATTTTCACATTACCAAATATAGAAATCTTTAATTTATCATTATTTATGAAATCACAGCGCATCTACATGAACACTTGTATAAAACTCTATTTATAATTATAAAATAAGCCCCACTTTCTAAATCGTTAGGAAGATCAAAATAAAAAAGGTTTCATAAAAAAAAAATAAATAATCATTATAAATAATAATATTAATCTTATCTATCGTTAAGAAATAATTGATTTTTTTAAAAGGAGAAATGTTACAAATAATTCATTAAAGATAATTTCTCTAAAAAAAATTATAATTATAATTTTTCTTTCTTGTCTTTATTTAGTTAATTAAGAAAGAAGCACCTATCATTATGAGCTTTTTTTTAACCTTTCATGATTTTCCCTTTATTTTTCTTTTTGAAATTTTTTTTACACTTTTTTTTACATATTTTTCCGAGCTAAAATAAACAACAAACAAAAATTAATGTATTTTATGTATTTTAAGAATTTTTTATTTAATATGCGGCTCACATTGTTTCTTTGCATTACGTTATAAATTTTAAAAAATAATTTTCGTTACAATTGTTACAATTTAAAAATACTCAATGATGTTGTAATTAATTAGTCCGCATTATCTGTTATGCTTTTTTTCTTTCAATATAATATAAAAATAATTTTTTATTTTATTTATTTTATTTTTTTTATTTTTTATTTTAATTTAATTTTTTTTTATTTTATTTTTTTCATAAAATTTCTTAAAATTACCCGAAAAGTCTCACAAGGAAGTCATTCAATTTGGTGCTTCAAAAGTTCCATAAAAAGTAATTAGTGTAATAAGATAAAATGCAATCTGAAATTTTTTAAATATGTTTAGCTTTAAAAAAAATCCTGCTATTGTTTATGAGTTTCAGCTTTCAAACCTCAAACGATTAACAACATAAAATCTGGCGTAAAAAAAAAATGCAGGTGATCATATTACGTACAATTTCGCTTTTTTTTTATATTCGTCTAAGTTTAAAATTATCCCTGATCCTTAATATCCCTTTCGTTACAAAATAATATTCTTTTTGAAACTAATTTTTTAGAAAATTTTGAATTAATGAAACTTTAAAAACCCTTGCTTAAAAAAAAAATTTTTTTTATTTTAGTTAGTGTTTTTAGTGAATAATAGGTGATAATCCTTGAATTCCATTTTTTTTTTTTCAATTTGTTTTAAAAATGTTGGTAATGTTAATTAAAATTGAAACTAATGTAACGAAACACTAGTATAATTAATAAAACTATATTAATTTACTTTATTATATATATTTATTATTATTATTTTTACCTTAAATAAAAAAATTAAATATATTTTATTATTATAATTAATTATTGTTTATTATAATTTATTATTTATAATTTATTTATAGAAAATGTGTTTTTTTTTTAAAAAGAAAGAAAGAAAGAAAGAAAAATTTTTTTATTTTTATCGATCTCTATTTATTACACAATTTATCATCAAATATTCTCTAGATATCAAAGATATTTAATTATTCCGAATAATGAAATAAATATTATTATTTGTTTATAAATCATCTTTTTTATAAATTTTTATTGGTAATTAAAATTTTTTTAAAAACGGTAAAAAAAAGTTATTTTGAAATTTTGTAATCTTTCTTTTTTTTTTTTTTTTTTTTGCATTGTATTATATTCACTTGCATATATTATGGTTTCATGATACTTTATGAAATACATATTTTTTTTTTTGAATCTTTTATCCCCGTTTATAATGCTTATAAACAAGTTTATTTATTTCTTTCTTTATGTTAACTTCATGGGAATAAAAATAAATATAAAATGCAAGTTATTTATTGGATTGAAAAAAAAAAAATAATTTCTTTATTCTTTCTTTCAAATGAAATTATTTAATAATTTCGTAAATCGTAACATACAAACAATTATATATATATATATTTTGTTCTCAATTCTTCAATTTTTCAAGATAGACTTTATTTTTCACATGATTTTATATAGATTGGGCTAAATTTAACCAATAATTTTGTATTTCTCAATTCTTACCTTTTTTAAAAATATTTTTTTTCTCGATTTTAATTGGTTCTCTTAAATAAAGAAATAGTCATGTATCACTGATACGCGTCATTTACAAAAAATGTTTCAATGCATTACTGCATTGATCATCACTTCTTCACTTTAATCACTTCCCGTGAATATTTGTTTATATTTTGATTAAATTTATTTGTTCCATCACTGTTCCATCCTTCAAAAATGTCCAATATAGGAATTTTCCCCCCAAAAAAATAATGTAATTAATTGGTTTATAATTTAACTTCCCATTAGAGAAAAAAAAGAAAGAGAGAGAGAAAAAAAGATCTAAAAAATCAGATATTTGATTAAAAATTAGATGGAAATGAGATTTTTATTATTAGTTAGCTATATATATACATTGTTTATTGTCCTAATGTTTTCGATTTTCATTTAAAAACGCATTATTTCATAAATTACTTATTATCTTTATAATTTATCAATATAAAATGATGATGACATTTGACATATTAAAATAATTAGTTATTTAAAATAGTGAAAATGATTGGATTATGTATGATATATGATATATCATATGAATTATTATTACTAAAGATTTACGTTACAATCTTAGTTAATAAAGCCAATCTATCAAAAGAAATGCAGTATAAATAAAATAATTTAACAATCACCTAAATTAACTCGGTGTTCACAATTTCACTTTTCATATTTAGAATTCCAATAATTCCTTATATCATTTTCATCTAACTCAAATTTTTTGGTTATCCATAAAATATCATCAAGATAATTTGGTGTTTTATCAATTAATTTCTTTAAAAATGATATTCTTTCTTCTCCAATCCTACATATATATAAATAGTTAATTTAATTTATATATAATTATACTTAAATCAAAGATCTTACTTTGTATTATTATTTATTCTTTCCATATTACTTTCTTTAGTATAATATAATGGTTTAAAAAACGATAAACTTGATTCAAATAATTTTGAAGGTCTAATCATACGAACTTCAATACGAAATACAAGTAATAATATATGAATTAATTCAATGAAATTTTCCACAAGATTTCTATTATGTTAAAATTAATAAATTAACAAAGTATAAATTTATTTTTAAAACAAAATTTCTTTACTGGAAATATACTTACTTATCAATTATTTTTATTTCTTGTGATTTATCCGCTACTTTAATTAAATTATGCATTATTCCAATAGTATCATTAAGATACATCTCTTTATTCTCAATATCTTCAGGGATTGATATAATAGACTCAACCGTATTACAAATATGTGACATATGTGTAACTTCTTCAGGTTCCCAAGTAAATGACTCAAACAATAACTTTGATGAAAGCAAGAATGAATCTATCGTCTTAACTATAAAATTATTTTGATTGTTAATTAAAAAAAAAAATTATTACAATATAAATTACTATTATTTACTTACCTCCCATACTACATTGTTTAATACATAAAAGGTCCTTTGGAGCTTTACGTGCTTTTTCGACTAATATATTAATAGAACTAATTTGTTCCATAATCAATGAATTCCATATTACATATAATATTCCATTTCTTAATGCCGCGTTACTTATAAATTTTGTTTGTTCAATTGCTATTCTCAATAAATCTGTCAAAATCATTAAATAAATAAATATAATAAATGGAGTTCTTTAATAATTAATAATAATTAATAAAATAAAATTTTACCAGTATTATTTGTATCCTTTTTAAATAATTGGCCAAATGTCCAACTTCTATAAATCCAATATAAATCTGACTTAGGCGGAATCGAAGTGCTTATCTTTTATGATAAAAAAAATTGTAAAAATTATTTGTTAAGAACTAATAACATTTTTTAAAAAAAGTATCATTTTACCTCTGAATTGGCTTTTTCATCTAATCTAATATCTTTAATGGATGTTATCCTTGTTAAACTAGTCTTCTCAAACTAAAAGGGTAAATACGTATTAACGTAATTAATTAATTTTTTTTTTTTTGCTTAGTAAAGATAGAACCTTGTTAAGATTTGAGGCAGTTAATCCTATTTCCGCAATTATGATTGGAGGTGTATCTTTAATCAAATTCCAACAATTCACCAGTTTATCCACTAAAGATTTCCAATCAATCTATTATGAAAAAAAAAAAATTAATTATTACTTAAAAGATTTAATTATAAACAAATTTCACAACTTACCTCATAATTATTTATAAGTGGATTTCCATATTGACCATATTGACATGCAAGTGACAATAATAATGCATGTCCAATCTAAAATAACAAATAAATTTAAAAATTTCTTTAAATTATTTTCTATAAACTGAAAATAATTATACCTTATCAGTATTCAAACAATAATTAATAATTCTATCTGAAATGGAATTACTTTCTAAATTGGTTGCAATTGAAGAAAAGTCACTTAAAATAATAACCAAAAAATTTGAATAATCATTTTTTGACTTTAATATAAAATTAACTAATGATGTCAAACTAGTTCGCTCAAACCAATATAAAAATAATTCAAGCCAATTTTTTGTTGAAATTGGTATTCTTTTTCTTATAGTTTCAATCCATTCATTGGGTGATGTTGATATTATTAATGGCGTTAATAAAAAGCTGGCTATTAAAAATATTTAAACTATCATTATTTTATAACAGAAACAATTGATGGTTTAAACACTGGACTAAGCAAAGATACTTACATAACTGCCACTTTTTTGTTTCACTTATCTTATTATCTAACATCAAGAAGGAGTCGTTATCTGCTAATGTATCTAAGCTTTTTAATAAGAAAGCAGACATAAAAGAACTCGGCCCAATTCCTCTTGTCTCATTTTCATGTTTAGTATCCTCAGTATTCGTATATTCTTTAAAATGATATTTTACTGATTGTATAAATGTTCCATTGTCAGCAACAGGTAAATTATCATCATGTCCTACAACTATTGCATCTACATTATCGCGATTATCAGAACTTTCAACATTCCATCCTTCTAAAGTTTGATAAAGGTGTAACAAATTTTCTCTTAAAACTAAATTTAAACGAATTAATTTTTTATCATCTTGATCAATTCCTTTAGACGATTGATCTTGAATATCATGAATAAATTCTAAGAAATCCAATGAATCCAACATTTGCATTGAATCTATCGAAGATTGTGTTGCAAGTAAATGAAATGTTGGAGCTAACGAATCCGGAAGTGATGTCAACACCTAATTAATGGTATAAATCAGTTATAATTTAATTAAGATATAAAAAAACGTTATACTAACTTCAAATTTTATTTTAGGATCCGTTATCAAATCAAGAGTTTTCATGAGTTCTTGTGAATGAACATCCTTTTTATCCGCAGCTGCTGCTTCATATTTGCGCAGAAGACTCTTGAATACACTAATATGATCAACTTTCTTCCTAAAAAGACAGCGATTAAACAACTTAATTTCATTCGAAAAATTAATGAATTAATGAAATTATTAAAATCTTATATTAATTACTTAATTGCACATCCAAAAGGAACATGAACTTTCTTCATTTCACCTTGTGGGCCGATTAAAAAACATTTAGCCAATCCAGCATTTCTACATCCTCTCCTACCTGATTCATAAAAACCCATTCCACCTCCCATACTAACTCCAAGTGGAGCAGAAACTGAAGTGACAACATGCCATCCTTGTCCAATTGAGAAATGACCAACGCGAATTCCATGACGCATATGATGAATTTCTACAATACCACGAAGTGGTGAATATATTATAAGAAATAATGCAATTCTTTTACTATATTTCATGCCTCTTGTAAAAGAGAATGGAGCACTATCACCAGATTTCTCATCATCATCCGTATCATCATCTTCAATAGCTTCAACCCATCCACATTGAGCATTTCTAATTCCCTTATACATTACAATGATTTCTCCTTCTTCAACATCAATTAATGTTACCTAATATGGAAATACTTTGGTAGTAAGAATTCAATTTTCAAATAAATAAATAAATTTAAAAATTTAAATTACCCTGCCCAATGAATCAGTTAACGCAGCTAATTGATATTTTCCATCAGCAGCAGCAGGTGACATGACGATTGATAAAATTTGTCTGTTTGAATCATTTAAAGAAAGTATAAGCGGAATAGATTTTGCAGGTGGTATATTAGTAGCAGCTGTTGATGAAGAAACTTCTCCAACAGAAGGCATTGTTCCCGTAACAGTTAACAATGTTTTTGCTAAAGAAAATACGGCATTTGTAACTCTTGATGCTACCATACTAGCGGCCAAGAGAAATGGTCTACTTGAATCTGTTGTAGCATAATATGATAACATGGGATTTGATCCAACTGCAATATATCTTGCCGTAGCATTTGACGTAAATAATGCTGTTGTAGTTGTTGAGAATGTTTGATCTGTTATACTTGCTGTCCAATAATGAGATGGTCCTATATATTTGGTACATAGCCTAATCTTATTATTTCTATTAAATCTAGGAAATGCAAGTATTATTTAAAGTATAAATCTCACCACAACTAACAACATCAACAACATCCTCTTGCCCTTCAAAATGCCATTTTTTATATGCAAAAGAAGTTGCCCCACCAGGTACTTGACCAGTACTAGATTCTCCTGTTGAATTACTCAATGTATTATTACTATCATATTGATTTGATCCAACACAAATTCTAAGAACCATCCATAAACTTTTCCCATCTATACTAACAACTTTTTCTCCTTTAAATAATATGGTTATTTCTTCATCAGCTTCATTAAATGAATGTGACGCTGATTTTTGTTCTCGTGATAACAATTCAGTTGGAGACGGTAATGAAAATGTTGGAACGATTGCTGTACGAAGTTTTATCGCAATAATTGGTGATGTATCCAATAATTGTGAAATTAATAAATTACCTGTCTATAAGATGATTAATTTTAGATTTCAAATTAGGATGCGAAATTATGTATAGGTTATGATAAAAGTTGTCACCTCCGAAAATATCTTAAGATATCCCGTATTATAACCAACTAACACAAAAATTTGACTAAGAATCAAAAAAAGAATATTGATACCAATTAAACGCGTAAATAAAATATTGCTTAAAAAACATAAATCATAAATCATTAATCATACTTATTATTTCTAGCCGATGGCGTAAAGAAAGGCAAACACAAAATAGCAGTTATTTTTTCCCTAATTTTTTAATAAATAAATAAAATTTATTTATTTTTATTTTTAAAAAAAATTTCTTCCTCTACCAACCCTCTTTCGTAACATCCGTTTACGTCTCCAATAACTTCAAATTCTTTTCTTGTTTCATCTAATCTTAAAATTACAATATGACTCCCAGAAGTCCAAACAAGATGATTACCACTATCAGATATGGAGAATAGATAATTATTAAATGTTTGTGCCTAAAATAAATAAATGTCTTATGAATAAATGCCATATAATGATAAAGCACTAATTATTGGATAAATTCTACAAACATTCCAAGAATTTTCATTGGGTATACTCCATACATGTTCTGATAATAAAAAACTACAATTTAGTTTATAAAACATATATTTTGCGTTGAAAATATCACATACATTTTTATAAATTACCTCCAACTTCTTCAACTTGATTCAAACTCGAGGAAGCTAATTTAGCGAGAACATTATGTGGAATTCTACCATGCAATAATATTTGTGGTTGAGTTTTTGTAATTGATGTCATTCCTTAAAATTAAAATTCCAGGAGTTTAATAATATAATTTGATAAATTTAAATTGAGGGAAATATATTAGACATTAATTTGTTTTTTATTTAATCTTTGAAAGTTTGGTGATATCAGTGATCTAAATCATAAAAGGGAACTTGTTATGATCTTTAAAATCACGTTTTTACCGCAAGTTTCACTTGTGCTCCCGAGCCATCCGCGGATTACGGACTGATCGGATTATCCGTCATATTGATCGGATGGTTCATCGGATATCCGATCAATTCGATGATTCCGGATGCTTCGGAATCGACAGAATCCTTGGAAAATACTTAAGGAGGAAAGTACTTTTTTTAAAAAAAATTTGGAACATTAGTAACGTTCCAATTTCTTTTTTTTTTTAGGAACCCTTCAGACACTTGGAAACGCCCTTAGAAGAGTACGCGAAGAAGTGGTGAGATTTTTTTTATTTGGAACGTTGGTAATTTGATCAATAAAACAATAGTACAAATTTACCAGACGGTTTAAAATTTTTTTGCATGGAGTATTGTGTGAAGCAAAGTGTGTGCTATTATTTTTTGAACAAGTTTTATTGCGCAAAAATATTATAGTAATCATTATTATTACATGTATCACGGGAACAAGTAATTGCGCAAATAATTTATTCTCAAACTTTCTCGCATATTCTCAAAATCATGTATAGTCCCTTGATGATCTTTATATATGGATAACGTTAGATTCTTTATTATTAAATTAAGGGGATGCCATTGATCAAATTTTGTGACTCAAAGTGTATTACAAGATCGATCCTACAAATTGTATAAAAAGTGATGTCCAGCTAGTGAATCCTTTTATCTGCCTCATGCAAGTAAAATAAAAATCAAACAAAACTAATCAAACCAATCTAACTTACCATCATTTGCATTAACAATATCTCTAATCAATCAAACTCGTATTGGGTGGGATAATTTATTTCGGAAATCTAGTATAGTAAAAGAGTGTGGGGTGAGAATCACGTAATTAGCAATAGAAATAGAAACAAATTAGTTATAGATACTTTTCGTAAATGTGAGAGAGTAAAGAAATAACTTGATGCTGGGACTCGCATTAAATGGCCTAGGATCTGCGTTCTCCCTCCTTCTTTGATAGCATCATACATTTCATTTGCTACCTCCATCTGAAAATTATTAATGAAGTTTCACCCATATCGGCATTTTTTCATCAAAAATTTTTTTTCTGAAATGGGCGGTGGAATTTCATTTTTCATACTTATCGAGTGTCGCAGACAAGAATGGTTGAATCACGTTCCGAAGCTTTAGTTTTATCGCATCAAATGTTCATGAAAAAAACAAACTAGGAATTAAGATAGCAACCGGAAGCTTACAAGATTAGTTCTCCGGATACAATAAGGTCGCTACATCAATCATCATGCATCCATTTAGTCAACAACACCAGAGAAAGCAACTCCCCAATGGATTTACAAGCTGGGTAAATGCTGGTTATGAAAGCCAGAACCTTATTATATCTTTTGAAAAATCTTGAAAGCTACTTATACAATTTCGTCAACAACACCAAGATAAATCGGTGATGACGAAATGTGAAACTACACGAAAATATTGTCTATATTTTTTAAAATTTTGGATCGGCTGTTTGAAATACCTCAAAAAAATATAAAATTTTATTACACACTTAAAAATAATATATAATAAAAGAAGAAAAGGCTATTTTAAAACGTTTTACATAAAAATATTTAGTATATACTTATTGAAATCTCGAAAAAAAAGGATGTAATTTTAACTTTCTATATAAAAGAGCAAAAAACATATAAAATTAAGAACAAAGCAACCAGTGGTCTAATTTTAATAAAAAAAGCTTTCGCCTATATAGAAAGTCATGTATGACATAACCTTGACTTCTGAGATCGGCTGCTTTTCTATGCGTACGTGTTGAAAAAAATAAAAAAGTAAAAAATTTGCGCAATTTTATAGTAGATTTCGATTGTGTAACCAATTTATGGTGGCGACAGTTCTGGTTATTGATCAGTCTGTGTAACCTAAAGTTGTCCCCCCCCCCCCCCCCGTTAATTTATCTAACCCCTCAGTATCTATTACACAACTACGTGATCAACATTGTAATTATCACTTCGCCGATCATTTGCTGATCATATATATTGATTATCGCGTTTTTTGAGGGGGCTTGACGAGCCATATTTGCTCAAAAAAATTTTATAATCATTTTGTTTGGTAATTTAAGTTATCAAAATGTACTTATAAAATTATTGTGGCAAAAAAAATGTAGTGCCAAAGTTAGATTTGGGCTGAAATATTCAATAATTAGTATTTACAAATCATATGCCGATCATCTGCTAATTTGACTTTGAAGCTTCAGGCAAAGCCACAGATGTTCGGGCGAAACTTGAAACTTTTATAATATATTATTTAAGTATTCAAGAATCTACGGTTAAAATAAACATGGATAATTTTTAATAAACAAAAAGTTATCATTAAAAGAATACTTGCAATTATTAAAGTTAATATAAGGCTAGTAATATTTGGTAAAATCTTCATGAACTATTTTATGAATTAATTTATTAATAGTATATAAATAAAGTAAATAAAATCAAAATTTTATACATTATTATGTAGAGTTTGTAAAAAAAATAAACTTAACAGTATTTTTTTGTGACAATATTGGACAAATGATCGGCAAAATGATTGGCAAAATCGTGATAAAATAGAGATGTCCACTCTGTTTCTGGCGGTATTCTCAGAACTCCCCATTTCCTGTAGCGGTTTGGCTATTTTGTTATAAAATAAAAATAAAATTTAATTTCATATGGAGGAATACGTTAAAATATTGCAAGAAGTGATTCTTAGTGATGACTTTACAGCCATAAAATTTTTCAAGGGAATTGATTGTGTATTTTTTCAAAAGGACCAGGCAAAGGAATATTTAAATCCTTGCCTCAAAGGATGATAAGTACTCACAGAAGGCTAAAAACTTTCTGGGCAACTTCGATAAATGCACGAACTCCTATTCTGTAAAGCAATATTGGAACGGCCTTAAAGTATGAGAAGAACGAGACAAATCTCGCACTGATCAACTGATTTTAGAAGAAAAAAAAGGTCAGATTATATTAAGTTGACGTAATGGGTTACAGTTAGAGATGAAAATTGGTTTATTGGTTCTAATTCAGTTCCACATCGCCTCTAAGCATCTACATCTTGTATTGTAGATTATAATTACTAATTTGCTAAATGCGAACCATTTAGGAACAACATTTTTGTCTCATTGACTCTAATGTGATCACCGAGCATAACCGATCAAGTAATAGACTAACGTTGAAATCATCAGAATCGGTCAGTTGATGGGTTGATTTATATTAATTCATGAGCTTATGCAATCGATTAATCTTTGAGCGTGCTTATTTGAGGTGAGACGAATAGTTGTGGAGTCCGGTGAGGATGATGAGTGGAGTATGGTGCTAAAAATGGTGTTGAGTACGTTACACTAATAAGTATAAAACTGGTATTACAGAAAGGAGTGGTGTCAGGTTAGGGTGATGAGTATAGTACGGTGGCTTATTTGCGTCGTGTAATATAAAGGGTGTGGCATACTCGAGATGACGTACGATACCCGGCCAAACTGCTGGACCGAACTTTGGGCAAGGGTGGTGTTTATTTATCACTTGAGTAAACTGTCACATAGGGTCCATACTATACTCATCACGCTGATCCAACACCACTCATCTCCGTAGCATTCGTATAAACCCCTTTTAAATATGTGGAGTACGCAATATAAGAATTTTATTACTTAGCAAAAAATTTTTCAATTTAAAAAATATTTGTAATGCAATTATAATCAATTATAATTTTATTTTTTTATACAATATATTTCATGTAAATTCTATTTTATAAATTAATTAGCTAGCTAATTCCATTATACGGACCTTAGCTTCCCTCTCCCTTAAGTCAAGTTCCCGTTCTTTTAGTGCTAA
This sequence comes from Rhizophagus irregularis, assembly GCF_026210795.1. NCBI lineage: Eukaryota > Fungi > Glomeromycota > Glomeromycetes > Glomerales > Glomeraceae > Rhizophagus > Rhizophagus irregularis. The sequence goes on along the minus strand of NC_089451.1, from coordinate 2,081,076 downwards.
ATTTCTTTCTTGATATTCTAACTCATCAAATTTTGAAAATGATTTAGATGCATTATTTTCTTTGTTATTATCATTATCATTATGGCATTTATCCTCATCTTCTGAATTATCAGAAATAATTGAAATGGCTTTCTTTGCCTTTTTCTTACTGGAACTTGCACGCACATTTTGTTTTCGTTTTATAGGGATTGATTTTGTATTATTTGATTTTTTAATTTTTGTATTGGCTAATATATGAATAAATTATTAAAATTAGTAAATAAAAATAAGAAATTAAAATATTCATGATATATAGTACACTAATAAAATACGGTCGAATGACACATTGCAAAAAACTTACTTTGACGTTTATTAGATAAACATTGTGAGCAATAAGTCCTTTATCACGTCCTTGATTTGGCACATTATATTTTTGATGTATATGAATAGAGGTAAATCTTTCCTTGTCCAATTTACGTCCTTTATTATAAAAGTTATTAGTTACAAAATTAAATAATAATAATCAATTACAATTACTTACTGTAAAATTGCTGTGACAATCTTAAGATTTTTTCCATGCCGATTGCTCAAGGCATGAGTAGTCTCAGCAATATTACGGTGCAGAACCTCTATAATAGGAACTTAAAAAAATTTAAATAAAATTTGATTCTATGATTGAATTTTAATTTTATAAAAAGAATTAAACTCTATTTGTTAAAAGAAATCGATTTAAAAAATAAAAAAAAGTCTCAATTTTTTAGATTATATAAGCATCACGTGATAAATATATTAGCCAATCAGAAATTAGAATTTTATTAATTATATAATATAAAAATTTATATAATATATTTGTTTATTGTATTTCATTATAAACTGATGATTGATGAATCAGGTACATGATAATGAGATTTATATTTTATTATATGCATTTTTTGATTAAATTAAAGTAAAATTACTTAATTTTTGAATTCTTTTGTTTATAAATTTATCATTTGAACTGTCTTTTAAATATCATTATTTATAACATTAAATTAACCTATACTTAAATAATTTTGTTTATTAATTTTTTTTTTTGCAATATTAGAACTTTTTTTCTTCTTAACATATTGAAAAAAAAATCTGAAGTAAAATAATAATTAATATTACATTAAATGTGGCTAATTAGACTAGTCTCAATTTTAACTAAATTTTGTCAGTATATTTAAATTACAGATTTTTAAACAGCTAAAACTTAGCCAAAATTTAATTTAGAAAAAAAATAACTGATAATTTTTAAAGCTAATGATCATATCTATAAAAATTATTAGTTAAATTTTTTACTTTAATATAAAAAATTTTTTTTTTAGAAATTTATAATCAATTAATTGTTACTATACATAAGTAGTTAAGTATAGAGGTTCTGCACTATAGTAGTATCAGGGGTTGTTATCCAAGTCTCATTATCAATTTTTGATATGCATTTATTTAAAGAAGCAATAACCCATTTTTGTTAATAAAAAGTAGCCCATTCTAATAATAAAATAATATAAAATTAAATTTTTATATTAAATGAAATTAATAAAAGCTTACTAACCAGGCTTTTTTGTTTCAATTTTATTAAATAGATTATTAATTTCAACTTCAGAAGTAGCTGTAAGAAGTGCAAGCATATCATTTGCTAAAATATCATCATATCTCTTCTCATAAATTTTTCTGCATAAAAGTAAAATATATTAATTAGCATGAATAATTCTTTTAAGATGTAAACTTATATATACATATATATATTTACCTTTTAAAATGAACATAGCATGATTTAAAAACATTAATTAAATGATTCTCCCAATTTTTAGTTGCATCCATTTCATTTAATACTAATCCAAAAGCTTTTGCTTGAGTATAATTTAGATCATCTATAATATAGCTCCAACCAGTTCCATGAATATGTTTGAATTGTGGGATGATTCTGTTAATTGAGATACAAGATCAAATAAAGCATGAAATATCCTCTGATAAGCAATTGTAGTTGTCCGCATCTAATGCAATGCTTTATATGTTTAGAACCTCCTCTGGGCTTACTTTTTCCAATATTTCTGTAAGCATATATTGGGTTATTGCACCTGAATAAAAAGCATTCATATCCTTATATAATATCCAAGTTGTTAGCTTACTAAAATCATAATCTGGACATTTCAGATTATTAGCTTTGGTATATCAGTGATTTGCCATTGTCATTTCTCTACAGATACTATTTTCAACTATCAGATATTCATCCATATCTGTCATGAGCTTGAGTTCGACCCCACTGCTCTTATATAATAAATCGTTGAATATTTCTGATGCTGAGACATAGTGGGAAGGATTTAAACTATCATCTTACAGACACATGATGGTATAATTTATGAATACATTAACTAATAAGAGTACGTCTGTCTTAAGGTAAAGATCATGATAGTCTCCAAAGTTCTCCATCTTGAATATTTGCCATATTTTTTGTACATATTTATAATCCTTTTTGCTTATATTTTGCTAACTAAGAATTGAATAGAATTCCTTTCTAGGTGGGAGGCTTATTCTGTCCAATCATATGGAAATATATCCTTTCAAAAAAGAAGTTTAATCTTTTCTATCATGAATGACCTTTTGCAGTAAAGTGCTTGACAGTTAGGAGGAACTTTTCTAGGTTAGGGCTTTGATCAGTTTTGGTAATTACCAAACTGAACTGATCGATTTTGGTATCAAAACGGTTTCAGTATTCTGATTTACTGAACTGAACCTTTCGGTAAATTTACTGATCGGTTTTGGTAATTTCAGTTTTGGTATCAGTTTTGTGATTTACCGAATCGAATTACCAAATTGATACTTTCAGTATCAGTTTCAGTAAATTTTTTGGTAGATTTTACTGATCATTTCAGTAAAATTACTGAACTGATTTGCCAAACTTTTCACGTTGCGAATGTATTTTGACAGGCAATTTATTTTTATAAACGTAATTTATTTTGATAAATAGTTTATTTAACAAGTAATTTGTTTATGATGGTTTTAATATATTAAAGCCATTTTTTATTAGTATTAAATTAAAATTTTATTAAAATTTGATTAGATCTACAAAAAAAGTAAAAGAACATTAATAAACGTTCTTACACATAAAAAAAAATTAAAAAATCTGCTTCCCCCTTTGAAAATACTAATGCTCTGAAACGAGTCGAATTGACTCGCGAGTTGGTCGAGTTGAGTTGAGTTGAGTTGAGTTGAAAATTACAATCAAATCGAATCGATTCGAGTCGAGTTAATAATTTAATAAAATTGAGTCAAGTCAAGTTAAGCCGAATTAAACATAATTCCGGCCAAATTTATGGAATTTCCTTTTTTGGAAATTATGTTACACAAAATCTGAGACGAAAAATTTTTGAAAATTACAAAAATGGAATTTTGTGAAATGGCTATCGCCAAAAAAAGGAAATGATCAGCATAGCTGAATAAAATCACATGATTTAATTCAACTCAACTTGAATCGAGTTGAGTTTATATTTTTTATAATTTTAACTCGACTCAACTCAACTCAATTTAACTTGAATTGAATCGAGTTTACATATAACTCAACTCAACTCGACTCAATTTAACTCGAGTTGAATCAAGTTTACATATAACTCGACTTGACTCAACTCGTTCAGAGCTCTAGAAAATACTCACCACCGGTTGCTATTTCCAAATTCCGGGCTAAAATCTACAAAAAAAGTAGTAAAAGAACGTTAATAAACATTCTTGCATAAATAAAATAAAAAAACCCCATTTCCCCTTTTTAAAAATATTCACCGGTTCCCATTTGAGTTCTGGGCCAAAATCTACAAAAAAAATAAAAATAAAAAAATGTTAATAAACATTCTTACATAAAGAAAAATAAAAAATCCGCTTCCCCCTTTGAAAATACTCACCACTGGTTTCTATTTCCGAATTTTGGACTAAAATCTACAAAAAAAATAGTAAAAGAATGTTAATAAACGTTCTTGCATAAATAATATAAAAAAAACCATTTTCCCTTTTAAAAATACTCACCAGTCCCCATTTGAGTTTCAGGCTGAAATCTACAAAAAAAATAGAAATAAAAGAACGTTAATAAACATTCTTACATAAAGAAAAATAAATAATCCGCTTCCCCCTTTGAAAATACTCACCACCGGTCTTTAGGCTGAAATCTATAAAAAAAAAGTAAAAGAACGTTAATAAATGTTCTTACATAAAGAAAACAAAAAAAAACCTCCCTGCTTCCCCAAATACTCACCAGTCTCCATTTCTGAGTTGCAGGCTAAAATCTACAAAAAAAGGAAGTTAAGAACATTAATAAACGTTCTTACATAAAAAAAAAAACAAAAAAACCTCCTCCTGCTTTTCTCTTTAAAAACACTTACTGATCCTCATTTTCAAGTTCCCAGGCTGAAATCTACAAAAAGGAAAAAGTAAAAGAACGTTAATAAACGTTCTTATATAAGAAAACCCAAAAAAAACTCGCTTCCTTCTTTTAAAAATACTCACCGGTCTCCTTTTCCAAATTCTGGCCAAAATTTATAAAAAAAAGAAGTAAAAGAACGTTAATAAACGTTCTTACATAAAAAAAACAAAAAAAATTTTGGAGACACTTACTCGTCTTCATTTCCAAGAATAAAAAAAAATTGCCATAATTATGTAGATCGGCCAATTTAGTGTGTGATACATTGAACAGCCGCATGGCAATTAATTTATTTAAAAAAATGTTTCACTAACATTTTTTTGATAGTCTAATAAAAATGTTGTGAAACGTTTTTAAAATTGAACTGATAATGAATCGGTAAATCGATTCAGTTTTCGATAATTACCAGTCGGTAACGGTATTTATGATTACTGAAACTAATCAGTTTCAGTAATTAGCAATACCGTTACTGATCAATTCAGTTCGGTTTCAGTTTTGGTAAAAACCGTACTGAATCGAACTGATTGGATCCCCTATTCTGGTGCTTGTCTTCGTATACTTACTTAACTTATCTGTCCTATTTACTATATGCTTAAAAGCTTTATCTAAGAAGCCTGAAGCTGTCTTACATCCATAGCTTTGTACTTTTTTATATTCTCTGAAATGCAATTTAGCTTATTAGTCGTGAACTTGCTTATAACTTTCATAAGCAGATGAAAGTCATACCTCTGGAAATTATGACAGATAAGAGGCACTTTGGTTTTGAAAAAACTTATTAAAATAGGTCTGGTATTTCAAGAAGTACTTTATTGATCCACAACTTTTTATTATAAGAGTCATGAGCTGGACCTCAGTACTTTCCATTTATATGATAATCATGATCTTTTACTTTTTGATTAAATGCACTTAAAGCTTCTCAGTATCTTTTCTGTACTTCTTTCTTTTTAAAATGTTCTTTTTCTATGCAAGATTCCCATTCTTTGATTTCTAATAAATTATGCTTTGCTTTTTCGATTTTTTGTACTATTTCTAATACTGGTTTTATAAAAAATCCTTTGCAAATCCAGCATTCTGTCATCTCATTGTATACTTTAAGATCACCTGGTGTCATTATTATTTCTGCAGATACAGATAACTGAAGTCCTCCTGTATGTTTGCCAGCTCCTCTTCGATTTTTGTAACAAATCTTTTAAGTATATCTGAACTCCTATATAAATCATGATTTATGATTTTATAGTTAAATGAACTATCTATATGAATAACTATATAATAAGACCCCGAACATCTCTTATAAAACTCACAACTGACTTTTTGCCAAAAAAGACCTAATTTCTTTTTTTATTTTCTGTTTTTTTGCAATTATCTCAGTATCTAGTGATCCAATTCATGCAGATTTTTTTTATTTTGTAGAGCTTGATAAGAGCTACAAAATAAAACAAAAAAATTTTCATACAAATTGGACCACTGGATGCTGAAATAATCGCAAAAAACTGATTTTTTTTTGTGAAATTTAGGTTAATCTGCGAAAAAGTTACTACTGAGTTGTATATGTAATGTCTGGAATCCTTATATAGTAATAATCACACAGCTTGTGCATTTGTAATCTTTCAGTATAGGTTAACTTCATCTTCTCTTCTGGGATTAACTTTTTGGTTAACATCATTTCTAAATTTCAGAAAATACGATATAAATTTAGTTGCATGCATTTATGATTATAAAAAGCTTTGATACTCCTATTCTTAACTGGCATTTGTGGTCACTAGAGGGCATTATTTAGACCCTTGCATTTTGAAAAATGTTCATTGCATCTTATCTCTAAAGAATATACATGAAGACAATAACAGCAAAAGTATTTTCGCCCTTTATATTTACTATGATTGTATACTAGCTAGCTTATGAAAATCTTTGATAATACAGTAATAGCTTCTATTATTTTCCGTAATTACTAGAAGATTTACTTGCTTGTATTTATTCCTTCTTCTTTCTGTAACATAACAAAATTCAAGACACTCATTTTAGTTATGCTATTTATAGATATATAGACTGATTTTAAGGTTATTTTCTTCAAACTTTTTATAAACTAATGTTAAAACTGGTACTGAAATTGAAATGTCTTTTATATTAAGTTCTTTCATAAAAGCTCCATATAGCTGATGCAGATTTCTCTCTGAATGAACTTTTATAGAATGCAAAGCTCTTAGAACACTTCACCTGAAACACCAGTCATCATTATTTTAAATATTAATAATTTCATTATTACATTTTAGCAAAATTTCTGGCAAAAATATATAGACAGTAAGATCAATCAGATTGAAATCAGCTATCTCTATACTAAATTCTTCTATATATTCTAGATAAGCATTAGACATTTGGTATATTAATTATCTCTAACCATCATACTATTATTTGCTTATATAATTTTTCTTTAATTATTTATTTCTTATGTACTTATCACTTTTCAATCATAGAAATCCTACTGAAGATAAGTATTTACAAGCTTTTTTGAAGCAGTTCTAGCTATTGCAAAACTGAAATATTAACTAATTATTAATTAATCTTTTTGAATCTAGTAATAAAAGAGAAAGAAGAAAGAAAGAAAGAAAAAAGTAGAATAATTGGTGAATATTCTTGCCTATTTCTTTACAATACTAGAAAGGCTTATGAAAATACTAATACTAGGCCTGAAGGCTAAAGGATATTGATTTCATTAGAAGGCTAAAAAATGTATATCTTGCTCTAATTGCGGAAAGCCTACAGCCTCTGCTTGTAAATAATATCTACTACATGTTTTAGAGGTTATTATGTTAATGATACTATGATGACTTAATTGAAAAAAACTTATATTCCAAGTTCATACGTTAGCCAATTTTATGATGATAACTTTAATCAAAGATATGAGAAAGAAATTATAAGAAAATAATGATTACCTATAGAAATACGCTTACAAATTTTAATATTTTTCTTTGCAGAGAATACCTCATTCTGATAAAATTGGAAGAAAGAGATTATTGCATTAGTTGCCAATTGGAATAAATGAAAAGATTATTTCAGCTAACTTAAATTTTAGACGCAATATCTAATGAGTATTTGTTAAATTTTTGTTAGACTTGCTTTTTTATATTTTTTTCATTAAAACTTTTATTATTATGCTATTTGATGAGCTAGCTTATGCAAATCCATTTTTGACTAAGGAAAAGATGGGACAATTTTACAGATTTTTTCTGGATTTTTTTACAGAGTAATGTTTTATTAGACTTTTATATAAAATATGCTATTTAGTAAGCTAGCATGCATTGAACCTGTTCTTGATTAAGGAAAAGTTAAACAAAAATCTCGTTAGATTTATTTATCAATTATACAGTTAAACTTTGATGTACCGATATCCTATGTACTGATAATTTCCTATAACAATAAATTTTTATTATCCCGTTTCACAATTAATAAAAAAACCTTGTTATACTGATATTATTTATAGCTTTCACAATGTAACCTATACTGATAATTCCCTTTGCCCCTTTATAGTAATGTATAGTAACTTGTACTGATAAATCATGTGACAACTTATAATTTAGCATCTTTCTCCTTGTACTATTCTTAAAATATGTATTTAAAAAAAGGTTCAATAAATCAAGAAAGGTATTTTTGCATTTATTATTTCGCATCTATTATAAACTATAATGTCTCAATCACACGGAAAAAGAAAGGCTACTCAAGATTCTTCACAACAAAGAAAAAGAGTTGTTTTAACATATGCGCAAAAGTATCAACTTTATTTGGATTATCAAAAAACACTACAGCCTACCCAAAAAAAACTTGCTGCCATATATAAATGCAAGCAAAATACCATTTCTGATATTTTTTAAAAAAAAGATAAGTGGTTGTTTATAGATCCTGATTCAGAAGAAGCAAATAAACAAAGAGAAAGAGCCCCTTACTTTTCTCAAGTAAAAGAGGCTCTTGCAATATAAACAACAAATGCACTTGCAGCTATACTTATTATTAATTAATAGTGATAATTTATGTGAAAAAGCAAAAACTTTTGCAAGAGGATTTGAAATTGATAATTTTGTGGCTTCAAATGGGTGGATTAATAAATTTAAACAACATCATCATTTGAAAGAATATGTAAAATGAGGTGAAGCTAAAAGTGCACTATTAGAGACATTAGATGAAAAAAAAAAACGTTTATGTGAAATTATTAAAAATTATGACTTAATGATGTTTTCAACTGTAATAAAACAGGTAAGATTAATTTTTTAAAAACAATTAATTATTATTTAATCTTTCTATTTATTTCAGGATTGTATTGGGATCTTAAGCCCTCAAAGACATTAGCATAAGGTCCACTTTCCAGCAAAAAAAAATCTAAAAAGCGGGTTACTCTTCTTCTTATATGTAATGCAACTGGAATTGAAAAGTTGAAACCACTTTTTATCTATACATATGAAAATCCACAAATATTGCAAGGGAAAAAAAAGGAAGATTTACCAGTTAATTATTACTGGAATTCAACTGCTTGGATACAGGTTTCAATATAGAACGATTACCTCATAAAATTAAATACACGAATGCGGTTACAACATCGTAACATTCTACTACTTATTGATAATGCTTTGATACATGTCTTAAAAGAAGACTTAAATTTAACAAATGTGACTGTACAATTTTTGCTTTCAAATACTACAGCACATTTGCAACCCTGTAATACAGAAATCATTAACTTTTTTAAGGTTAGTGTTATTGATAATTTTACAAGATAATGTTTTTTTAATAAATTATGATGATTTTTAGGCACAATATCGAAAAATACTTGTTAGAAACAGGGTTGAAACATATGAAATTTCACAAAAATTAAATAGAGAGATTGTTTCTTTGAATATTTATGATTTTATTAATTTCAGTACAAATGCTTGGAACTCTGTAAGTCAACAGACAATTAATAATTGTTGATGGCATACAGGAATCCTTCCACAGAATGAAATAGGTGATAAAATTGAGAATTATGATAATCAAGCAGTTCATGATAAAATGGAGTTGCAAAATTTAATTAACCAGCTCTCATTTGATGATCCTATAAATATAAAAAAATTCCTTCATATTGATGATTTTTTAAAAAGGAATAAAGGGTTAAGTGATAAAGAAATTATATCTATGGTAAAATCAAATAATAACAAACTAGAAATAGATTCAAATGAAAAAGAACTTTTAGAAATAATTTTTAAAAGAGAGGCTTTAGGATATTTGAATAATCTTGTTGTATTTTTTGAATATTTATCAGATGTTTTTAGTGATTCAACTGAATTAATTTATTAAAAAAATTGAGACACCAAATATTGAAATCTTATATTGATAATTTAAAACAGATTACATTAGATAGTTTTATTCAAATTTTGTAATACAGTTTTTTTAAATAATAATATAATAAAGAAATATTAATACTATAATGATTGTCACCTATAAACAACAATATTAATAATAATCTGAAATTTAAAATTTTATTTATTTATATTATGTAACTTATTTTAAAGTACTTTACTAAAATATAATAATTGTCGCATGAGCGGCAAAATTTTTTTTTGCTATATTACATGGAATTCTTGTGGATTTCCATAGAATTTTTGTAAAATCCAATATAAAAACTAACACTAGTCGAAAAAAGACAATTCAGCCTAAATTTGACCAGGTCGAATATAGGTCGAATAATAATCTAACCTGTGTCAAATTGAGGTCAAATTTTTGGGCGCATTTAGGGTGCCAATTGTCTCAAATTCAGAAAGAAAATTCAGCCATCACTACACTACCATTTGACCTAAATTTGACTAGGTTGAATTTAGGTTGAATTTAGGTCTAATAGTGGTGTCAAATTGAGGCGCTGTTCAGATGATTATTCGACATAAAATTTTGTCTCAATATTTATTTATTAATTTAGTTCAATTTCAAATTTATTAATTTATTAAAACACTTAAATATACAGTACATGTATATTAGCATCTATCTAAGGTATAAATAAAATAATTATACACAATTTCACAATCACATGATCGCATCTTGAAAAGAACAAATGTTAAAAGTCGTCTCACTATAACTAAAGAAAAAAAATAAAGTTCAAGTCTGATCTGAAATAAAAATTCAGAAAAACAAAACTTTTAAAAAAAAGTTTCAAAACGAACCGTTTTGAAACTTACTAATTGATCCTATCATCCGGGATAAGGAAGCCGAAACTACAAAATAAGATAATAAAAAAATTAATTAATAATAAAAAAAAATTTTTTAAAAAAGTTTTTAAGTGAAAAACTTACCAATTCGATCTGAGAAGTGCAAAACTGTTGATTTCTACAAATTATAAGATAAAAAAAATCAATAAAAAAAAATCAAAATTAATAATAAAAAAAAAACTTACCAATTCCAAGACGTTGATCTACACGTCCTACTAAAGAAATCTACTGAAGCTGAAGAAAATTCCAAGAAAACGTCCTACAAAAGTAAGAGATAGAGAAATGAAGGGGAATAACGAAAGAAGAGAAGGAAGGTGAGAGGGAAGAGAGAAAGAAAGCCCCAGAGTTCCTACAAAATAAAGAAATAGAAATGTTAATACAGTATAACGTTTATTTTTTTTTAAAAAAAACTACTAAGATTCATAATACTTACAAATCTTAGTTCTTTTTCGTTCTTCAGAAGCCCACCGAAACCTATAAAAAAAGAATAAGAATGGTTAGTAACCGTTCATAATAATAAGAATAAAAAAAAAGAAAAAAAAACTAAAATTCATAATACAGAATACTTACGAATCTTAGTTTTTTCCATTCTTCGTTTTTCGGAAACTCACCCAAACGGCTGAACCTATAAAAGAAAGGAACGGTTAGTAAACCGTTCCAAAATAATAAAAAAAAACAAAAATCAAGATTCATACTTGTACTTACGAATCTTGGTTTCAGAAGCCAACTGAACTTATAAAAATAAAAGAAAAAGAACGGTTAGAAACCGTTCATAATATTAAAAAAAAATCCAAAGTTCGTAACGAACCTTAGTTCTCCTTTTCCCGAATCTCAGAAGTCCACAAACCTATAAAAAAAAGAAAGAATGGTTAGTAAACTATTCGTAATAATCAAAAATAAAAAAGATTAAAGATTCATATTTACGAATCTTTGGGTTTATAAAAAAGATTAAAAATTCATATTTACGAATCTTTGGGTTTTCGTTCTTCAGAAGCCCACCCGAACCTATAAAAAAAAAAGAAAGAATGGTTAGTAAACTATTCGTAATAATCAAAAATAAAAAAAGATTGAAGATTCGTACGAATCTTTAGGTTTTCATTCTTTGGAAGCCCACCCGATCCTATAAAAAAAAGAAAGAATGGTTAGTAAACCATTCATAATAATCAAAAATAAAAAATATTAAAGATTCGTACTTACGAATTTTTGGGTTTTCGTTCTTCGAAAGCCCACCCGATCCTAAAAAAAGAAAAGAACGGTTATTAGTAATCGTTCATATATTAAAAAAAAAACAAAAAAAATTAAACCAAAATTCGTACTTACTTACGAATCTTGGTTTCTTGGTTTTCCGTTCTTCAGAAGCCCACCCGATCCTAAAAAATAGAAAAGAACGGTTATTAGTAATCGTTCGTAATATTTTTTTAAAAAAATAAAAAAAAATTTAAGATTCTTACGAATCTTTGGAATTTTCCCATTCTTCAGAACACAGAAGCCCACCTGAACAGCTGAACCTAAAAAAAAGTAAAAAAAGAACGGTTAGTAACTGTTCATATTAAATTAAAAAAAAAATAAATAAACCAAATTTTGTACTTACGAAACTTGGTTTTTCCATACTTCAGAAGCCCACCTGAACGGCCGAATCTAAAAAAAAGTAATAAAAGAACAGTTAGTAACCGTTCATATTAAATTAAAAAAAAAATAAAATAATAAACCAAGTTTTGTACTTACAAAACTTGGTTTTTCCATACTTCGGAAGTCCACCTGAACGGCCAAATCTAAAAAAAAAGTAATAAAAGAACAGTTAGTAACTATTTATATACTAAATTAAAAAAAATAAATAAATAAACCAAGTTTTGTACTTACAAAACTTGGTTTTTCCATACTTCAGAAGCTCACCCGAACGGCCAAATCTAAAAAAAAAGTAATAAAAGAACGGTTAGTAACCGTTCATACTAAATTAAAAAAATAAATAAATAAACCATGTTTCATATTTACAAAATTTGGTTTTTCCATACTTCGGAAGCCCACCTGAGCCTTTTAAATGGGCGTCTTGAATCTAAAAAAGAAAAAAATGAAAATGTTAGTGAAACGTTTCGTTAAAAAAGTAAAAATTCGAAGGTATATGTATACCTTCGAAAGAGATAAGTGACGAAAGGAAAGGGGAAAGGGTAAGGAAGAAAAAAGTGAAGGAAGGGAAAGGAGAACGAAGGGAGGAAAAGGGAAAGAAGAGAAACTAGGATAAAGGAAAAGGGGAACAAAGGGCGGGGAGGGAAGGAAGAAAATTAAAAAAGTTTAAAAAAGGATCATCCTTTTTTAAATTTTTATTTTAATACACGTATCGCGTAATGCGTAACGTTTGATTAACATAATTCAACTAGGTTGAATATATGTTTAATCGTAGATCTTTACTAATTGAAGTCGAATTTTATTAATTCTAGTCGAATATAGGCCAAATTGTATTAAGGCTGAATATTTTTTTTTCGACTAGTGTAATCCAAAATTTTATGTTTTTATTATTGCTACTTATTAAAGTTATCTAACTTTAATCCATAATATTAATTAAAATTCTTATTAAATTTTAATAAAATAACCTGATAGAAATATTCAGTACATGTTGTTCTATCATTTTATCGGTTTAGTTTTTTCTTTTTACTATTCAATTTACAATTTATAAAAATTTGAAGTCACATAATAGTATTAGTGTGGTTTATAGGTGACAGCCACCATAATAATTACATTAAAACAATAATTTTAAAGTTTTGTATACGATTATGATAAAAATTTTTTTGTACCGATACTGATTCAATATTTTATATTAATATCAGTATATAAAATTTTTATACTATACCAATATTTCGATCTATTGATAATTTTTTCTAAAACCAGTAGTATCGATACATCAGGCTTTGACTGTACTATTTAATAAACTAGCTTATACGTGCTTTATTCTTATATATATATATATAAAAGTTTGTTAGATTTAAAAAGTCACATGATTTTTCATTGAACTTATTTTTGCTAAACTTATTCTAATTATTGGATTAACCCTTATAAAATTAATTCCTAATATATTAATTTTCGTTAAACTTATTTATAGGGTAATAAGAACAATTAGATTTATTTTCGTTAGACTTAAGAAATCATTAGACTTATTTATGGGGTAATAAGAATAGTTAAACTTATTTACGTTAGACTTAAGTAGTTAATATACTAATTAATAAACTAACTTATATAGAATCAATTCCTAATATATTAAATTTCGTTAGACTAAATAAATATAACCAAAAAAATAATATAAAAATTAAGATTCTAGAGCTATTAAAAGCTTTTCTAATATATAATAAAAATTGATATGCTTTCTAAGGTTGGAAAACCTACATAAAGTTTGGAAATATAATATTGAAATTAAGATTTTAGAGCTATTAAAATATACATGCTGCCCAAATTATTTTGGAATGTCATAATTATAATTTGGGATGCCAGTTTATATATAATTTACTATATAAAGTGCCAAAATAATTTGGGATGCCATAATTGAATTTAGGATTTTACTTATAATTACGGCAGCCCAAAATAATTTGGGTGGCATGTATATATTAAAAGCTTTTTAAAATAATAAGAAAAATTGATATTGATTTTAATGTTAAATATGAAAACCGCTTCTTTATAATAAAGGTCGCGTAGAAAATTAGCCCTTTACTAATAGTTTTACCTTACTTTTTCTTAAATTCTATTGATTAATTAGCTAAAAAGGTAAAAAAATCATAACAATGTAACATAAAATTTCTTTTTATAATAGGATCTGCAAAGAATTTTATATACGATTTTTATCTGTGCCTAGGTGCGGACCTATTTTATAAGTAAGCAGATCCTTCGTAACTTTATATACACAATGTTTCAAATGTGAACAGACTTTTGGTCCTTAAACTCTTACTTTCATTATGTACATCATTTTTTTTAATAAAACTTACCGATATTATAATGAAATTGAAATATTATTGATTAGACATTTTTTTGAATAGATGTTATCATGATATATTGACGATAATTGTGGTGATGCAATGAATGATATTAAATCAATATTGCTGATATTATAATAATATTGAAACTTTGTTAGTTAGATATTTCTTTAAATAAATATCATTATATATAATATCTTCATAAAAATTATGGTGATAATAAAATGACGATATTAAATTGATGTCATAACAATATTGTTATGTAAATCAATATCATTACAACATGAAATTTATATAATTTCCAATATCGCTCTAATTTATAAGATTTCTGTAAAGTTAATTCTTATATATGTTTTATTATTTTATTTATATAAGTTTAATATATGTAAATAAGTGTAATTATAATATAACAAAATTGCATAAAAATAATAATAAAAAAAAAATTATCATATTATCAAAATTATATATATATTAAATTTATATAATAGTTAAATTATTTAAATTTAATAAAGTTTTACAATTTGCTATATGTTTTGCAATTTTACATTTTAAATATTTGGTAAAATTATTTAAATAATTTTAATTTAAACAATTATTTAAACTTGTAAATTTCACCTGCAATTTTAATATTAGATATTTAGAATTCTTATATATAAATATTTAAATAGATAATAGAAATTATAGATGTTATCTCTTAAACTATTTTGCAGCCAAATTTGCCTGCAATTTTATTTTTTAATTAAAGACACTTTTAAATATCTTAAAATATTTTATTACATAAACCAATATTTTTGTAATAAATTCTATAGTATTTTCTAAATAAAAATTGAAAAAAAGTTTAATTTAATTTATAATGATTTTTTAAAAGTAAATGATTGGCAAATTATAACAAATATATAGTAGCTAAATTTTTTAAATTGAAATATCTTTTTATCCATTAATCCTAGAAATATAAAATTACCACCATTTGATACGTCTTAATGAGAAGAATCAAATTGTCCTTCTATAAATATTATGTGACAGGATAACTTAGAAAATTTATAAATTATAATAACTTTTTATTTATCAATTTTAGAGTTATGATTTTATTACCATTAAATGTGCCTTAATAAACGGAATCTAACAAATATAATTTCATCTTTATATAATCACTAGATCTTAAAATATTTTAAAAATTCAAAAATTTTTAAAATTAATTTTAACTCCTACAGTTTAAGGGATAATATTTTAATGCTTATATTTGCAGGCTAAATAAATGTTTAGCTTTAATTATATTTTTATAATTATACAAAATTTAATTAATATATGGAGTTGTATATGCATTAAAAAAAAAAATAAATATAAATTTTGAAGAATTACCAAGGCCAATAAAAAATAAATCATTGCTTTTAATAAAACCTGCTAAACAATTTAAATCAATTTATATCTGTAATAAAACCAGTTTTATATAGTTTCAGAAAGTTTACCTACAGGTAAGTTTTGGTTTATTTGTTATATTATTTGAAAATATAATATATATTTCAAATAAGATTTTTTTTAAAAAAAATTATTATTTGTTATAACTAATAATATCTGAAAAATACATTATATCATTTATATGTAATCTAAAATATCTAAAGGATTCTTTACTGGTATTCTAGTATTCTTAAAAGTATTAAATAATTGTATTTACAATCTATAAGTAAAAAAATTATTTTCTTCCGAAATGGCGAAATTAAGCATTCCTTTTTAATGCTGGTCAAATCAGTCATAATTCCGGTTAAGAATGATTATTTTAGGGTATATGGGGTAGATCACAATTTTTGAACTCTTTATTGATTTTTATTTTTCCTACTAAATTCTTTTCCTTTTCCTACTGTAAAATTTATTTTTTTTAAAAAAAAATAAATTTGCTAATTTATTCTTTGCTCCTTTCGGTTAGAATGCGATACATTTAAAGTCCGGAAATAATAGCAAATAGGGATCAAAATACGCTTTTATTAAATTTTACATCAGCTTTTCTTTGTTATATGGCTTATTTGAGCAAAAAGTCACCACTCGGTCCCCAAAAAGGAACAAAATGACTTCATTGTTCGTTGATGAGTCTTATTGCGTTGTGTATCATATTACAACTCCATCATTGGTTCACAATAGGTCAAATATTTCCAAATGGAGTTAATGAAGTAACACGAAAATGACAAAATGATCGTAATTTGCAGTTGGGGATATCAATTTAATGTCCCCCAGTTTCCGTTTTTTACGCCTAATCAAATTTATTTTATGGTCACCGACTTATTCGCTATACTCACTTTTATAAACCATAATTCAATTCTCATATTTTCACTGAAATTAACCACCTCGGAGGCTCGTAGGTTTTTGTGTTTCAAGAATCATATAAATCAACTATAAAAATTCTCACACTCAAATTTTTCTCCTTTTTCTATATTAGTCGTGAGTTATACCATATAAGACTTACGCTAAAAGAACTAAAATATTTTTTCTTTTTTGCTTCTTATACAGGTATGGTTATTTAATATGCGAAATAATTAGTAGAATCTTGTATAAAAACTCTGAGCTTGTTACCTCACTGTCTTACAATTTTTTTCTTTCGTTTTGTTTGCAAATCTGGAAGTTTGTACACAATATATTTGACAAACTTTAAAAAAGAGAACTGGAAAATCTAAAAAATAAGTTATTTTCACAATATGATGCCCGCTCCAATGATGCATATTGCAGCTCAACAACAAGTACCTAATCAATCACAACAACAACCTCCACAAGCTCAGCAGCAGCAACCTTCACAGGCTCAACAGGCCTCACAGACTCATTCACAGCAAAATCAACAATTTCTTTCTGCACATTCAGACCAAAATCAAAGAAATGGTTTGAAACAACGAGAACAGTCATTATTTAATTCTTATGTATACGATTTCCTAAAACGTAGTGGAGCAACAGAAACAGCACGAACTTATCTACGAGAGGGGGATATAAAGCTCAAAAATGATGGTGCAAATTCAATAAACGGCAACGGTACAACTTCAGATAACGATGCACAATTGCCTGACGCCGAAGTTCCAGTGCAAGCCCCTGAAGGATTTTTATATGAGTGGTGGACAGTATTTTGGGATATATACAGCGCTAAATTAAATCGACCAGGAACCATGGAAGCACAACGATACGTAGCAGCAGAGGTAATAAATTCACAATAATAGACTATTTAATCTATTACTGCCTATATTGCTGCGCAATATATTAACTTTTTTTCATTGCAATAAATAATTTTTGGTACAGATGAGAAGAGGAGGGGGTAATCGTATGCTAACTCAAATACCGACAATGTATCAACAACATCCACAGGTTGTAGCTCAGGCTGCTGTGCAACAGCAACAATTACAGCAGCGGCTAATGCAACAACAGCATCCTCAACATCAACAGCAACAAGCTCAACAAGCTTCGCAACAAGCTTCCCAACAACAACAACAGCAGCAGCAGCAGCAACAGCAACAACAGCAGCAGCAGCAACAACAACAGCAACAACAACAACCACAACAACCACCACAACAACCACAACAGACTCCACAACCCCAGCCACAACAATCTCCAGCTAATCATCAACAGGTTATTCATCAACAACCTCATCAACAGGCGCAATTTAATCGTGTAGTAATTGACGGTAGCCAAAATGGCGATATGTCAAGTCCTCAAAGAACAAACATGAAAGTACCACAAACAGTGGCGACAGCAGGATTACAGCGACGCATGTAATTGTAGATTTTAGTTAATATTGTTTATAATGAGGTTATTGCGCAAGTTACGCGAGAAATTCTAATCTTTGATATAAATTACTAGAAATATGCCACAAACTATGCAGCGCATGAATTTCCAGCAAAATCATACACTTCAAGCTTTAGCAGCTCAAGCCCAGACACAAAATCCTCAGCAAATTCAAAATCAAGTGCAACAACAACAGAATCCTGGAATTAATCAAGGACAGGTTCAACAACAAGCTTCTCAGATTCATATGACTCCAAATCAAGGGCAAGCACAAGTAAATAGAATTTTTATGATGCTAATTAAATAATTATATTATAATAAAAGAATTATTATTTAATAATAGTTAAATCCTGGAACGAAGCGTGGTGTTGAAGGTCAAGCTATTAATCAAAATATAAATCAGCAGTCCACATCGCCAGCTAAGCGACAGAGACTAGAAAATTCCCCATATGGTAAGTATTAATGATCTAATCAATAATCATATGATATAGTCATATAGTAAATCTTTTTAAATTCATTCATATACCGTAAAGTTCCCCAAAGACAGCAACTACCCAATCAACAAGGACAAATTACGATTAACCAAAATATGCCAAATAATATGATTCTAACTACGGTTTGTAAATGTATTATGCCTCTTGTTTATATGACGTTCTATGATTATTACAACTAATTGTTATAAAAAATATCTTAATTATTGACAGCCATTTGAAACGTCAGCTTCTCCTGATTTGTCTGCCAAGCGTCAAGCTCAGCTCACCAATGGGAAACCAAAAGGCAATAACCAACAATTGCAACTTGGTCGAAGTTCGCAACAACAGCAGCAACAGCAGGTGGCGTCAATGAATAAAACTATTTCACACGTTAATCACCAAATGAACCCTATGGGCCAAAATCAAATTCGCAGCGAATCTGAACTTGCGAATCAGATAACTTCTGCAATTAATTCTGCTAATGTAGCTAATGAAACCCTTAATAATAACTTTCTCAATATGCAAGGCTTAAATAATCAAGTTATGCAACAAGCACAACAACGTAGTTACATGATTCCACCAAACGTGATACATAGAAATAAATTAAATCAAAACATGCTCCTCGAGCAGAAACAAGTTAGTAGATTTTAACATGTAGAATTTTTTTATTCTTATATTACATAAATAATCAAATAATCAAATTGGTAAAAATTTTTTAGCGTGAACAGCTTGGTATTCGCCAACCTGGATTTCTATATTTACAACAGCAGCAATTTCAACATCCAGTCGTACCACAGCAAATTGGGGGGGTGCCCGTAGCAGTTCAACACCAGCAACGTGTAAAAAATGATCCAAAAGTAACTAAGGTGAAATTTTTTTGCTTTGTTTTTGGAATAAAATTCACCACTAAAATTTTTTCAGAACTCTACTAAAACACCACCAACACAGAGTCAGCCACAAGCTCCAAGTGTTAACCAATCAAATGCAATTGCTACTCCGCAACAACAACCGATAGTTACAAGCGGGGTGCAGACCCAATCACAGCAGTCCGCCCAGACAACGGCGACAACAGACATAACGGACAAGTTACAAGATACACAATCATCATCTCTAAATATGAGCGTGGAAGAAGTGAGTTTATATTTATTAATATCTTGCTATCTTTAATAAATTATATATATTATATATTGATAT
Organism: Rhizophagus irregularis; assembly: GCF_026210795.1. Lineage (NCBI taxonomy): Eukaryota > Fungi > Glomeromycota > Glomeromycetes > Glomerales > Glomeraceae > Rhizophagus > Rhizophagus irregularis. The sequence goes on along the minus strand of NC_089451.1, from coordinate 2,061,080 downwards.
ATATTATTTTTGATCGTTTTATTGCTATAAAAGGCGATAAATTTCTCGGTGAATTATGACTTGACACCAAGTTTTGGCATTGGCGATATAAACGATATCGTTAACTTTGATGATTTCGTTAATTTTGATGAGCTTGGGTCTAGCAGTAACGCTGAGCCAAGCGCCTCATCGGATAACGCTAACTAAAATTTGCCTTTGGTCGAAAAAAAAAACAATTCGATTTTCCTTCCCTCACTCTTGTAGTATATAGTTTTCTCCGGTGTGTCTATTTTTGGCGGGAAAAAATCAATGACGAACTATAATGTAACTAGATTATATTTAGTTAAAAAAAGACAGAAAATATATAATATTTTTACAGTATTTACATAAGAATGTATGCTTCATTATATTATTATATTTCAATTATTTCAGACACGTATGTGTATATTATTTTATGGGTATCCACCTTTTCTCCCATTTAGTAAAAGTAGTATATTATATATTAGTAATGATAAAACGTATCAAATTCTTTTAATGGGTTTTTTTCTTTTTAATACTTATTCTGTATTACACCTTTAAAACTTTTCCTATTAAATTATAAATTAAGCTCAGAATTTTTTCCCCAGGTAGAAAATAAAAAGATATATTTTTAAGAATTAATATAAATTTCACCTTAGATAATTTTAATTTTTAATCATTTCTAAAAATAAATATAAGTATACAAACCAACTTTTATTATATTATTAGGTGCTGCCCCCTATTACGTGGAATTTTTGACAGCTGATTTTTTGATATTTTTTGTAAAAAGATCAAAATAAGAATAACCAAATAAATGAATAAAATTAGAATTGTCAAAACCAAAGCTTAAGAATAAAGAAAATGAAATGTAAAAACCCCAGGTATAAACTAATTATTGGTTTTTGCGGAACTTAAAAAAAAGTTATAAAATATATATTATATAATTTGCTATATTTATAATTTTAACTCAAATTATATAAATAAAAAATCAAATTAAAGTGATTTTACAGATAGAATAGGAAACTCTTTTCGCTACCAATTATGTGAGTCATGTCCAATATTTTTTAAAATAAAAAAATTCTATTTTTATTTTTCATTATTATAAATTTATTTTATCATTTTAAACAATTACAAGCTTTGCTTTGACAGAAAGAATAGAGTAATGAGTTTATTTTTATTTTTATTTTTTTACCTTGATATGCCAAACCGTAGTAAACCGCAGATTGATCCGTTAAAAACCCATCAGGATCGAAGCACTATCACACATAGTTATCCAGGATAAATGCTTATTTACTGGTTCTTTGGAAATAGGACAAAGACTCTTTTCGTATCACCTCACTACCGCAGTACCGTGTGATGGCGTGATCTTTATGTCACACTACTCTTATGACTTATGGTATGGTCAGTTGCCTGCCCTACCAATTACTAATTACTAAACAAATAAAAAAACACTTCACTATAAGAGGAATTTATTATAAAGAAAAAAATAAAACTTCACTAACTATAACAACTTTACTATAAACGAGCTTTTCCGTGTCTTTATCGAAAAATAAACAACTGAAACAAAATGCAACAATTGTCGAAATCAATTAAGTTTGAATCAGTATTTGTTTTGATTCTTGTAGGGATATTTGTTTATCATCGTTTACAAGATCGGAAGGTTGATAAGGACGAAACGCGTGAAAATCAGCTAAATGATTCTGGTAAAAATTTGAAAATTTTCCTTTGTATAATAGTAAATACATTTTGATGAAGCTCGTCTTAACATATATTCTTTCCTTATCAAAACCAAAACAGGCGAAAACGAAGATCCTAACGAATATTTGCCTCCTGCATCACAATATGATCCTCGTATAAATTATGATGAACTTGCGTAGAAGGCATATTACAAAATGCATAAGGGGGAACCGTTTGCTGAGAAAGCAAAAAAAATAATTGAGTCGCAGAATTAGCTTAGTTTTATTTTAATTATAGTCTAATTGAATCTTTTTACACGAGGGTGTAAAAAATTAATTATTAAATCATATAAATTGTATTGTAGCTCATTTATTGCGGTTTTCATAAATCTGTGTAATCGAAGTCACATGATGATCACTACAAAATTACGCGATTTTTTTTTTTCTCCAAGTAACGTCTTAAATTTTACTAAACTAAGTCGCGATTTTGTTTGCCCATAAGAATATTCTGCTTTTATAGAAGCTTTAACGTGAGTTTGGTTGCGTATACAAGCTTATTTTCCGCAAAACTTATAAAAGTTTGACGATTCTTAACGATCCTTTGCGATTCTTGGTGATCTTATCATTATAAGACAAGAAATCTTTGTTTTTTTTTAGAATTATGTTTCATTAATTATTTGTAAGAAATAATAAATATTATTTAGTTTAAATATGGGAAAATCTTTAAGTAATGATATAAAATGGCATGTTATTTATCATCAACTTGATGGATTTTCAGCAAAAGAAACTGCTCTTAGGCTTTATATTGTATTTCTACCGTACATAAAATTAGAAAACTTTATGATCGTTAGGGTTGTGTAAATCATCCATTCAAAGGTTATCAAGGAAGAAGAAGAATTTTTAATCCTGATGATTTTAATGTATTTAATTTATTCCATTTAATTATTTTAAAAATTGTCATTCACTAAAATTTAATATTACAGATATTATCTACTCTTGTAAAAGATAAAAAAGATTGGTACCTTGATGAGTTGGCTTCTAAAATGGAAAGATTAACTGGCAAGCTTGTATCTATACCAACTTTATGGAGAGCGCTCAATCATCTTGGAATAACGAGAAAAAAGGTAGATTTATAATTATTAATCATTTAGTTACTGAAAAATTATAACTAAATTTTTTTATTTTGGTTACAAAAAGCTGCCAAAGAGAGAAGTGAACTTTTGCGAAGTGTTTTTATGTATAAAATAGGAAGTGAATAAAGATGAGAGAAGTTTATCTAGGGCTTATGGATATTGTTTAAAAAATATGAGAGTTGAAAAACATGTGGTTTTTGTAAGAGGGAAAAGATATACTATCCTACCAGTATTAACATTAGATGGATTTATAGCTGCTGATATTATGAAAGGAAGTTGCAATAAAAAACGATTTCAAACATTTATTCTTACGCAAGTTGTATGTTTTTTTTCATTTATTTAATTCTTTTTTCCTTTTCATTTGTTTATTAAACATATGATTGTATTTATTTTTTTTAGTTACCGCAGATGAATGAATATCCGAATAAAAATAGTGTTATTGTCATGGATAACGCAAAAATTCACCATGATGAAAAATTAGTAGAATCAATTGAACAAATGGGATGTAAAGTACTTTATTTGCCTCCATATTCTCCAGATTATAATCCGATTGAAATGGCATTTTCTGGAGTTAAATCATAGTTAAAAAAAAATAGAACATTTGTAAAAAATTGTAATGATCCAAAATATCCACTTTTATTAGCATTATCTCAGGTAACACCTGATATGGCAAAAGGTTATTTTAACAAATCAATTTATTTGTATTAAACTTAGATTTTTTTTTTACATTATAGAGTTTATTTTATAGTTTATTTTAAAATTTTAAATAAAACGCAAAAAACTTTGTGATACAAAACTATCATTTATTATTAGCAATTACATAACTCAAATAAAGCGGTGTAACATAATAGAAATATTGTAAATCAATAACAAAAAAAAATTATTTTTTATACAAAAAAATCAGAGAAAATTTTTTGCTTCTTTAATTAAGTTTAATCTACGACCAATTATTTCTATTCCAAATTCATTTAATAAAACTTCAGGATTCATTTCTGCAAGTTGTGATACTGTAATTTCCTCCTCTTCAAATTTTTGTAAATAAATTGTATATCTTGCTTCTCCAAACTTTTTGTCAAGAAGTTCTAAAAAATCTTTTATAGATGGTTCTGTAATTTCATAAGATAATGAAGGTGTAGATTGTGAAGTTTGTAATGCTACATCTAAAGTTGAAGCAAATTGTGTATGTGATGATGGTGGTAAATATGACAATGCTTGTGATGATAGATACGAAGATAAATGTGATGGTGGATATGGTGGTGGATAAGGTGGCCATCCCGAATAATAAGAATGAGAATTTGGTGGAGACACATATTGTTGTTGGTAATAATTTGCATTATTATCAGATATGATGATGATCTTGTTGAAACTTTTAATGAGTTCGCCATTCCAAAATTAGGATGCGGTGGTGGAGTTTCGTAGTTACAATGATTTTTATACTACAAATAAATAACATGTTAAGTTATATTAATGAAATAAAAAAATTAAAATTTATATATATTATACATACAATTTCATCTGTCCACATGGACAAATGTAATGTTGTAAGTAGTAAATGTCTGTCATCTTTGATATAACAATATCCTGTTTTATGGATATTGCATTCATGCATTTCCTTAAGTTTTTTATGGATTTCTCCCTTTTTGAAATCAATATCATTTAAATTATCTTCTTTAGGAACACGACTTTTTTTTTATTTTTTTGCTTGGCAGTTAGTTCCAATTCATCATCTTCGCTCACAGATTCATTACCATCTGATATCTCTAAACTCTTCTAATAAAAACACAAATAATTAATTATAATAAATTAATAGTATCCTTTAAAAAAAAACTACAATACCTTTTTTCTTTTTGCCTTTTCTTTTTGTTTAACAGTTGCTGTAATCAATAAAGCCTTATCAGAAATAGTCAATTTATGGTACTCCCTTATAAATTCTTCAAAGTCCTCTTCTTCTTCCAAAATTGTACCAGCTCCTGTTCCTTTTTCTGCTTTATAAGACAATTCATATTTAGTACGAACCACTAAACCAACTGTTTCGCAAACTTTTTGCAATACTAAATCATCAAATTCAAAATAAGCTGGTATTTTTTCTAAGGTAATTGCTTTTGCTGGTTTAGTCAAATCAGGTGTTTTAATTATTAGTTTGAAACGGAAAGGAATATCAGAATTAGAATTAAGTACATTATTTAGTTTAGAAGGATTGAGTGGCTTTGTAGGCGTCTTTACAGTTTGGTTTTCTTTCTCATCAATTGAAATTAGATTATTTTTATTATAAGTATTTTGATCTCTTACAAGTTGGCTATTACACTTCGCACATAAAGTAAAATTAAATTTTTTTGATAAATCATATTGATATTTATGTATATCATTATTAGACTGTAATAAAGCAACCAATATAGGATGACTTTCATTATGTTTATAAACTCCATTTCTGACATGACCAACTTGGAACTTTTTAGTTTTACTGCTATTCGTAGGTTTAAGAGTCTTTTCACAATTGCACACACTTCCTTCAGCCAAATTAACACCACAATAAAGGCATTTTCGACACACAAAACAAGTTCCTATCTCGTATTTCCATTCTTTAGTAGTAATATTAAAGTTTTTTTCGCTCATCTTCAAAGTTTTACACGTTCGTGAAAGTCGCGAACTCGATTTATAATTTATATAATAATTTGCATGTGACAAGACCAAGTAAATGATTGGATAAATTTTAATATTACACATGATTTCAAGTTTCGAGTTTTGCACGTGTTTAGTGTTACTCCAAAATTACCAAAATACAACTTTTCTGAAAACTGCAATAATTGCAATATTACAATTATTTGTTCCTTGAATTAATCAGTTATATAAAAGATTTGCACATTTTCTAACTGCTGAAATTAATAATAATTTTTCTTCTTCTTCAAGTTTGATATATGCATTGGTACCTGTCGTCTTATTTATACATTCAAGAGCTGCTTCATATTTTTCCTGATCCCTGCCTGAATCCCACTTTGTTTTGTGTACAATAGAATTCCGAATATTCTTATATGCTGTAAACGGACAAATATTAAGCGAGAGCAAATAATATACCAAATGGACAAATGTGAACGTCAAGTACTAAGTACGAACGAACTAATCTCAAATCAGCGTGAATGGATAAATGATTAGCCGAAAAGGATAAACATTTAGGAAGAGTAATGATCTACATGATGTAATATTTATCAAATGATTAACAAGGAACCAATAGATTGAGTAGGGAGTCGATCAATTGCGGCTTAACAACCAGTTTATTGAGTTCAACAATAAGAACAATCAGAAAGAATAATTATAAGCCACAAAAGGTAAATCATATAAAATGAAGGGATAGCGAATTAAAGGAACACACATAATGAAAATACATAAAAACAATAATATAAAAGATAATATGAAAAGATAATATAAAAGATAATATAAAAGATGATACGAAAAGATATAAGCCACAAAAGATGGAATATAATATATTAAAAATAGAAATATGTTGAAAGATAGTGTATTAAAAAGACGGAACGTGAAAGATAATATAGAAACATATTGAAAGATAACATATTAAAGATAGTATATAGATAGCATATATTAGAATAGAAAGTATCATAAAATTTGTATAAATAGAGAGCAGAATTCAAAGTAATTCCCAGTTCTCAACAGAACTCAATAAAAATATAAATTTCATTTAATTATTTGTTAGTAAAGTTTAATATTAATTAAAGGTAATAGGTTCGCCCTAAACTTTAATTAATGTTCGCTTAATTAATTTTAATTGAATAAAATGGAAATTTTAAGATGAATTAAATATACACTTTTGAAAAGTAATAATTCGTAACGAGAGCTATCGAAGTTTGAAATTAAAGGTAAAGTGGATAAAAATTGATGGAAATTTAGAGAAGTTAAATTTTATTTTATATCGCTTAATGTTTTATATTACTAACGCTATTTATATCGTGAATCAAGAATGTTGCTGTTATATGTTGTTGTATGTTGTTCATTGATTATGTTGTTTGTTAATTATGCTGTTGATTATTTGCTTGTTCGTTTATTTGTTTGTTTGTTTGTTCATTCGTTCGTTTGACCATGAGAATGCCCGTTCAATGTGGCAACTCTGTAAATTGATGACAGAGGGAATTGGGGGAATCTCATATGGTGCATGCTCCGAGAAAGAAAATGATCATCATCACATGATTATTATTATAATCAGTGTCTGAAATTCAAATTTTAAATCATGTGCGGAATGCGCACATTATTTGAAATTTTTATGTACGCAATTTTTAAATGATGTGTGAAAAGCGTTTTTTTTATGCATAATTCATTTTTTCAACGGACAATACTTAAAATTTAAAATTTTTTATAAAAAAAAAAAATACTTGAAATTGTAAAAACCTTTATTATAAGTTTATAAAAACACCAATAAACACTATTATTCTTACATTATAATATAAAAATTCAAATATTATTAGTGTTTACTCGTCGTACATGTTCATTTTTCCATTGATTAAATGCCTTATCCCAATTAAATTCTTCAATATTATCGGGTGCATTTAAAAGTATCGTTAAATGCATATCTAATGTCTCAACATTTGTAATCTAGTTTTCGTCAACTTATGTTGAAAAAACACTCTTTCTACATTCGCATTCGAAAGTGGCACTAATAGAACAATATTAACCAAAATATTAACATTAGGAAATTGATTTTTAAATTGAGGACGAGTACTCCAAATATGATGCCACCCCTCGATTATATCATAATTTCTAATCGATTTCATGATATGTTTAACCATCTGCCATTCCTTTTTACACTCTGAACTATTAATTAACGGCTGAACTGGTATACCATTTGATTTATGTTTTTGATTTCCAAAGTGTTCGAATATTAATTTAAGTTCTTCTATTCCATATGAAGATAATGCGCTTTCTTGTAATGGTAATTCTTTTGGATCTAAAATTTTCATAGAATCATATAAATCATTACATGGAAAACGAGCTTGTAAGCTATGAACTAGGGCCTTTGCAAAATGAACAAAATCATCTGGTATATGATTATTATAAAATGGATTATTTTGTAAAAATTGCTGTAAATTTGTTCCATATATAGGCGGTTGATCATCAAAACTGATGAATTGAGTTTTTATCGTTGCTATAGTAGCATCCAATGAAGATTTAACCTCTGACAAAGAAATAATATCTCGTTGAAATGTTTTACATAAAATAGTAAGAAGGTATGTTAAATCCGCCATATACATAGTTGAGATTTTAAATTTAGAATCTACCAATTCTAATAATTTTTTAGCTCGATCCCTATCTCTTTGATCACCAGCATGAAGACTGTCAAAATTTAAAGCATCAATTATTGAATCTAAAATTTGATATAAATTTTTGACTACATTAGATAAAGATAACCAACGTGTATTGATAATATTTAATATTGCTAACTGTAGATCATCATTTGATTCTTGGATCATTTTTAAGTTTAACATTCTCTTATAAGATCCGCTAAAATATGAATATAATTCCTTGCATGTGGCTTCATATTTTTTAAAATATTGAACTTCATTCGCTGCATCCTTTCCAACTAGATGAAGCTATGAGATATGCAATGCACTGAGGTGAGAAATGGATTTAATTCCTTTAATTTTGCTGCTACATCATTTTTACGTCCTATTTTATAAATAATTTATAATTGATCAATAAATATTATATTTAATTAAATTTTTTTTTTTTACGATAGGTTTAATATTAAAAAATTTGCTAATAACTTACCAACCATTGTAGATGCACCATCACTGCCAAAATGGATTAAATTATCCAAATTAAGTCCATTATTTTGAATAAACTCCAAAATTTGAGTTAGAATATTATCTGTGGTGCAATCTTCAAGTTCAATTAGCCCGATATAACTCAATACAGGAACATTATGTGAAAAATGTTTAAAAACCATAGCTAAATGCTTTTCATCAGAAATAGAAGTAGTTTCATCAATCATAATACTCCAAAACGGAGAATCATTGATTTCTTGATATAATTCTTGTTTGATTATACTTGTTATTGACTTTTCCATTTCTTTTCCTAAATTATGATTTTGATATGTACCATAACTTGAACGAGTTGAGTTTGTATTATCAACAAGCTGTCTTGGTAAAGCAACCACCTTTGGAGCAATAATATTTTGATTTTGTGATGGCATTATTAATTCACATAATTTTGGATATATTTCTAATGAGATATGGTTTTTTGCAGTAAAATATACACACTGCATTTGGCGAACAATAATACCTTTTTCTTTATCATATTGCTTCACAAACCCAACTGCAATCTTATTCTGACTTTCTTTTTGATTTTTTTTTACTATTGAATGATCCTTTACTTTTAAGTGACGATCAAGTAAATCTTTTTTGTAAATTGTGATTCCTTTAGCCATTTGGTTAATAAATTTTGCTTTTTCACACCAAGCACAAATCATAAAAGTTGTATCTTCAATTGTTCGATATTCTAGCCACTCATACGTTAATAGCCAACTTGGCTTTAGAGCACTAGCGGTTTTTTGCTTTTTTCTTGCTAAATTATCATCTTGATTTGGTTTATTTTTCCTTTTATTTGCGTTATTAACTTGATCATGTGTTTGTTTTTCTTTAGTATTTGCGGGTAAAAAATAGTTTTCCATTAGTAAATAATGAAAAGTTCAATGTGCAAAATATTCGTTATTTTAAAATCCCCACGTACATAAATTTTATTTGCAAACCTTATTTTAATTCACATGTTAATCATATCTAATAGGTAAAAAACCTTACACGGATAAATTTTAATGAAATTTTTAAATAAAATTACCAAACCCATTTACAAAAATATAGAAACTTTTTTTCATATTATATTTAAGTAATGTAAAATATAAAAATAAATGGTATGTGCGCGATGTGCGCAGATGTGCGCAAATGTGCGGAAAATAAGCAATGATGTGCAGAAATGTGCGGAAATGTGCAAAACTGTGTGGGATGTGCGGAAATGTGCGGAAAATAAGCAATGATGTGCAGAAATGTGCGGAAATGTGCAAAAATGTGCGGGATGTACGGAAATGTGCGGAGATGCATACAAAATTTTTGTGTGCGCTTTGCGCACACAAAAACTTTTGATCATGTGCAGAGTTTTAGGAAATTTGTGCGCGCGCACACTCTGCACATTGAATTTCAAACACTGATTATAATGAATATGAAAACTTAATTTCGTTAGTAAGTCACTGATAGGTATTATTAATCAATATTTTATTTTTAGAATTTATTTTTAGATTTCAGGTTTTAACGAGTTCAAAAGGAACCAATAAATCAATAAGGATTTAATCGAGTTAAAAACTTGAAAAGGTGAAAGATTGGAGTTTGAAGTTGTGCGAGTAATCACTTAATCGATAGAAAGCACAAGAATATTTCTTTCGGGAATAAAGTACCTGAGAAATTTCATAAGGAGATGTGGAAGTGAAAGATGAATTTTGAAATAAAGATTAATAATGGGAGAACACCAATGTATTATCTGGGGTTCATCTGTGTCATATGGGTTACGTCTGAGTTTGAATTTTGGATAAATGCTCGAAATTGGAAAATTTTTATTCTTCGATATTAAAGATTATAACGTATGGGTTACGTCAAATCTGGATACTTAGCTCAATAACGCGCGAATTGCTTTGGGGACGGGGAATGAAGATTGTAAAGACACCTACTATCAAGAAGCATTAAATGAATAAAATAGGATAAACCTGAAAACTGTCGTGCTTTTATTTCAATGCGGGGTATCTCTAATGGGTAAAAGATAGAGATAAGCTCAGTATAGGTCCACCAATTTGAGGAAAGATAAGTTGGTTTAGATGAGTTTCATGGATAGCAGTTGACTTTCGTATGAAAGGTTAGATACACCCGTTAAGAGACAAGTCAGCCAACGAAAGAAGAAAAGACAGATACGTTGTATTGTTACAGGTCCTAGGCTATATTTCAGATGTGGATCCTGGTGCAGAGACGATAAAATTATGCTGTGATAAAAAATGAATTATGTGCATGCTAAAACAAAATTATGTGATGTAATTTCTTTAAAAAAATTCGTATTATGTGATATTATTTAGTGAAATTTATGTAATTATTTGATTTTATGTATAAAAACATTCATATTATGCGATATTATTTAGTAAATCAATAAGAAATTTGTTAAAATCATTTATTATTTTAAGTCATAATGCAATAAATTTTTAGGTCATAATTCCATTAAAATATATCATACTTAATTTTTTAAGAGAATCCTGAGAGAGATTTTGCCGATCACTATCTAAAAGAGAGTTGTACATAGAAAAACTTCGTTCAACAGTACAACTTGATATCGGCAACCAAATGTAATCCAAAGCAATATTAGAAAGGATTGGCAATTGCGTTGCCTTATCTACCCAATATTGGTCTAATTCCATATTACCTAAAAATTCATTATCCAAGCCACAATAAACTCCCTATTCCCGTAATAATTCATCAGACGGATTATCAAATTCTTTAATAAAATTGTACTGCCGAATATTTTTTCGGAAAATATCTCCATTATGAACAAATTTAGGATCAAAGACTTGGCATGAATAAAAAAATTGCCGAGCTGGATGATTAGGAATATGTGCAGCAAATTTTTCATAAGCTGCTTCAAATGCTGCTTGAAAAATTGGATAAATTTCACTTGGATTAAATCGAAGCTGGGTGATTAAATTTTCCAGAAGAGGACCAAATTCATTTGAACTTCTATACATTTCAATATATGCAGTAAGTTGTTGAAGCTGTAATTCAACAAAAGGGAAAACAGGCTTCTTTAATTGCTGAAAAAAATCAAGATCTTGAACGAATTCTTTGGCATAAGAAGAAATGAAATTAACGTAAATTGTAATGAGTTCCAAGTCTCGAACATTTTGTAAACAAGAATTAATAGCTTCCAGAGTACGATGCCTTTTGTCATTGTTGAGTTCTTCTTTAAAAAAAGAAGGCCAGTAAACGATATGATCCTTTGCGTAAGATACCATCCAAACCAAAAATTCCAGCGTGTTTTGTTATATAAAGGAATTTTGCATAGTGAAGGTATTCCATACATTTTCAAATGGGATAAATATCGACCTCTTCGGGCAGGAAAATTAACAAAAACCTCTTTGACTTTATCCAAAAAGTCTTTCAAAATACGAAATTGAGGTAATGTTCTCCATGTATCCCTATAAAATTTTTACAAATCAGTTTTAAGAAAAATAATATCATTTTGAAAACAATTTGTGATTGTAAACTATTTTGAAATTTAAACTATACTTTTATTTTGAATTTAATTTTTTATAACTGCGTTATCATTTCATTATTAAACTAAAAATTTCATTATATTATTTCGTAACTATTACTACTAAATGTCAACCTATTAGATGTTAGTTTTGCACTTTTAAATGGCAATAACAAAAAAATATTATCCATCACCCTTTTCTTCTCATATTCACATGTAAGTTTTTTTATTCTATAATTATATAAGATCAATTTTTCTCCCCACCATCTATTATTTGACAACTATATGTTATTATTTAAAAACATACCCGATTAGATTTAAGATATGCGCACAACATGGTACATAAATTAACTGAGGCATCAGTGGTGACAGGACGTCACGATAGCATTTTTTCATGTACGCGGCTGAATCTGTAAGAAATAAACAAGGTAAATTAAAAGATATATTGAAGTGAGTAATAATTGTTGTAAGAACTTGTCCCATTGTAGTGTTATTAACACGCCCAAGAAAATCAACTGAAACTAATTTTGTTTCATTGCGATAACAAAAAAGGGTATTGACAACGCTCCGTGCACAATCATCAGTGGTTTCATCCATAATTATAGCCACCGGTTTTGAATCAAAAAATAATCTAAGACATTGGTAATGCTTATCAAAAACGTTTGGTAAATAAATTTATCTAAGAGTTGAAGCTTGAGGAATAGAACCTCCATTTTTAACGTATTTTTTTAAAAATGGAAGTAAAGAATTGACCTTTTCAAGAGGTATGTCTGCTATTGCAAAAGCTTCTATAAGGTCTTCAATAAGCCGTTTTTTTGAGTCAGCAGCTGCTTGAGCAGAAGAAAGAGTAAGCTGTTGTGTTTTATTCTGAGTGTCGTCTTGCTTTTTTACGTTTGATATGTGTTTCTGACTACCACAATGGCTATCTATAACAGATTTATGTTTCCAATCCACAGAAACATTGCAGTAATTACAAAAGAGAATATTATCATCAACATGAAAAATATTTCTGTATTCTTTACATCTAGTATCAACTGACATGGCTTTTCTTTTCCTTGACATTGTTGAAAAAGAAAAAGAGATATTCAGAGATAATCAGATAAATTGTGTATATTTTACTGCGGATTATGTGGTCTAATATAGGAAGATCTGAATTATGTGATTTTATGATGTGATAAACTTGTAATTATGTGATATCACATAATTTATGTGTTTAATGCAAAATTATGTGATCACACTAAATCATCGTCCCTGTCCTGGTATAGTGTGCTAGTTCACGATTTCATTACAATGTTCTGTTAAAAGAAGATAAAATAGAAGAAAATTTACACATTAATGAGCCGTATAATGAACATTATGTGCAGTATTTAATAATAGATGTAAAATCCGGAAAGAAGGACATTTGTTTAAAAAGGACATTTATTTAAAAGAAAAACATTTGTTTGAAAAGAAGGACATTTTGTATACTATAGATTAATTTACATAATATAGAATATATAGTAAGAAGGATTTATATGGATGATAAGAAAGATTGAAAATTCACAAACTTTAAAAGTTATGAAAATTTTGAAGTTAGTGGAACGTGAAAATTATGAATATTGATAATAGGAGAAATTTTATGGCGCAGTAAAAACCTCTCCAGTCTGAGGAGATCGTGGACTTAGAATAATTTTAAAAATTTTGTGACGCAGTAAATAAGTATATATAGATCTTCCCAGTATGAGGAGATTGTGAACTTAGAATAATTTTGAAAATTTTGTGGCGCAGTAGGTACCAGATTGATTTGGCATTTATAGAAATTCAGAGAATACAAATCATGTGGAAAGGAAGTTATGTGATAGAAATAAAAATGAAAAGCATAAAAGGTTTTACTGAGTGGTAAAATTAGTGAGCGTAGACGTAGATAAATTATGAGAGATAAAAATAGCGAAAAGTACAAAAAGGGAAAGGAGCTGTATTTATAGATTTTTGGGGTAATACAAAATAATGTCATAATTTTGTAAGAAGCTTAAAGAAAATGCAAAGAAAGGAAGAAAGATTAAAGAAACAATCTATTTTAAAGATTAAAAAAACAAAATAAATAAGAAAGATAAAAGAAAGAATGACATAATAACAAAGGAAGAATCTAGAAGTATAGGTCATATGACGAGTAAAATAAGTATATATAGACCTTCTCGGTCTGAGGAGATTGTGGACTTAAAATATTTTTATATATTAAATGAATGGTAAAATGTTGAAAATAAGGTTTAAATTGATTATAAGCGAAATAGAGATTAATGAAGAATATGTCAGAAGAAAAAGGAATGATGGGGAAAATATAATAGAAAAGGAATTTAATATAAATGAGAGTGAGGATGTTGTACTTTATGAAGGACTAAAAGATGATGAAAATATAATTGAAAGAATGGAAATAGCTTATGAACTAAATGAAAAAGAAAAGATATTCAAACAGAGATATGGGAAAAATATGACTATATGTTATGGATGTACAATGATGATAAATGTAGAAAAAGAGAGTGAAGAATTATTGTTAATGGGAAAAGAATTTAGGAGTTATTGTATAGATTGCGAAAAAGAAGGAATAGATATAATGGATAATGAATTAAATTATAAGAATGATGATGATAATATGGAAATGGATAATGAGGTATTACAAGAAGAAATTGATGGTAGTGGAAGTGAAATTAGTATTAGTGGAAAAAGTAGTAATGAAAGAAAAAGAAAAAGACCTGAAAAAGAAGTCAATAATACTGAAAGAAGTAACAGAAAAAAGAAAATAAGAATAGAAGATGAGGAATCATCAGAAGAAGAAGTATTAGAAAATGAAACAGAAGCATTTAGAAAGTTATTAGAAAATTTGAATATGCCGGTAGTAGAAGAACAATTAATAGAGAAAGAGAATGTTGGGGATACGACATTAGAAGGATTATTCATTAGAGCAGAAAAAGGAAGTCAAGAGCTAGTAAAATATTGGTTTGATGTGGGCGAAGAATTTAGAAATGAAATTAGGAAGATAAAAGGTAAAACCAGTAAGAAAGAGAAAATAATAAGAAGTGATATTTACAATAGAATGGAAAAGAATTTGAAAGGATGAACAAGAAAAGCGATTCAATCAAGATTAACAAGAGCAGAACACGTGTATGAGATATTTAGAGGAATAGGAGGAAAACAAAAGATAAATAGAATGAGAAATACATGTATGAATACGATAATAGGATTAAAGATTAAAGAAGGGGAGATTGATAAGTTAATAAAACAGGTAAATGAAATGGAAGGAAAAATATACAATGGAATTAAAGAATATTAATCAGAAAGAAGAAAATCACGATCAACAAGACAATGTAAGAAAATCAAAATTGATCGACTGAAGATCAGATTAATGATAATAGAAATAACAAAAGAAATGATTTGATTAAAAAAGCATTTAAAAATTGAAGTAGAAATGTGTAATGAACGAAGGATTAATTGATGAAAGGAACAGAATATTTAAAATATAAAAAGAATAAGATTTATACCAGTAACGAGAATTTATATATGGACAAATGGAAAATGCGAAGTATGATCATTTTGCAAAAAGATGAAATGAGAACAAAATAAAATGTCTGGACGGTACAAATAATGAGACAATAAGAAGATTAATTTACAAAGCGTGAATAATAATGAAAAGATGTTTATAAGATAAGAGAAAAATAAGTAGACGATTACTGTGAAATAAATTTATTAGAATACGAATGTACCATCGAGAATGAGAGGCTAATAATTGAATATGAGAACTATTGAAAAAATAATTAAAATTGCTAAAAGAAAACTTTATTTTTATAAAAGTATTAGAGTTATGATGATAAACAGAATCACACGTAGATTTCATATTTGACAAATTAATGATAGAATTAATACTTTATTAATTGGTATATATGATATGGAAATATGAGTAATACATAATAAAGTTGTGAAGAATACAAGAAGATAAAGAAAACTAGAAAGAAGAGATGTTAATAGAATGATGATCATCTTTGAAATTATTACAACGGGAAAATTAAGAAATCTGGAAAATTCTGGAATAACGCGGAATAATTTAAATTTAGAAGAAGCGATATGAAAATTTATTATGATATAGAATAACGATATTGTAAATGAGAAAGAAGATAAAATATATACATAAAGAAGACTATTCCGAAATAAGATGAATATAAAGATTTGAGGGAATGCAATAATTCTTAATGTCATCATCATGTGTTGAAGGAGGTCGAGTTCGTAAAAGTCTTTGAAATGGAGTATCGCATACCTAATAAAGTAATGGGAACATCGTACAGAACGAGGAGTGCACAACGATGAAGAAAATAATAATAAAGGGAAAGGGAAATGCGAGAAAGAAGAGAGTTTTAAAGGGTTGGCAAGAGTTAGTTATAGTTTGTTAATGATTGAAAATTTTACGTCCTTAACCTCTTGCGAGGCATCTAATCACCTATAACTAACTACTCGATACGAATATTGACTGTAAGCAGTATCATTGAAACTGATCTAAAACTTTAGCGCTGCTTACCTGTAGAATCTAAGAGTATATCCAGTTTAATTGAAAGAAAAGTTACGTGACAAAAGAGCGAAAAATAAAGAAAATATACCTATAGAATAAAAAAAAAATGATTTTTGGTTGAGTCAGATTATTACAAAGGAAAGAAGAGTATTTAAAAAGAAGTTTAATAATACTTACTATATAGGAATAGAAGAGAGGAGTAACAAGCCAAAAAGTATATACCGTGAGAATTATAACGAAGAGACTAAGAAAATTATTGAAAAGTGTAAAGTTAGATTACAGAATATTAAATAGAATAATAATCATTTTCTTTTGAAATAATAAATTATTCACCAATAAGTTGAGAAATATAGTGAAACAGAAAGTTACGAAAGACATTATGAAATTGTTGAAAGAATAATGAAGCGTAAAATTAAAAAAAAAAAAAGGGAGGGAAAAAGAAAAGTAAAGAATTTTATGAGAAAATATTAATAAGAGTTGCGAGGTAATAGGAAAGAATTAGAAAACAACCACAAGGAATACTTACAAAATTAAATTGATTTACAATTAGTAAAATAATGGCGTAATCAAATGGATGAGATGATCAACAGATTAGATGATCGACAAGTCAGCTGATTAATTGAAAGAGTAATTTTGTTGGACAGAGAAATATGAGATGAGAAACCTAAAATAAATAGAGAGTACGTTCAAGTCAGAAGGAGACATCTGTTTCGCATTCCATTTCGGCATAACCGAGATATTTCTTAAAACCGTCGGACTTCTGACAATCTTATAAGCAGTATCATTAAAACTGTAGCGGGACGTTCTCAGGCACTGAGCCAAACATATCTTATTATACTTTAGGGACTATGAAAGTATACATGTATAATGTGCAGAGGTTTGGACTCTCCAAGTCCATCATAGAACCAGCCGTCTTTAGCGCTGCTTACCTAAGGAAAATTAAAATCACAGCGTAAGGAGTTGAGATAAAATAGTATAGGAAAAATGGAGTTAAAAAAAAAAAAGGAAAAGAAATTAATAATAATAATGATAAAAATGAAAATAATGTGAAAAGAAAAAGGAGTATGAATAAGTAGAATTTTATGGATATTTAAATGAAAGATAATACGCGTAAACACGTAAAATGCGTAAAAATGAATTATTTTGAGAACAAAGAATTTATTAAGATAAATGATAAAATTAAGAGATCAGACATGAGTATTACGATAGAAAAATTATGAAGAAAAATTGCGCAATATTAAGAAAATATAATTGGATGATAATAAAAATTAATTAGGAATAATAATATAAAATGCATGGTGACATGTGGAAAATTTCTGGAGTAAGAAGAATTATTTTAAAACAAGGGGAAAATATTTTAAATAGTAAAACGTGATAAATTAAGGGGCTAAAATAACAAATTAAGTTAATGGAATCTAAATATAGTGATCTACTGAAATTAGAGATTTATTTTTAGAAATGTTAATGAAAATGATTAACCTAAATTAGTCGCTAAATTTAAGATGAATAAAATATTGACAAGCCTAAAAGATAAGAGAATAATGGTAGAAAATCAAACAAATAAATTGAAAGAAGACATAGGATATTTTTATGAAACATTAGAAGAAGAAGGCTAAATGAATATGAGAATATAACGATTAAATTAATGATAGGAAATGGAAAATTAATATATATAATATATAATTACAAATTATCAGGATATTTTAGAATGGATGCAACACTTTAATCTTTACAACACCTTAACCTTTACAACATTTTAAATGGAGGAAGAGGGGTTTTATTCGCGTGTAGAACAAAGAAGAATGATTCAACAAAGTTAAAACCAGGATATTTAATATATGGAAGAGAAATGAAGACATTATTAAATTTAGAAGATGAAAAGTTACAATAACACAAAGAATTAACAGTCTAATTGAGGAATTACCAAACATTAGGAATCAGGCTAAAGAAGATATCGGAAAAATCTCAAGAAAAACAAAAGTTATATCACGATAAGAAGAATAAAATAAAGAAGAAATTTCAGATAGGAGATAAAGTACTATATTATAATGCAGCGAAAGAGAAACAATGGTCTGGAAAATTTGAAGAAAAATGGAAAGGACCTTATTATATACACGAAACGATTTCTAAAGGATCATATAAAATAAAGACTATAGAAGGAAAGATATTGAGGACACCAGTAAATGGAGAATTGTTAAAAGAATATATTGATAGATCAAATTTTGAAGTTTTAATTAGAATTTGAGAGGACTCAAATTTTAATGTGGGAGGAAAGCTGTAACCAAAAATATGGAATAGATTACACAGAAATTAATGTTAGATAGTGATAATTAGTTAACTGAAAATATAATACGGATAAATAATTAGCCGATGGGTAAATAATTAACCAATAAATAATATTTATAGTTTAGTTTAGTTACGAGAAAGTCATATGATAATACATCTTTTATTTCTTATTATTTTCTTAGAATTTTAATAGAGAAAGAATAGTAGATAGTAGAAATAATTTTCTTAACATGTATAAATACAAGTGGGATTCATTAGGAATTCTGCAATCAATTTTTGGCTCAAATAAAATAATGTTAAAATATTAATTATTAAAAGTTATTCAAATATGAATATGCTCATTGTACGCTTGAGAATTAATTCGTGATCTGTCTTCAAACCAGTGAAATCTACTAATACATTTTGGGGAATTATTTTGCAAATTAATTTAGTGGGAAATTCAGATAAGAGCAATAGATATAGCACGCAGGAAATGTGAAATGAACTTACAAATTATTAGAGAAAAGTAGTTTAGAAGAACTGCAAAATTACTAGATACACCACTCAATATAAGCAAAATATAGTACGACCTGTATTTAATAGAAATAAATAATTTTAATACTTTTTTTTTTGTTTTTTCTTATTTATAACCTTAAATAAATTATTTACCAGCAAATAAATAACATTTTAATAAAAAAATATCAATTTTGTGATTGTCACACCTCTTGTATTGAATAATTATGGCATTTTTAAAGGCCGGAATCCAGCGTCGCTAAAGAAAAAATTTTTTAACTAATCGTTCAATGTAAAAATTTTTGATGGATCCTGATTCCTTCGGTTTTAAGCAATTGGTTACACTATTTTTCAGCCGGGTTGTAATACAAATTTGGCTGGTTACTTTTTAGGCAATATCGCCAATTTGTATAACAACGTAACCTTAAATGGCAAGTATATGTTGATCAAACTTGTGATATTAATATTTGACGATGCAAATTTATCATTCAATATACCCAGAACATTATTATATAACACTTAAAAAAAAAAAATTCTGGGCAAATCAGCTCAAAAGCCATTTAAGTTATAATTAATTTGTAAAACCAGTTCCCCGAAATTTATTAGTAGTTTTTACTGGTTCAGAGACGGATCACGAATTAATTAATATTATATTATAAGTCCAGAGAAGTAAAGTAAGGGAAATTATCTCAGTTTAATGATTATATAAATTGTAATAAGAAGTTAAGAGAACTCTCGCAGTTTGTAAGAGAAATTATGAGAATGTAAGAGATACAAATGAAAGAGAGCGAGAAGTTAAGAGATTATAAAATCTAAACCAAGCATAATATTGAACTGAGTATGAGTTTAGTCTACTGATATGTGACAGGTATCGGTGACAATGTAAATGCAGCTTCAGTAAAAAGACTCTGAAGCTGCATGAGTTTTTTATAAACAAAATAATATAATAGATTAATGGTATAGTTTTTATATTAAATTTATATATAAAGATATTTTATAATTTATACAATTTTCCAAAGCTCTTCAAATAAATAAATTAAGAACTAATATTACATATAGCCATCATTTTTATAATAATCCAATACTTATTGAATCTACATTGGATATTGATAATGCAAATAAACTGATACTTATTAAAATCCTAGTAATTTAAATAGATTAGAGAATAATAGAAGTAATGATCCAGCCATTAATTTAGAAATTAATCCTAAATCAATAGAAGTAGATTATGATTCAGATGATAAAGCTTTTGAACTTTAATTAGAAAATGATTTTGGTAAATATCTTCAAAGTTGGATAGAAATGCTAAAGGAGGAGGAAAATGCCAAGATTGATAAAGTTGATGAAGAAAGCAATACATTATTAAATGATATTACTCATCCTGCTAATGATACCAGTGCTAAATGGGAGTTGATAACTCTTTTTAATAATAATATAAATGTAAATTTACCATTTTAGATTTTTTGGACGTCTGTGATTCTGAAGTTTTATCACATAGAATAATAAACAATTGTATAAATTAACAGTACATAGGCAAACGTGGCATAGTAGCCTTCATCTTTATTAAATTTATTCGAACTTTACAATTTACAAACAAATAAAAGAAAAATATAAAATAAAACTAGTAACTAAAAACAAAGCAATATAGTCTTCTTAGAAAAAATAAAGTAAAAAATTAATCTAAAAAAAAAGAAAAATCGCATTACACTAAATTTTCCCAGATCTTCCTCATTGATATATTCCAACCAAAGTAGAAGCAACTATGCTAACAAAATAACGAATAGCGCACTTACTATAAAAATCGACACTCCATCCTGCAAAAGCTGTTATTAAGTAGTACTGTTAGACGACCCATAAAACCTGAAAAGTGATTAAACCAAGGTAAACCATATTTCATCGAGTTTTTCAACCAATCGGTTCTGGAGTCACATGAATCATATAGGATCAGAGGTAGTAAAGAAGAGTAAGGTGTGTACATTGACAGTGGCAAATTAGATGGCCTCAGAGTAGTTTTCAACTTGTAAGTAAGGGGTGTGCCAGAAATCACGTGATTATGCTCAATTAGAGACCTGACCCCCCCTACCCACCATGTGATTGAATTCTGATTGGCTAAAAAAATACATGCAATATAATATATATATTATATTAATATATATATTATAATACAATTAGTTTGCTATTTAATTATCCTATTTGCATAAACTTTTTTTTGTTTTGTAGCCCCATTTATGCTTTATAAAATAAAATAAAAATTCATTGAAATTGGACTGCTAGATGGTGAAATAATTGCAAAAAAGCTTATTAATAAATAAATTACCATATATTTTATATTATAATACAATTATTTCACTATCCAATAATCCAATTTGTATAAACTTTTTTTTGTTTTGTAGATCTCTTTATGCTTTACAAAACAAAAAAAATTCATTAAAATTGAACTGCTATATAGTAAGTTAATTGCAAAAAAGCTTCTTAATAAATAAATTACTATATATATATTACATATATTTATAATACAATTATTTTACTATCCAATAATTCAATTTGACGTTTCTTTCTAGATTCTTCAACACCTTCTAACTTTGCTTCAACATTTTTAATTTCAACTTCAACTCGTTCAACATTTGAAGATAATTCTAATACTTATTTTAATTCTTGTAATTTTAATTTTCCTAATTCTATTAAAGAATTAAAATTTTTCCATAACGAATCAAAAGTGCATAAACTTTTTTTTTTATTTTGTAGCTCTCTTTATACTTTATAAAACAAAAAAAAATTCATTAAAATTGGACTTTTAGATGGTGAGATAATTGCAAAAAAAGCTTTTTAATAAACAAATTATATATTATTTACTATAAAAGATATACTATTACCATAAAAGGTATATTGTGCCACCTGATTGCAGGACCTGACCCCACCCACCCACTAAATCACGTAATTTCTGGCACGCCCCTAAATGGGGAGCAGGTGTGTTAACATTACAAGTTCCTTGTAATTGGACTCTTTGATCAGTAAGTTTTAAAAGTTTAACTTCAAAACTTGTTTTTTTCATTTTTTTAAAAATATTTAATTTATTCTTTCTTTCTTTCTTTTGTAGGTAAGGTATTGGCTTCAGTTATTTATGGATTGGATTCTTTGATTGGTAAGTCTTATAAGTCTTATTTCAAAACTTATTTTTTTAAATCATTTTACACAGTGAAATTTGATATACTGGAACTTCGATATAACGGATTATAAGTAAAATTTTAATACACACAGGTCGAAAAGTGAAAAATCAGGCATCATACAGGTCAAAGGGGCACCATTGTCCAAAATTCAAAAAATGCAAATTCCCCATTTTTCTGGAAAATGGTGGGAAATTGTGGAAAATGCTACATTACGCTGAGCAATTTTTTGGAATGGCATTGTTACAACATTGTCCGATTTAGCAAATCTTATGAAATTTTGGGAAAATGCTACATTACACCTTAAATGTAACATTTCGTAACATTGTTATAACATTGTCAATTAAATCAAATTTTGCTTTTTTTTTGTCAAATGGTGCATTTTTATGAAAATTCCGCATTTTGCCACCAATGTAATATCATTGTAACAACATTTCATAACATTGTTATAACATTGTCAATTAAAATCAAATTTTGCTTTTTTTTTGTCAAATATTCCGATTTTCTACTAAATGGTACATTTTTTATGAAAATTCTACATTTTGCCAGCATAGCGGACATCCCTATTTTATCACAATACTGTTGTCGATCATTTGCCGATCATTTATTCAATTATCACATAATATAAATACCGTTGCTAAAAAAATTTACATAATAATATATGCTTAAATTTCACAAGTAACTTAAATTTAGTTTTAATTTATTGTGTATTAAATTTCATTAGAAACTTTTTAGCTTTTATTATTATTTGGCATATATTTATTCATTTTACGAAATTATTCACTAATTATGTTACTAATAAAAAACCTGCATTATGAATCAGATCACTGCATTATTTTTTTTATAGATTCTACATAATATAAAGAATATTTGTGCAAATTCTTAAGTTTCGCACTCGCATATTCATCTTCGCACTTTAATTTTTGTCTGATGATCGGCAATAATTAGTGAATTATCATAAACAAATAATATATTTATAATATTATTAAAAATTGTGCTAATAATTATATAATTAAAATCATATAATAATTTAGTGTTTTTACTTAGATTCCATTATTTTTTTGCCACATTATTTGAAAAATATTTGTGATTTTGCAATAAGTTTTTAAAATCCGGAATTAGTGATCAGCAAATGATCGGCAAGGTGATATGAGCATGTCCGCTATGTTCATTTTGCCACCAATGTAATATCATTGTAACAACATTTCATAACATTGTTATAACATTGTCAATTAAAATCTAATTTTGCTTTTTTTTTGTCAAATATTCTGATTTTCTGCCAAATGGTACATTTTTTATGAAAATTCCACATTTTGCCACCAATGTAATATCATTGTAACAACATTTCATAACATTGTTATAACATTGTCAATTAAAATCTAATTTTGCTTTTTTTTTGTCAAATATTTCGATTTTCTGCCAAATGGTACATTTTTTATGAAAATTCCGCATTTTTTAGCAAATTTCATGCAAATTTCATGTTTTTTTGGTCAAATGTTACATTTTTCGTTAGAATGTTATTTTTTTTTGACACTTTTTTTGCAAAATGTACATTTGTTGACATTTTCTAAAAAGATGTAACATTTTATTGAAAAATTAGATCATTTACTAAAAAAATGCGACATTATTTACTAAATATTGAATAATTTGATATAATAATCGGATAATTTCGCAAAAAAAAAAAATTATTTATTATGGTAAATTTAAATGTGAAATCTTCTATTTAACGGTAAAATGGCCAAGTATTCAGTACGTTTGTATTTAAATTTTGCTGGAACAAATCTACCTAATATGTGATGAACCGGAATTATACTATCAACCGAAGAATTAAAAGACTCCTTTTTCCAAAGTTCCGGATCATTCGTAAAATCATCAGAATCTTTGCTGGAAAAAAAATCTGATGTTTGCGGTCGCAGCGGGTTTATACCAATTCATAAAAGCCAAATAATGTTCTGTCGGACCATTCGGAAGATAAACTGTATGTTTGAAATAAAATTGTACCTGGCCGGAATATGTGTCTATATCATTTCCACATTGTTCTATAAAATGTGCTAAAATATAAGAGCTTCTAATATACCTTTTGGATAATATTGACCCAAAATATTCTGCACCGATGCGCAATCTGCCACATTGTGTGATATTTCCAGTTACAGCAATATAATTTTCGGTTGATGAAGAAGGATCTAACCGTGGTCGGCTAAAATTATATTCTTCATAAGCGCGATTGTAGTAATCAACTAGTAAATCCAAAATATCATCTGGTAATATGACATTCAATTTTATCGGACTTAAAAGTTCTCCAGGATATTCCTCCATTCCTGTTGCCCCGCCAGAAACCAGCTTTTCAGATATGTCTAAAAATGCCTGTAATTCCTCACTTTCAAGAGATTTATTTTTGTTATCGTCAGTTGTATCATCATTTAAATCAAGTATTTGAAAAATGGCCTGATGATTTAGAGCCAATGTATTGAATCTTCGTTCAATTTGAGAACTCTGCATCATAAATCGCATAATTTCTGGTTCAATTTTTCGTCTACTATTAGGTAAACTCCCTGTATAATTGTAAAATCGTAAGTAATAATTCTGAATAATTTGAATAATATTATTGTAAATACCAACCAAGAATTCCATTCATCCTTTCAAAGGAGAAATACCAAAATGAGTAAAGAGGACCGTAATCTTTACAACATTTGTTCAAGTGTAATGAAAAATGTAAATTTGGTGTTATTGAAACTTCTCCGTAATTCGTTTCGATAAGTTTCAAAATTTCAATTAAATGTTCATGTGCGTCATCTAAATTTTTGATTGTAACAATCCTTCGGACTAATATAGAACAAGCTTGGCTGAAATGTACTAAGATTTTCTGATCTTCTTGGTCCAAAAAATCCCAAAGAACAACTCTGGCATAAATCAGGAAAAAATTTTTCCATTCGTTAGCCGTTAAATTGGAAAATCCTTCCCCAATATTTATTTTATGAGGAATTCGACCGATTTCTGATGGTGGATGAATATTGTTCATGTTTTTTTGAATTTTCGTCAGATCATCCATATTTATTTTACCATGTCCTAACCAAAGCTGTTTTACGATAAATGATGCAATTCCTATAAATAAATTATGCATCGGGTCCACAGGTAAAAATTGTATCAGATCGAAATAAGACAAACGGAGCATTTTTGACCATCTCGCGTGATATTGCTTCGCATGTCTTTTTCTAGCTTCGTTGCTTTACATTTTCTCCATTCCAAAGCCATTTCTCGATGACTATTCGCGCTTTTAGCAACAAACCATTCGTCAATATCATCCATGCCACTAAAATTTCTATTTCTTGCAACCTTTAAGTATCTGTGACAGCTTACATTGGCTGAATAATGGCCACATAATTTTCTAGCAGCTGGTATATCGCAGCAACAAGCAATTACTGCGCATTTTATCAATCTTCCGGATAAATGTTCAGAAGTTCTGTCTAATTCCACTCCTTCCCAAAAAGTTTGAAATTGATCAACAATTGGCGCCAAGTAATGATTTATCTGATGTAGGCTTGGTTCATTAGGGCCTGGCATTAATCCTAAAATGAGCATATTTTCGGGTTTAAAGCGCAATTCTCTTGGGAGATTGAAAATAGCTCCATATATAGCACCAGAACTATGAATTGTCCTTTCAAATGGCTGAAACCAATCGACATTAATCATAATACCCAAATGATCATCCGCATGTTCTTTATTAAAAAATCTTTGTTCGTCAGATTCATCATCCACTATTATTCCACTATTTGAGAAATTCTTCCAAATTTCACCATCATATACATCACATAAGACTCGGTCGTTGACACTTCTATCGGCCCATAATTTAAGATTTTTTCAAAGTTTGGCCTTTGATACATTTGTAAAAGTTGCTCTTTTATACTGGGCATCAGATAAATTAATAATGGCGCATTAACGACTTTACCATCGTCTAGTTCTTTTTGTTCTGATAATGGAGCATTGCATTGTCAAAGTGAACGATGATTTGGAAATTGTACATGACCACATTTTTTTATTGCTTTGTGTTGTTGGATTGTGTGTTGTTTAACATCATCTATATTATGTAATTTGTGACATGAAGGACATACAGAAAATTTGACAAATTGATGCTTCAATCCTAATTTCTTTCTTGCAGTATACAACGAAGTAGGAAAATCTTTAAAACGATCGTAATTAAAATTTGTTAAAATATGTTTGATGAATTTAATTAATGTATCGATTGCGGTATCTGCTAGTCGAAACCTAGTTTGATACCTCAAAACAAACACAATTATCCAATCTTCAATATTTTGCAGATTTTCATTAATATTGTTTGGAAAATTATAATTCGGTGGAGAGTAATCTTCAAAAATGTTGGTTTCTTCGCCATTATCATCCCCATCATCCCATTATCGCTATCATCCCCATCATCGTTATCATCTCCATCATCCCCATTATCGTTATCATCCTCATCATCCCCATCATCGTTATCATCGCTATCATCCCCATCATCGTTATCATCGCTATCATTCCCATCATCGCTATCGCCATAATTATCAGTTTCTTCGTTACTGTCATTGTTATCATCACTGTCATTTATATTTTGCATTTGAGTGTCACGCTCCAAATAAGTATTATACCTGCTTCGTTTTCCCCCTTTTCGAAGAAAATGTTGACAAATTTTCTGATGATGACGTGCTTTCTTGAGAGTCGATAGAGATTTCTTCATTAACGAATGATGATCCAATACTCATTGGGTCATTTGAAGTAGTTGCATCATTAAGACTTAGACTCATTGAATGTTTTTGTTTAGTTCTTGGATCAACATACTTTCCGTTGCATTTACACAGGTCAAAATATAATATACCAGTCATCAATCGGTCATATAACTGATTGGTACCTTATTGGTAGCTGATCTGTTACTGATTCATTCATTCAGATACCAACCGGTCATCAATCAGGCATTTATTTCAATCGGCTACACATCAGTTGTATGACCGATTGGTCCAATTGGTGACTGATTGGTGCCAGTTTAACAATCGGTAAACAATCAGCCATCTGTCATCTATATTGGAAGTTGACTGATTGGTTGCCGATTGGATATTGTTGACCATCAGTCATCAATCAGCTATCAGCAGGTCGAATTATTGTCAATTGGGTACCAATCAGGCATATGTCCGATTGATACAGATTACAGCTATTTGCGAAATAACGGACCACTTACAGCTATTTGTGAAAATAATGGACCACCTAATTCATTTTTCAACTGCGTATGAAATTTTCATACGCAGTTATACGCATGGTAATATCTTCCCAGACCGTCAAACTCATTTTTTGAATTTTTCATATGCAGTCATCCGCAGTTATATCACAATAATTCTAGCATGTATGACTGCGTATGGCTGCGTATGAAAATTTTATACACAGTAAAAAATCGGATTAGGTGGCCCGTTATTTTTGCAAATAGCTGTAATTCATTTTTTGACTGCGTATGAGATTTTCATACGCAGTCATATGCATGGTAATATCTGCCTGGACTGTCAAACTCATTTTTTGAATTTTTCATATGCAATCATTCGCAGTTATATCACAATAATTCTAGCAGTTAACTATGCGTATATGACTGCGTATGGCTGCGTATGAAAATTTCATACGCAATCGAAAATCGAATTAGCTGGTCCGTTATTTTGCAAATAGCTGTAATAGATGATTTGTATGTAGCCAATTGATGCTAATTCAATAAATGTGCTTTATGATTTTATCTGATCTTATTTTTAACTGTTACTAGTAAACTGAACAATGATGGAAATCATAATAAAAATGTATGTACCCACATTATTTTTATATTGCATAAGCTAATAAATGATTTATTCTAAATAATAAACAATTTTGTCACCAATTGTATTAAAAGATTTAATAATTCTCCTAATTACCCACTGAAAATTTATCATTTGACTATACATGATGAAATAATGTGTACAAAATGAACAAGGGAATATACAAGGAATGATATTTAATAAAGAAAAAATAGGCAGAAAGTCAAAGATTTTTATAAAAAAGAATATCGTTGGATGATTAAAGAAATAATTGAAAAAAGAAATATTACAATAATATTATTTGAAGGAAGTATTTTTAGAAAAAAAAAAATTAACTGTATGTACTAATTAATATATATAAAATTCGGGAGGGGGGATCGGTTATTAGTGAAAAATAGGTAAATAGAATACAAAATATAGGAAATCACCACCATCACAACACCACCACCATCACTACCATCAATCGTCCATTTCAAGATAATCATCGTCAGAAAGTTGGCCAGAAGGTTGGCCAGAAGGTTGGCCAGAAGGTTGGTTGGAAGATTGGCCGGAAGGTTGTTGGTTGGAGGATTGGTTGGAAGGTTGTTGGTTGGAGGATTGATCGGAAGGTTGTTGCTTAGAGGATTGGTCAGAAGATTAGTTAGAAGGTTGGTTGGAAGATTGGTTGGAAGGTTGGTCAGTACTTGTTAATAAAACAGTCTTTTCCATTTCTTCCTCCTCTTCTCCAACGTCAGCGTAATATCCATCATTAAAGGACTTTTCACTTTCCGCAAATTTCATCAAGTCATGCTGCTGGTCTTGACGCTAGTCCAGCTGCTGGGTGACTGCGATCTTTAACTTTCCTTTATATCCGGAACAAGTCCAATGCAGCGCCAATAAAGGCGCCACCGGTTCATTATCACAAAAATAATTGCCCGTAACTCGCTCACGTAATTTTCTATTATTGGGTTGTTCAGTTCTTAATCGGTCAATATATTCACGCAAAAATAATTGTAACTTAAAAATTAAAATAGTTAGTAAAATTAAAAATAGTTAGAAATAGTTAGAAATAGTTAGAAATAGTTAGAAATAGTTAGTAAATAAATTAAAAATAGGTAGAAATAGTAAAATTAAAAATAGTTAGAAATGGTAAAATTAAAAATAATAAAAGCAGGAAGAAATACTCACTGTGTCAGATCTCCACTTAAGATCTTTGACAATAATATTGCTTTTCACGTTTTCGCAATCAGTCTCGGATTCCTTAGGTGAATGATAAGCGTTATTGTCAATTATTAATTGTAAGTCTTCGTCCTTAAATTTCTTGACTAATGAATTTTTCACCATCTGTAAATGTTTTATTAGTCTTCCCTTTTTAATCTTTTCTGTATTAGATAAGAAGTTAGTATTAAGAGGACCCCGGATATCTAATATAAAGGTCATAATAGACTTTTGGCCAAAAACACCCCTTTTTGCTGAAACTCAAAAAATCATTTTTTGTAAATATCTCAGCATCCAGTAATTCAATTTTAATGAACTTTTTTTTTTATTTTGTAGCCCTCATTTAGCTCTACAATTTAAAAAAAAGTTCATCAAAATTGGACCACTGGATGCCGAGATATTTACAAAAAATGATTTTTTGAGCCCCTGAAAAATGGGCCAATCTGCCGAAAGTGTGACTTATGACCTGTTTTGGAGATATCCGGGGTCCTGTATTAAGCAAATATTTACACTGTACAAAACTTTATTTACTCACGTCGTGGCGTCTGGAATTGGAATGTTTTCTTTTTTCTTGCAGTTTTTTTCTTGACGATGACCGATTCTTTTTAAGGTGCTCTTCACGTCGATGACGATGAAGGAAGTGAATTATATCATATAAAATTTCGTTAGAAATAGGAAATATATTATTATTAATATTTTCCATTATACTAGGTATAATATTGTTAATAACGCGATTTCGCTGATTAGTGAATGTTTGACCCAAATCAATCCTTCTCCTTTCTGGTAACGCATCATATTTCCAAATAACTTCCTTCTATATAAAATCAACAATATCAGTTAATAAATATATATAAAATTAATTTGGGATATGTTTATTTACCCTTAAGGCTTCTCTTAGATCTTTTGGCATATCACTCTTCGTCAAATAAAAGGGAGTATTTGAACTATTTGAGCTATAGGAGCTGTCCGAATCACTTGAATCGTCTGAACTTGATTGGACTGGGGCTTTTCCCTTTGCTTTATCGCTGATGGCTTTTCTGGAATTTTTGTCGCTATCGTTAGTATTTTTTTTTTTGGCGGCCTTTTTAGTACCCCTGTATTTTTCATTAGTAGCGCTGGTTACAGCGCTTTCATCTTTTTCATTAGTGGCGCTGGTTACAGCGCCAGCGCTTTCATCTTCTTTTTCATTAGTGGTGCTGGTTACAGCGCTTTCTTCACCTTTTTCACTAATACCGCTAGTTACAGCGGTGTCGCTTTTTTCCATTTTAATTGTTATATCCTCATCTTACGATATAAGAATTGGTTCTTGTTGAGAACCAGCCTGTGAAGAACCCCCACAGGTCGAAATGCTAAAAATCAGCAAAAAAATGGCGTGAAAAGCAGTGGCTATTCTTGGCTATTCTTGGCTATTCTTGGCTGTTTTTGGCTATTTACGAATTAACCGATACTATTTGTAAATAGTTTATACAAATTTGCGAATAGTTTATGCGATTTGCGCCATTTTTTTTGCCTATTTTTGATCATTTGACGTGTGCCCGTGAAGAAACAGCCCGTGAAGAACCTGGCACCCCGTAGGGTTCATTATTTTGCTGTTCTTGTTGTCCTTGTATAATATTTGCTATTTTTTCAAAAAAATATTTGGCTTGTTGGGTAAAAGCTATTAATTTAGATAATCATTAGTTTTTAGTATATCCTGATATTTGCTGTCCGCCGATCAACTTACCCAATAGCTCGTCTACTTTCTCTAAATCTTTCTTATTGGACATATTTAATTCAAATTTTTTAAATTTTTTTAAAAAACATAAAAATATCCACAGTATAGAAAGAAATCAGTATTTTTTTTTCAGATCGATTATTTTCATTATTTTTAACAATTTTAACAATTTTCAATTGTTCTAACAATTAACAATTAAAATGATTAATAAATTTAATAAATTAAAATCTGACAATTAATCATTAGACTGTAATGATGTAATGATGTAATATTATACGCGAAATTTGCAAATATTAAGCAACACCGATATATGTTATATGTTATTTAATAAGATATATTATTGACTTAAACTTTTCTATAATTTATTATTTGACTGTAACGATGTAACGATGTAATATGATACGCAAAATTTGCAGAAATTAAGCAACACCGATATATGTTATATGTTATTTAATAAGATATATCATTGACTTAAACTTTTCTATAATTTATTATTTGACTGTAACGATGTAATGATGTAATATGATACGCGAAATTTGCAGAAATTAAGCAACACCGGTATATGTTATATGTTATTTAATAAGATATATCATTGACTTACAAACTTTTCTATTATTTATTATTTGACAAGTATTATATCGAAATAAGACTTACTTGCATATTTCACGTATTTTAATTTTACCCTCTTCATCCTCCTCACCCTCCTCACTTCTGATATTATTTATTTTGACAGAGGATGCTAATATCAGAGCACTGCTGAACGAATTCACTTCTTGATTATTTAATAAAGTTCCCATTTCTGAATTATTAAGTAGAGATAGTTGAGTTTCTAATATATCGATCTTTTGTTGTAGAAAATCATTTGCTTCTTTCTGCATACTCATGATTTCCGTTAACGCACGATTACAGTTTTCTAATTCTACAACCTTTTTCTGAGATTCTATATCCCTGATCGTTGCGTGATTCGACATTATTTGTAAAGAGTCATTTACTCACGTTAAATTCTCATTCTTTCGTATCAGGTTTTGCCTAATGTATTTAAGGCTACTATGTTTATGCTTTCGGCCCATTATAACCCCTAGGATTAAAATAAAAATCAATTTATAACCTTTGACTATTTACAAAAAAATGAGATAAAAAAAAATGCAGAAATAAAAACTGAATATTGTGATATTCATACGAAAGACCAATAACTATAAGAAAAAACCGGTATGAATATAAGATAATTGTTAAGAATGTTTATTATTATATTAAAGCGGAATCAGTTTATATAAAAGAAAATTGATAACCGTAAAAAAGAAACTGACAATTACAATCCACTTTCAAAAAAATTTTCAATCGTAAGAGATGACTGGCAGAAAGCTGATGAACTTATTTATCATGAGTTTTTTTATAATCAGCACGATTTTTATTGCTGCTTACAGACTAATTACTCATGCATGATTACTTTATAAGAAAATCAATCAAATAAATTATATTGAAACTTTTTTATTGTAACTTTAATGCTGCAGTGGCGTATTGGTTAGGGAATGTAATACCTGGATTATATTTCTGAGTTCAGTACCTGCTGTATGCATTACTTTCCAGAATATTTGACTATGATCGTGAGTTCTCTGGACCGGTTGACTTGGATGCCGTGAGTCCTTTGGACCAGCCCGAGTCTTGATATTCTGATCTTTTTTGTATATTAATAACAGTCGAAGGGTTATTTAACTATCATTTTAGTTACTTGAATTGAAATAGTCGTATAACTAATTAATTACTCAAAATAAAAATATAATACATCGTACACTTCCATTAAATGTTAAAGTAAATCTGCATATTTAAAATTTATATTTTCACCAAACAATAGAATTCTATTATACCAGTAAAAATTCTCACAAATGAAACTGCCTATTTATTGGGATTACAGCATTATATGTGATAGGATTCTTTTTGCCAATTACAAATTCACCAGATACAAAGCGACTATATAGGTAATGAATTGGAATTAAACAATCTCGCTCTATCTCATAAAATTCATTTCGCCAAAGTTCAATATTTGAGCTTTTTTCATCACCATCAATATTTGTATAAAATCGGGTTTTCTGGTTTGACGCCAGTTTATACCATTTAACAAATACTAATCAATGTGTTTTAAGTTCACCCGAAATTCTCACAGTATGTTCAAAATAATACTTTACCTGACCTGGAAATAAGTCAGTTGTTTCATTGTTTTGGATAAATTTCGCCAAAATATTCGCGTTTTTCAGGTATCGGAGTGCCATTGCCGATCCAAATACTTCTGCTGAGATCCTAACCCGCCCAAATTGATCAACCATATTTGGCACAACTATTGCATCTCTTGAACTGGTTGATATTGACTCAGCAATTGTTACAAATTGCAAGTCGTAAGCAATATTATAATATTCAGTTAGGATTTGATAAATATCATCAGGTAAGGCAACCCGATTTTTACATGGCGTAAGCATTTCTCCAGGAAATGGTTCGCTACCAACAATCGTTTCATCAACTTCTTGGAAGAATACCTTTCTAAATTGATACAGCTCAGTGTAATTAAAATTATCGTAAGCTGCCAAACTTCCAGAAGTTGATCGTAGTTGAATTAATTTTAAAGCTTCAACAAGCTTAACATTATTTGATTGAACGGATACAAGGTTATCAAGTCTCCAATTCCGCATTATAATTCGTAAAAGTTCAGGTTCAATTTGTAGATTACTATTGGGAAAAGAGCCTATTGATATATTATTTAATAAATTATTAGCAAGCTTAAACGATTAAACAGTTCACAAAATACCTACCGAGAATACCGTTCATTCTTTCAAAGGAAAAACACCAGAAAGAATATAATGGACCATAATCCCAGCAACAATCGGCAATATGAAGACACAAATGGAGGTTTGGGGTTATTCTTTCCAGACCATAATTTTCTTCAATTAACGTTGCAAGTTGCAACTTTGAGCAAACGTTCGTGAGCTTCGTTCAATATGTCACAGTCAATAATTCGATAAACTAGCAGAGAACAAGCTCTAACAAAATTCCCCAAAATTTGTCGATCTGATTCAGCGAGCAAATCCCACATCAATGGGATAGCATAAATTAGAACAAACGTTTTCCATTGGTCAGCCGTAAATCCGGAAAATCCTTCTCCAGTTGCAATTTTATTTGGAATACGCCCCAAATTCGCGGGTATTTGTATGTATTTTGCTTGCTTTTCCATTTTTTCTAGATCTTGTTTCGTGATCTTATTGCCATCGATCCATAATTTTTTAATTATCCAATAGGCTATTCTGAGGAACAAACAGTGCATTGGATCTACGACAAGGTACCTTATCAGATTAAAATATGGCAATCAAAGCAGTTCGGACCATCTAACATGGGTTGAACTCATATGACGTTTTCTTTCTTCCTCAGATTTACACAGTCTCCAAAGCTCAGCATTCCATCGATGTTCATCCAAATCTCTTTCTACAAACCAGTCAACCATATCATCAAAGCCGCCAAAATTTGACTTATTTCCATTTCCATTTGAATTTGCAGTTTTATAACACCTATGGCAGCTCACTGATGCTGATATGTGACCGCAGAGCTTCCTCGCCGCAGGAATGTCATTCGAACAGCATATTAATGCCAATCGGATATTTTTTTTAGCGGCGGGAATCTCAATCCCATCCCAGAACTCTAATAACTCATCAACAATTGGAGCGAGATAATGGTTTATTTTGTGTAACTTAATCTCACTTGATCCTGGTAGTAGACCAAGCGTCAACATATTTTCTTTTTTAAATCTAATTTTACGCGGTAAGTTACAAATAACCCCATAAATAGCCCCACAGCTGTATACAGATGACTCGAAAGGCTGAAACCAATCGAGATTAATCATAATTTCCAAGTGGGAATCTGCAGTCTCCGGTGTAAAAAATGGGACGTCTGAAGTGTCTGGAAAAGTTTTCCAGATTTTACCATCATAAATATCTGCTAATATACCATTATTTACATCCCGATTGGTCTATTTTCGTAGTTGTTGCTTGAATTCTGGTCTCTGGTACAAACTGTTTATCTGTATTTTCAAATTCGGCAATGGAAATAACAATTTGGGGCGTCTTTTATTTCCATTACCATGCGGTACTTGCACAGTTAATTCCATTCCGCAAAATTTTTCCTTCAGTTTCATTGGAAATTCTATATGCGTACATTTAAATCCTTCATCCGCAACAACATCAGCTATATTATATAATGTATTACAGCTCGGACATACTGCGTAAGTCATAGATTGGTTGTCGATTCGTAATAACTTAGTCGCAGTGTATAAAGAAGACGGGAAATCTTTGAATCTCGTCTGATTAGCATCCATTAATACTTGATGAAAAAACTTTATTAAAGAATCTAGTGCAACATCTGGCAAGCAAAATCTTGCTTGATATTTGAATATCCATGTTAATATCCAAGAATCCACAATATTAACATTTGTGTCGGGATATGCAAATTCTGAATCATTTTTGGGCGCAGCAAATTGTTCAACAGGATCGTCATCCAAATCCATATTGTCTTCTGGAGAAATGTTACCTTCATATTCATACTCATTAATCGGTTCATTCCTTTCCTTATTGGTTTCCGGTTCCCGAAACTGGTCTTGTCTACGCCTTTTTTGAGGGACAAACCCGGCAAAATCTGATTCATAATTATTATTAAATGATGTTGACTCTTCTTGTCCGGTCATTTCTTTTGATCTTGATGATCCTTCTACGATCGGACTATGATAGATGGTATGTGCTGGCTTAATCTGATTGTTTTCAGATAAAAAAAGGACAAATCCGGAAATGCTAAACGCTAAATGACGCTCTAAATCTAGATGTCTTTTTCTGGTTCTTTCATCAACATATTTGCCATTGCATTCCTTGCAATCACATGATACTTTATTTCTAAGTTTTGTAGACATGATTATGTTTTAGTAAGATCGAAGCGTTCAATGAAAAATTTGAGAATTTCTACGTATGTATCTTATAGTCTATTTATGAATATCAAAATCGACGAATAAAGAGCCTTTAATATGTACAATTTCATATATTAATCCGGTCTGAATAGACTATTATTGCTTAATGGCATGTAAAGATAGGAAATTGTACGGGGTATTAATGAAAAATTAATATTAATCGGGTTTTACTATAGCGAAACTAGAAAATTATCACGCGGTCCGTCCGTTTTGGTAATTTGCTCAAATGATTTAGTTGCAAAAATATCGGACTTGACCCTTCTGGTGACATCATCTTGACCCCTTATTAAAATATATTATGCGGGTCAGCACCGCGTGGTGGGTTAAGAACGATACATTTGCGAATTAATTATATTGCAGAGCGAAACGTCTTTCTTTTTTACCATATTATAAAAGTCTTTTTTTTTTTGGTCAAAATTTTCAGTTCTTTCAGTCCTTTATAGTAAGTAAAGTTATAAAATCTTGTCGTTGGATTTCTGCAACGACCGAAGTCAAAAGCCTAAAGGCTTTTGAGCCCTCTACCAACAAGGCTTCCTAATAGATAAAGAACTGGACCTTTTTTATATCAGAGAACCTTGGAGGCTAACCGATACATAACTTTCTCTTTTTTTTCAACATAACTTTCAATAGAGTTTACAAAATGGGAAACAAAAAGCTTCGTAAGGAAGAGTAAGTAACCCTTCGTGTCAGTTAACTTATCAAAAATTGATATATATTTATAAATTTATACAAAAAGCAGCCTAGAATCAGAAATCTTATACGAATCTAGTTCAGAATCAGAATCAAAATCGGAATCGGAACTAGGTACATTTAGTATGTCATATAATTCTGCTTATTGTGTTCTAAACATTCTGATTCACTGCTTAATGGTCAATATACAATTGATAGAATTAAACCCGGAAGGCACTCAAATTCTTGATTCTAATTCTAGGCCAAGAGATGACAAGAAAAGAAAAAGGTCAAAAGAACGACGATACCAACATGTATCTGAAATGCCCAAAGATTTGAGAGAAGCATTAAGGGTAAACAAAACTTTCGCTGTATTTTTTATTTTTTATAAATTTACTGATAATAATATATTTTTAGAGAGATCTATTCTGGAATCTGGCAAGAATGCCTCAGGAAACTCAATTAGATATCGAAAAAACGTTCAAGTTTCAAAAGGATCTTGTAGTTAAAACGATTGTGCCAAATTTAATAAAAACATTGGATCTTGACACCTACCCCATAGGGAAGGTGTCGTATACGAGATGATCCATCAGCAGCACCGCCACAAAAGGGACAATCTTCAGGTCAAAAATAAATCAGAAAATGATATAAAGAAAGAAACAGGACGGAAACACCAAAATTCACGACGATCGGAGGTAAATA
This sequence comes from Rhizophagus irregularis, assembly GCF_026210795.1. Lineage (NCBI taxonomy): Eukaryota > Fungi > Glomeromycota > Glomeromycetes > Glomerales > Glomeraceae > Rhizophagus > Rhizophagus irregularis. The sequence goes on along the minus strand of NC_089451.1, from coordinate 2,023,428 downwards.
TAAATGTTATATTTTACTAATCATCCTAATCATCATTATTTATTTACGAGTTTTTTATAAAATAGAAAAGAAAAAAAAGATCAAAGACCATCAACAATTTAAGAAACCTTAATGATCCGTTGATTCAAAAGTTCAGTAATGAAGAATTGCGGCCAATAATCACAGAAAACGGATATCATAGTCCAGAAATTTCAGAAAGCGAGGACGGGTGAAACATAATCATCGTGCGTAACCTGCGATGGCGCTCCAGTACTGTAAGTGAATTTATTGAAATGGGTTACATATAACTGGCATATGCTAATTCATTTTAAAAACAAAGCTGCACAGATTTTTGTACTATGTTGACAGTAATACAACAAAAGGCGACAAAAAGCGTGAACGGGTGTACAAGCCTAGTGAGTACGTTGAAGAAACGGTGCCGAATAGCGCACCTAGTTGGACGAAATCAGGCTACGATGGGCCATTAAAAAATCCAGTTGCCAAGGCGATTAGTAAATTACAAAATAAATGAAATATGTCAGTAAATTTAATAAATATAAATAAATATATCAGTAAATTTAATGATTTTGCGTCAAACAGATTGAAGGAACATTAACAGATTTATAAATGCACAAAAAAATATATCTAAGATATATTAAATGTGTGGTAATGCCTAGTATAGTGGTAGTGCTGCACGACCTTCTACCTATAACCCACAACCCCCAACCCACAACCTTTTTGGTTCAATTTTCACAATACCTAATTTTTTTATTTTATTTCATCAACTGACAATCATACCGATATATCAAGCTAATCTAGCTGCGGATTACCAGCCAGATTATTTTGACATTAATTTAGAAATCGACATATAAACTTGTTTCTGAAATAAATACGCAAAGCGTGAGTAATTGCTAAATTTTGTAAATTTCACGAGTTGAGCTAACTAATAAATCAGTATCCAATTGCAATAATTAGTTTCTTTAAAAGCTCCTAATATTTCGAAAAAATGGCGTAAACTTAATCATGGATCATAGAGAGAAAAATTTAAATGACTGGCAACAGTCGCTGTTATTGAAAGAACAGAATCTCAACGAATATCAAAATAATTTAAATTTGTATGAAAACACCCTATATATCGAAAAATAAAAACAACAATTTTATCATTGCAATTGTTGTAGATTCAACAAAAATATGCCATTAAATAAATCCGATTCTATTTATGCAGAATGGGGTATCTTCAAAAGAAGTATGAACAATGACTCTAGGCTAGGAATTACGTCGATTGGGGAAGTATTCGTGTCCAATACGTTTATTGAATTATATAACAACTGGCTGAACACAGATATAGGTAAAAATTATAAAGCAAATAAATTAATCGCTGTATATGTCACGAAGCTAGACCTAAGCTGGACTGCAAATGACTTTCGGTTGGTGGATAACCTTAATGCAAAACTTGCAGTTTGCGAAAAGTCAGGAAGACACAAGATTAAATTCATTATTGAATAATTTTCTGTTTTGATGTTTAGTGGGTTTCCTTTTAGTTTTTTAAATATTTTTAATTTGTAAATTCATGTAGAGATTTGTTTTTCAGTTATACAGTATATATATATATATATACATATTTCTTTCTTTTAAATTTTTTTGTTTGCTTAATAAATAATAAATATTCAGTTATCCTCATTAAAAATTGCATGAATTATTGTTGGATGATTTAAACTATATAATAGTCTAATGCGGCACATAGTGCCGCATTAGACTATTATTTATAAATAAACTTTTGCCTCATCAGCATAAATTTACAAGACGCTCCTTCAAATATGCCGCTATTTGCAAATATATTGTTATAATACGCAAATAGTCCAATTTTATTAGTGATCTGGATCATCGAAATTTAATCTGATTGGTCAGATCTCTGTTTGATTACGATAAATATGAAAATAAGCACATTTTGTTTACAACAGGAAATAAATATTTTTTTTTACCGTTTTGCCTATTTGCGAATTTTTCTTCTTTTTGCCGTTTGCCTATTTGCGAATTTTTCTTCTTTTTACTGTTTTGCCTATTTGCGAATTTTTCTTATACCATCTTACGAATGCGTTGCCTATTTTTTGTTTATTTTTGCTTATTATATCACCGTTTACTTTCTACGCCCATAATATATAGTGTGAAATTATTGGACTTGTTCACTGACAATGGTTGACATACTGGTATGTCAGTTACTCAGCTGTACGAGTTTATAACAAATTAATAATAATAAGCACTTTCACATTCAACAATCGTGAACGGGAATATTCCAATTTTATTCTGGAGACAGATACGGAATCTGTTATTTATCGCTAACCTTCACTATTTCCTTTTTGTAAAACAGGTTTCATTGAGTTGTGTTTCAAATATCCTCCTGTTTTTATAGGTGCGAGAACATGCTGATTTTTTGATGAATTTAATGCTTCTTTGCTCCTCACACTCAATCGAAGTGAAATATAGAATGACGATGCATATTTCTTTCGATTTTCATTTTACTGAGTATAACTTTAAAAATGGTAAGCGAATATTTGTACTGATCTTTACTTCTAATGAAATAAACTTTATTCGTTTTCAGCGATCAGAAATGAAATGTATATATACCTATTTTTATCAACTTCATTTAGAGGCAAGCCTAACTGATGGGTCTAATGGTATTATGGTAAGTAATAATAGGTATACTTTTTTTTGATATAACATTCTAGTTATGTATTTTTTTTCATGCATATTTTTACATATAGTACGCTGTGGTCTGGAACCACCTGAGATTTTTGACTACCTAGGGATGAAGTTGTAAGGTGCTTGTACCTGATAGGCTAGCCTCCTCTGATCTAGGGTCTCATTAATCGGGAGACAAGGTGGTTCCTAAGTACCTTCCACATCAAGGACGGACATTTTTTGTAAAATCACACGTTGGGAATACTATCTCGTAACGGATACTTCAAAGACAAAAGGAGCGAAAAGCCTTCAGTTTGTTATTAGCGGTGAAGATGTAGTGGTCGTGCCATTTAATGGTTGCGTTGATTGATTGATATACTCATATTTTGTAGGATTAGCTAATACATGAGATTTCTCGAAAATCAGAAATGAACACTGCCGATTTTCACCCTACCGACATATATTTTTAAATTCATTTTCTGCAATCAGAAACGAAGTGTATCTACCGGTGTTGACAAACTTTAAAGGTGAGTTCATTCCTAGCACAATTCGTTTAGATATTAACGTGACGGTATCTTTAAATTGTTTCTACTTTCAGCAATCGGCAAACTCGATCTCTGATATCATTAGCTATGACCATTTTTATGGTGGGCTAATGGAGTAAAATGATATATAACATAGTTATGTATATTTTTTCATGTATATTAAAAGGAGCGAAAAGCCTTCAGTTTGTTAGCGGTGAAGATGTAATGATCGTGCCATTTAATGGTTGCGTTGATTGATTGATTAACGTATGCCTTACTCATATTTTGTAGGATTAGCTAATATACGAGATTTCTTGAAAAATCAAAAACACTGCCGATTCTCACCCTACCGACATATTTTCTGCGATCAATAGCGAATTGTGTATTTATCGATTTTGACAAACTTTATTAAAGGTGAGTTCATTCTTAGCACAATTCGTTTGAGATATTTAACGTGTCAATAATTAACTTTTCGGTCAGATCTAAATTGCTTCTACTTTCAGCAATTGGATAACTCGATTTCTGACGAAATGTAGAAGTACTGTGCCGAGGAGCGAAAATTAATTATTGCATTTGTCAGCGGTTCTTTATTAAATAGTTGCTCATGTTGATTGATCGATTAATGTACGCCTTTATTCATATTCTAATTCGCAAGATTTCTCAAAAAATCAGAAATGAACCATATTTTATTTCATTTTTAAAAACGAATTGTATATCTATCGATTTTGACGAATTTCATTAGAGGTGAGTGAAACTGATCTTCATTCGATGATTAACATGATGGTCTTTAAGCTGTTCCTACTTTCAGTAATCAGAAAACTCGATTTCTGATGGACATTCGTTAGGAGTTTGGTAAGCAAGATTTCATCCCCATTTATTTCTAATAACTTGTTTGTTCGTTTAATGTATAACATTTTTAATTCTTTATTTTTAAATTCGTTCCTGTTCTTAGCAATCAGAACAATCAGAAACAAAAACGTACCAATTTTCGCTTAATCATATTACTTTTTATTATGATTGTAAACATTGATATAAGTCCCATTTGAAATAAATTATATTTACAACTATGATTGTACAATCAAATTTTTGAATATATTGTAAATTGTAATTAATAAAGCGCATGTAGGCTGGAATTAAAACCATTGTTTTTAATAATTTGTAATTAATAATGTGTAAATAAATATATAATAAATAAAATAGGTGCATCATAATCATTTTATAAAACCGATAAAACCGATTATTGGTCCATTTACCAATCGGCTATTACAAATTAGCTATTAATCAGTCATCAATACATTATCAATCGGTCATTAATACGCTACCAATCGGTCATTAATCAGATACTGTCTGATTGCTGTCGGATTAAGCAAATCCAATAAGTCATCAATCGGTTATCAATTGACCATTAATTGACCATCGTTCGGCCATCAATTGACTTTCAATTTGTCACCAATCGGGCAGCCCGGATGATAGCCGGTTGTTGTCAGATTTTGGCGGAAATCAACTATCAATCGGGCAGCCCAATTGGTATCAAATTGTAAAAATCAGTTACCAACCAGGCATCAATCGGGTATCCGCAGTGTTGTCATAGGGACGGGACATGTTCATGGACAGGACGGGATGGGACTAAGGTTGCTTGCCGAAACCTAGAGGTTTATGCAAGATGGCGTTTCGCCGAAAAGCAAAATTCTGCCAAAACTATATTAAAATTATATTAAAAAACTGGCGAAACTTTGGAGAAAAGCGAAACTGCCGAAACTTATTATAAATGCCGAAACTGCCGAAACTCTGCCGAAACTATAATAAATCTATAGTAAAATTTTGATGAAACTAATCGTAGGATTTTGAAGAGGTTTAGACAAGCAACCTTAGACGGGACAGTCCAGGACACGTCCAAAGATTTTAGCAATGTCCGGGATATTAGGACATTAAAATCACGTGATCTTAATTATAAATTATAGCCCATTAGGTGCTGTCTTGATAAGACAAATTGTAAACTTGGACAATTTTTGGACGGGATGTGGACGGGACATGGACGGGACAATGTCCGGAACATTAAAATTTTGGCGGGACATGTCCCATGTACAACACTGGGTATCCGATTGTTAACTGGTTGGTGACTGATTTGGCATCTTTCGACCTGTGTTATTACAATAACATTTTTCTTTAGTTCTTATTTTAACGCGTCTTTCATTAACATTCATCATTTTTTTAAATTTTGATTTAATTTTACAAAATGTGAATTTAACCAAAATATCAGCATTTCGCTGTAATAAATAATCAGACAATACATTTTTATTTTTTTCAAACATCAATACATCAATTGTATATACATTTTTATTTTTTTTCGAGCTTCAATACATCAATTGTATATTTTTTTCAAACATCAATACATCAATTGTAGATCAATATATAATCGAAAGTAAATATGTTATATTTTAACAGATCTACAATAAAATTTAACTTTCAGTATACTCTTTGTTTAACTTTTTATAGCCAAATTATTCTTAATTATATACTTAAATATATCAGCGATAACAATAAATTTAACTTTCAGTATACTCCTCGTAACCTTGTTTGACTAAATTTATATATTAAATTCCAAATTAATCTTAATTATACCAAAATTAGCGATAACCAAAATAGAACAATTCAAATCATTTAACTATTTAACTATTTTCCAAAATCAGCGATAACCAAAATAGAACAATTCAAAAATTATTTAATTATTTCAAACAATTACGCGAAAAAAATATTTAATTGGAATAAATATATAAAAAGTGATTTTTTTTTTTACAATACAAACGTCGATTTTGCAATTTTTGTTCCTTTACATTAAAATCGTCTTTACAATTTTCAAATTATTTTATTTTTGTTCCTTTCTAATTTTTTTTTTACTCAACTCTTTTTTTACTTTACATTTCTTCAATTTTACGTTCGTTCTTTCCACATTTCTAACTTTTACTTCATTTCTTTTCTGATAATGACCAAAAAAAGAAGTTTGTTAACGCGTCGTACTCGTACACTACATTCTCTTTTATCCATCGACGCTTCTTATGATGGACAGGGCATTCAGACAGTTCACTCTTTATCACACTTAAATTCAGCTGAATCCATCGACCAAATACACAATCGTAATCGATTAAATAGGTCATCAAGTCTGGATACTGAAGGTATAATTTACGTTTTGGCAGATAATTTGGCAGATCATTCAAAATTTTGATTAAATAGCAAGCTTAATTTAAAAATTACTATTTTTTTTGTACATTAAGAACGTATTTCACGACTTGAACGGGGAATGTCATCAATTCAAGAACAAATGTCCACTGGGTTCGGGCAAATAACGAGAATGCTGGAGCGTTCTCTGAATTCACAAGAACGTTCACGACAAAATTGACAAGTAGAATATATTCAGGTTGATGATGACGATGACGAAGATGAACTTGATAAACAAGACAATGAGGAATATATCCCTGAAAAAGATCTACATTCGTTGCAAGAGACAGCACAAAAACAATATAATAAGAAGCATCGAAAAGAAATAAAAGTTTGTTTTGGTATATTTTTATTATTTATGTGACGTTTAAACTCATTAATTTTATCAATTTTCATTTTATAGAACGAAATTAAAATTCTAATTCGTAGCACAAAAATCGATGAAATTCCCATTGATTATACGAAGAAGTTCAGCGAGATTGCACCACAATTGGAAAAGGATCTGATCCCTCGTATCCAATCACTTCTTGAACAACATGGTATTCGTGCAACATTAAGTATAGTTCGGGATGTGTTCTCAGATTTGCATAAAAATGGCTAACGTAAATGGAAAGAAAGCCAGCTTAATGAGGCAGAAATAAAACAAAAAAAATAATGAGCCATATAATCAACCGTTTATCAGAAGTAAGTTAATCAAGTTCCAAATTTTTAGGTAATATTGAAAATTAATAATAGTTATTTTAATTTCAGAAACGGGAATGAAGAATGAAAGGCGCATTAGCCATGAAGAATTACTCCGATTATTGAAAATCTTTTAAAAAATGCGGGATCAAGAATATTAATGAAATATTAAACAAGAACGAATACCACTCTCCTGAAGAGAGTGATCCGGAGAATGATCCAAACGCATCCACAGATCGCAAAAACCTTTTTGTTTACAAATTATCATGGAGATCTGATGAAGTAAGTCAAACAATTCATTTTGTTTATGTGCAGTGACACTAAAATGTCTTTATCAATACATGATTGGTGCTTCTGATTTCGCCAAATCTCGACATATCAATTTCCTTGCATACTTTCAAATTTTGGAAAAATGCCAAACCTCAAAAACAACAGAAGTTTATCTATTTCTAATACATGTTTATTTTTAGTTAACGAACCTTCTACATTCAATTGACGAGTACGTGGAAAAATATTTTCCAGAAAATAAGAGAGTACGTCCTCGTATCCTTAAAGATGAATTTTGGAAAAATAAGAAAGCACCACCAAATTTAATTTGGTGGACACTTAAAGATGGAAAGCGAGAATCTCCCTCAGTCCATAAATCTATTGACGAAGAATCAGATGATGAGTCGGAATCGGAGAGCGAAGAGGAGGAACAAAGTCAACAAAGTCAACAAAGTTATGGTAATTGAGTATTACCGTTCTCTTTTTTTTTTATGGAACGGAATTTTTAGAAAATTTTTTAAATTTTTCTTTTAAGGTCTCAACGTCGATAAATTAGATATAAATGCTGAATCTGATGAAGAAGAAGAGGGTGAGGATGAGGCAAACAAGCTGGAGCAAAAGGAAACGTCATTATCACAGACATCGGGATGACGATCAAACAAACGATCTAAACAATCCTCCAAAACCCCACCATTACCACTGCAAAAACCCCTATCATCACGGAAAACTTCTCAACAAACACGATCATCAAAAAGAATTTCAAAAAATAAAAAATCCACAAACAAAAACAACGAAGCACTTGATGAATTGCAGGAAGTTATTGACAACATGCGTGATCAATCGAAAAAAACAAATAAAAAATCATCATCCAAACCATCGTCCCAAGAACAGGAACATATTCATGATAATGTTCCTAAGAGAACCTCAAAAGAAAAAGAAAAAGAACAGTAAGGGTGTAGGAAGAATATGTAGGGATATTAATGGATTATATAATAAATATCAAAATATATGTAATATTTTTGACAATTTTTATTTCAAATTTGGTAAATTTGGCGTCATTACTAAAAATTTACCTAAATTCAGCACAATTTGCATTACGTTTGCATAACATTACTAAAAATTTAACTAAATTCACCACAATTTGCACTTCGTTTGCATAAAATTACTAAAAATTTGACTAAATTCACCACAATTTGCATTACATTTGCATAAAATTACTAAAAATTTGCCTAAAATTCACCACAATTTGCACTTCGTTTGCATAGCATTACTTAAATTCACCACAATTTGCATTATGTTTGCATAAAATTACTAAAAATTTAACAAAATTCACCACAATTTGCATTTCGTTTGCATAGCATTACCTAAATTCACCACAATTTGCATTACGTTTGCATAAAATTACTAAAAATTTAACAAAATTCACCACAATTTGCATTTCGTTTGCATAAAATTACTAAAAATTTAACAAAATTCACCACAATTTGCATTACGTTTACATAAAATTACTAAAAATTTAACTAAATTCACCACAATTTTCATTACGTTTACATAAAATTACTAAAAATTTGACTAAATTCACTACAATTTGCACTTCGTTTACATAACATTACTAAAAATTTAACTAAATTCACCACAATTTGCACTTCGTTTACATAACATTACTAAAAATTTAACTAAATTCATCACAATTTGCACTTCGTTTACATAACATTACTAAAAATTTAACTAAATTCACCACAATTTGCATTACGTTTGCATAAAATTACTAAAAATTTGCCTAAAATTCACCACAATTTACATTACGTTTGCATAAAATTACTAAAAATTTAACTAAATTCACCACAATTTGCACTTCATTTGCATATCATTACTAAAGATTTGCCTAAAATTTCCCACAATTTAATGATAATTTACTGAAAAATTTCTCAACATTTGAATTAGGAATTCTGTAGGAATTCCGCCATTTTGACAAAATTTGCCAAATTGTAAGACCTCCATTATCCCAAAATTGTAAGCACAATTTACCCCAATTTACCGGGATAATTCTCAATTTGCCAGAAAAATTCCAGGCAAATTTTGTGACAATGACATCTGTTCGACCTGTGTCAATCAGTCACCAATCGGTCACCAATCAGGTATCTGGTTGGTAACTGATTGGTGACTGATTGGCATTTTCGCCAAATATTATTACCAATCAGGCAGTTTGCTAACTTTTGATCCAGTGATCAGAAAAGGATGAAATATAGCTCATTGGAATCGGCTCAATATGACGAATCTAATGGTAGTAAAATCGCATTTCTAGGATTAATAGTTAATAAAAAATTAAATAAAATATAAATGATACATTTTTATTTTTATATTTTACTTAATTTCTCATCAAGTATTAATCCTAGAAATGTGATTTTACTACCATTAGATTCGTCATATTGAGCTGATTCCAATGAGCTATATTTCATCCTTTTCTGATCACTGGATCAAAAGTTAGCAAACTGCTTGATTGGTGATGGTATTTGGTAAAAATGCCAATCAGGCACCAATCGGTTACCAATCAGGTACCTGATTGGTGACCGATTGGTGCCTGATTTTTCACTTTTCGACCTGTGACAGTCAGCCCCCTTTATAGTCATACCCCTCGGGACTGAAAAAAAAGTGTGTGATTATAAAAAAAGTCATATGTTATAACTATAGAGGAAGTTTTCTAATATGTTTATTAGAGAATCCCGGATATCTCCAAAAGAGGTCATAAGTCACACTTTCGGCAGATTGGCCACTTTTTCAGGGGCTCAAAAAATCGTTTTTTGTAAATATTTCGGCACCCAGTGGTCCAATTTTGATGAACTTTTTTTTAAATTGTAGAGCTAAATGAGGGCTACAAAATAAAAAAAAAGTTCATTAAAATTGAATTACTGGATGCTGAGATATTTACAAAAAACGATTTTTTGAGTTTCAGCAAAAAGGGGTGTTTTTGGCCAAAAGTCCATTATGACCTTTATATTAGATATCCGGGGTCCTTTTATTAGTACATTGGGCTAAAATATGGTGTGTTTATAAAGGGGAATTTTATATGTTGTGATTATACAGGGGTTGACTATATATTGGAATTGGGTTTAGAATGGATTATCATAACGTATAATTAATTTACTCTCGATAAAACAGAATTCTTGATATAACGGATTTTTGACAAATTTTACCAATGAAACGGATGGTTCTATTATATCGAATTTTATTGTGTAATTAATTTTTTTTTTTCTTTTGTAAGTATTAGTTTCAGTTGATTTTAAATTAAATTCTTTGATTAAAAAGTTTTAAAAGCTTAAAGCTTTTTTTTTTAAATTGTTATTTAAAATAATTTTTCTTTCTTTCTTAGTTTTGTAAATATCAACTTCAGTTCTTTGTAGATTGTACTCTTCAACCAGTAAGTTGCAAAACTTGTTTTTTTTAATGTTAAATACAGTCAACTCCCTCTATAGTCACTCCCGTTATAGTCATATTCTACTATATAGTCACACAAGTTGAATGTTCAAAACACTTTATTATTAAAATCTATCCTATATAGTCACAATCTATCTATAGTCACTATCACACCTATCCTCAAAAATCTTATATTAAAAAGAACCGTTTATAATCACAGTTATATAAAGAATATATTAAATAACTTGACATCTAATGATCGTGCAAAGATGTATCATAGCTTGTTAGAATCGTCTCACTGAGACGAATCGAATGGTGATAGTTTTATCCTTTTCTTTTGCAAGTGTTTACGGCCAAACCACCCATTGCCTCTTATGAGACTAATCTCGGGTCTGTGTCCTATCATTTTCAATGGGTAACCATTATACCGAGTACTTAATTCCTCAGGTAACAGCACCACTATAGAAGACATCCCCCATCGGGCCACTTTAGGCTGATCTGAAGCTAGGTACACGCCGCCTACTCATCCTATACCCATTGTATGATACTGATACTCAATTTATTTAACGACCTTTAGAGAGCATCTACTTTCATGGAGGATTTTCGACAGGTAACATCAATCATCTAGTACCCTTCCATACCACCATTTTAGGTACTAAGTCTCACTCAAAGGCCACTATAGCCCGCGATTACCTAGCACCGATAGTACAGTTGTTTACCCCAAGTGGTATACTTTTAGAGCGACCACGGACATAAGTAGCAGGCATCTGTCCAGGATCACCCCTTATGGTGGGTATCAACCACCAGGGATCACCAACCAGGACCCAAGGAGTAGGGAATCGAACCCCATAGCCATGCTACCTGTTCTGTGCACAAACACCTTGGTTGGTCTAAGACCTACTGAAGGTTTAACTACCACTAAGACATTGCACCCTCAGCTTTACCATCTGTTAGACGACCATCTAGCCATTACTGACCCCAAGCGGTATCGTAGAGTGACCACCCGGATAGGAAGTCCCCTCCCAAGGTATAGTAGTGACCCCAAGGACAGGACTGCGCACATGCCAATGGCCTCATAGGGAACGTTAGAAGGACAGCCGACCCTTAGTTGAAATGTGCGGCCTAACCGTACACACTAATTCACCATGATGCAGTCCAACTACACTAATCCCTGTACCTTCACGCTATTGGTTGTAGCGTCCGCAGTAAAATTCTTTTTATTTCCGTGGTCATAGGAATCGAACCGCAACGACCATAGTTTTATACGCTTTTAACTTGCTATTGTTTACGGCCAGACCACCCATTGCCTCTTATGAGACTAATCTCGGGTCTGTGTCCTATCATCTTCAATAGGCAACCATTAAACCGAGTACTTAATTCCTCAGGTAACAGCACCATGTAGAAGACATCCCCCATCGAGCCATTTTAGGCTGATCTGAAGCTAGGTACACGCCGCCTACTCATCCTTAATCCATTGCATGATACTGGTACTCAATTTATTTTACGACCTTTAGAGAGCACCTACTTTCATGGAAGTTTTATCCTTTTCTGATCACTGGCTGACGAGTTATTCAACAAAATGTTAAACATCGGCATTATAATATTTCTTGATTTACGTTTACTGCGCCATTTAACATTTTGCTAGATTTCTCAGTACCTAGTGATTGTAAAAAGACGATTTATAGCTCGTTGGAATCGCCTCATCGAGACGAATCGAATGGTGGTAAGCTCATCTCTCTGTGATCAATATTGACGGAGTTATTACTTAAAAACCATTTAATATTTTTTAATTTTGGAAATTGATCTAGTGATTGGATTTCGACGTATCTTATACCATTAGATTTGTCTCATCAAGACGAATCGAATGGTAGTAAGATCGTCTTTCTAGGATCAATATTGGTAGAGTTATTACACAAAAACCATTAATATTTTTTTAATTTCGAAAATTAATCTAGTGATTGGATTTCGACGTATTTTATACCATTAGAACCGTCTCATCAAGACGAATCGAATGGCGGTAAGATCATCTCTCTACGATTAATATTGGCGAAGTTACGATACAATAAAGTTTTAAGTATAATTCTGGCTAAAATTATGCTAATTTTTGGCCGGAATTATGATATACAAATATAAGAAATTTTTTATATAGTCACATCTCTTTATAATCACCAAATATGGACTGTCCCAAATGTGTGACTATAAAGAGAGTTGACTGTATTTTATAAAAAATTTTAATTAATCTTTTTTTCTTTTGTATATATCAGCTTAGGCTCCTTATGGATTGTAAGTTTTGAAACAAATTACTGGAATTTATTATTTAAATTATATTGATGATAAGTATATGGATGATTTTGATTATGATAATGAAATAGTTGATTTAAAAGAATAGTATTAGCATGTATTATATGTATTATATTATTAGTAATATCACTAATGTAATAAACATGTTTATTAACTAAAATATATTATTATACATATTTTTTTATGTCAATATATGCATTTTTACACTTTGTATACACATTTTGATAAAGAAAATAAATAAATTAAATCTTTAAGAATTCCTTAATAGAAAACTTGGAATCTTTAAGGATTTTATAAAAATCTTTCAATAGGGAATCCTTGCTGGTGGGAAAGGTTTCTTAGGGATCCTCATTAATTATGAGATTTTTGGAATCCCTAAAGATCTACACCTCAAAAAATTTACTGATGAAATAAAAATAAAATCTTACCAGAATCTGCCTGCCAAGTGCTGACTAAAAAAAAAATAGCAAAACATTACTCAACATTTTGTTATGGATTTTGTAAAAAGAGGAAAAAAATGGGTGAAGATAAAGGACAGGAAAAGGAAAGGCAAGAAGAGAAGGAGGATAAGGATGAAAGAAAGATGAAAGTTTATTTAAAAATTTAGATAATGACAGAAGTGAAAGTTTAATTAAAAAAAAAGATCAGCTGGTAAGATTATCAGCTGGTAAGATTATCATGTGATACACATAATACAATATTAATTTTTATTTTATTTTTTCCAGTTTTTGTCTATATTATAAAAATAAAAATAAAAATTCTTGGATTTCTTAAAGATTTTTGTTTAGGAATCTTTAAGAATCTACCAATTTATAGAATCCTTAAGGATCTTTATGATTTATCTAAGGATTTTTAAGGATTCTATAAATTGCCAGATTCTTAAGGATTCTGGAACAATTTAAGGAATCCTTAAAGAACTACGGTCCAGAAAATTTACTGATGTATATCCCTAACTTACCTAACTTAAATAAAGTAAAGAAGGAACTGCCATCAAAAGGTGAAACAAGATGACGATTTTAAGGTCTCTCAGAATTCTACTAATACAACACAGTCAAGTAAGAAACATAAGAAGACTAAGCGAGTTAAGAAAAATGATAAGAGCTTAGACGGTATCAACAAACTAACTGTTGATATTTAATCAATGCTAAAAAAATTAGGAGTATCTTAAGAAATTCCATATAGAATGATCAGTAGGACCTAATTTTAAGAGTGTAGTAGTTGCAGGGTGGTTTCGTTACTGACTGTTTCCCTTTATTTTCATTTGTTTTTGTTGTTTTTCTTTTTATTTCTTATTGGTGCAAAGTATCATTTGATACAAGTGTGCCTGGAGATTCCCATTGCACAGCAGGAGTGGACGGTTTTCTCATATTTGTAATTTTGTATGATTTCAAATTTTAATAAAACCTGGCCCAGCCATACTATAAAAAATAAAATAAAAAAAAAATGAAAGTACAAAAAATAATTTGATTGAATATAAAGATTAACATATTAGTTATTCTTTTAAATATAAATAAATTCAATTATTTCTACTTTTAGTTGGATAATTTTATAAAAAATAGTTTTAAGAAAAATAGATTTATAAGTATTTAAAATATTAATAATTTATATTATATAAAATTTATATAATTGATATTTTAATTCCAATTATTTATTAATAAAGATGGAATATAAATAATTAATTAAACTATTTATTTAAACACTTCATATTAATTATTTATTTTGTTAAATTTGTGTAATCATGTAAGTTAAGAGACTTTTGACATTTTTTTTTTAATAACGTTTTTTCTTTTAATATATAAATTTACCATTTTTTTTTTAATACAAAAAATTTAATATTTTTTTTTTTAATCAAAAAAAAGAATACCTATTAAAAAATAGTAATCAAACATGGTTAATAGATTTTTGAAAGACAAGCTTATATCATAAAAATAAAAATATATGGAAATAAAATATCGAATAATAATTTCCTATGAATATATGATACCGCGTATGATCAACTCTATTCTGAAAATTGTCTCTCTCAGTTATTCAAATATAAAAAAAGATCTACAAAACCTGTTGCCAGGTTGAACCCGATATTATTATTATCCCACTTTGAATTACAACTCGGTACTCATGTGCATAATACTAAATAAAAAAAAAATAATAATAGAAAGAAAATAAATGTAAAAAAATATTTTATATTACAAGTGATATTTTTTATATTTAAAAAGATTCACATCTCTTTAGATAATACTATAAGTTAGATAATAAAATGTATTATGCACAATAACTTTCGCGGATGGAATTAACATTTTTTATGAATAATCATATGTTCACAATGTAAACAAATTAAAAGTTTTAATTAACGTCAATTTTACTTCACCTCTGTACATTTGTTTCTCCATGAAATGCAGGCGCTCTTCTTGCAAGTTCAAATTCATTCCTAATTGGTAATTTTTTTTAAAAAAAGTTAAAAATAGTTTAATTTAATATTTTTCTAATCCCAAGAACTAACTTACGGATCATCATCATCAGGTGCAGGTCTTCGTACGGCTTGTCTTTCCATTTCTCCTGGCGTGTATTGGTGTCCATTAATTGAATCCCTTGCAGAATATATAGGTTCATATTCCTTTGAATAAGGAAATAAATTTAAAAAATAATTCATTAAAATATTTACAAATAGACTAATCCGGCACTAACAATAATACCTTTAATTGGACTTTGAAGCCTTCATTTGGGTTCATACAAAATCTTCTGTTTTGAACATAACTATAAGCTTGTTGATAGTCCATCTTTACAGTTTCCATAACATATGCGACCACGAAAGCGGGACTTCTAGAGATTCCACCATTACAGTGAACAAAGACTCTACCTCCGTTATAAAGTGCATTATCAATGAATGCTTTTGCTTGTGGAAAATGGGGAATCAATCTCTCATTTGGAGAATCTGATACTTCAATTTCAAAATACTGAAAATGTTCAGGAAATCTTGGACGTAATATCTTTTTTTCTGATGAATCGCGAATTGATACAATATGTGTTATAGCATTTTGTTGTAATAGCTCAAGATCTTTTGAACAAGAATAAGGACCAAGAAACAACCCTGGAAGAATCTCCTGCATTTGTCGTCTCATCTCATATCTTTTGGCCGGTTTAATAAAAAATAAACAATAAATAAATAAAAAGTATTCCCAATATTCTCAATAGGAAAAATAAACTACTCACTTCCAGTCTAACACCACTTGAGTATTGCTCACAATAGCTTGAAAGTTTTGTGTGAGCGTACTTTGTGCTGGATCTGTTGAGTCAATAAGCATGCCGTCCTCCATTTTAACGAAAGTTTTAATTAAACAAGCACGGATAAGTAGAATAAATTTATTTTTGAGTGTCACTAAATGATTGTCATACAGCTATAGGAATATAAGTAGCAAAATAACAAAAAGGCTATTTAAAATTGGGAAAAAAACAACTCGTGAAAAAGTAGTAAGTTTACTAATGCGCTATGAACCTTTAGAATAAATTCAGCGTACAAGGCTCGGTTTTAGGTAAGTCTTAATGTGTCACAATGAATAGCTATTGATCTGCGCACACGTTACACAAATCACGAAAAATCCTCTCACCAGGTCACGAACGTAATAATCCTCTACTATTCCAAAAACTTTTCCCATAACTAACCATAATTTCTTGTCCTTTTTTAATTTTTTCTGTACCTGAACAAACCCAGACGCCCATTTTTATTTCACCTGTCTGTATATCAATAAATTCATGAAATATACAGTTTGGTTTTTGAAGAATACCACGATAATCATTTATAAAGCGGCCTTCGCTCCCTATGAATTAAATGAAGTCTTGTTATATTGATCGCTTGCAAATAGTAAAAATTCTAAACATAAAGATTAATTCTAGGAAGTCAAATCATGTGTTATTCAAAGGCAATTAAGAAATGTTACCTTGTCTATATCCATCAATACAAAATTCATCGCCAAATCCCAATACATAATCACTTCCTTCTTCACCCCCAATTTCTCTTTTTGTAACTTTGCCAGTATAACAAACGACTAGATTAAATTTTTTAAGATCTTTGTTAGCAAATAATCCATACCCAGGATAAACAGGATGATCATCTGGTAGTTTCTTTATTCTGACATTGGGATTTGGCATCGGAGGAGATGTAGAAAGTGGGAGTAAATGTGATGATGTGAATGGATTATTTGGATGTTTTGATTTTGGAAGAGGGAATGCAAAAGGGTTTGGGGGTTTTATCGAAGGAGGAAAAAATTCATTGGAGGTTAGATAGGTTATATTAGAAGGCCAATTTTGAGGAACTGAAACTGATTTTGTAATTTTCTTGCCCATACTTATGAACTGATCAAAAATCCGTTTAACATGTGACATTTTTATTATAAATTCATGCCGGGCCGAATTATGTCCGAAGAGATTCTATTTATTTATTTGACCGGTACTATGCATAATGTTAAACTTATTTGTAACGTCACTATAAATACTCCATAATAAAGTTCTGGTTAACTAAATTTAAATTTGTATCTATTTATAATTTTTTTTTACGACGCTTTTTACGAATTCACAACAATCTAACTTTTTAACTTGCAATTTTAAAGAATGAGTGAACGGTAATTATTAATTTAAACAATTAAATTTTTTTTTTTTTGGGCAATTTAACTAACCTTACCTTATTTAAAAAACAGTAAAGTTTTAAATAAATATTTTCCTCCAGATTTTGATCCAGCTGGTAAGTGTCTTTTTTTCAGTGTCTTTATGATTTTTTAAATTATTTTTAATCATTAAATAATCTTTAATTCTAGCTATCCCGAGGAGAAAACAAGCTAAAGATGCTCAGCATAAGGTTCGACTCATGACACCGTACGCTATGAGATGTGATACGTGTGGAGAATATATATATAAAGGAAAAAAATTTAATGCGCGTAAAGAAACTGTAGAAGGGGAAACCTATTATTCCATAAAAATATTCAGATTTTATATAAAATGTCCAAGATGTTCAGCGGAAATTACATTTAAGACTGATCCAAAGAATACAGATTACGTAGCAGAGCATGGAGCACAACGTAATTTTGAACCATGGAGGGAAGAGAGATTAGCAGGAGAAGAA
This sequence comes from Rhizophagus irregularis, assembly GCF_026210795.1. Lineage (NCBI taxonomy): Eukaryota > Fungi > Glomeromycota > Glomeromycetes > Glomerales > Glomeraceae > Rhizophagus > Rhizophagus irregularis. The sequence continues at coordinate 2,005,257 of NC_089451.1, read as the reverse complement.
AGTAAATTATTAAAAGAATTGGAGGAAGAAAATAACCCAATGAAAGCTTTAGAAAATCGTACTATTGATTCAAAAATAGAAATGGATGTTTTGGACGCATTAGATGAAATTAGAACAAGAAATGCGAGAAACGAAAGAGTTGATGCTGATGCTTTATTAGACAAATTAGTTGATCAAGATATCGTTAAAGAAAAATCTCAAGAAGAATTATTAGAAGAAGAGGATAGTAAATTAGCTAAAGCTATATTTCATAATGTTGATGGTGATTCTGTCAAAAGAATTGCCGATGACGATGAACCAGATTTAAAGCAATTGCTCTCTGATTCTGCAAAGTCTTTACTTTTACCAAAATTTTCTTCTAATGCTAAAAATGATGAGGAAGGATCGTTAGCCAAACGAAAACAAAAACGTCCCGGATCTGAACTTGGAGTAGTTGTTAAGAAAAGGAAGCAGGCTTCTACAACATCATCACCCATAAAAGTTGAATCTTCAAATTTGTCTAATACCACTAGTACCACTATAAACATTGATCCTAATTCATCAAATAAGATTTCTAATTCACTAGGTGCTTTATTAGGTGCATATGGATCGGATTCTGATAATGATGATTAAGTTAATAATAATAAATAAATAATATTTTATACATCTTTAATATTATTTATAATTTTTTTTTTTACCATAGGCAGTAAGCTCATTATACAGTAATATACAGTATATCACTTTTGAATTTCAATCGAATCAAATCGATTTTTTTATTTTCATTTATTATTTGTTAAATTATTAAAAAAACTAAATACCAAAATACAATAATATTAATAGAAAATGTATTATTAATAAAAAAAATTACTTTTTTTCCTTTCCTTTTTTTTTAAAAAAAAAGAAAAAATAAAATAAAATAAACTACATTTCCTAAAAATAATGAATAATAATAATAATAATAATTCCATCCCAAAAATTTGCATTCAATTATTACAATTAATGTGTTTTTCTAAATTAAATTTATATATATTTTTTCTCTAAAGTTTACCTTGTAAAATCAATTCTATACTATTATTAATAAATTCTTTTCTTGATGTCATGTCCATATTAAATACTGTAGTCAATTGTTCTCGAACTATAGAAAAGAATAAATGAATGCGTTAGGAAAAAAATCTTTCTGATAATAATAATAATTATAATACTTATATACATACCTTGTTTTTTCGTGATGCTCATTAGATTAGCTGTTTGTAATATTTGTCTAATTTCAGCTAACACTTCTTCGTCAGTTGGACCACCATCAGTTGAGTATGAACTTATAGGTCTGGAAGGTGGATTATATTCCAAATCTCTCGCTAGTAAAGGTGAATTTCTTATGTCATCACCAGAATTACTAAAAGCTCTACTCATTCTATTAGATTCAGATGAAGGATAACGTGGTACGGGACTTCTTGACCTCGGTCTTCTATCAGCCGGAGCACTTAAATTTGTATCCCTATAATAATCAGCACCTCCATATTGGCTACCGCCATATACACTACCACCACCACCATATTGACTTCCACCATATTGCGAAGCATTATCATTATAACGCCCACTTCCTTTACTTTTATAACTTTGACCACTTGCTCCACTACGTTTTGAAAATCCTGATTCATGACTTTCAGCTGTATTAACTTCCCACAATTCTTGCTCATAATCTGCCCACTTTTTCCTTGGTATCATTTTTTCATCGAATTTTTCTTCATCTGCAGATGTAATAATTTGTTTTTTACCTTTTTCACCCAGAACGACACGTGTATTACCCCAGCTAAAATCATCAAAATGCCAAAACGAGTAAACTGGAATGAAAAATGAAAACAATGGGAAAGCCAATAAATAAATTATCATCCATCCAACATGTTGCCATTGTCTTTTTAATATAAATATAATTGCTTGTAATCCATACACAGCTGCCAACATTATAAGTGCAATAGTTGGTAAATCTTGTCTATTTGTTGCGACCGCCCAAATCAAATATATAATATAAACTACTGTAGATGGTAAAATGAGAGTACCAAACAAATCAATGAAAACAACGAATCTCATCGAGAAACAACAAAATCCGCACATTTCAGGTAAAAACATAAGTTCCATAAGATTGTGAATAGTAGAATTAATCCATCGACGACGTTGAGATAGAAGAATAGCCCACCGATCCGGTGCTGCCGTTTTACACAAAGCATCAGGTGTAAAAGTCATCTTATACTGAGGGAAATGTTTCATCATTAAAGTTGTAAGATATCGATCTTCTCCTAAAGATAATAAATTCTTTTTATGTAAAGTATCAACATGATTCTCCGAATATTCCTCAATAACTGCACTTGATATAATTAAAGGACTATTTTTAGTTGGAGTTCTTATACGATACATACAAAAACATCCTGGAAGACAAGTAACTGATCCGAATAAACTTTCAAATGCTTTAGCCAAATGGTGAGAAATATAATACTCGTAAACTTGAATCATAGTTGTCCAAGATCCTTCTTCATTAATCAAAGTTGTTTCTCCACAAATTCCAATAATTCGGCCATCATGCAACATACAGGATATCATACGATTAAGAGAATCTGGCATAACTTCGGTATCAGCGTCAACCATAAGTACATATTCGTAAAAACTTGGATTAACTCCTATAACATTTGTCATTTGATGATAAATTTCCAATTCCAATGGTGTCATTTCCAAATCAAAATGGACTTTGTTTAAGAATCCCATCAAAATAATTTGTGAATCACGTTTTCCTCTATTTCCTGGGCGCGATCTTTCTGTTTCTTGTTTTCCTACTTTAACTACGACAATATAAGGAACAACATGTCCTTCATATTCATATAATCCAGAATATACTTTACCATAGTTAAGTTGTTGCATTCCTTCACCGACAGATTTAAAAGCTAAAGGTTCCGGATCTACTTTAGGATCAACTCCTAAAATATCCAAAACAATTTTTGGTGTAGGTCTATCATTACCGGAACCGACAATCATACCATCAGCAATTAAGAACAAAAGTTTACGTTTATCATCATAAGTAAGTGCTGCTAAAGAATCCATTGTTCTTTTCAAAGAATCTTCACCTTCCGTATAACAAGGAACTTGACAAATAACAAATTTATCATGATCTTCGGGTTTTCTTTTCGCTCCCAATTGTAATGCAGCCAAAAATTTAACAAGAATAACTGAACACATAACACAAGCAGCTACTAACAACAGATAATTATTGAATTGACATTGAAATGAATCCCTAAAATCAATTTTTCCAACATAAAAGACATTTTCTAAACATTGAAAAGAAAGTTGTTTTTTGACAGGATCAAGAAATTCATCCAAGGCTTTGCCATTAAATTTATCAGAATAATCTCCTCCAGGTTGTTTATCGAAGAAAGTTTCTATGGCGTCATCAAAATAACGGAAATTTTGAACTCCCGGATTCTGTGGTCTGTCAGGATATTGTTGATTATATCCAGCTGTAGCAAAATATAATGTTAAATCATAAATTTTATTGTTTATAATTCCCCATTTACGTCCTTGATCAGCTTGATCTGCAACTTCCTTTCTAGAGTAGACAACATCAGCTTTAAGTCCATTATTAGCTTTCATTGCAACTAGGAAATTATCCCAATACCATCTAGCGTTTGTAAGAGTTGCTGAATTTTTTAAAAGTGCACGTACACCAGATTGGTGGACTAGTAAATTTGCTCCTTGAACTTGACCGGTCGTATTTCTGGAATAATCGACGAATATAAGTGCTGGATTATTAATTAAACTTCCACAAACATCCGGTTCTCCCAACGGTATTGGGATCATATAAGTTACATCTTGACCACCATAAGGTTGCATATCTGTTAATCCTGCAGTAAAGGCTGGATTTCTTGAATGATCTGTCTTGTGAAATTTGGAAATATCATAGACTTTACCTCTAACACTAACCCAAAAATCATCATCACCTTGATGTGTTGCAACTTGTTCTGGTTTATAAGCTTTATCTTTATTAGGACAAATCAAATTTCCAAAAAATATAATGTAAAAGATTATAAAAGCCGAAAGAAAGAAAATGATAAGGCAGAGGGTAAATTTTTCACGCCAAGCCATTCGTACATCGGGACGTTTCATTTTACCAATCCAAGAAAGAAGAAATGATGGGATCCACCATGTACACAACCAAACGAAACGAACCCACCAAATTCTAGTTTTAGTGGTTGGGATTTCTTCAATTTCTTCTTTTTCATTGTTTGCTTCAACATCTCTATTTCTTGTGGGTGATTGACCTTCACTATTTTTACCTCCCCATTCACTTCCCCACATACTTCCTTCCTCATCTTCACCAAATTGAGCACCCCCAGTTTTTGAATATTCATCTTCACTTTCAACATAACTTTGACTATCTTCAAAATAACCTGTTTCACTACTAGAATAATTAGCAGTACCACTCTTTGGTAATAAACGATCCGCAGAACTTGTAACAGAAGCTGTGTTAAAACCTCTTTGTGCTGGACCACTAACCAAGCTATCATCATCTTTAAGTTGTTTAGTTTTGGCACGTTCCTCTTTCTCAGCAGCTCTTAATGAATCTTCTAATCCTTTCCAAATCGAATAAGAAAGATAAACATATTTATTACCCATCGCAATTTGATTTTCACTCCAACCACTTATGGTAGCAAAAGCTTCAACTTTTTGTCGAGGATTTCTAGAAGGGTCCAAATTGAGAGAAGCGAGAATCATTTCGTAGCGTGTTAAGAAATCTTCAAAAGTATATTGAGAAGTATATTCAATACGTTTTCTTATGATAATGTCACGAATTAAGAAACTTCTAACTTGTGATTTTACACGTTTCGAATCAAATGAATCAGGTTCATTTGCATCATTTGGACGTATTTGAAAAACGTTCCACATTCTAGTTTCTTTCAAAGTATCAGTTAATTGGTTAAGAGTAGAATAAAGTTGAATTGTTACAGTAGTAACTTGTTTATTCTTTAAATTATTTTGATCTTTTTCACTTTCTGGTACTTTATCACCTTCTTTATTCGAACTTAAACCACCAGCATTACTTTTCTTTCGTTTCACAGAAGGAGATCTCATCGGTTTTGTGGGTAATTGAGCTTTAACAACAGTATTTTCATTCTTTGGATGACTTTCAATTGCTAAAGCAGGACCATTAAATAATTTTCTAATAAAAGAATTATTTGTTTCATTAAATAAGTTGATGAAATCAGGACCTAAATTGTCCAAATTTTTATCAATGAATTGATCAACAGTATAGGTAACTGAACCAGCAAAATGGTTAATACCAAATGCACCAGATTTTGAAGAAGTTTTAGGATTACTAACAAATGAATGATGATTCGAAAAAGTATTTTTTAATGTGGAAAGTAATTTAGAATCATCAGAAGCTCCTTCACCACTTTGAACTTTAGCACATTCAGAGTCCAATACAGAAATCAATCCACCACGTATAACTTTTGTAGATCCTGAAGAACTTGAACTATTTCTTGCATTATCAGATTTATTACCACGTAATAATTCGACACATCCATTATTATCCATTGTAGTAATATTAGGTAAAGAAATACCATCTTGAATTATTTCATTATTTATACCAACAGAATCATCAAAAATTTGTTGAAGGACAAAATTTTGTGTTTCTTCAGTGGCAAAATTCAAACAAAATTGTTCAAAAGAATTTTTTGTAAAATTTTGATAACCAGGTTGATCCAATAAACCAATAAAATTTGGAGGTTCATCAGATTGAATTAATTTTGAATTAATATGTTCAACAATCCAAGTAAATAAAATGGAATAAAGAGCACGAGCCAAAGCATCACGTTGTTCAACAGCAGCTTCAGCATTTAAAAATACGGTACATAATTCTTTTCCGATACATTTTGTTTTATAAGTTAATGTTTGTTCTAATTTAAATGCTGGTACACCAAGGTATTGAGCTACTAAATCTAAAATATTATGATTTCTTACAGTTGCAGCTTCATCTTTTGCTTTTCCATAACTAACAAATTCAACATTTCCAAGTAAAAGAATAGCAGAAAGAATTTGAAATATTTGACCGATAGTTCTTGATTTAAATCCAAGGATCTTTAGTGAAGCTCTCAAATCATCCATTTGAATGGAATCATCAACATCAGGAATTTTATAACATTTTGATTGAGCTAAATAATTATATTGATGAGGTTCTAATAAATGAAATTGTGATTTTTCTTCGGGTGTGGCGCCGGCCAATAAATAATAAAAAACGTGATAAGTTCTTTCATCCAAAGGTATTTCAGTAATTCTTGCTTTATCGAAACAATAAGTAAGAGTTTTTGCGCCAACAATTCTACCACGCTCATTAAATTGTAATTCAAGATATTTTCCAAAACGCGAAGCATTAATATTTTGTTGAGTTTTTGAATTACCGAAAGCTTCAAGAATTATTTGAGCATTTTGAATTTGATTTGCAATTTTTGATTCTTTTTTTGTATGAGTTGATAAAAGTAATAATTGTTGTAAAAGATGACCTTGAGTAGCTGTCTTACCAGATCCAGTTACACCACTATAAATTTATAATAAAAATTAATTAATAAAATATTTATTATCATTTAAATCTTTTCGATCATGAAGATCACCTTACTTATTTACCTAAATATAACGGATTGGTCTTCAGCAGTTCTTCTCATATGCATATAAACTTTAGCAGCTAATTCATAAATATGAGGTTGTAAAGCTGACTTATTACCAGATGTATCCTTATACCATTGATCAGCATATTCTTTAGCTGAAGCATCGCTCATATAACCCAAATTTTTATTAGGATTTACTACAACTAAAGAAGAGGAAGAGAGTCTAGTGTAAGGTAAGTCATGTTTAAAACGAGCTTGTAATGTGGAAACAATATCGTCTTCCGTTGGAGTTGTTGTATTAGATAATAGTTGTATTAAGTCGACCTTGTCATCTACCGAAGATGAAGTTCCTGATTGCTCGGAACCATGGTTCTTTTTTGTTTTCCCCATATTATATTATTATTATAATATTTTTTTTTGGGGGTAGGGAAATTATTAATTAATTAATAAATATTAAAAAGGGTATCTGTTTTTTTTTTAATTCTTTTTTCTTCTTTTTTTTTTTGCTATACAAATGTTTTTTTCAAAGGTTATGGTTTTTTTTTTAAGAACGAACAAAACTTTCTTGTTTTTTCTCTATTTTTTTTTTATTATATTATTATTATTTATTACTCTATTTCCAAATTATAATTTTCATATATATTATTATTAATAAGTAAAAGGAAAGAAAGTTCGAAGAAGAAAGGAAAAGAGTAATAGAGAAAAAAATTGTAGAACGAAAATTTTTGTTTAAAAAGCAAAGACGTGCAAGTAATAAATCCTAATACATGTATAATTTAAATATATACAATAATATGATATATTTAGATATGTTGTAGCTGGTTGTTTGCTCGTTCGCAAAAAAAAAAAAAAAACTGTTTGGTATTACAAGTTGGTCAACTTAAATTGTAATTGTTAAAGTAAATTACTATATATATAAGTTTTATTTATTATATTTATTATTAAATAGTAATACTGTAAATTAATTTGAAGGGACGCGAATTAAATTATCTGATTACAGCCTTGGTAACCCAGCATGAACAACAAAACGAATTTTTTTTTTTATTTTATTTTATTTTTTTTTAAACGCGATTGAACGTACGATTCTTAGAACATAAATTTAATTAAAAGGGGGCGAAGTCATGAAAATTCAATAAAAAAAGAAATTTACGGACAGGGGAATATGAATGGTACAAGTCAAAAATAAATAGGATTCTAATTAAAGATCATGTTCATTAATTTAACTTATCACTGAAATTAGATATAGGCTAATGCATGATCGGGATTTTATTTATTCGGGTAATACAAAATAAATTTCCTTATTCTCTCATAAATTTAGCTTAGCCAAAAAGATATAAATAGTAAATTACATCATCAAATTAAATTTTAAATTTGTTTAAAATTGTTCTAAAAAAAAATAAAAAAATATAAGGGCTTTATATTGTTATGAAACGATCTAGTTAGTTTGTATAACCACTTTTTTTTATTACTAATAATAATTAATTTTTTTTTTTAAAAAAAAAAATTAAATTTCTCGTAATAAATATGAATTTATAATGAATACATTAAAAATGTTATCGATAAATTTCGAAACAAAAAAACATTGTTACAAATAAAATAAGCGACGCGTTTTAGAAATTAAAGAAAAATTCTTCTCCTTGCAGTATATCGTGCATTTATCATATGAAAAAACCATCGACCAAATTGATAATATATGTTAGATGTTGTTAATAGATCAATTACACTGCATAAGAAACTTAATTCCTCTAAGAACAACTCCTCCAAATTCCAAAATTAGTTACGCTAAGTATAAATTGTTTTGTAAGAAAGAAATAAATATCATTATGGATCTTTTTACAGTAAGTATTTTGTATTCTTAAGATCTTTTCTACAAATAATTTTAAATTCTAATCAAAAATCTAAAAAATTCCATTTCCTTAATTGGATATAGTTTTATAATTGAGTTTTGAATGCTGAAACAGTTTCATATTTAAAGACACGCATATAAAAATATTCAATTCGAAAATAATTCAAATGGATGAATCCTTTTATATCCTGATCCCACGTTTTATCCTGTTTATATCCGGTTTGATAGATCTATAATACGGTAAAAACCTAATTTATCATCAAAAAAAAAATAAAGGCTTGGTTTCGGTAGTGAACATTTATTCATCATTCCACCTTGTGTCTTTGCGTTGTTTAATTAACCGCAATAAAAAACGGGTCACATTTTTTTTTTTAAACAGGTATTAAAACAATATTTCCTGATGCTAAGATTATAACTTGTTTTAAGTTGTACTTCCACAGAGTTTCTTGCTCTTTATTATAAACTATATATATTTTTTTAATAGTTTTAAAAATACAATAGATGAAATGAATAAACTGTAGGGGTACTTACTTATTAACATTATAATTAGCTTTTTGTAATTATTTAATATAAAATATTTCATCCTCACAAAATTAAAATACTTTAAGATCTAGAATATATTTTTAAATGAAATCGTACGATTACTATTGAATTGTTACACAACTTAATACTTTAAATACTTTAAGGCGGGAAAGTCTAAGCCTGTAACTTTTTGCTTTGTTCTTGTTCAATTAAATCCCTTCGTTTCTCGTGGCTTTATATACTTTGTTTTTTTTTTACAAAAATAGGATATTGGTTTGGTTTACCTAGTTCTAAATTATCTCATTAAATCTCGAATGAGTTGTCAAAAAATTTGGAGAAATTTATTAAAAAACTTCGTTTAGGATTATGTGATCGATCGGAAAATTAAGTTACGTAATGTAGTACAAAATTTATTAATTTATATGTTCCCAAATTCGGAACTGTAGCGGCTTTTATCATGGATATCGTAAGGTATCGTAAGGTGGTATGGTCTAAACCAATATTATCGTAACTCCGCGGGGTCGCGAGCTGCTGATCTATTGCAGATGGTCTGGAACATGATCATTATAATGACTAAAAATGTTTATCAAATAACTTAATAAATTAATCGTCCCTTTTTTTATAATTCAGGTAGTGTTTATTATACGATTAGTTCATTTTTTAATAATGTGAGAAAAAACTTATTGAGTTTCATGAGTTTCACTTGTTTTATATATGTAAAATGCTATTCAGCATGTGGTTTATTCTTTTATTTTGATAAATTTATTTCTTGCTATATTAAGTAAATAATAAATTTAAATATTATGATATATACTTTTCCTCTATTAATAAAATAAGTTAAAAAAGAAAAAATAATAATTACGTTCTATTATCCTTCCTTTTTTTTTTCTTCTCATTCCTTTTTATCCTTTTTTTTAAAAAAAATTAACTAATTTTCATCTTTTAATAAAGGAACTTTTTCATCTAGTTGTTCATTTTCATCATCATACAATAATTCTTTTTTATTCTTAAATAATCTCTTTTCATTATTTTTATTTGTATTATGTACCGGTAATCGAACGAAGGGTAAAATATTAAAAATCCATTTAAGAGTAGGTTTTTTACCTAATATTTTTGTTCTTTCATAAGAAACCAATACGCATAATATATATGAACCATAAGATGCTGTCAAGTGCCTATAAATTTTTACGAAAAATAAAAGAATAGAAAAAAAGTTAAAAAAAAGAAGAGAAAAATTTTTAAAGAAAAAAAAAAAAATGCTTTCTTTAAAAGAAATACTTGATATTTACCACCATGCGTGTAATTGAGGATTTGGTATAGAGAGAGGTAATTGATTTACAACTGAACAAAAATGTAAATCAATATGCCAACCAATATAACCAAATAAAAATACTGCGCTTCCTAATAACCAAAGTTTAGTAACAGAGGGATCACCCTCAGGATTAAATACGATCAATATCGTATATATATAAACAATTATTGAAGTAATGACAAAGGTTCCTTCATGAGATTTATGATGAAAGAAAAAAAGAAATTAATTATACTGCGCCACATCAAAATTTTGAAAGAAAAAAAAAAAGCTTTTTTTACCTTGAAATACGTAAAATTCTATATCCTGCATAATTTCATTATCATATTCTTTACCAGAACCAATCATAACAGAAGTTATGGCAACACCCCAACAGATCAATAATGTTGGAAACCAAATACCAAATTTCTTTTGTGATTTATTTTCGACCAAATTATATAAAAGTATCAATACACAAAACATCATTGGTATTTCATCAAACAATTGTAATGAAAATAATAATGTTCCATGAAATAATATTGATCCTATTCCGACCACAATGATACTATTATTATTTTCATGGGAAAGAAGTCGGTAAAGAATTCAATGAAAAGAATTAACAATCTCAGTGAGAAGGAAGGAAGGTATTATTATTATTGACACTTACGAAACAAATGCAATAGTATAACGCAATTCAAATCCTTTAGAATGCATTATCATGCCAAATATACCAGCATTTATCATACAAAGTGATGATAATGTATTAAAGAATTCTGCAATATAATGTGTAACATCATAATTTTTTTCACACCAATCTATTAATCAATAAATGGGAAAATTTTATTAATCAATTCAAAAGAAAGGAGAAAAAAAAAAAAAATTAAATATGAACTTACCGACTGTTTTATTTATTGTACAGTGAATACAATTTTACAATTTAGTGATTTATTGTAGAGAAAATGTAGTTGGTTAAAAAAAAAAAAGGATAATTTTTACCTGTTGAAGTTGGTTTTCCCCAAAATCCTTCTACTGAATTATTATTATAATCCATAGTAATAAATAATAAAGATGAATAATTTGAAGAGAATTTTTTTTTTCAAGTGGTTGAATGGGAAAGTATTTATATAATAATAAATGAAATTATAAAAAAAAAATGATTCGTCTCCTGTTTTAATATCAATATCTTTTTTTGGAAATAATGATTCGTAATTAAGGAAGTCGGGATTTACTATGGTCGAATAGGATCAATATTACATGTGAAATAATGTTTTTTAACTTTTCTTTCAAACATAACCTAAGAACAAAAATTCAATGACTTATTATTTACATGCATGACATGAGCGTGAGACCAAATGGTTAAAAACAAACAATCAAATTTTTAGTGAGATTCCCTTATTCCAATCACTCGGGCACTCCTATCTTTCCCCTAATTATTTTTGGTTTTTCAGGAAAAAAAGGACTATATTGAGGAGTCGTGAGAAAATATTTTTAATATCGATAAAAAACTTGTCCGTAATGATTTGCCTCCGAGAAGAAAAATTTAAATTAATATATGCAGGTACAAATGTATTAATTAAAATAATTTAACCAATACTTTTATCTCCCGTATCTGCAAACAATATTTACAAAAAATACTATTTGTCAATCATTGATTTAAAGAATTATCATAAATTGTCCAATATAAATTCAGATTAGTGACAATTTGCATAAAGCTTTTTACTTGAAATATTTGAGGCATGATATGAATTACCAATAAATACTTTTAACATTTGAAACATTAATCTTTATGAAATCAAAAATAAAATGCGTTGTGTATTTTACCAAAACGATGTTTTTTATTTTAATTAAACTGAAAAATAATAAATGTTTAAAAAGTTTATGATTAACACCTAATTTGCCTATCGATAATCTCCGATTTTCTGATCTCTGCGAAATTTTTTGCATAACAGCCCATAGTGCATATTAGTTCATCAAATGTATATCATAAATTTTGTGCAATTTATAATAATCCTAATATCTTTTTTTTATTAGGATTGCTTTATTTTTTTTATTATTTTATCATATTTTATAAATTGCAATAAATTGAAATGTATTAATTAGTGGTTAAAATTTTATATTATTATTATTTAATTTATACAGTATAGCATATTTTAACAAGTTAGTTTTTAAATAAAAATATCATTAATAAATATAAGAAACATAAAGCATTTATATTATGTATTTTTGTAAAATAATAAATAATACAGTCAGACCTCTATAATTGCACTCTCCATAATTGCACTCACTATATATACCCTCTTTAAATGCACCAGTTCCAAGCTTATATGATCTTTAATTATTTTACCTCTATAAATGCACATTCTCTTTAAATGCACTATTTTGAAAATTATACATATGGTCTTAAAAGATGTGCAATTATGGAGGTCTGACTGTATATTAAACCTCACCAGTGGTGATTATCATCTCTATATATATTATTATTCTAGGAACTTGAAATTTTTTTAGTAGGCAAATCCTATTGTCTTCCTTATATATCATACTAATGACAGCAAAACCCTAATTAAATAATTTTTTTAAATAATAAAAAGTATTTACAAGTATTAAAATGATTTTATTTTATTATTTTTTATTAATTTCAAGTTGTATAGAAAAGTTCATATTTTTTGAAATTAAGGAATTTAACATTTTTTTTTTCAGATCAAAAATTTGAGATAATTAGTGAATATAATAATAATTAGTCATTGAAATTTTTAAAGGTTAAATTACATAATATAATTGAATTATATACTTTTTTTACTAAAATTAAGTAGTATTAAAATTTCCAATTACCAAAACTTTGAAATTTTCAATAAAGGAAGAATATTAAATTAAAAATTAATTTGAAATAATTTAAAAATAAAAATAAAGATATTATAATATATAAGTTTTAAAAACCTTTAAAATTTTTTACTTTTTAAATTTAATTTTTAGAATTTTTGTAAAGAAATATTATATATATTATCTATAAATATTTATAAATAATTATATTTTGTAAAGTAAAACTTTGAGCAAGTAAAATTAGTAAATACAACTTCTATAAAATAGATTTTTTTTACCAAAATAGTATTAATAGTATTATATATAATCAAAAATAAAAAAAAAATAAATCAGACTTTTAAAAGTTATATTTATAATGTTTTTTTTTATTTATTTAAACTATATACTCCAATAAAAAAAGTCCAAATGGAATGGTAATTCAATACCATTATTATCTTTATATATCAGTTAAAGTGCCTTATATATATTGTATATATATATGTGAATGTAGTATAAATATAGTTATTTGAGAATATATGTTTAATAAATAATGACTTATATAAAAAAAAACAAAAAAAAAAACCTTAATAAAAGTCTAACACAAATATCTAAAAGCCATATAAAATTTCTCAATTACATTTAATATGCCCAAAAAGAACCACACTTCACTTGTGATTTACTACTAAAACCAAAATTATTGTGTAAATCAGTAGTATCAGAAGAATGCAAAGTATCTTTAAAACTCTTTGCCACATCATTTCTAACATTTTCCAAATGTTCTAAATATTCTGTTGTAACATTTCCCGTAATATATTCCCCATTAAATACTGAACAATCAAATGATTTAATATTTGGATTAAATTTTTTACATGATTCTAATAAATCATCTAATTCCTTTATTTTGATAAGAGGAAGTTAACAAAATTGTAAAAGAACAAATAAAACTTATTTCAAATGCTATGCATAAGTAATTTACCTGATATATTATAACGTCCGCACCAATTTCTTTGGCAATTAAATCATCATCACGATTGTGTGCTACAAGTTCTTGGCGTGATGGCATATCAATGCCGTAAACATTAGGATACCTATATAAAGATTACAGTTAATATAATGCGTGTATTATGAACGAGAAAAGTTATCTTGCGTATCATGATGTTATACTTAATAGGAGGAGCACATGACGCGAAATAAATCTTTCTGGCACCAGCATCACGCGCCATCTGAACAATTTCTTTTGACGTGGTTCCTCTAACAATCGAATCTAGTATAAAAAAAACAAAATTAATTGTTTCCTTTCAAGTGAAGCTCATAAAAAAAATAAATATAAGTACCATCAACTATTAAAACATTCTTGTCTGCAAATTCTAGTGCCATAGCATTTAATTTGCGTCGAACATTTGTTCTTCTCATTTGTTGTCCTGGCATTATAAATGTACGACCAATATAACGATTCTTAATAAAGCCTTCTCTATAAGGAAGTTTCAATTTATAAGCGGCTTGTAATGCCGCTACACGACTAGTATCAGGAACCTACGTATACGGAAAGTTTTTTTTATATTTTTATTTTAAACCACGTTTTTTTTATAAAAAAATCCCTTTCCTTGTTGCTATTCCTTTAGGTAAGTACTTACCGGAATTACAACATCAATATCCATGCTATTACCACATTTTTTCAAAACTTGATCAGCTAAATATTCACCCATTACTAATCTTGAACTATATACCGATATGCCATCAATGACTGAATCAGGTCTTGCGAAATAAACATATTCAAATATACACGGCGCAAAGTTTTTTGCTTCAATTAATCGACTTTTTGTTATTTCTGTTTTTGTTATAATTATTGCTTCGCCTATAATAAATATAAAAGGAATTCATAAAACATCATATTTAAATATATTCAGAGGAAGAATGTTAAGGTACCTGGATTTATATCTATAACTTCGGTAAAGCCTAATGCATCTAACACTACGCTTTCTGATGCAAACATATAATCAGTCCCTTTTATGGTTTCTCTTCTTCCGTAACATATTGGCCTAATTCCATATGGATCTCTAAATCCAATTATACCAAAACCTTTTTTTTTTAAAAAAAAAAAAATCTTATTAATCAGTAGATTACTTAAGAATGCGCTTAACTTGGCTGCGCTTTCATAAGGTACAAATTATAATATAAGAAAATGTAAACAAACCTGCAATCATAGCTACGCATGCATATCCACCTATACATCGCTCATACAATCCTTTTATGGCTGTAAAAATATCTTTTTCGTTAATCCTAAATAATGGATTAAAAATTTTCCACAAAATCAAATAATTAATCTAATTTAGCCAATTTTAAACTAAGTCATAAAATTTTAACATACCTAACTTTATTTGTTGCTTGTAAATTATTAGCAAATATATTCAATAATAATTCTGAATCAGAATCGGTATTTATATGGCGGTGAGTGTGAAAATCCAGATAATTTTTTATCTCTTGTGTATTGATTAAATTTCCATTCTAATGTGGTTAACAAAATAGTCGGTAATTTGTTATAATAATAAAAGTCTATTTTTTTTTCTAATATATATATATATATATATATATATAAACATACATGGCCAAATACTATTCCATATGGACTATTAACATAGAATGGTTGTGCTTCAGAGTGTGAAGAAGTCCCAGCTGTGGGATACCGTACTAAAATCAATAAATTAGATTATTAGTCACGAATTTCAATGTTCTTTTAAGTTCGAATTATCAATACTACACACCCGTTCATTACGTTCCCACTTCACCACACTCAATTAAAGTGAATACGCGTACCATGACCAATTCCAAGATTTCCAACTAAATTTTGTAGATGTTTTTGATCAAAAACATCTCTTACCATACCATTCCCTTTACGTTGATAAAATCTTCCTTTGGGTCCACATGTAACGATTCCGGCGGAATCCTTTTATTAATTAAAAATATAAACCGTAAATTGATCCATAGATATTATTTAATTGAACGAAACAATTGAATTGAATGTAAAATAAAACATTTTACCTGTCCTCTATGTTGTAAAAGTTGAAGACCTTCAAATAATTCTAAATTAGCTGAAGCGTTTGAATCGGCTAATAATAATGCTAAAATTCCGCACATTATTTTTTATTGATAAGTAGTGAAACGAAATTTTTTTTTTAAAAAAAAAATATAATGTCGAATACTTTACTTCAACCTTTATATATTTTTTCAAACTGATTTTTGATTATCAAAAAAAAAAAAATATTTTGAGCATATGACCAACTTGGATATTCAATCTCTTTTCCTTTATTGTGAAAATTTTTAATTACAGAAATTAAAAAATCGACAGTTTGTTATTGCGCGCCGATACATTTAACAAATAATCAAATTTTATTTGATGATTTTTGCAGATGAAATTTTTAAAGTGGATTAGCAGCATCTGTAAAGATCACAATCTACACATTTATAAATTATTGTCATGGTAACAATGATAACAATGATCGCATTTATTTGGTTTCAATGAAGTATTCAAATATAGACACTTGACCATAGGAAAATCCGAAATTTGGTAGAAATGCTAAATTCTTATGAAATACCCGGATTATCCAAATTTCAAAGCTTTTTTTTTTATTCCTAACGGTCACAGATTAAGGTATTATCTGCAAAATTTAGGTATTCTAACTCAAGATTTGGTTTCAAATGGGAGGGGTAATAATAATATATTATTTAATAAAGATTCAAGAAACAAATGTTATCTATTTAATTGAAATACGGTGAAATCATCTGAAAATTCATTAGAATTGGCATAGATCAACAGCATCAATTTTATTCTATTATGAATTTTCTTTTCCAATGCATCAACGCATTTTGGTACTTTACTTATTTAAACCAGATATTTAACTGATCAGGCCCGTCAAAATAACCCGTAGAATCAGCGCTATTACGAGATGATTCCAATATTGAAGTAAAATCTAAATATAAGCATAATATGTATTAATGCATTACTATCAATACTGAGAAATAATTATTTATATTTGTTGTATACCTTCGAATTGGCTTTCTTTATCAAAATACTTTGAAATCCTTGTGTATGTATTTTTTATTGTCCTAAAAAAAAATTATTCATTATTTAACCAAAAAAGTAGAAATAAAAAAAAATTTAGTACGTTGCATCAAAACCAGCCATTACTGCAGCGCGTAACACAGTATCCCATCTAATTGTAGGTTCTCTCGTCGGTTTTGCCGAATTAGTTGTACAAGGATAAATATTCTCAACGTTTATCTCAGAATGATTAACAGAAGTACTAGATTCTCCTTGCATTTCTGTTTGAAAGAGATCGTTAGTTTCATTTAATGAATGTTCTTGATAATCATCATCGTCAATTATATGATCTTTATTCGAACTCGAATCTGGTGCATACGTGCTAATTAAAAAGATACTATATCAACATATAGTTCACTTCGCTATTATATTTTTTACAATAAACTTACTTACCAATGCGTTTGGCTGAAAGAAAGGAAGTATATGCCTATTAATATTTAATTCTTTTTAAATAACTATTTAGAAAAAACTTACTTGTTAATGTTGCTTTGAAAAATAAATCCAATTGAATCCAAAAGTTGTTTCAAAGCAAATTCGACAAAGACAGACGAATATTGTTTTCGCATATTTGAAAAATATTCAAAAGAATAAAGCGAACAATATTTTGACACATGTCCTGCAGTTCCACACTTATAACAAAATAACTTTTTATTTTCACTTTCATCATTTCCTTTATCTTCATTTTGATGAATAATTTCTTTATGTTCACCTTTATGGTTATCCATAACATCATTTTTGTTTATATCATCAGTAACTCTACGTTTTTTCTTTCTCTTTAAACTTTTATGTTTATTTTTGTGACTGCTTTTAAAATCATCACTGAGATCACTTTCATATATACTTTCAAGATTGCTTTCATAGTCTATAACATTATTTTTCTTTACATTATCAACATCAACTACTCTTTTACGTTTTTTTCCTTGACTTTCAAATCTCCCCTCGTTATTAATTTTACAAACATTATCAATTTTGTTATCATTTTCTCCGTGGCCGCTTTCATACTCTCTTTCAATACCATCAATTTTATACCCCCTATGTGATTTATCAATAGAATCTACCATCTCGTGAACTTCTTGATCAATAAAAGTGTCAATATTTCTTGTCAAACCACCTTTAAATGGCGTTACCAGATATTTGATCATTAAATTACAAGTATCATCAGAAAAATTTGGCTTGAAAATCAACTGCTCTGCTTTGTCAAGCCTTTTAGAATGTGTTAATGATGAATGTTCCTTTTCAGTCTCAGAGATATCTATATTTACATATTTTGGTGGAATTCTTAGAAAATATCATTTAAAGGAAGCGTTAAAATAAAAAAAATAAGACAAAGAAAATAATCTAACCGAAATTCATATTACTTACACTTTCAATAATTCCAATCTTTCAGGCCACCTCGTTATTCCTATAATCTCACTGCATAAAAGGCCATGTTAAGATAAATAAAATAAATACATTTTAAAATATGCATAATAGTACCTTATTTCATTTATTTCACTCGTATTTTCATCGGCATATTTTAATAGTGAATGTCCATATTTCAATAATTTTTGGTCCTCATAAGAAATTCCATGATGATATTTTAATGTGAAAGGCGTCAGATCGGTTTTGGGATTTCTCTTCCTTTCATTTTTTGCCATTCTCTGATGCTTTTTATAATAATTATACTTTTTTTTGCTGCTCTTAGGCTTCATTTCATTTTTTTTATTATTCAAGAACTGAAAAAAATCATCTATTCTTGTCCATAATTCAAGATCTTGTTCAGTTATATTTTTTTTTTTCAATCGAGCTTTTTTATTTGTATAATTTGGCAATAAATTACACAATTTATTTCTTATTGTTTTCCAATGAAATTTTGGTAAATGATTTTTAGAAATCCATTTTAATAATTTTACCCGATTTTGTAAAAACTCATCAATATATTCTTTGATTATATTTAATAATAAAATTTTTTCTTCAAATGTCCAAAGTTCTTTAACATATGTTTTGTTTCTTGTATAAGACAACTTGCCATCTTTAACAGATCGTTTATTATATTCATCATGTGAATTATTATCAATTTCTTTATCATCTTCATTTTCATCAGAAGTCCTTTCACCTAGAATGCTTTCATGTATTTGATCTGAATCCTCCTCTTCTATATCATTATTTTCATCATCATCATCATCATCACCACCATCATTTTCAAATTGATTAAACAAATTTTGTCTAGCCATTATTTCTTGCACCTTATCAAAGTAAATCCATTCGTTTTTTATTCCTTTTTGTTGTTCTTTTACAACCTTATTGTACCTGGCACATATCTGACTCCATCTAGTTTCAATTTGTTTATGACTATACTTCCTAAACACATTATTACTCAACCATTTATAAAATTCTCCTTTATGAAATTGCCATTGATAAAAATTTGCTGATAAATATTCAAAAAATAAAATATTTTCTTTTTCGCTCCATTTTTCCCTAAATCTTTCCTCCTGGCCTGTCTTAGGATTAATTAGTACATTACGAGGTGTATGCAAATCAATATTAGAAGTTATAGTTGGATGTATGTACTGAGGAACTAGTGTTTGTCTTTCGTGATCAATACAAATTGGAAAAGAAATTCTTGGATTAATAGTTTTTGAAGAAGTTGATGTTTCCATTCCAGGATCCTTTTAGGTAGTTTAACATAGACGAAGTCCGAGATCATACAGTTACAGTTATTGATTTACAAAAAAAAGAGCAATTATCTAAACCAAAAAATCTAACCCCAAAGGAAACGACTCGCCAAACGACTCGCCTGTTATTTTAGAAACTAGTGGACGCGGGGGAAGAGTAAGAGTTAATTTATAGTTTATTATCACGTGATAATATGCAACATAAGGATCTTCAAATAGTACTGTAACAAAACTCGTTCACAGTCGTAAATAATTATGGAAGAAGCATCAAGGCAACGTAAAGAACGTCTTGAGGCTTTAAGGAAACGTAAATTAGACTCGGATACAAATAAAAATGATGCAGAAGAAGATAGTAATAATATCGAAAAGTAAGTTATATGTATGTATTTTTAGTACTTTTTTTTGAAACCATTTTCTTTAATCCACCAATTTTCATTTCTATGGTAGTCCAATATTAAAATTTCGCAATTATACACCGATAAATGAAGATATAAAATCAATATCAACGGTTAACATAGCTACACCAAAAGACATAACTGATACTTTAGAGAATACGGTTGAAAAAATAGCTAAACAAGTTAAAGAAGAGGAAGAAAAGAAGCGTGAAGAAGAAGTAGTTAAGTATAATATCCAATACGGGAGTTTAATTGAATTATTTATTGAGAGAATAAAGGAAAAATAAAGAGAAAAAAACAAAAAATTCATTGACATTATAATTTTTTTTAGGATTTATTTAATTTAGCACCAAAAAAACCAAATTGGGATCTCAAAAGAGATGTAGAAAAGAAATTAGCTAAATTAGAAAAAAAAACACAATCTAGTATTGCTGAACTAATAAGTAAGTATTGAAAATTAAGTAAGAAATTGATTACTTAAAAAAAAATAATTTTTTTTTTTGTCAGGGATAAGATTACAAAGTGAATCAAATGAAGACGCAAGTGTTGATTTGGTTGATGCTGTTAATGCACAACAAAAAGCTGATACTGATGGTGAAGAGTCTGATTAGATTGACTTGAAGTAGCTATATTCAATTAACTAAATGAAAACTTTATTGAGAAATAAATTTAAATTTTCATGGTAATTTTAGACTATAAAAACAAAAACTAAATAAGTAAATATATAAGTTAATTATCATTTAATTACATTTTAAATTTAACATACTACTATAATATTTGCAAATAATGCAATACATTTTTATTTTTCCAAAATGTATTTATATACAGTAAATTACATTGCATAGCTAAAAAATATATTATGTAAATTTGTAAGAGAAAAGTTGTTTTTTTATATTAGCTCTTTTCCCAATATTAATATTTTCCGTTATATCTTTCTAGGTGAGTGATGATAACACCAAGTTTTCCTAACCATTTCTTTTCCCACCTACTCGCGTCCTCAATAGATACAACAAATTGTTTCAACTCTATTCAATTACTATTAACTCCAACAATGACATTTCTTCTCGAACTTGATAACTCCAATAATTTGACACAATCGCATGTAGTCCTGGACAATTGTTTGACGTGGATCGCAACATAATTGCAAGGCCGGAATCAATAGATAGAAATGTTAATTTCTTCGCATAATATTCCGAGTGAACCTCAATCTTCAAAAAAAATCTACACGGTTCAAGACATTCTCGGGAATTAATTTACTTTTAGAATTTCATAATCAGGTATTTTTGCCAAAAAACTATACATCTTAGGAGAGATATAATTTGATATGGAAACCTTCTTTGATGAAAGATACTTTCGGGAGAAAACTTAGTATGATGAGGCATCTTGTTATCTGTTTCATCATTATATTTAGATTCTTTTTTTCATCAGATGCTCTCATGTAGAATTAGTTATGGCAATGAGCGATTAGTCCGGTAATAAGTGAAAATGTATGAGCATTCCATTCATACTTTTTACTTTCTTCAACATTTTGTTTTTGACACTATCACCATCATCACCTCCTAAAAGTTCAACTTTCATAAATTGCCAAAGCTTCATACTGATGATAGAACTATATCTGCTTTAAGGTATGCCCTGGGCCCTGGCATACTTTATAATTTGTCATTTACCTTTCATTTATAATGCATATTCATAAGTTATTTTTTACTTCTCAACCAAGCTCTTTGTTAAGTCAGGTGAATATCAAATATGTTTTGTCATAGAGCTCATTCCTCCTTTTTGCATTGTCAATAAATTCCATCAAGTATATCAAGTATGAGAAATTTATAAGATGTGAAGTTTAATTATTCTATCTTTGAACTCGGTACTTCATTTTCATGGAATTTATAATTATTGCATAGTAGTTAAGTCACTTTTATAATGTATATGATTAAACAGTGTCTAAAACTGTTGAACTTTCAACTTAATGACCTTTAAGAAAATTTCATCCTCATGTATTTATATTTTTTATGTGGATTTTAATAATTTAATTACTTAGCTTAACTTAAACTCATCATCAATGCTATTATTTTTTTTATATTGTTCAATTTCCTCAAACAATTTAGCAATAAGGGTTCAAATTTGTAAATGACACTAATAGTAAATGAATCTTAACGGTTGATGATAATAATGATTTAATGTATTAAACGTCCGTCACGCTCTAATTTTTCTCTCTGCTCTTTACAATGAGACATACTAGTAGCATTTTCGACATTTTTCGGTTACAACTGAAACTTATTTTGAATCCTTTATAAACTTCTTTTAGTTCTTTTTCGCTATAATGCCAATTCTATTACATAAAACTTTACTGTGTCATAAGTACTATGGTTTCTATCCTTTTTGGTTTTATTAACAATGTTCCAAATTAATCTTAGGATCCACCAAAAATACTACAATAGGATTACCGATTAACGAAATAACATACGTTTTTCACCTCCACTAAAAACCCTTAAGTCTGCCCTCAAATGGCTCCAAACTAACTTTGTTCTAAAGCTTTTTTAGCTGCTTATAATTCATTTTTTTGCCGGTATTCTCTTAACACGAGCGTAAAAGGGACAATATCCGAGAACTGTTAAATCCCCATAAATTATACTTTTATATACAGTACATCTTCCATTTGCATAATTACGCTTCCTGAACTTGTATTAATATGCGTAAGCGTAAGAAAGTAAAAAAATTAATCAATTATTATGTCACGCTACTTAATAATTTACAGCCCGAGTAAACCAAAATTATATTTTATCTACATTTAAAGTAACATTTTCAACATCAGCATCTAATTTACCACTGGATAAATTTTCTCATACGTTTCTCAACGTTTATCGTACCTACTGTATTTTTCAAATACACGTTTTCTTTCCTCTCTAACATCATCGTCGTCAAACTTTACTTCACCTTGGTCAATTTCTTTAAATTTTTTTTTCTTTATCAAAAATATTTATATTTTCATCTTTTTAAACGGTTAAACCTTAGATAATGTAACGTTTCCATCTTCTTTTAATTTGTTTTTTGGTGTACCAATCAGTAAATATGAAATTTTATGGTTTAATTAATACTTACAGGACTTTTAGTATGATAGTAATATATCAAAAATTCTACTATAGTGTATGTAATAGCAGATAATATTTCACTACCCAGTACCAAATCACTCAATTTATAAGCTTCAATGAATGCATTAGATAATTGAGATTGTTGAGCGATTCTATGTAAACCTTGACTAGAAAAAGAAATATTTCAATTTTATATTACCATATGGCAATTTAGTTATAATATTTGATATTTGGCTTGAAAATGTAACAATTAGTGGCAATTTAGTTATAATATTTGATACTTGGCTTGAAAATGTAACAATTAGTGTGGCATTATAATGTTTTTATCAATTAAAGCTAAATCACTTTATAATATCTCTTATACTATTGGAAATCAAATCATTAAAACCTTCGATTGTTCCTTGTCTTTTATCAAAGGCGGTTGAAACGTTGGTACAGTATCTAACGTAATATTTTCACAATAATTTGTATCAACCGTACTATAATGTAAGAAATGAAAAGAATTAAAATTGGCTTAAGCTTAAGGTATTAATGTATTGATAGTTTCATAAGAAAAGATACTAATACATCAGAGCCCTTTTATTCTTTTTAGCCCAATGCAAAACATTCCCTTGGGCTTTTGCTATTCTATCACAGCCTAAAAGTAAATGCACAATATACAAATATTAGTTACAAATGTATATACGCAACTTTGCGAGGCACTTTGACTTAAAAATGCATTATCTCCTGTTGATGCTAAAAAGAAATTTATATTCTTCGATTTTATCATTTTGCCGCTACTATTTGGTATTTCTGAAGCTAGTACATCTTTTACAAGTGATAATCCGTTGCATCTAACCGAGAGCAAAAGAGGAATACTAATGAACAAGAAAGGAGCAATAGCAGTGTATATTTGTAAATTTTTGCCCCTTTTGATACGAAAAGTTGATTAATAGTAATTTCTTTAAATAAAGAATTCTGCTATTTGTACATACCAAAACGCGTAATTGATAAGATTTTCTTTTGTTTAATTTGATCATTATTAATGCTAATACTTTGATTACGTGAGTATTAATGACTTCATTTATTATAATTTATATTGTTAACACTAATCGTATTGCATGATGTTCCATTATCATTAATACTTGGCAAATTTCGAGATGGATTCACTCTGCATTGCTATTTCTTACATAGTATCAATTTCGATCAACTTCCTTGGAGGAAGACATTTTATTTGTTAAAGAAATACAAAGAAATGTAAAAAAAATCTCAAACGCATTAAATTTCACTTTTTTATTTAGTATATGTGTGTTCATATAAAATATGATATAAAAAGTATTGTAGCATGGAATAAATAAATCCCATTCCGAACGAAATTTTTTCTAAATTTTATATTACTTCATTCATGTTATAACAACTTTGTATTTATATTGTTTCTTAATATGGATGATGGAAAGATATTTCGAACTTTAGCATTAAATTCTCGAAAATAAAAATTTCTTATAAACACCCATACTAATGATGGTTCTTTAAATAAAAATAAAATTTCTTATAAACACCCTTTATACTGCCCAATAAAAAAAAAATTCGAACTTTAAATTCAAAAATTCAAAAATACATCAGACCAGTCGAAAAAAGCGTCACCAAGATAGATAAATGTTTCGCAAAATTGATCCCAATTTTTCGATCAAGATTTCTGAAGGCGTCACAGAAGGCAGAAGATTTATTTTTGACTCGGAATGTCCCACATAAGCATAACTGACGACCATTTATATTCTATCCAGAATGTCGATGACTGGGACAGATCATGGAGAAACATGTTAGTATAGGTAGTTTAAACAAAAGTGTGGATCACAGGTATTGGAAAATTTAGTTTTCGCATGAAAAAACTTTCTCATGTACAATGTTTCATATTATGCATTACTAATTATCTATTTCAACATAATTTATTTTTTATTATTCAACATAACTCAAAAATAATAATTAATGTACAATTGAAGTTTAAATAATTGATAACATATATAATTAAAATCACGTCAAATTATACTATATATTAATAATGAAGGGCTTACGCTTGATATATTTAATAATGTTTTTCGGAACATAAAAAATAAAAATATTATTTCCTGTATACGATTCCGCGTTTACTACTATTAATAGGAGGACTTTGTGGTCGAGAACTAGAATTTCCGCCGTGATCGCTAGTTGCACTAGCATTACTTGCGGCACTCAGCCTCCTTTTAGGCTGACTCGTTGATATTATCCCACTGGAGGTACTACCACTAGTACCAGATCCTCCTTTATGATCACTACTATGAGGAGGCGATTGTGCATTACTTCCAATATGCTTGTTTGTAGATAAATGTGTTGATGGTGACAGATTTGATGAGGGAAATGTTGATTTATCTCGATCACGATTTCGACCATGTCGATTTCGGTTCAACTGACTGTTTGAACGCCCGAGGGATTGAAGAGCTAATATTATACAGCGGATATTTAATAAGAAATAAAATCAAATTTACTATTAAAAAAAAAAAATTCAAATGAAATTTCTTAATTACATTGTTTGCGTGTCTTTTCATGTTTCGTCTGTACAGCTCTAAAATGAGTTAGAAGCTCTTGGAATTTTATACCATCTTCCTTTGTGGGTACTCCTTTTGGCCTTCTGATATCCGTCGTGTGTGCACTTATAGAATAGAAATATTATTTATTTTAATAATCAGTCCGAATTTGATATTTAATATATTTATAAGATGATACCTTTTTGGTATCAAATGTAAGAATCCCATTGATGAAACACTAGTCAGTCGATTCTTTAAACTGGCAAAAGCACTACTCTGTGGTAAAAGCATTAATAAACCATAAAGACATTTGAAAAGATACGGATATTTTTCTGGTTCAAGAAGTTGTAAACGAAGATCTTTAAATTTGCCAAACAGTACATGTTAATTCCCTATATTACGAGTTATCCAATTTGGAATATAAACTCCTTTTTTTTAAAAAAAAAATTTCAATAGTTACAGGTGAATACTGGCGATTCTATCAATTGGACAAGTTTGTCGATCTGAATAAGGAGATTTACAGTTATATCCAAATCGGCACTAATATAAACAAAATGAAACGAATTTAAGACAAAAATTCAACACTTTTAATAAAACAACCAAAAATATAATAAATTATTACATACAAACTTTGTAACAAATTTGCCGCATGTTCATAAGCCTGTGCTAGTAAACATAGTGAAAATGTAGAAACAGGATTATGGCACCAGGATTTGTACAAAGCAGTAAACAACATTTGTCCGTCTTTTGTTTCAAGATTTTTAAGTCTTTTTCGCAAATCAGAAAGTTCAGGAGTGGTAATAAGAATACTGTTAAGATTTTGTACCATATTGGAGGCAAACTCTATGTCCTATTAGAATAATATGTTAGATCGCAGTAACGGGGAAAAAAATATAATTATTGAGGCTTGATAAAAACCTCCTCCCTTTCCAATATTTCCGCAAAGGTGCGATAAATTCTTTCTGAATTAAGACTCGAACATAAATGTCGTATAATCAAGCTACCTCTTGATTCTAATAGCCGTCGATCAGTACTAAACAATTTCAACAAATCGACCATAAAACGAGTAAAGAATTCATCTTCTGAACTAGAAGATAATTGTGCAAGAAGTTGAAGATCGCGTTTTACGACCTAAATTTTATTAAGAATACAAAATTAATTATAAATACTAAAGAGAAAGATTTAAATGTTAGCAATTTTATTCTAACCTCCTCTGATTGATCTGAGAGAGTCTTCAACAGTACTGGAAAAGTACCATCATCAATTGCAAGAATCTACAAAGTTGAACATTTATTAAGTTAAATAACACAAATGAATTAATGATAATAATTCTTTATATTATAAGACTAAACCTTTTTGGGTGCTTTCTTATGCAACATTAATAGCCAATCCAAACTGGCCACCCTTGTTTCTTCATGATCATTTTTAAATTGATGTACCAAAGCTTTAACAGTTTCCTGATAATCAAATGGATCTGCCTGTTCATAAATTAAAGGTAGTGTATTAATACTATTGGTTTCTTTATTGTTTCCCATATGCGATAAAAGAACGGAAGAATCCACGGGCGAAACAGATGATAAATGTGCAGAAGAGTATGGAGGTGGTTGTAGGGATGGATTAGTATTGGTTGGAGTTTCAAGAATCAATTTGTATAGGTTCCGATTCACTTCCACTGCAACATTTCTGATAGGTAAGCAATATTTGTCAAGGACATAAATAAGAAGTATTTAAAGTATTTAATGAACACTTTATAATCTCTACATGAATATGAGTATAAAGGATATGTACTACTAAATGGGCTAACGAAGGTAGGACAGCGCTTATCAGTTGTGGTGTAAAGGCAATTATGACATCTTTGGCGAGTGTTATAAATTCGTTTATCCATTTTAATGCAGTTGCCTGAATCTCTTCCTCTATAAAGGAATTGAAGTACAAAATAATAAGTGATAAGAAAAATTTCAACGAATTAATAAAGAGAAACTTACCATGAGAAGACAAATGAGGCATTAAAATTTCAACAATTCGAGTATAACTAATGACAACTCCTTGGCCAGGAACCCATGAACCTTTGCCCTTTCCCTCTGTTTCACTTATCGAAACTGCATCCCAGTTAACATCTCCATCAGCTGAATTAATAGATGATTTCACTAGTGTAGCGTCATCGCCATCACCATCTTTTATACTTTCACCTGCGTCACTAGCAGTTTCAGATAGTTTTTGTTGTTCAAGAAAATAAGTTTTCATTGATTGCTGTTTTTGTTGTTCTTTAACTTCGACTGTTATACGTATCTCAGCTAAGAAATTTGCAAGTACTGATGAAGTCGCATATCTAACATCATTTGGATCACTTAAAAATTGCAAAAGACCATCCAAGAAGTCCGGCAAAAATGATACTAGTTCAAGATCCGGTATTGAGTCCAGTACAGTAATCCACGATACCAGGAAATTACGTGTAAATGGATTTTTCGCTCGGATACGTTCGGAAAGTAAAGGAATAAATCTAGGTAATGAGAAAGCAGTTGTACGTGGCATTGAAACTGGTCCCATTGAGTCATCGTGTGACAGAGGAGGATGAGCTAAGATAGATACATATGTAGTAGACTGTTCCGCCACAATATCTTTAATTAATCTATCCAGAAGTTCAGCACCATTTTTAACAGAAAGTTCAGAATCCGCAGCTAGCTATAATTTGCGCATAAAGTGAGTATGCATAATGTTGATTACTGTTTGTACCTGACTAAAAGTACTATCAACCCTTGGAGAAATAGAATTTACCTTGCTCATCGCATCAAATACTTCATTGAAATATCGCAATATTTCTCCTTTTGACACTTTCGCAATATTATACATGCTTTCACAAGCATAATATCTGACACGAGAATCTTGATCTGCGAAGCAAGCGAGAACTGGAGGAACAATATCATCCAAATATGCAGCTACGTCCTAAACAATATAATTCAGAATTCAGACATCAATCGGTCAGGTTCAGATTATACAAAAGAATACCGTTCAAGTAAGACTTACAGGGCCTAGAGCAATAGACGCGGCTGCCAAACCAATTAATCCTCCATTGCGTGCATTAGCATTTACTGAATACGCAAAATCTTGAACGAGTTTATCTAGAATTGCTCGAACTCTTTCGGTTTCTTTGCTCGCAGAGTATTCACGAATAAGCCTATGAAAAATAAAGTATAATTAGGAAAAATTAATCTAATAAGCTTTTTTCACAAACTATTCAGATAAATGCTAGGCTAATAACCCTTAAGGACGCGCTCATAACCGTTAAAGTGTTCTTAACAAACTCGAAAACCAATAATGCATACTTTTCAACTTCTAATGCAGCGGCTTTACGTTTTTCATATGCTTTATCATTAAGTCCACGAACAATTTGGGCGCTTAGAACTAGAACGTCCGACATTAATTTGAATTCTAGGATAAATTTTCAGTAACTATTCTAAAAATTTTATCCGGTATCCTAACGAGTTCAAATTTATCAACAAAGATGTATGTCAAAAGATGTCCATGTAATTAAAGTCATTTGATGCCGTACTACGTTACATTTTGGTATGTCCGTTAATCATCGATTAGATTATTACCGATTCCAAAAATGCCTGAAGTTTCACGGACATCTATGAATTGAAAGACGATTAGAAATCGCAACACATCATCTCCAACATATCTTATTTCCTTTATGGATATTTTTCTCGTTCGTTTTTGATGAAAGTTAAGCTGAATTTGATTGGATATAGGATTTTGTACAAGATGGATAAATAGAATCATAACCAGCCAGATACCTGCCTTACTTTCATATGATTTGTACCTCAAATTCGGGATCCAACTCGATCTCATAGATACCTTATATTCACACTAAAAGGTAAGTTTTGTTTTATACTTAATACAAAAAAACTCACTTTCAATCAAAATGACAATCTAAATTTATTTCCATTATCCATAAATTACGATTTATTCATAAATACCACGAATAAGTACAATATTTGGAATGTATATGCTACAATATTAATATTGTATTGTGAAATATTATTCTATTAATTTATTGTTTGATGGTTTCCATCAACACGAAATCGAATAAATCGAATATAATTATCATCGTATAATCTTCGATTTATCTGTCAAATTACAGAATTTGGTTTTAGAAGCGTATTACAAAAGTATTTAGTGTTTGCCAAGTACTAGATATAATTCATGTACATTTGCCTCTTGCATTAGATCAGCAAGAGATTTCCTGCATAATGGCATTAGATACTGATATATATTAAGATAAATGCTTTGGAACTAACATCTAATTATCCTATTCGGAATTAAACACATGAAACTTTCAAGATAGTTAAACAAAGAATTACGTTAGTATTGCTGGTAATTTTCGCAGATAGTTTACTAAATTATCCTAGTAGCAGTGTACAACTCAGTGATATAAATCTCACCTAATGTTGTAGTTCATATTTATATTATTTCTTAAAATATTTCTACCTTACTAGCAAAGAATTAATTTTTATACTTACTTCGTATTTATGAACGACGCAATTTTGTGATTTGTCATCCCTAACTACAAACTTATTTTATTTTTATTTTTAACATAAAGACGGACAAGTTACAATAGAATATGATAGCCTAACACTAATTGTGACCAAATGACCCGACAAACTTAGTATAACTCCTCGTGACTATTTCTTAATGGCCAAAAGTCACGTGCTGAAGAATTCTAGAGCGATATTAGTATGTATTTAGCATTTCAATCATACGTTATTGCTATACTGTAATTTATTTAAATTATCTAAACTCTACAAAACAAAAATAAATACAAAATTGAGAAAAAAAAAAATATACAAAAATATTAATGTTTAAAAAAATTTCTGCGTTTAAATCTATGTAGTTTTTTTTTGTTATAATGTTTCATTATCTTGTACATAATCATCCATTAAAACATCATGTCCGTCATCTGTGGCAACAGGTGAATAATGATAATTGTTGCGACCAGGGAATGGAATCTTTGACCATAATCTTGAAATAAATCTTGGAATTCTGATTTGATAAAACATATCAATAATTGTATTAGGTTCAATAGAACTTCCAAGTCGAATACGCCTAATTGATGATGATAAATAAAGAATAGTCAGCAATTATAATATCATAAAATAATAAAAGATTTAAGTAATAACAACTAACCCTCCTGTTCGTCCATATCTTTTGTTAATGAAACAAATTGTCGCAATTCCAACTATAACGAAAGGTGACAATATAATAATTATCCAAAATAAAACAGAATGGTTTCCTGGACAAGGATGCCTTTTACCAAATTTAGGAGGTGCATTCTCACAAGTGGAGGCTTTAAGTTTACGATAACTAGTTTAAAAGAAGTATTTACATATTAAAATTATTTATTATCAGAAAGTTTAATTCACCTATATAAGATAAAATTTATTACTTACCCAGATAATTCATACCAAAATCCATCACCATCAGCACATTGTTCAGAAACACTACGGAGTAAGGGTTGAGCACCAGGAACCAAAACACATTCTTCCGTCTCATTACGCATGTAATTATAATCACTAATATGAAAATATTTAATCAGCAACAGCTTTATATTTAGATAAATGTTAAGTTTCTTACCATTCAAAGTCGTGATCTGTACAATCACAGTTTTCACCTCTTTCTTTCTTATATCTAAGCTTATCTTCAATATAACATTCGTTTTCACGTATCTTTCGAAGATATGAAATCTAAAAATAAACAATATACATATTGACATTAATTGGTTAATAAATAATAGAATAAATAAATGTCAGTTAAACTCTTACCTTATGGCCGAATAGACATTCATTATCTTGATGTTTTGGTGTCCATTTTTCAAAATCTTTTTCCAGGTTACCTAGCAATTATAAGAATAAAAAATATAAGTACTTAACATAGACGGTCGTAGAAAGCGATCTATTACTTACAAGTTCTTGTAAATATGTGTGAAAAATCGAGGTGCACGACAACTTCTTCGCCACCACGAGATGGATTAAGACCACGTAATATGAATTTACTGCTTAGTCCACCTGGCATAGTATCAATATCGAAAACTCTGATAGGTTGTTCACCGACTTTAATAAATTTATATTCTTGCCATGAGAGTCCCTCATTAAGTGAATACCTTGTGACAAAATCAAAAATTCATTAATTTAAAATATACTAACAAACAAATAAAAGGAAAAAGAAACGAAATGCAACTCACAATATGTGATCTGTCGCTTGCTCATCGTCAACTAATACTATGATACCACCTTGATTTCCAAATTCGTACATATAAGCACCCTTCTTAACTTCAATCCATGTAGCACCAGCATCTCTTGTTAAGAAAGTATCTCCTTCCAAGTATGGAGTTAGATATTCACCAACATTTCCTACACCCATCATCAAACCAGTAGCAGAAGAGGAACTAAAAGAATCACGTGGATTCCTCCGTTCAGTATAACTATGCAGATGTAATGAACATTTATCAAGAGGGCCCTACACAAAGGAATTTAAATATGTTAAATATGTTACAAATATTTAAAATCAAATAAATAACAAAATTTAATAATCACGTCGCATTTATATTTATTATTATCTGAATCAAATTCTGGCCGGTTCAACAATTTCCATGTAGCTCCTAAAAGTTAGAAAAAGAAATTTTAATAAATAAATAATTCATAATAAATCATAACATAGTAAAAAAGATCTATACTCGCCATCATTAGTTGTAATCTTAGATTTTAATTTTTTATTATTTCCCATATTAACTTCATCAACATTACCGACAATATTTGCCAAAGCGATTCCTTGAATGCCTTGCATTTTTTCAAAATCAACAAAGCCTTTATCATCCCGATTAGCATACCCCAAAGAAAATGAATAAAAAGTTCCATTTCCGTTTGATTTCAAGATATTGCCATATTTATATGTTGCTGATGTAGTAACGTGAAGTGTAATAGAATAAGTGGCTGATTCCAAAACAGTGTAAGCCTATAAAATAATATGAAAGAGAATTTAGAAATTAAGATTAAAAAAAGTGATTAGTTAAAAAAAAAATACATTTTGAGTCATTAGCATATTTGGTGGGAATTGAGCTTCCGCAAAGTTTTTAGCATCGAGTGAAACCAAGAGACGGAGACTTTGACCACTTGGCAGTAGCTTTATTAAAGAAGATGAAAATAAACATAAATTTCCGAATTGATATTTAAAAATCAAGTTAAGTTTTGAATAAGGTACGAACCTCGGCAACAATCATAAATTCTTCATATATAGTAAATCCAACAATGTTTTCAATAGGCGCAGTGTTTTTATTTTTAAAAAAGTTATCTGAAGATACAAGTTTAAGCGGATTGTTGAAAAATGTTTTTTGTGATCCTTCCTTGTTAAGATACGACTCGCAAATGATAAGATCTTGATGTACTTTGAATTTCTTGTTGCGAGCCCATTGGCATACTCTGACATACGTGTCAAGACTTTTCCAGTCTTTACCATTATTCCAAGTATAAGATGCCTAAAAGAATATTATGAAAAATTAAAAAATGAATAATCAATAATTACGATTTCATACTTACTTGAGTATGACATGTTTGAGACCATTCGTCTTCGCAATCTATACTGCCTATGTATATTAAATATTCTGGCTTATCAAGGTGGAAACTAAGAATCGGAATTTGAAGAAGATTAGGCTTTGTTGGAACTTTAAATTCGTTGAAAGTAGCTCCAGAATCGGACGTATACAAATGTCTATCTCCGAGCGTAATGAGATATGCCTAAAAAAAAAAATATATCAGTTATTCCGATTTAATAAGAAATAACACAAAAGAACATTATATAATCTGCCTACATATTTATTAAAATGGGGATTTTGTATGAGACCATATATTTTTTCTTTGGAAACCGATGTCCATGTATAGCCTTCATCAGTACTTCTCCATACAATATTATCCATTGACCGTGCCAAGATAGTGTTTGATTCATTGAAGTAAAAATACTCAGCAATACGTTGATCAAATACTTTCTGTTAAATTTTATGAAAATTTATTTAGAAATTTTCTAGAAATACCGAAACAATGTTGAACTTTATATATACATACTGTCTTAGAAATAACAATATTTCCTGTTTTAAACAATAAAGAATAAGAATCAATCAATACTATCATTTAAAATATAATTAGAAAGTCGAATTTACCTGAATCACAAGGTTTTTCAATCTTTTTATCAAAATTTTCGCCTCCTTCACATTTTGATTTTTTCATTTTAACATAACCTGAATGTCCTAGATATTTATCTTTACAATTAGCTGGACGATCTGGATCAGGACCCATCAATTCACATTGTCCCGTTTCATTACGCCAATAACCATGAGCACTGAAAGAAATTGAAATTCTAAGATACGTATTTTAAATAAATAAAATCAATTATTTATTAAAATTATACTTACCACTCAAAATCATGTTTAGTACATTTACATGTTTTTCTTTCAGGAGGTTTAGGTATAGATTCTCCAATATGACATTCTGCGTTAGCTTTACGTCGCCAAAATTTTATCTAATATTGAAATTAAAATTTTATAAAATATAAATTTATAACTTATACGGAAAGAGAGATGCCAAATACCAACTTCTTCACCCAATAGACATGTATGATCATCACTGTTTTCATCCATTGGATTCCATAATTCATAATCATCTTTATCACCTGAAAATTAAAAATATAAAAGTTAAAAAAAAAAATATGATATATCATTATTATTAATTCTACTTACATTTTCTCTTCTCTAATTGCGAAAAGTCAAGTGTAACGACAACTGGACTAGCTTCGTGTGTTGAAGTTTGAACAGTATATCCTAATAACAAGAACTTCATGCTCGTGGACTTTGAATTTGTAGTAAGAAGTGAAACTCTAACAGGAGTTGAAGTGGTAAATGTATATTTTTCCCAATTTTCTCCGTAATCCCAACTGTACCTATATTTTGAAGTTTTATTTATTTATTTATTTATTTTTAAAATAATGATATATTTAAGAAAATTTTTTTAGACACCAAGTCAACTTACCGAACGTGATCTGTAGGAGCCTCATTGTCTACAACGACAATTATTGTTCCCTGGTCGCCAAATTCATATAAACTTGGTCCACGTCGGATTTCTTTCCAAATTCTACCGCCGTCGCGACTCATAAATGTATTACATTCGTTGTATGGTAAGAGGTGGGGTCCAAAGTTACCAACCCCAATTAAAAGTCCAACTGCAGATGGGGCACTGAATATACTACCCGGACCACGAATATCAGTACGACCATGTAAATTAAGATGACAATCCTGGAAAAATTATTTTTTAAATAAATATTTAAGTAAATTTTGGCTTTTTTTTTAAGAAAAAAGATACATATATAATTAAAGGAATTTACAGACTTGACAACTACTATCACCACCATTAAATCTCAAACGTTTCCAATGAGAACCTGAGATTAAAATTATAAAATGTTAATTTCTAATTTAATATCATAAAAGAAGATAATTTACTTACCATCATCATAACTTATTTTAGTGATAATTCGTTTCTTCACATAATCATTAAGCTCATCAATATTTACAACTTGGTTAGCTAATATAATTCCATCTAATCCCTGAACTTTTTCAAAGTCCACATTTCCGAAAACATTGCGATTCGTGTTATCAAGGATTCTATTAAAGTCTGTACCATCTGAGTTAGATTTAAATAAGGAACCATACTCGGATCCAAGTCTTAGAGATTTGTATACATCAAGAAATATAGAGCCAGTAGTAGATGGGAGGATAGTATACGCCTATGTATTGAAACTATTAATACACGTACTTTTTTATCAAATTAAAATTTCAAACTTACTTGTTGATTTACATTGATATCAGGTGGGAAGGTCGCGTTAGAGAATTTACTTCCATCTTCTGAAATATGAAGTAACAATTCCCCTCGTTCTTCCTAATTTTTTTTTTTAAAAAAAAATATTACTTTAAAAAAAAGCCAAATTAGTCAAAATATACATGAAAAATTAAAACTAAACAAACCGTAGCCACAGCCATAAACTCATTAAAGACGAAATAATTAACAACATCATTAAATAAAACTTTTTTGGAACCTCCATCTGTTCTCATTTTAACAAGTTGTAAAGGATTTGCTTCCGAAGTTCTACCACCTAATATATCTTGAGATATTTTCGAATTTTTATCTTTGTATGATGAACAAAAGACAGCATCATTTTCTGTTTCCGAAAATTCTGTATCCTTCCCAAAAATACATTTATCTGCCCAAGTCTCAATTTCCTTCCAACTTTTCCCATTGTCTGAAGAGAAATAAGTGATTGAATGACATCCAGGACATGTAGTGCCAGCCATATATAATAACCAATCGTATTCCTTTGGATGAAAATCAAGCATTTTAAGATTAAGTTTATTAGGCTCATTTTTAAGTTCAGTTTTATCAAAAGTATTTCCACTATCTGTAGTGAACCACATATAATAAGTTTTATCATCAGCTTTTTCAGGGAAGAAATAAGCCTAAAATTAAAAATTAAAACAAAGTTATTACTATATTTTATAATTTTCAACTTGTATTATAATTTACCTTAGTTTTATCATGATCATGTAAGAACATATAAGCAATCGATCCGGCTTCAGAAAGGACGTCTTCCCATGTGCTTCCTTCGTCTGTACTTCTTTTAACCTTGCCATCAATTGTCTGGATCATTAAATTCTAAAAAAAAGAAAAAAAAGATAAGTAATAATCAACACGGCCATTCACTTTATAAAAAAATTCATTATAAAGTTAAAAACCTACCGTAGATTCAGGGAAATAAAGGTAATTAAGGACATCAAAATTAGCAGTTCTATGTAAAACTTCTCCGTAAAGTGGAGGACCAGAATGGCCTAGAAAGTAAGTTGAACAAATTGATTAATTCATCAAATTCTAATAGTTTATCCAAGAAGTAAGTTTTTACCTTCAGAGCATTTTTTGGTTTTAGGTTCGTCAAGTCTTACTGAATTTGGTTTTTCAGGATCACACTCGTTTTCTGGAATTTTACGATAGCCTGAACTTCCTTCATATGTATCTTTATCCTTACATTCTCCTTCAGGAATACGTTCAGGTAATAAAGGTATGCACTTCTCCTTATCTTCATCAAGAATGTAATTGAAATCACTAAAATAAAACAAAAGGTTTCCAGTAAGCTAAATTATTACATATACCCCAACATTTAGCTTGTTTAAATTTTGGACTTACCATTCAAAATCTTTTTCTGTACAAGCGCAATTTTCAATATCTGGAGAAGGTTGTTGCGAGGAAACAACGAAACAACGAGCTTCAACTTTACGACGATGATAAGTAGTCTAACGATTTCAAATATTTTGGTTGGATTATAATTATAATTAAAACAGTACTAAACATATTTCATATTTACCTTTTTACCCATAAAACAATCAGAGCCAGATTCGGACCGTTTCGCAACCCAATCATCGAAATCATCCCGGTTACAATCTCTATCAAATAATTTCGAGAAATCTAATTTGAATATAAAATGTCGATAATTACTGCTTCCATCGCCAGGTGTATCATGATTCGGAACAGCAGAACCCAACAGAAGAAAATTTTTTGATGTGGGATCTGTTGTAAGCAATTTTGCAACAATCCTTACTCCCAAAGATTTTCTATTCCTGTAGAATTTTTAAAATTAGTAAAAAAAAATAATTAATACATAGAAAAATTTATATTTTAAACTTACCAAGTTTCACCACGATCATAACTATATAAAATATCATCTGTTGGTTGTTCATTGTCGACTATAACTAAAATTGTTCCATAATGTCCAATTCCATACATATGTGCACCAAGTCTTACAACTTTCCATGTTAATCCTCCATCATAAGAAAGAAAAGTATCACATTGATCATAAGGTAAAAGATATGGTCCTACATTTCCAACACCCATTAAAACACCTGGAGCTTCGTTAGACGAAAATACGTGACCGTTATTGCGGCCGGATGTAACCGAATGTAAATGTAACGAACATTCTTCTTGTTCCCAACTTCCACGATCCATGCACGGAAAATTAGAACCTCCAAAATTTTTATTTGGAGGCTTAATAAATTTCCATGTAACACCATCATCAAAAGAAATTTTAGATTGTAATTTTTTTGCTATTGCACTTCCTTTATCAACTTCCTCATAGTTGCTCACAATATTTGCGAGTAAAATTCCACCAACACTTTGTGAAATTTTAAAATCTACCACACCTTTATCGTTTCGATTTGTATGTTCCAAACGATCAACAAAATAAGTTCCATTGGAATTTGATAAATACAACGTTCCCGTATTATGGGATTCGGATGAAAGTAAATCAACAATCAAATGGTTTGATGGAGATTCGAGTATAGTATATGCATTTTCTTTCGGCCCTTTCTTTAATGGGAAAAATGCTCTTGCCCATTTTTGTCCATCTACGGAAACATACAATTTCATGTCGAAAGAATTAATATCTTTTACAGCTGCAGCCAAATATTCTTGAGATTCTCCAAGACCTATAACGCCTCTGACGTCACCACCAGAATTAAAATCTATGATTTTGATGGATTCTTCATCTTTAAAAAAATCTTCAGATTCAACCAAACGATAATCGCTTAACTTTCTCATCGATCCACTTCCATAAACATCATATCGAATACAAAATATTGATTGTTCAGGTGCCTCATCAAATTTTTTACTATTATGAGCCCATATGCAATTGTCGGTATTTTCGAGAAGTAATTTTGGGGATGAGCCAAATCCATCTGTTGTGTAATAAGTCTAAATATTCAATATGAATTTTGATAAAGTTATTATTATAAATAAATCAAGATTAAAAATTTCTGATTAAATGTTTAATTATAATATTTAAGTACTTACCACATCAGTGCATTCAATCCAACTGGTACATTTAGTACCTCTAAATAGCAAATAATCTTCTCTATGAGCATGAAATGACAACACTTTAACATTTTTGGCCGGAGGTATAGGTGTAGTAAATTCCTGCCAACTTTTTCCTTTATCAGATGTTTTATAATGTGTTTTGCCGATTGTAAGAATATAAGCCTAGATTATCATTGTAATAAATACGTAAGATCAAAAGGCTACAATTTTCTTTTTTTGTTTTTTTTTTTTAAAAAAAAAAATAATAATTAAAAACTTACTCTGTCTTCTGAGAACGTGTGTTTAATTAAAGCAGCAGCAGTATTTTTTGGAACACCGGAAATCAAATCCCAATCAATTCCTGCATTATTTGATATCCAAACATTGCCACTAAGATCGAGATTTAATACGCTCTATTTTATGCATAGGAATTATCAATTAATTCAAGTATGGATTCATAAAAAACCGAGTTGAATCACTCGTGATTTATTTTCATAGAGCATTTATAAAGTTGTATTTCGTAATATATGACTAATAACACTTACGTCGCTTTCTTTAAAATAAATGAAATTTTGAGCTGGGGAGTGTTCAAAGCCCCAACGTTCAACTTCAACTATATCACGACCTTGAGCTTCCAAGGTTAAACAAATAATACCCAATAATAATAAAATTAACATTCTTTTTAATTTTATTTTTATAGTATAAATTTCAGAATATACTGACTTGTTCGCCATTATGGAAAACAAGTAAGTATTTTTTTTGTCTTTCGTTCAAAGAAAAAGACGTTGAAAAAAATCAGTAAATGAACACTTTTTCCGGATTTATCGTTACACCAACCTTAAATGCCAACAATATGCCAACGGCAGGATCTTATCAGTTTGTATTTGTCATTGCCGTGTACATCCCGAAATAAGTCACTCCGACCTGCATTATACGATCTTGGGCCGGCATTACATGCAAAAAAATGGGTGCTTATTTACGGGAGTACAGTATTCTTATTTTTTAGTCATAACAATTTATAATCTCAAATATATAATGGTGGTTATGCAAGTAAATAATTTATTTATGTATTACAATAAAATGTGGCAATTCAGTGGCTTAATACGGGAGGAATTAATTTTAGCAAAGCATAAAAATACAAGTATGTAATGGTTTAACTCTATTCTCAAAAGTATTATTAATTAGGCTATATTATTATTAATTTAGGCTATATAAGTTTGTTCATATAATCTAAAATACTAATAAATAAACCAAATATTTTAGCATCTTAAAATTGAATAATAAAAAAACATCTATTTTAATTCTTACCTTGGAATTATTGATTGTGATTTTAACTCAACTTCATTCCATTCTGATTCAGCATTTGAAAGATAAACAATAGCTCCACCTGCACCAACTGTTACTTCGTCCTTTTCGATACGAATAATAGCCGTTCTAATAACAACATTGAACTGAGAGGTTCCTCTCTTTTGACCATTACCATCCTGCAAAGAAATATAACCTAAACACCCGGAATAAACACCTCTTGGTTTATTTTGTTCTAATTCATCTAATAATTGAACAGATCGTAATTTTGGGGCTCCTGTCATTGATCCCGGAGGAAAGCATTCTCTTATGGCTTTAACGCAATCTAAATCTTCTCTCAATTGTCCTCTAACTGTAGTTACAAGTTGATGTACAGACTCATATGATTCAACTTTCATTAAGTAAGGGACTTGCACTGTACTCGGTTGGCATATATGTGTTAAATCATTACGAATCAAATCCACAATCTTTTTCGTTAAAAAAGAAAATAAATAAATAAATATTTCAAAATGATTTGCGTAAATTCCACAATTTTAATGATAACTTTACCATTAAATTCTCTGAACGTTCTTTAATATCTCCTTCAAGAAGACGCATCCTTTTCATATCTTCTTCCTTTCGTTTCGATTCACACAAAGTTCCTTTATCGCATTCTTTCAAATTTAAACAACAACATCCTCTTGCTCTTGCAACAGTTCCTTTAATAGGCTTCATTTCCATAACTCCTTCATTATCAATTTGCAAAAATTTCTCAGGCGATGAACTCATTATACATATATCTTTGCTTGGAAAAGATAATAATGCCGAAAAAGGCGCTGGATTAAATGACCTAATACATTGATAAAGTTCTACCCAATTGTCGTCTAATTTTTTCGGTACATTTGCTAAATTTGCTCTAAATTGTGTTGTTAGACACAATTCATAACTTTGTCCTTCATGTATGTACGAACGTGCTTTTTCTATTGCCCTTATATAATCATCTTGTTTCATATCTGGTGTAAATGAAGGTTGACCCGAAAAAGAGACTTTCTCATTTTGAATATCTTTTTTAAGCAGAGTTTGTTTAGAACTAGACATCAAATTATCCAAATTACGTAATTTTTCCTCAATAGACACTGTCCATGATTTATAATCATCAAGCCCTGGGTGTATTCCTAAATTATTGTCCACATAATCGACTTTAGGTCGAACTAATCCTGCTAACCAAATTTGCCTCTCTAAATGATCAAATATAATTGCTTGAGTTGCAAAAACAAATGCGGAATCTGGAATATCAGAATATTGATCTGTTGAAATTGTATAATTCGGTAATGACTCCCTTTTCATCTCATAGCCAAAATAACCCACCATTCCCAATCTAAAATCAAAAGGAATTGTTTGCTCTCTAACATTTTGTAAAGTTCCATCATCGTGCAATATCTTTAAGTTTCCCATACGCTGATTAAAATGTTTTATGGTTTCTGACATCCAATCCCAAAATGTTTGATTATCTTCCATTTTTTTATTAATTACTGATCCATTCGAACATATAACTAAAAGTTCTTTATTAAGCGTTGAATAAAATGTTGAAAATGAATTTGAACTTTCTGGCGTCGATCCCATAAATGAAAATCTATTTACTCTATCAGGTTGCTAAGTAATGGAAGTGAAAAGTTTAATTTCGATCGAAATAACCTTTGATTCTTTTTTTTTAAAAAAAAAATATTTGTAATACCCTTGCACTATCCAACCACCATGTTCCAACAGTGGATTGATCAGCTGCTACAATATGTTGAAAAACCAGTGGAGAATCAATCCATAACTTTCTTTCTAATTTCTTTAATATCAAGCAATATTCAGTATCGCTTTTTGATGTCAAAGGCTTAAACATATGCGGTTTTTTTGGTAAAACCGAATGAGACAAAATATGCGATGGAAGAGTTGTACGAGGAAATGTTACCCCATGCTAAATTTCAATAAATAAACAATAAATAAAAAATAAAATACTATGATTTCTTATAAAAGAAAATATCCAACCCTTTCTAAAAATACTCTAGAAATCATCAGAAAATTCCTGAGCAATTGATACCCATTTTCAGTGCAGATTGACTAAATAATAAATTAAAACGAATTAGATTATGAGACATTAAAACTAACTAATAAAGAATTAGCAAACCATGCCTCGGGATGAAATTGAACGCCATAAATAGGTTTATTAATATGATTCAAGCCCATAATCGTACTAGATTCTTTTAAAGGAGGTGTCAATATGCTACTATCTTCAGAACACCAAGCTGAAATCGTTAATTCTGGCGGCATATTTTTATTTTCAACAATTAAGCTATGATATCTAACAACCGAGAATGGATTTGGAATCTTATAATATAAAGACATAGGATCATCTCCTCCTTCATGATAGACAGGACTTAATCTCCCATGCATAATTGTTTTAGCATTTGTTATCTAAAATTTTTTTATATATAAAATGAATAAATGAATAAATGAATAATAATACAAATATCTTATAAATACCTGACCACCGAAAGTAACACCTATTCCTTGGTGTCCTAAACATACACCAAGTATAGGAATATCATTCAATTCCTTTATTATATTGGTGCATATTCCAAAATCCTATAACATAAAACTTATCAATTGAATTCTACGTGATTTAATAAAATGATACATTAATTACAAGAAATTCATACGGAAGGGGTTTCCGGTCTACCTGGTCCAGGTGATATTATAATATTATCGAAATACGGGAATATATTTTCTTTAAAGTAATTCCTGTCAAAAAGAGAACCAAAATATGTATAATGGAACAAATTCGAAATTGTTTAAATTAAAGAAAAGAAATTTACCAAGAAAATTGATTATTGCGGATAACTACTACGTTTTCAATACTTTTTTCATTATCCCAAAGTTGTAGCAAATTAAAAGTATAAGAATCATAATTATCAATAATTATAGTCCTTAGGGAAAAAATATCAGACGGATGTACCTTTGGATCATTCGACATGTCTTTGCACTTTTTTTTTACAGATCAGTTGTGTTATGAGAATTACATCAATCACGTGTATTTAATGATTAAAGAGATCTATTTTAATTAAAAAATTAAATATTAGATCTATGAAATTATTTTTTTTTTATTTTTCTTTTGTAAATATTTGATCGATTGAGTCAAACTTGATATAATTTAATACAATTAGTTTCATGTTGGTTTGAGAAATTTTAAATTTTACAAATGGAATAAATACTAATAATATGGCAAAAGTGAAACAAAGCAACAATTATAATATACACTTCAATCATCTCATTCTGTTTATTATTTGAATATGCGGGATTTATTATTATAACAGATAAGACATCCATTATTAAAGTCAGTATTAAACGTAAATCCATCTATCATCATTGGGAATAATAGCCTAATCTGTTCTCAGATGAAAAAGTAACGGTGATATTGGGGCAGATATTCTACGCTTTCTTTCAATAAAAAAACTTTCCTCCTGTGTAATTGCAATTCTTACTGCCAGTATTCTAGCTGAAGCATTTTAACTTTAAAAATTATATTAAAAGTTTATATGTTTGGATATTGGTATAAATATTATAAATATAAATAATGTCCTAAAATTAATAGGTATTTTTTCTGTTACGGAAAGAGAATATGATTTTTTATCGGTAATTAAAAATATATACAACTTTTTGACGGAAAAAAAAATATGCTGATCAGCTGTGGCACATTGTCATTTTTTTAACTAATCATAGAAATGACCTAAGCCCTCAAATTTCTTTTTCACTTGATTATAAGTTGGTTTAATTTAATTTTGTTCTAGATAAATAATTTAGTCATCATTTCTGTCGACATAGCAC
The DNA here is from genome assembly GCF_026210795.1 of Rhizophagus irregularis. Taxonomy (NCBI): domain Eukaryota; kingdom Fungi; phylum Glomeromycota; class Glomeromycetes; order Glomerales; family Glomeraceae; genus Rhizophagus; species Rhizophagus irregularis. The sequence goes on along the minus strand of NC_089451.1, from coordinate 1,961,316 downwards.
TTCCGTTTATATTTCTTTGGCGGTTCGCCAAGCCCTTACTTTTTTCCACACTACCAGTCTCAATGAAGTCGTTAGAAGGTATAAAATATAACTTTTTAAAGTACTTTACCGTTTAATTATTTTTTAATACTTTAAGTAATCATTTAGAGACTCAAGGAACTCAAAAGATCATTGTTACCTGGGGCAAAGAAAAGATCCATCTTGATTTCCTAAGACAAGGGGCCGGCTCGCTAGAGGAAACTACTTTGAAACAATTAAAAGAACGACTAAAAAAAATTACGGGCGTACCTGTTAATGGACAAAAACTGGTATTTTCTGGAGGTAATGAATAAATATTTTATAATTAATCTTTGTTGAATCAAGTATTAATATATTATTTTTTTATCCTTTTAATAGCTATAATGAAAGATGATACGGCTACATTGAGTTCTTTGGGAATTGGTCCATCTTCAAAAGTACTTTTAATGGGTACTAAACCAGACGTATGTGAAAAAATCACAATCAATCAATATATATATATATTTTTTTAATCACTAATTCAAATTTAATATTAGGACAAAGATTTAGTACAAACAACAACAGGATCACCAGAAGAGCATGCTTTGATAGAAAGAATTTCGCAATCCATTGAAAAAACAAGGACAAACTTAATTCCACAAATTGAATCATTAGAAACTTCTGCTTCTACTTTTCTTTCTAATCAAAGTACTAATAATGATATTGATAAGACGAAATCAAAATTAATTGATACTCATCATTATATTATAGAAAATTTAATGCAAACTCTTCTAACTTTAGATGATGTTGTTTGTCCCCCTGAATTTGAAACTGCTAGGAAAAAAAGACGAGAAGCAGTTCAATATACTCAAGGTTTAATTGATAGAGTCGATAGTGTTAAAGACCAACTATTGCATACTTCTCCTACTGAGGTTAAAAACTAATCTACCAATATCCATCTCCATGTATACAATCAGCATTTTACAAAATATAGAACAAAATAAAAAAATTTGTGATAAATTGACAAACTATTATTCATTTGATCTCATATACTAGACAATATACTAGATGTTTTATGTAAATAAAGATCGCTGCGATGATGGGTGCTTTTACAATTCGTTTGGATATCTTTATTGTGTAGAACATATTGGTTTGGTCGTAATTTATATAGTTTATGTTTATTAAATAAAATGATAGGCAATGTTTGATTTATTTATTATAAAAAGTAGACTTTGGACTATCAAGATAACAGGGGCCCATTTAATAGATGAATTAAATTGATAAAGTGATGATAATCTGGTTATTATAAATAATAATGATATAATGACATAATGAATATAATTAAGATAGGAATACCAAAATATAAGGCTTTCGCTTTTCTATACTTGAAATAATTACATCATTTTTGTTTATAGTGTATTTCCGAACAATTTCTTAATCTATCAGCAGCTTGTTCAGGTGTAAGATCACGTTGTGGTTCAGCGAGTAATTCATACCTAAATATGATCAATAAGACTAAATTTCAATAATAATATTGTTATTATTTATCATTAGTTGATTTGATTTAACATACCCAACTAAAAATTTCTTGATGGTTGGACTCCTCAGTAAGGGAGGATAAAAATGTAAATGTAAATGTGAATCATTCGTGTGATCTTTATTATCAACGGGAGCTTGATGAATTCCCATTGAATAAGGAAAAGAACATTCAAAAACATTGTCATATTTACAAGTAATTCTATGAATAATGTTAGCAAGATCTTTTTGTAGAATATTACCATCATCATCATTCTCCAAATCCAATAAACTAATAATATGCGATTTTGAAATAATCATGGTTTCATAAGGCCAAACCGCCCAAAATGGAGTCAAACAAACGAAAGAGTTATTTTCACAAACTATTCTTGGTTTATATTTTAATTTAATGGTTTCAAGTTGGGTATAATCGCATAATAAACATGAATTATTGTTTTTATAATAATTATTCATTGAAATTAACTCTTTTGTTGGTTCTTCCGGTATTGTTTCTGTACACCAAACTTGACAATGTGGATGTGGATTTGAACAACCCATTATTGATCCTTTATTCTCAAATATTTGAATATAATTGATATAAGATTTTGTTGACATTTCTCGATATATTTTTGTCCATGATTGAATTACACATAGTATTGCATCTTCTGACATTTCTGCCACGGTAATGTTATGCTTCGGAGAGAAGCACATTACCTTACATTCACCTCTAACACCTTCAACTCGTAACAATGACGAAATTTTATCTAAAAATTAAAAAAAAACAATTAAATTAAATCTTTGAGTACTAATCTGTTATTATACATACCTTTAGATTGTTCTAGATATTCAGGCTGATCATTTTTAACAGCAGCAAAATCATTATTAAATATAAATGTATTTTCATATTGAGGATTTTTATCACCTTGGGCTCTAGTGTTGCCAGGACAAAGATAACATTCTGGATCATATTCCGCTAATGATTCATCATCAATAACTTCTTTATGCCCTTCCCATGGTCTTTTTGTCCGATGTGGTGAACATAATACCCATGAGTTTGTTAAGGGATTAAATCTACGATGGGAATTTTCTTCAAAATTAAATTTTTTCATCGTACAAAAATTTTAAGAGCGTGATATGGCCACATGCATAGCATACATAACACAACTTTCAGATGTATGATTAAACATGTTTGCGCCACGTAATATCCATGAATATACTTACTGGCTATAATTTTTTCTAAAATTCGTTAATAGATAGATTTTTCAAGTCAGCCCAAATTACTGTAACATTAAAGTATTTTGGACATTTAAGAGGGGTTTTTTGAACCCTTCTGTGGATAATTCTCCAAAAAAACTTATCATAAGAGTTTGTTAGTAGGTTTTCGCGATGCCAAATGGTTGTCGGTCAACAGTCAAAACAATATCGTGCCCCGTCGCCTCAAACGGTATTTTTCTGCTTAAAAGTTATGAGTTATATATACGTCTATCTAACTATCTTTTTTTTAATGTCTAAAAATTTAGGCGAAGCGATCTTATACGTATGATGCCCTTATGCGGTCAGTTAAAAAGAATTTTTTTCTTTTATCAAATATTTCTGTTACTTTTAATAATTGGTTTGTTAATAATAATATTCTATAAAGAACAGATTAAACAATATAGATAATTGTTTAATTGATATGCAGAGATCGCGGGATGATGTAATATCCAATATCGGACAGATTTTAGAAAGGGAAAAAAACAAGCTTGTATTGGTATTTAGTTGTAAATTTACGATTAATTAATGTAAAAAAAAAAAAATTTTATTAGATTAATATGATCTGCTCTATTGTCTTTTCAATTAAATAAATAATCAGAAAAGAGAAAAAAGCTCAAGATTATTGCACCTTTCTCGATATCATGCTGAAATTGCAGACCAAAGTAAAGCACTAGAAGAAGGTATATTAGTTTAGGTTTATTGTATCTTTATTAAGATTGATTAAATGAATTAGTGCGAAAAAAATAATTTATATCCAAAGTTCAAACATAAATAATCATGAAGATCGCCGACGTATAATTACTTTGCGCGAGAATATTCGTTCCCGACGGGTCGCCATGGAGGAAGCGAGAGAGCGTCATCAAACTGGAAAGGAATATTTGGAGGAAAGCCTAAAGATTTTGGAACGAGATCGGTTTGTTTTGTTAATTTTTAAAATTGGATTTTGAAATTTTGTTGTTTTTTTTTTCTTTCAGATGGTCGTATTGAATCGGATTGCTGTTCTTAGCAAAACCCTTTCCATGACAACTTCCAAAATCTGTACTTGTCAGAAGGAACTTGTTGCGGACTTGCTTAATATATTTCCCATAGAACCTGTAAGTTTAGTAATCTTTTCGACAATAAGTATAATTGAGTTAATATCGATATATTTATATAAAATTATTTTATTAATACAGACACATACAGACACATTCTCTTTTAAGATTCTTGGTGTACCATTGCCAAATTCAGTATTCACTGGTATTTATTTTTACTTTGAAGATTTTTTTTAAATATAAAAAGTTGTTACATTAAATTATAGAATGTAAGTTAATTAATGTATATATAAGGTTGTGACGACGAACAAGTCGCTACCGCACTGGGGTTCACTTGTCATCTCATAAATATGCTCGCGTATTATCTCGGAGTTCCATTAAGATTTCCAATGACACCCATGTCCTCAAGGTCATCAATACGTGATCCAATAACAGCTTCCTTAGGAGATTCAAGACAGTAAGTTCATAATTGCTCCAAGTTGATTGTTTTTGATTTCCCTCTACTCGAAAGAGGAAATAAAAGTTTTGAATATTCAACTACTATCATTTACAACATGAGAAAATTAAATGTATATGTATATAATATCATATGCTCTCAGGGGCTATAACACAGAATATGTGACATGCAGAATCCCTTTTAAAAAGTTGTTGAACTGGATTATACTGAACATTGTCCAATTGGAAGGATTATTCACTAACAATCAGCTTGGAGCGCTGTAATTATCAAAATTTTCGTTACTAATTTGTTTGTTTTAACTATCTTACAAACTTAACACGTAATTTTTCATTTCCTTTTGTTTATTAATTTTAGATTTCCTTTATATGTCAAAGGAGCTGATCGTTATCGGTTTGAATATGCAGTCTTTTTACTTAATAAAAATATCGAGCAGGTATGGTTTACTAGATTTAACATTAATTAAATTAGTTTATTATTTCGATTCTAGAAAATTTAATTTTCTATATTATTGTAGTTAATGAATTCGCAAGGTATAAGCGTAATTGATTTAAGGCACACACTTCCGAATTTAAAATACCTTATCCTCAGTTTGGTATCAGGCCAATCATCGTCATCACATCAACGTAAACTTACTTCACATAATTATACCATACCACATACAATCGCAAGCACAAGTAATATCTTGTTTGAAGAGGAAGAAGGAGAAGTCTCAAAATCATCCAATACATCAAATAAAAATACTAATGAATCACTTCAAAAAACTTCTCGAGGATTTAAAGTTGGAGTAACATAATAATTATTGAACTTGAAATTAGTAGATGAAGGACGCTTTTTTTTATTTAAATATTTCAAATTTTTTTTTATTTAATTAATTAAGGGAAGGTATAATTTAAATTATGTACTGTAATTTTCTTTTTTATTTTGGCATTGCATACACTGTACACTTTTTTTTTATTAAATAAATAAATGCTTTCTTTCAAGTCAATAATGATTTTCAGACTATTTTTTTATTATGTCACGTGAAATAAGTAATATCTTATATCTTTAGGGTTTATGCACTAACAGTTTGACGCGTTCACCGGAAATTTTACCATCGGAAATCGTGTCTGTAGAATTTAACGATTAACAATCACTGAAAACGATGATTTAAAAGACGTCGAGTTGACAAATCAAAATCAAATCAAACTTTTTTTTGTCAAAAAAAATCTGTGATTGTAAATTGTAAATTGTCACTTTATCAAGATAAGTAGATAAGTTTAAATCGTTATATCAAAATAAGATTGATAAGATTTATTAATAATAATTATGCTCAAAAAAAATAAAAGTATTTTATACTTTTGTTGTAAATGCTGGTAAATTCGATTTATATGATTTATGATAAAAAAAAATTACTTAATATAAAAAATAATAATTTTTTGAAATTTTATAATTTTATTGCATATTATTAGATATAAACATTTTTTTTGTAAAATATCGATTACTAACTAAAGATCAAGTACAAAGATCGAAGTACTTGAAAATAATTCTTGTTCACAATTTAATTTATATCATTCAAATGAATATTCAACACTTTACAAAAAGACTAAGATGATGGTAATTATATTACATGTGAAAAATGAACATAGGAATAAATGAGATAAGAATGAATGAATGAGAGATATTGAACGAAAAAAAAAGGAGATTAACTTAGGCATAATGTATGTAAAATATGAAATCATTTAAGAAAATTTTAAATTTAAAAAACGTAAAATCATCGTTTAGAATATTTCATAAATGCCCATACAACAACACCACCAATCATAACCCCTTGTGCAAAACCACTCTCGATCTTTGCCCAAAACCATGCATTTGTCCCCTTCAATGAATTCTTCTGTTTAAATTTCTCTTCATCTACTTTGTCATTTTCTTCTTGATCCGGTTCGATATTTGAAATAGCTTTTTCAATAATTCGATTCAATTCTTTAAAACTTGTATTATTATCATTATTATCTCTCTCGATATCAGATTTTAAAAATTCTTTTAATTTATTAAATTCTTGACGAATAAATTTTTTATCATCAGAAGTTAAACTAGGAAATGTAGGAATCAAAAAATCTTTTAGGTCATTATTTAAGAACGAAGAGGTACTAGACACGGTTGTAGAAGAATAAGAAGAATTTCTTGATAAAGAAGGAAATTGTTCATCACTAGATTCATCACTAGATTCTTCAGAAATTTTCATTCCAGTGATATCACTACTATTTAAAAGAATTTTGTCTTTTAAATGATCCCTTCTCAAATTTTTGACACCAACCATAACTAATTTAATCCATTTTTCATTAAAATTCATTTGTCTCAATTGTTCTTCTTTTAATCTTAAGAATTTTCTTCCGGTAAGTGTAACATTTTCTTCAACATGCCTAGATAAATCTGATACAATTGCAGGGGGGTAAATACGTAAACAATAATTTAGATAGGATGCTACATGAGACGATGACCATCTTTTTAGGTCGGATGGTAAGTCTGGATAAGAAACCGGTTGTAATGGTGACGATTTTAATGTTGGTGGTGGTGAAGGTAAACTTTGTAAAGACATTGAACGAAGTTTATTACGATTTTTTGATGGATTATTCGGATAAGATGAAGAGGAAGAATTTATTTTTGGGGAATGAAGTGGTGTCATTATTAATTATTCTCGTTATATCGATTTTTTTTTGTTTTTTTTTTTTAAAGAGAAGTGGAATTCATTGCACAGAGAAAGGGGGTTAATGAACTTTATTTTCATTGTGAAGATAAACTTATATAAAATACGCGTGTTACCTATAACTGGTAATGCGGAACATACAAAACGATTTTTGTGCAAGTCTTATCAGAATCATCGTACCACGTGGTGTATGATCTGAGGTTGCACCAGTCTGGACTTGGACTATAGAGTTGTTTTCATTTTTAATCGTTCTTTCAAATGTTATTTTTTATCGCAAAACCTAAAAAGTAAAGAAGTTTCAAGAATATTGAGATAAAGCAGATCATTTGTTTGTAGACAGCCCAGGCTTTAGTTTTTGAAAGCAATTCTTGGCAGAAAAAGAAGTTATTTAAATGTTTTAAACTCGTCAATTAAAATAAATGCAGTAGTATTTATATAATTTTTGAAATTCTTTAAATAATATTTTAAACGTCACGATAACTAAATTATTTAAAATTCTACAAAATCACGTGAACCTTATATCGATCGTGGCATAAGAGTGGTATAATATATTAAGATTCTCTCCAAGATCACTTAAGATCATGCATGAACGTAACACTCAAAATACGTAATTAGGTGTACAAACATCCAGTTATAACAATGTATGTAATATATATATTAACCTTTTAATTGAATTTACAAAGTTTTTTTTTAAAAAAAAATTAAAAAAATATATATATATATACCAGTTTGATATTTATCATGTCTTCAATACCTGTAGAAATATTTCGACATGTATTTGGACATTTTTCTGATGATAAACGTTCATTATATTCATGCCTTTTAGTTAATAAAATATGGTGTGGTATAGCAGTATCAATTTTATGGAGCAATCCCTTTAAATATATAAATGGAACTAATGGAACTTCAGCATCTTTAATTACGACATACCTTTCTTGTTTAGATTTAAATGAACGTGAAATATTAATCAAGTCAGAAATAGATTTAAAATTATTATTTGAAAAAAAACCAACTTTTGAGTACGCAGAGTTTTTAAGAAGACTTAAATATGAAGATTTTTACGATTCATCTTTAGTATGGTTACAAAGTGTTATGGAAGAAAAGATTGAAAAGAATGATTCAAAAATATTTATAATAACAAAAGAATTATGTAAATTATTTATGAATAAATGTTCAAAAATACTTTATTTAAACATTAATTTAGAATCGCTTCGTTCTCCGGATAATTGTGCGGATTATGCGGCTATACCATGTTTTCCTAATTCAGAAACTAGTTTATCACAATTAGGAGAATTTATTTGTTGTGGAGACTATGATAAGAAAAGAATATTTATGGCATTATCAAAATTTAGTAAAAATATAACGAAATTAGATATTGATTATTATTTAGATGATAGGGAAACTTCAGCACCAACCAATTTGGCACAATTAATTAAAAGTCAAAGATCATTACAATCTTTTAAGATTGGTACATATTATAGATCATTATCAAAAATTATACCAGCATTAGAAAGTCAACATAAAACTCTTAAGGAAATAATATTTCGTGGTATTGATTTTGATGAGGGAGTAACCTTTGCACCTTTGATCCCTTGTAAAAATTTAGAATCATTAATATTTATGACATGTGATAATGTTAAAAATGAGGCGACAAAACCATTGGAATCAGCTCATTTCCCTAAATTAAAAAAATTGGTATTTCACGTTGAACATAATCGACCACCATTAGCATTATCATCACTTATCATCAATAATTGTAATACTTTACAAGAAATTTCATTAGGATTACCACCAATTGATTCACAGGATGATCCAAAAATAATTGAGACGATAATTGAATATTGTAAAAATTTGACTATATTCGAATCTCATTTACAAATTCATCAATTAAATTCCCTTTTAATTTCTTGTAAGAATTTAGAAAAATTAGTAGCCCGTGGTAGAGAACCTTTACGTGTGGATGAATTTTTACCAAATATTGGTAACAATATTCCATCAAGGTTAAAAATACTTGTTATTCATGCTATATGGTCTTTCAATCCTAACACTTTAAAAGAATTTTTAGATTATTGTCGTGCAGACTTAGAAACTATAGGATTTCCTGATTGTTATGCCATTAATGATGATCATTTATTCAATTTTTCAGAATATGCAAGAGAGAAAGGATCTCTCAAAACTTTGAATATTAGATCAGCATCTAAAATTACTAGAAAAGCCTTTGAAATCGCTAAATCTGATATTGAAAATATTGAGCATTGTGGTGGTTATTGTGATGAAGATGATGAATAGAATTATTATGTGAAGGAAGGAGGTGTGAAAACTTTGGAGAAGGCTTTTTTAAGATAAAATTTGATATTCTCTCTGGAAGGTAAATTAGGGAAATACAGTACGTCTATTTATAAGAAATTTAGCATTTTATGATTTTTTTTTTTTTTAATTAAAAATTACGATGATATTTATAAATAATTAACGTAACTGAGTATTTGCTTTACTTTATTATCATTTTTGTTTTAAGAAAAATGTGGGTTTAAATAAAGTAAAAATAAAAAAAGAAATTTGTGAAAAAACTCTTTAATATAATTAATATATCATAAAGTTTTTCAATCTTTGATCGATTCTCATTTCTCACCTTTTTTTTTCTTCTTCGGTCGCCCGTATATAATAATATGATATATATATACAGTATACATATTCGTTGACTTTAAGAATATTGATGTTATATACTCATTGACTTTATGGTGTATTGACTTTATGAATATAAAAAAATGATTTTATTGAAAAAGAAATATTTCAGTTATTAAAAACATTAAGAAACGCGAATCGAAATGAATTTGAAAATCTTACTTATTATAGTGATGAGTAAGATTCTTTTTTATTTAAAAGTATATGTAATAATGTATAATAAATGAAGTGAAAGAAACAAAAAATTATAATACCTTAATAATTACGGTACGGGTACGATATGATATGACCTCCATTGTATGATATGATATGATATGATTCAAATACGTACATAAATAAATTTAATTTCAAATTAGAATATTTATTATTATTATTTATTCGTATACTTCGGTCAATTATAATTGTTTGACAGACAGTTCTGAACGAAATCTTTATGATGAAGTAAGAAATAACAAAATCTCGCCTTGTATATAGAGAATTTACTGACATCGATCACCGTCAAATTTTTAACCAATCAAAAATCATGAAAATATGAAATAATAAATATCGTACTTACTATTAGAGAATATAAGATAGAGTATGATATGACCTTCATTGTATATATGGTATGGTGCTAAAAAAAAAATTGGTATGGTTAGTATGGTACCATATTTTCCATATTTTCACAAAATTCTATACAGTACGGTAATATCTTGCACTCTCAATAATTGAATTACCTTTAAAAAGCGATAATATCAAAGAACATAAAAAAAAATGGTACAAAAAAAAAGGTAAACCTTACAAACCATATCAGATATCTATGATATCTTGGCATTCGATTACTATATAGTTACCACGCAGTTACGAATCAAAAGTTTCTCTAAATATTAAAGGGAAAGATTATGATAATCAGTATTTTCTAAAAAAAAAAATCTCCACATTTTTCACACTGTTTTTCTTTCCGGTCCAACCTTAAAAGGTAGAGAAAGACGGAATATAGTCAGAACTTGATATAGCGAACTATACGATATAACGAATTTCACGATAAAGCGATTTTTTTCTTACATATATAAAAATCGGTATATTTCAAACTTATAAATTTCGGTATAGCGATTTTTTTTTCAGTGAATTGGAGGGTTCGTTATATTGAATTCTGACTATATTTTTGTTTTGCTACATCTAACTAGTAATTACACCAAAACAGATTTATTTTTTGCTTCTTTATCGATTTTAAACGCAATCTACTATCGCTTTTCTTATTAAAATTAAACACCCTTTTTACAAGGATTTCGAGTAGAAAGTTTGGAAGGATGTGCTTTAATTTCGAGTGCTATTTTTTAGCATTCATATAAAACTTTTTCTACAAAGTTTGGAGGGGTGCTTAAATTTGGTAGGTCTTATAGATTTTACTATTTCCCTATCTCTGCTTGTGGGAGGGCCATCGTTTTCAGCCAATGGGTTGATACCAAGACTGTTGAGATAACTCAAAAACAGTGAGATGTACCGCTCAAGGTCATCATCTAAATCAAATGTAGCCATGTCGTCTCCGGTGGATTGTTTAAATGAGGAGGAGGAGGAAAATTATCTTTTAAAAGGTAGAGAAACACCAAAAAGACGAAAGATTCTCAATTAACTTTGGTCTATTACAACGCCTTACTACCTAAAACACCAAAAATAGATTTGTTTTTGATTCTCTATCGATTCTACTACCGCTTTTCTTGTTAAAATCTCTAAAATTAAGCATCCCCTCTATCTTAAACGCAATCTACTATTGTTTTTCTTATTGAACTACCGTTAAAATCTCATTCCTTTTTACAAGGATTTCGAGCAAAAATTTTGGGGAGGTGCTTAATTTTGAGTGCTATTTTATTAGCATTCATATAAAACTTTTTCCTACAAAGTTTGGAGTAGCGCTTAAATTAGAGAAAGGTATTTAAAAAGACGGATTCTCAATTTACTATAACGTCTAACTACTAAAATAGATTTGTTTTTGCCGGGTTCTAAATATAGTAGTTGTTTAAACCTTGTTACTTAAGAGTAAAAGGAGAAGGAGATGAGTATGAGGAAGGGAGAAGTAAAATAAGGAAAAAAATGACAAGAATAATATATACTTTATGAATGATCAATACTCTGATCAATAAATTATTAGCTTGAGTTGAAAAAATCTTTTTGTTCTTTGCAAAAGATATACAAAGTATTACAAAAATGTAAATTTACGAAATTACTATCGCTTATTATTGAACTACCGTTAAAATTTCACTTACAAGGATTTCGAGCAAAAAGTTTGGGAAGATGCTTAATTTTGGGTGCTATTTTATTAGCATTCATATCATTCATATCTACAAAGTTTGGAAGAATGTTTAAATTTGGTAGGTCTTAAAGATTTTACTGTTTCAAAAATTATCTTTAAAAAGGTATTAACTTTGGCCTACAACGTCTAACTACACCAAAATACCAATTCTTCATTACCATCTATTATCGGTTCTTATTAATACCAACCAATATAAAAACAGATAAACTATTAAAGATGTTTGTTAACGTTTAAAATAGATTTGTATAGATTTGTATAATAGTATATACCATCTTTTTTACAAGAATTCTTAAAACTTTACAATTTTTTTCTTTAGAACGTAAGAAATTGAGAAAATTGACCCATAAGAAAATAGGCAAATGAACATGAGAGTAATTTGTACGATATTACGATATATGATATCATATCTTTTTTTTAAAAAAAAGCAAATATATATATGAACATGTTAGAATATTGTTTATTTCACCAATTATAGGATAATTTAGCCATATTGAAAGATAAATTAAAATCAAATATAAAGATTAAAAGTCAAATATAAAAATTAGGAGCCAAATGTAAAAATTAGAAGTCAAATATAAAGATTAGAAGCCAAATGTAAAAATTAGAAGTCAAATATAAAGATTAGGAGTCAAATATAAAGATTAGGAGTCAAATGTAAAGATTAGGAGCCAAATGTAAAAATTAGAAGTCAAATATAAAGATTAGGAGTCAAATATAAAAATTAGAAATCAAGTCAAATATAAAAATTAAAGATAAAATCAAATATAACAGAAAATTAAAGAAAATTAAAGATAAAATTAAAGACAAATTAAAGATAAATTCAAGATAAAATTAAGAGTAAATAATCAAATGTAATAATTAAATAAACACATCAAAGATAAAATCAAATAAAAAAAAAATCAAACAGATAAAATCGAAAGATAAAAGTCAATCAAATAGCAGACTAACATTATTATAATAATCACTTATACTGTATAATATATATAATATATACTTCATATACAGTACTGTAAAGTACATAAAATCTTACATAATGATCTTTTTTTATCATACAGATTCAAATGTGTTTTTTTTTTTGAAACAATCAAATTTTTTTCAATTTGTAATTATTTTTTCTTTCTTTTCATCCAAATTTTTTCAAGAATTGTATCTTTATGGCATAGATGGCATACACTTAACTTCAAATGATAAATCTAGCTCGCTGAGTCATATTGACATCCTTGTTTCAACATTTCAAAAAAAGACATCACGGCTTTCAACGCGTAGCAGATAAGTAATTTTTAGAACGCGCTATCAAAAGAGATCATGGATAATCAAATCGCATTACAAATGCGGACATTCACTCCGTCACACACTTTCTTTTGATTTACTAATTTAGTGAAATTATAATAATTTCAAGTACAATGCTAACAAACAAACAAAATATATAAATATATCTAATATAATAAAAAATTATGGCAGCGGAAACAATTCACCGAAATTCTAGACAGATTGACAGATAAAGTTTAATTAAATAACAATCTATTTTTTAAAAAAGGTGTAACAATAAAAAAAAAAATAATATATATAAATATATATAAATAATGTACATATATATCTATATATACTACAAATAGTATCACAATCTATTTAGAAAATATAGAAATATGGAAAAGAATATGAATTTAAGTACTTGCTAAAATTATCTAGAACGACGGTAAATTCAAAAGCCAATTACACTATCATGCATAAATCGGATTTTGTACATTTTTTTCCTTTTAAAGTTTATTTTGAAGTTAATTTTTTCAAATGTTTAAAAATAATAATAATAATAATAATAAAATTTTTTTTTTTTAATAGGAAGATTCAATGTAGAAAAAAAAACCATTTTTTAGAGGATGAAATTTAATGATCTACATCATACATACATATTAGCATTATTTTGTTAATCCTAACAAAACAAGTTAACATATTCAAACATTTCCTAAATTGTTTATGTTGAATGAAAAAAAAAAATAGATCGGAAAAAATTCTCCAGAATTCCTTAAGGTCGTTAGAAATGTGCAACCACATATCTTCATATGATTGTAACATGCAATTTATGTGAGAGTAGAGACATTGGAGTAATCAATCAATTAATATATGTACCTGGTAATCATAAAAACTAACTAAACCGATATTAGAGAATATATAAAGAGATTTTAAAGTTATTAGAGTGATTCGCTTCATTGTCTCCTGATTACACTTTTGAGAATGTGTCGTGAGAATTTATTTCGGACAAAGATGTCCATTGCTCCACGTTATGGAATTTACTACTAATGTACATTTGTCCCTTAATTAGGTTAATGATTATGATGATCTGCACTCATTCAAGTATTTCCAATTATAGTTTTATCCAGAAGTAAACGAGTTTTACGTGTATATATTTTATTAGATAGCGGGAAGAAATATATACCGTACATTATTTATTTATTTATATCCATTATAATAAAAAATTATATCCAATAAAACAAAAATTATCCATCGTTTTACCGAGAATTAGGGACCAATAATCTGGATTCTCGTCCCTCAATGTACTTCTAAAACAATCAGTTTGAATGGTTTAAAACCTGTTTAAAAAAAAAAACTTTACTTAATTTAAATATTTAAAAGAAAAATATGGAATTAATAAAAAGCGAAATTTCCAAAATATTATATAACCTTATCTTTAATATTATGAGTCACCATCAGTGTTTACATTAAAATCTCAAACGGAATTAGAACTCCATTGAAAGGGGGTCATGTGTGATTAATTAATGGTACAACATTTTTGTGTTTCAAAGGACTCGGAATGAATTTCTATGTTTCTCCGACTATAGAATGTGATTTTAGTACAAGTTGATCATTAATTATATCGCGTTTTTTTTTTACTTTTTGTCTGGATTTTGGAATATTTTTTTTTTTTAATTTTTATTTTTTTTATTTATTATTTATATTTTATTTATTTATTTATTTTGTTTTTATTCTTTTTTTTTCCTTCTTCTTCTTCTTTTATGTTTCAAGATGTTGATGATAGTGATAACGGATGAATCACAGAATATTCCGAATGGTTGAAAATGTGCTAATAATAGAAGGCGTTCGTTCGTAATCAAACATCTTTTATTATTTATAAGATCTTCAGACATTCTTTATGTTGCATATTTATTTTTATATATATGCATTGATTGTTTTTGTCACTCAGTTTCCTTTTATATTGCCAACCCTTTTGGCTTTGCAATTTTACCTTATATAGATCTCGCCGATCTTTTTAATTTTTAATACTTTTTTTTTCGTTATGAACTGATAACGCGATGGGTATAAATACAAGTATACAAGTATCCTTTTTTTTTCTTTTTTTCTTTTTGTTTTTTGAACCATATTAGAGTTCTAAAAGGATATTATCCATTTTTATTTTTATTTATTTAATTTATTTATTATTATTATTATTATTTTTTTTTTAAAAAAAAAACAAAGAAGCAAAAGAAAAAATAATACATGAATATAAAAACGTCAAAAAATTAAAGTTAAAATAAATAATAAAATAAATAAATAAATATATATATATATATATAAAAAAGAGAGAGAGATAAAAAAATAATATTAATAAATATATATATATTATATAGGTTATATACACTTATAAAAACAACATATTTTGTACAAGTTTTTTTTTCTTTCTAACGTCATCTTTTTTCTTTCTTTTTTTTTAAAAAAAAAATAATGGCACCCACCATTAATTCCGAGGTAGAATCAGAAAAATTTCAAATAGTTTTGGAAGGATGTGATGGAAAACTTGCCGAGAAATCTCTAGTTCAACCTAAAAAACGACAACCTCTTGATATTCCTGATATACATTTACCTTTTCCGCCTATGATTACGGCTAGTGAAATATTTGAAAAAACTTTAGTGAGAAAATTATCCAAACACGAAGGTTCCGCAAGAAAATCTCCGAATAAATTTTTAATATATCGTACAGTAGTAGTTTTGGAATTACACCGACAAAATATTCATTATTCTATGACGGAAATATCAGGTGCTATTGCTAAGAAGTGGAGGGAAGAACCAAAGAATGTCAAAGATGCATATACTAAACTTGCATCTCAAGTTGAAGAATTAAATAAGAAACATTTTGGTGAATTTTCAAGGAGAAAAGCAAATAGAAAACATAATGTTAAATCTTCATCTTTAGGTGATAATCATCATCATAATCATCATCCAATAATTTCAAGTAATTATTTCAATGATCCTATGAGTAATAATTTAATACCAAAGATTGATCCAATTTCTATGTCATGTAATAATAATTATAACAGTAATATGTATAGTCCATATATTCCACATACAATTTGTCCACCTTATTATTTACATCCACAACAACAAAGTATATATCATGACAGTAGTAATTATCATCCATTTAAGCAAGAATCATATGATACCGTAGATAGTAATAGTTTTTTGATTCCAATTTAAATGAAAAGAAAAGGTTGGATAAAAAAAAAAGTTATGTTAAAATAAAGCATATCTTTTTCTATGAATTTAGTTAAATAGATTTTTGTTTTTCACTTTCCTTTGTTTCTATATATATATATGTATATGTATATATATATATTATTTATATTTTTTTTTTATGAAAGAAATTACATATCATCGCATTTTATTAACATATATATGTATATATACATTGTAAATTTTATCTCTCAAATATTATGTAGATATTTTTTTTTATATGAATATTGGGTTAAAAATTATACTTTGTATTATTTTATTTTATTTATAGCAGATAGTATTACCGTAAAAGATTTTATTAATTAAAAAAAAAAAAGATTTTTATTTTTATCAAAAAATATGAGATTTTATTATGAATAATAAAAAAAGTAAAAACATATATATATATTTCAAAAGATTCTCTTGTATTATTTTGGCGTTGATTCATTTTCGGATACAGTTCACCCCAACTATAGTGAATCCCACGGACTGGGATTAAAAACTAGAGATTTTATTATGAATAAAAAATATATATATTTCATAAGATTCTCTTGTATTATTTTGGCGTTGATTCATTTTCGGATACAGTTCACCCCCAACTATAGTGAATCCACGGGACTGGGGATTAAAAACTACTAAATATGTCAGTGAGATTTTATTATGAATATATTTCATAAGATTCTCCTCTTGTATCCAAATGTATTTGGCATTGGTGAATCCACGGGCTGGGGATTAAAAATTAGGGAATTCACTATAGTAGATAATGAATTCTCCATAATTAAAATTTATTATAATCAAGTAACTTACATACTTTTTATTGTCCGGAGCGAAGCGAAGGACAATATATGTCTACGCACTATGAAAAAAAAAAAAACGATCACGTGAATTTCTCTGTCCGCCACGTGATCGTCACCCAATGAAATCGCAAATTTTAGTTTTTCGCTCCGGACTTACAACGGCCTAGTCTATTAAAAATTAGTATGACAAATTGACATTAAAATATGCTCGCGTATATAACAAGTAACAAGTATCATGTGATAAAAATTTAGTAATGATTAGTGTAACCATTTTAAAATTCGGTAAGTTTTACTTTAAAAATAAATAATTATTGGATGAGGGAATAGAGATATTAGTCGAAGACCGATATCCTCCCATCCAACAATTGACGGTCATTAGGAATACTGCGAGGAGGTAATGCTACTTACTAATACTGAGGAATTATTTCAATATTGGATGTCTGATTTATCACAGAATTGCCCATTAAAATCCTGCATATTCCCAATCGACTGAACAATAACAAAAATTATTGTTTTATAAAATACTGGAACTTTTCTTTATTATATAAAAAGTATATAAAAATTCGGTATAGTAAAGGTTATAAAGGTTTAACAGTTTTGAGTGTTTTATATCCGGGTAATTGGGAGCGGGGTATATACAAATATGGGAAAAAGGGTTTAAATGAGAATAATTTATTTAGAATGAACAATTAATTTTCTAATATTAATATATTATACTATATTTCGAAAAGAATGTATCAAAAAATATTGAAAATATTGAGACGCATTTATTTCACTGAAAATCGTTTCATTTGAAAATCAACTTTATCCGATAGTCACAGTTTCACTGATCAATTTCAGCAACAGGGTTACTTCAACGACAAGTAATAAATTTTAATATTATTTTATTTATTGATTGTTCTTTTTTTGTGTTTTTTTTTACTCAATATTATTTTATAATATAATAAACCATTTTATATAAAATATTTAATACTTAGTAAAAGTTTCATGTGTGCACTAAATATAATAATTATAATATGGATAAATAAATACTCTTATTATCTCTTATTATTAAAATTAGGTAATAAAGAATATTAATTTTTTGTGACCATGATACTAATTTAATAATTTGATCCTCAAAAAATAAAATTCGGGAGATGATTTCGAGAAACCGATTTACGAATAACCCTTTAAATGATTCTGGTGAACCCCTAAAACGTCATATCATATTAAAAATATGTACTATAATGCTTCAAAAAAAAGAAATATGTAATATCATGCTTCAAAAAAAAAGAATGAATCAAAATACTGGTATGTAAGCGAAAAATTTCAATCACATTTCATATACTTACAATCCAAAAACCATTTTATGCATGACTGTTCATGTAATTTTTTATAATAAACTTCTAATATTATCCAATAATAAAATAATTATTTCGTCTATTTATAATCCTATCGTTTTTCCCGATTTTTAAAAATTATAATGTATAATAATATCAGGATAATGTATTGGAATGTTAATTGTTGGTATTATATATTTCGGGATTACGAACGCTTATTTTTAGTACAATTTATACTATTTATATTTGCATTTTTATTTTTCTTATAAGAACTTTATAAAGAAATCATATAAAGAAAATCAACTCTATTTTCTCTTCTCTTTCTAAAAAAAAAGAAAGAAATACTTTAATAATCAAAATAAATAAATCTAACAAAAAGAAACTTTTTTTTCGATCTCAGATGATCTTAATTGATTGGATCGTAGGATCAGTACAGGTACTTCGTTAATCACCGCATGTTAAGTTTTAAATATTCCTCCCCTTTTTGAGATCTACAGATTAGTAAATTAATTTCACGCAGACATGGCTTTTTATCCTCTTCTTACCCGGCTTTTCTCCGCAATCTTCTTTTTAAAATGAACTAGTTTTATACAAATTAAGCTTAATATCATAAACATATCTAATTAAAATCTTTACTTAATTTTATACTACTATCTTAATTGACATGTGATCTTTTAATTTCATGTTGAAAGAAATGTTTTTCTTTCATGATTTTCTGTCGAACCTTCTATATTGGCTTATACACTTGGTCTTTTCTAATAATCGAATTTTTTTTTTAAAGGCTATATAAACACAGGAAAATTTCCTTGGAAGAAAATTCATTACGAAATAGAAAAAAAAAATTATTTTATAATTTAATAATATCCCAATAAGCTCCGTTAGCAGCAAACTCCTCCGCCCTTTTTTTTTTAAAAAAAAATTTATTATAACGACATTTTTAATAATCAATAATGAGACTTACTTCTCTTTTTACCCCTCTCTTCCTCGTTGCTGCTGCGGGCTTGGGATTGGCCAACCAATTGCCTAATATTACCGCCCCATCTTTACCTCCTCAAATTCCCACTTCTAACCCAATTGAATTAATTGGTGAATTATCACCACAATGTCAAGCAGCTTTATTCAGCGTTGTCGCAAACCCTGAATTTTTCCAATGTGTACCTGTTGCAGCATTATTACCAGCTCTTACTGATCCAGATTTTCTCCCAAGCATTTTAAAGGATCCTATTCATAATGCAGCAAAATTATTACCAATTTTTGATGCTACTTGTGCTCTTCCTAAATGCTCTGATGAAGGTGTAAAAGGTGCTCTTGAAGCTGTTACTCAAGGTTGTGCGGCCGATCTTGCTAATCCACTCATACAATTGGCATTGGGAGCTTTGACATTCTATTCTCCTGTTAGAGATGTTATGTGCCTCAAAGACAAAAAAGACGAATATTGTGTGGTTGAAACGGTCACTAATGTACTCTCATTGCCTGATCCTCCTAAAGATTTCAGATTACTTGGAGGTATCGTTGATAAACTTCTCGTCGCTGAACCTAAAGCTATTTGTACTCCATGCAACAAAGCTATTCTCAATATTGTCGCTAATTTCTTGAAGAAAAATCCTGTGGCATTAGCTTTGCTTGATGCTTCTTTCCACATTGGTGAAAATGAATTGTTCATTGGAAAAGTTTACTTCTTCCTTAAATGTGGATTCCAATTTTTGGATGGTAAAGTACCTGATCCATCAAAGATTGACCCAGCCAAATTCACATATCAAGTATCCCAAACATCTGCTGCGAATCAAAATGAAATTAATTTAATAATGCTTGGTTCTCTTTTGGCTTCCTCTTTCGTTTTAAATTAAAAGATTTAATTTAATTAATAAGATTTTGATCAATCTTATTTCTTTATTTATTATTTTTAGTTAATTTTTTTTTAATTATTATTATTATTATACTTATATATTATTTATAATTTGAACGTTAGAATTGAGTGTTCGCGGTAATTCACTATTCTTTTTTTTTTTAGAAAAAAAAAAGAAGACAAAATAATTTTTTTTTTCAGTGATGTAATTGATGTAATTTTTAATATGTAAAGACGTTTTTTCTGGTATAAAAAAACTCTTTAGAAAAAATGTTTAATAAAATTTGTTTATTTCAACAATATTTATTTGCTAAATATAAATATATGATATATGACTCTTTCTTCACTTGACAGTATTTTATTATGTACAGTATATCGCAGTTATTAAAATTTTTTTGATAAAAAAAATTCTGAAATCATATTTTGTCAATATATTTTACCTGGAAAAAAATAATTGGGGAATATTGGAATTTTTTTTTTTTTACAAAAGAAATACTTGTCAATATATTTCATGTTGGTTTTCATAAACTTTTACAACTAAGTTTAAATTATTAAAATATTATTAAAAATTGTATATTAAAAAATTCAGCGAATCTATATTTGATTGGACGATTATGACAACAATGTATTGGATTTTTTTTTTAAAAAAGTGGTTCAATTTGTTCAATTTCTAAATATTATGAATCAATATGATTAATAAACTTCAAATTTTCTTTTTTAGTTAACTATATCAACCGACCGGAAATGAATAAGGCTTAAAATTGTAAGGAATGCAATATCTGTACAGTATATGCTATTTCTCGTTACAGGTAAAATTTTAGGTTTTTACTTTGTAGGTAGTAAATTTGGTTTAAGGTAAGTAAAGTAATCTATTATTATTTTATTCATAATCTTTTAATGACTAATCAAAGGAAAGAAATTATTGTAAACAAATTTGAATAATATTACAGTATATGAGTATATGCTAGGAATTACAACTTTTATTTGTCTAAGTAGAAGGAATATTATTGAAAATCTTTTTTATAAATTTCTAGTAAAATATAATTTTTTTGAAAAAAAAGTTTCACATGAATTAAATGAATGAATTCTCTATGTACGATCTTACAAAAAATTGAGTATTGGATCATATCGGTTTTTACCTTTACTGTACTGTTGTTGTCGCTGTTTTCGTTGTTGTTCTTGTTCTTCTTCTTGTTCTTCTTGTTGTTCTTCTTGTACTTGTTGTTGATTAAATGATGACCATATTCTGGCTTTATTAATTTCTTTTTCAAGATCATCAATGGAGAAAGATACCCTCATCATTGTATCATCATCTACTACATCATCATCATCGAATGAATAGCTTGAACGACTACAAGAAATTGGACTACAAGAAAATGATTCTTTATCATCAAAATCTTCACTAAAATTTGGAAACAAATTAATAGGTTGATTGGCAAAATAACGATCATAGCGAGATGATGATGATGATGATGGTAGATATGATGGTAATGAAGAAAATGGTAATGATGAAGGTAATAATGATGTTGATGGTAATGATAATGATGATGATGGTGATGGTGGAGGTAAATTAAACGATGGATGTTTTTTATTTAAAGTATCAAGAATTGACATTATTTCACTTTTAAATTCATTAAATTCTTCTCGAAGTTTTTTATAATCTAAATTTTTTATAATAGATTCAATTTCTAATTCTTCAATACGAGCTTTTAATGAATTTATTGATTCAGATTTATCTTGTTCTTTTTCATAAAATTCTGTTTGAATAGTTTGAGTGGTTTGATTGATATTATTAATTTGATTAATTTGAGGGATTTGAGTAATTTTTTCCTGATTATAATGATTATAATGATTTTTCAGATCTTTTAGATCTTCCATAAAAAAAAGTTCATCTTTAAAAGAAACGTTAGCATCCATACTTCAATATTTTAATTGTTTTTTTTTTTATTTTTTTTAAAAAAAAAGAGAGAAAAATTTTAAGAAACAAAATCCAATCGAATTTTATATAAAACAAGAATTTATATTTCATGTTAAAATACTATATTTATTCAAATTAAATCTGATAAACTTGACAAAATTAGTAAAGATCTTATATTCTGAGAAGGACGCGAGACAAAACTTTTAAAAAAATTTTTCAAATTATTTAAACGAAAAAATTTGAAATTGAATAAAATACTGAAAGAAAAATTTTTCTAGATTTTTTTTTATGAAAAGAAAAAAGATAACTTTTTTTTAAAAGTAAAAATATTATTATTTAAAAAATGTTTAAAAAAAAATAAATAATTTTATTGATTGTTTAAAACACTGAAAGATTTCGTTATCATCATTCTTACACATATTTTTGATGTTATTAAAGGATTATACTGTATTATTTTATAAATTTTCTTTCTCACATCTTTAATATTAATTATTTCATATTTCTTATACTTCACATTTTCAAATATAAAGATATTATTGTAAATTATATCATCATTCGAAAATTATTAAAATTATTATTATAATTTATTTGTTCCCGTTCCAATTTCAACTTCATTTCGTTTCTAATATAACAATTAACAGCATCAAACCCATGATAATGGCTTCGTTGTTCTAAAGATTCGGGTAACATGTTACCAAGTTATAATTATATGGAATTCTTTCAAACCAACTTTAATAAATCATTCTCCTCATTTAATGTGAAACATTCTCGCAAATTTAATTAAAATAATTGATTTGTACAATTCACAATTTTTTATAAAACGATATAAGAATAAAATGTCTAACAAAAGGATAATCAAAATAACACGAGTATTTTCAATCACAATTACATGTTCTTCACTTCTTCATCACATTATTATATGAACCTTACTTATTGAATTCATTAAATAGGATATAAGAATAAGAAATAGGATAGGAAGGATAAGAGGGAATAACCGTTATTCTATTAGGAAGTTTATAATCTCATGATATATTCGGGATTTCCATAATAATAATTCCGTAACCATTTTAGTTATTTATCATGAAAGATTTACTATTTGCTATTGTATACCTTAATAAAGTTAGGATTTATAGAAAGTATAATTTATGAATCCCTTAAAAAAAGATTTTATATAGTAGAAGATCAATTTCAAATTTATTTTTTATATTTAAAAAATTTTTTTTTTTAATAATAGAATTCAGTCTCTTGGTTGTTCTGTTAAAAAAAAATGTTGTATATAATATTATGTAGGCTGACCTCCTTTGGCCCAGGTAAAATGCTAGGAGTCAATGAATTTTCACGATATCGCGTGGTTTGAAAATTTAAAATTTTTTAAAATTCTTTACTATTTTTGTTCAATTTCTAATACTTATGATCCATTTTATTAAATTATATCAAACGTAATTTGTAAAATCATAGAAATAAATTATTATTATTTATAGAAAAAAGGGGAATGATAAAAGCTAAAAAGGAAATTTTTTTTTTTATTCAAGATTAACGCGATTGACGGGATTTTAACGCTTGTATGCTGATTATTTTGTGGGTACGGACTTAAGGTACGATTTACGGTACGATTTACAAACACCCAATTTAATCGACCACTGAAAATCATTTAATTGTTTAGCTGCGCCTCGCTCCTTACTGCGTCTAATTTCAAATTACTTTAAGTAAAAAAACAATATCCAATTTTTTGATAATTCCAAGAATCTGATTTCACATGATAAATAATTATTACTCATTCGGTGAAAACCTTTTTCATTTTTTAGTGATCAGAATACAAAATATAAATACTTAAATTATGAAATTTCATAATCGGCAAAATGGTGATGATCTCGGGAAACGATCGATGAAATGGCAAGTCATAAAATTTTATGTCGGTGTCGGTAAAACAGGTGTCGGCGTTTGCGCCCTTTTTAGAAATTGATTTCTCATGGTCCTATTTTTAAAGAAAGAGATCTCACACTCTTCCTAAAACACAATAACCAAGAAGTTTTTACGTTCTCGTAATTAATATAATATCCGAAATATCCTGCACTCTTGCGGCGATGCAGGAAATCACCGTGAGATCACGTGTGATTAAAAAATTCTATGTGCAACAATTGATTCTACCAATGAAAAAAAAATAACTTTAGCCTTTAAAGAAAAACTAGTGATTTGAATAACGAGTGGCATGATAGAGGATTAATAACCCCAAATGAAAATAGTAAAATGGAGGAAGAAATTTTTAAATACAAAGCATTAATAGATAATGCGATAATAATATTTTTGAAGAAGGATCGAGAAACTTGTTGGAAAAATTACATCAACGGGGAAACGCGAAGAGATAAACAATCATATGATACTATGGTCCATAGTGTTATGCTTCCTTATCCATAGTAAACAATCATATAAGAAGATACATTCCTTAATCACAAACACCATTTGATACGTTGTACCGGATTTTTTAATTATATATTTTGTTATGAATCTTTTTAAAAGAAAATATTTAATGTAAATAAAAAAAAAAATGATACAAAATATTACACTAGTATCGAATAACTTTTGTGAATGCCAAGAATAAAATCAATAAATAAAAATATATATATGATAACAGATAATGATAATAATTTATAATTATTACCTTTAAAAGATCCCATTATTCATACAATTATTGGATAGATCAGTGACCTTACTATAGTATAATTTTAACCCCTTTTTTATTAATTAAAAATGTTTCTAACATCATCTAAAAATTTATTTTATTCTTTATTCTCGTTTTTGTTAAACACCATATTCAATATGGCATATATTATTTACGTTTAAATGGTACATAACCATCTGACCTAGGTGATTGAGCTTCCACATTATCAAATTGTTCTTTAGAACGTAGTTCACGTAATTTTCTTTGTTTTTTGTTCCATAAATCACGACGTGATATATGCAAATCTTTAAGACATTTAGATATAATTATATCCTGAGCTTGTATTCCTCTATCATTCAAATATTTCCTAAATTTAGGGAAATGAACTTCTCTGATATAAGGTTCGGTCTCAGACCACGTGCATTCACCATTCCTTAATATTCCTGATGGTTCTTCTTCAATATATTTTTTAAGCATTTCCTGGAAAAATTATCCGAAATTTAATAAATTATGTTCTAAGAGATTAAACAACTTACAAGTAGACAAAAAAACTACCTTGGTATATTTTAAAAGTACTAAATCAGCTTTTTTAGGATCGAATTCCTCATATAACTTTTTAGGTACAACACTTTGTTGAGAGATTGAAGTCATTTGTTTTTGCTGCTGTTGCTGTAACTTTTGCTGTTGCTGTTGATGTTGCTGTTGATGTTGCTGTTGCTTTTGTTGTTGCTGTTGCTGTTGCT
This sequence comes from Rhizophagus irregularis, assembly GCF_026210795.1. Classification (NCBI taxonomy): domain Eukaryota; kingdom Fungi; phylum Glomeromycota; class Glomeromycetes; order Glomerales; family Glomeraceae; genus Rhizophagus; species Rhizophagus irregularis. The sequence continues at coordinate 1,935,640 of NC_089451.1, read as the reverse complement.
GTTGCTGTTGCAACTGTTGTTGCAGTTGATGTTGCAACTGTTGTTGTTGCAGTTGTTGTTGCATCTGATGTTGATGTAGTTGTTGTTGCAACTGTTGTTGATGTAGTTGTTGTTGCAACTGCTGTTGTTGTTGTTGTTGCTGTTGTTGCTGCAGTTGTTGCTGTTTTTGTTGCTGTTTTTGTTGCTGCTGCAGTTGTTGTAGCTGTTGCTGTTGTAGTCGCATTCTAGAAGAAACTAACTCGAGACGATGGGTAGATTTTCGAAAGTGTGTAGTTTGAGTACCAGATACAGTTTCTTGTTTTCTTATAACATTATTTTGTCCAGGCGTCTTTATTCTTCGTACAGATATTGTAGTAGAGCTGGTACTTGAAAATGGAGCATTAACTTTTATCATTGGTGGTGCTAAGAAAAAAAAAAAAATTTTTTTTTTACATTTAACATATATATATAAACTTTTTAATGTATGACTTAATTTTTGAAATTTTTTTTAAAAAAAAATTAAACCTATATTATTTTTAAAAATTCATTAAATTCATTAAAGAAAAAAATTTTATTAACTTACTTTGAACATTATTTTTTGGAACATCATTATTTCTTGGAACATTGTTTTTTGGAATAGAATTACTATTATTACTTGAATTATCGTTAAATGTTATAAAAAATTGTTGTCCAGATGGAGTAGAAGGACTAGAAAAGGATTTTGAAAAATCATTAATTCGATCCATTAAAATATATATATATTTGTATGTATTATATATATTTATTTATTTTACAATTTTTTATCTACAAAAATTATAAGAAGAAAAAAAAATAGCGTTCAAAAGAGAGAGAAATGATTTTACCAAATTTGATGAAAAATTTGACGGTTAATTTCCTATATATACCCAATTAAACTAATATAGAAATGATAAACTCATGATTTAAGGAGAAGGGATCGTAGCCAATAGGATTATTTTTCAAAGATCGAGTAATAATTCGCAATAATAATGAGTAAAAATTTGAAAGAAGGTAATATTATCTGATTTATTCCATTTATTTTTTTAATCCTTTTTAAATTCCAAATATCTAGATGAAAATTCGATTTAGATTTGTAAAAAAAAATCTTTATATGCTAAGGACCGGAATAAAACCTGTATCACACTGTACATCTAAACAATACTTTTTTTTGTAACGTAAAAAGAAATTTGCTATAAACAATTTAAGGGTTGTATATGAATAATATAGGATTAGACACAAGAAAACGAACTCCGACACTTGTGGCAGAATGTTCCTTGATGTTGCGGCTTATTTCCTAACAACCCTCTTCTCAACGGCCGATAATCTTTTAATGTTCCCCTGAAGGTGCTACACGACTCACTCTTACAATCTTGTCCCCAATAGTGGTCATCACGTTGCAAATTAGCAGCAGGAATTTCATCTCTGTATTTTGATAAGAGAATATAAGTGTGCGCGCTAGACCATCCAGGTTTACAATTTTCATTATCACAATCCCAAGTGCCGAATACTCTATACCACTCCTCTTTATCGTCATGTTTCCAGATTAAATGTTCATGAACAGGTGGTTTAATATCTTCTTCCGGTAATGGACTATATTTAACCAATTTGGAATTGTTAGAAGAACATTTTCTACATTTTTGTCCAACTCGTTCGGTATCATTCAAATCATTAGCATCAACACGGTCTTTATATTTCGACAATTTGATTTTTGTTCTTTTATGTCCCCATTTATTTTCGCAATCAAGACCAAGACATGACCATTCACCGAAAACGTAATACCATACTCTCCTCGAAATTAAATTTTCGTGAACGACAGGTTCTTCTGTTGCGATATTAGTCGTGTCGTCCGTCATCATGGTCGCGTTATAGGAACATAAAAATAACGAAGGCGGGTAATACTTTTTCTTAATAAGTCATAATGAGTTTATTTATAAGAGTTTTAGCCAGATTTCGGGTTACAAATATTGTTTAAGTAATTGTTTAATATTATTAAAAAAGGTAAAATTTAGCGAAAATCAAGATAGCAAATAACAATAAAGCCAATAATCTTTTATTCGAATATTATTACCGCCCAAGAAAACCTTAAATTATAATTGGTTTTATCAATAACCGCGTAACACTAAATATAACAAAAGACTCAGCCAATTCAACCAAGGTAACTTGTTTAATAAGTGACGATCGCTATGCCTTATGATGTAAATCTGATTCATAATGAAATTTTTTCGGTTCAAAGGTACAGGAGGTACAACATAAGTACATAAGCTTCCAATTTACATTTACATACAGTATTTAAAAATTAGGTTACGAGATCGACGATATGACCACCAATCAAAATATAGTACAGCCTAATCTTCAATAAAATGTGATCTCAGAATCGGTCTCATAAGGTTCAATAAACGAAGAAATAAAAAAACATCATTTTAATAATAATACAGATTTTTAATATTTTTTAAACTATATATATATAAATATATGTAAGGATTCTGCTAAAACTATCATTATAATCTGCGATTATTTTGATTATTTTGTGTAAAAGTATTTGCCCTTTTAACTTTATTAGAATTGTACCTATCAAAATTATTTGGTGTGTAAGATGTATAAGAATTCGTTGGTGTAAAAAAATCGTTATAACTTGTAGCATTATTTTGCGTAAAAGGCGTAGCATCTGATACGTTTCTTGATAAAGGACTTGATTTTGTAGGAATTCGTGGTAAAGGCATATTAGAATAAGTTGATTGACTTGACATACTAGAAGTAGGTCTTTCTCTTATTTGACGAGAACCTATCGGAGTATTAACCGAGAAGGGTGATTGTAATTCATTTGGATGTTCCTCATCGCTACTAAAATCACTGCCATTAATAATAAAATCAGTCGAATCAATTTGTGACATTAATTTCTTTGGCGTAGCAGGTCTCACAGGTGTTACAGGCCTTACTTTAGTATTTTTATTATTATCATTTATGTCATTAATTTGTAATTTTTCAGAAAATAATCTATTATTATTCTCATTAATTTGAAGTTGTTCAGCAAGTAACCTATCATTTTCAATGTCTTTTTGTACTAATTTAAATTTTAATTCTTTTATTTCAGATTTCATTTGTTCAAATGATTCAAATAAGAGAATAAAATTAGTTTTAAAATCATTTAATTCCTCAATTTCTTTTTTCATTTTATCCATTTCATCGTTATTTAATTCTTTTTTCAATTGTTGAATTTCGGATTTTTGAATTTCAATATCTTGCTTTTTAATAAGAGAATCCGTTTCTAATTCTTCAACACGAGCTTTTAAAGTATCTACCAATGATTCATTTGTAAAAGGAGTACTTTCTTTTGAATTATCTTCAATTACTTCGGGAGATTTTGTTATCTCATTATCAATTGGTTGACTCTTTTGTTGTTCATCTTGTTGTTGAGGCTGCTGTTGCTGCTGCTGCTGCTGTTGCTGCTGTTCTTGTTGTTGTTCTTCTTGTTGTTGTTGTTGTTGCTGTTGTTGCTGTTGCTGTTGTTGTTGTTGTTGCTGTTGTTGCTGTTGTTGCTGTTGTTGCTGTTGCTGTTGTTGCTGTTGTTGTTGCTGTTGTTGTTGCTGTTGCTGTTGTTGAAAATTCACTAGTTCTTGATAAGAATTTCGTATTTCGGATTTTAAACGTCGTCCAAATAATTCGAATTCCGTTGCTTGTTTTTCTAATAACTGATAAAATGGATTCGTTGTATCAAATGTATCATTTTGATTATTGAATTCAATGCTATTATTAAATGATTCCATATTCTTTTTTTTTAAAAAAAAAAGTTTAAATAGCAACAAAGAAAAAAAAAGAAAAGAAAAAAAACAATTTTAAGTCATAATAAGTAGGGAGAGTAAAATGTTGGTTTTTATTGCTAGAAACAATATACAAACAAAAAATTAAATTTAGTTAATTAACGTTACAATTTAATTTAAAAAACAAAAGTTGAATGACTATTAATATAATTTTAGACAGTGTGTGTGACTATGATACCGAATTGAATTTCCTTTGTTCTAAAAAATTTTGTGCGGTCATCTCCCGGAAAAGTCCGTAAATTTTAAATAATTTTTTCTTAAAAAAAGAGTAATCAATGGAACTTTCGCTTCTTTATTAAAACAATTAAAAAAAAAGGAAAAAAGAAAAAGAAAAAAAAAACAATATTAAAAAAAAATAATAAATAAATATTACATATTACATATAAATTAATTAATTAAAAATAGATTCAATCATTATTTCTAAACGTGTTAACTAATTTTAACAAGAAAATTTATTGTTATCAAAATAAGAAATTTATTTTTAATGATGATTGTTTCTTCTTTACCGAAAGCGAGAATTATCATTATTAGGTTTTAAAATATTTTGTTACACTACAGCCACAATTATTATTATTTGTTTATTTTTTTAAAAAATGAATGTCACATGTTCATGCTATTACTTTTTTTAGTTTAGTAATCGTCAAAATATTGGTTTTGCTTTCGCGTATCGGTCCAATGGGCTGGTCCGTGAACTTTACTTTTTATATATTAAACAAACATCTTATGTAATACAAATTTTCGGAGTTAAAAAATTCTTTTTAAAGTTTATTTATGAATGATATTTTGATTGAGATTATGATTATATTCTATCTATAATATAGATATCTAAAACTATTGATGTTTTAACATTAATGCATTGTATATAGTCAATGTATTAGATTAGGATAGCTGCCATTACAAGATTTTCTTTCTTAATGTGAATGGGCTGAGAATTGCTTGGTAAAATGGATAAGTTGTATATCTTGATAATAATGACAATTAAGTATTAAAGCTCAATTAATTATAAAGGACGAAATGAATTTTTTTTTATAGGTTGAAAACGCATTAACATAGCGGTAAGTAACGATGGCTAGTAGCAGTTATTAATATTACGTGATAATAGTTATTCGATAATATAGTACGATTCTTAGCCTCATCGATCCTTACATCCAAAGCCAAAACATGAATTTACTTTAATTTTAGCACAAAAAAATGAAGGAATGTCACTATTTTTTTAGAAAACTACGCGCTAAAAGAAATATTATGTTCAGTAGGATAATGTATTAAAATGGGATAGAATTCAATTGTTATGAACTAATTTCATTGATGAAAATTAATTCTTGTATAATTATAAGCTTTCGGACATGCAAATTACACTGGTATATTTCGCTTATCAATTTCTGGTTCTTATTAGTCCGTTCCAGTCAATATAACAACATTAATCATTTTGTTACTGGTAATTGAAAATATATTAAATAATATAATTTTTTTTAATAAAAATATTAAATTTAAAACCTATTTTTTAAAATATTAAATTCCAAATTGTCTATATATGTAGTGTGGCTTACTTGCGATTTCAAGATATTGATTCAACATAGGTTGGTTTTATATAAAGTCATTGACTCTATGAGTGATAGTATCATAATCCTCGCCTTAAGAAATGCCATATTGGATGATACAGGATTGGTGAATCAGAAAAACTTTTAGTTATTTTAACATGCAACCTCATCCCATCTATGAAGGTGAAAGAAGGATCAATGTTATCGTGTATCCTCCTACAGATAATTAGAAATTTTTATTCTATTAACTTATCCATAAGATTTTATTTTTGTATCAGTTGTTGCTTCGGCAACGCAAATAATAAAGTATCAATATTCCTATAAATCACGTGCAGTTACGCAATGGTGCGACCTTTCTGTGCGACGTAAAATCATATATATTAACGCTTTATCAGTTTTTATTTTTTATTATTTCACATCGTTATCACTCCGAACGTAACACATTTTTTATCCGAGCTATAAAAGCTCCATGTCAACTACCCTTATGAAAATGCTTTCAACGTAAAAGTTATTGGTTAGTGAACTCATGAAGGTTATTAAGGAGGAAATTGACGGTAGTGTCAAGGTAAAAGACCTCAAGCTATGGAAGGTCTACATTTCGCTGTAAATACAAAAATTAACATTAATATCAAGGAGGTGTGGAACTAATTCCACTTTCGAAATTAGCAAACACTTTCCCTCTCAGCCAGCCGAAGAACACATACATATCATCGTATAGCGTCAAATAACAACAAGTATAAAACATACGTTATAAACTGAGGCATCATGCTGTTCGCAAATAACCACCAGTGTAAAACATACGTTATAAGCTGAGTTTCGCAAATAACAACAAGTATAAAACGTACGTTATAAACTAAGACATAATACTGTTCGCAAATAACCACCAGTATAAAACATACTTCCTATTGATTGTCAGATTGAAGACGAGGCTTCGAACTTCCCAGACGGAATTGAAGACGAGCATATCGTAATTCATGAGAGCGGAAAGGTGCGTGTTCGTTTGGTCGATGATGAGGATTTGGCTAGCGTAACCTGGACTCAAAGATTCATGATGGACCTCCCAATTATAGTGGATACATGTAAGTATTATGATTTTTTTTCGCGAGTTTTACGCAACGGAATCAACCTTGGCGTTTATACAGCACAACAACCATTCTCGTCGTGGATGTTTCCTAAGATTAAGGTATTGTTATGTATCAACTGAAAATTATATTGATCTTCCCGGATTCGATGGGGAGTCCGCTTACACAACCGATTAAAAAAAGGTATTGGAGTACGTTTGGAAGATATAGCTAAGACCTGCATTCACGTGGTATATGTCCGCAGTTATTATCATAGTCGTCATGTATAACGGGCAATGTCCCGAATTGTATTTATTTTTGCATGTATTAATAAAGTGTTTTATATTTGCCACACAACATTGAATATTTCCTATCGTATAAAAAATATTAACAATCATGACATCCGAACTTGAAGTATTGAAACAGCGTATCACTGAGCTTGAACGAGAAATGATGTCAAGATCCTGATGATTATGATAACACGGGATAGAAAACGTCATAATGTATCACAAGAAAAACTCCATAAATATAGTAGCTAAAATAAATTACGGACGCGTTCATTTTATTAATGCTTTTCTTGTGAGAATTCCTTACATAAAATATTTATACGCGTTTCTCTCAAATGTCAATTTATATTATGGAAGAAGGAGGTAAGCGAAGAAATGTATTTATGTCACAAATAAGTTACTATGTTAGGTGTACCTCCCTTAGAAATGGATTCTTGGGAGTACTCACGCTCACGCTCACGTTCGCGCTCATGCTTATCAGTTATGCTCACAAGAAGTTACTATGTTGAAGGTCTACCGATTCTGGAGGAGGAATCGGTTATGTACCTTCCTTCGTAACAAACATAGAAATGGATTCTTGGGAGTACTCACGCTCACGCTCACGCTCATGCTCATGCTTTACATTTTTTTGCGTCATGATTATGTTTCTTACGCTTTTACTTTTTTATCCTATATTTAGGTCTTAAGAAACGAAAAACGACTAAAACAACTCCTTGTTGTCCTCTAAATAAATCTGTATTCATAGGAGGCCAACTAAATGGAAAAAGCAGTCAAGAGATCAAGGATTTTATTTCTACAAAATTTTCAGTAGGGTATCCCATGTTCTTAAAACATTAGATAAATCGTACGGACATATTCACTTTGAAACCGAAAATGAAGCTGGGACTTTCTAACAACGCGTGCAAGGACAAGAATTCACTTTTCCCGATGGGAAAAAGACTAGTTTTTTACCTTCAAAAATGGCTGGGAGTAACGAATTTACTGTGTATAAAATTGAGGTAATATAATTTATTATTGTCAATAATTCAACCGATTTATAGTAAATTGACTTTGTTTATTGCATTACTAGAACGAATCACCACATGGAAATGGCTCTCGTACCATCCTCGTTACGCTTAATGTTGGTGGCGTACTCTACACCACCACCAAAGGAACACTTTTAAAAAAAACGAATTTTTTTGAGATGCCTCTTAATGGAAATGTTTTTGACACATTGGATTATGATGGAAACATTTTCATCGACCAAAATGGTGAATTATTTAAGTATGTTCTCGATTTTTGAGAACAAGTGTTTTACCGAAAAGAACTCTTTACGACAAATTATTGCTTGAAGAACTATTGCTAGAAGCTGAGTTCTATCACATCGAAGAACTGGTAACACAAATAAAAGGGAACATTAATCAAAGTTTTTATTGATAGACAACTTACATCGAAAAAAAAAATTTATCTACTTTGCTAGTTACTACTAAATTATCATTTATTTATGTATATGTAGTGTAACTTTATATCTGCTAAATAAAATGTAATTGTTGATTTGCAAAATTTCAATCACATGAATTTTCTTGGTCCTTTCTGGGTATTCTTAGGCAATTTCAGCTAAGAGAACCCCTATATATTTTTTTCATACAATAATACCAGGCTACAGCTAACTTCAATTTCTATTTCCGTCTTTCAGCCTCTGATCTTACAGCCCGGACTCAGATATGCTATACATCGGAAAGAATCTATTGTACAAAAGTCAATCTTAACGAGAATATATTGGATGATGGTGGTGCGGAGGTGTGAATCTGGCCTAGGCGACATCGAAGAATTCTCTTCCTCCGCCTTCGGTGACGCACCACAAGATGAACCGTTAACTTGCGAAGTCGCAGAGATCCCCATTTTCAAAGTGCCAGAAATAACGCTAAGACAAGCCACAGGTACATCTAGCGCAGCTGAACCAGAAATCCCAATAGCATCAACATCTGAAACGTCTAGGACGGATGAACCCGCTAAATTGCTAAATCTGCAGTTGAACCTCCCCAAGCTGCCAAGCGAACGATTGCGAAACCTGAGCCTGTGGCTACGAAGGTCAAGCCCAATCCCGAGCCATCACAAGGAAAAAAAGTAGAACGAGTTGCATGGAGGCAGCTTGCAGAAATCCTACCCTCCATTCTCCTGACCAGAGCTCAGCGCAAGGAACATCTTAGGAAAAAAGCAATCGAGCTTGGAGAGGATCACGATAAGTTCGTATCCATTACAGAGGAAGATATACGTGAATCATTAATATTCCGTCACAGAATGGTATAATCAATAACTTATAATACATGTAATTTTAATTTTATGTTTAAATAAGATAAATATTGCGAAAGTTGATTTTTGAATTTATTTTTATTTATCACCTGATACCCAGACCACGAAAATTCACTGCGGCTATACACGCAGATACAGACATAATATAAAGTCATTCTACATGTGACTCGCAGTTAAGCAATTTAAAGAGTTGATTGCAGAATTCGTGGAACCTTTCAGTAAGGAGGAAAAGATATGAAATTCATGATGGGTTCGTCGATTCGTTATCAAGTACCAGTGAACGTGAAGGCAGTAAAGACAAGGACGACGTTATGTTGGACAAAGAATATGAAGAATGTCTTAACAGCGGAACAATTGGACAAATGCAGACATACTTTCCCTGGGAGGTAATGTTTGGAAAACGATTGTCTCTCGGAAAACGTGTCGTCTTATACTCTCGCTATACCGAAGAAGAGTCATCAAGTATTGGAAGTCAAGCAACCATGTCCCAAGTGCAATCATGTGAAGGAAAAAATGGAAGAACATCGCGTTGCAACGATCCGGTTTTCTTAGTTGATACATTTGAAGATAAATCTTAATTGTTCTTGATGGTGATCCGAAAGAACTAATTTATTATATAAGACGTGTTGCTGAATTTGGCTTTGATCATATAATTATTATTGAGGAGACCGAGTATGGAATAGTCTTTTTAGATTGTTATGGTTGTTTTTCTGTGGGATGATGAAAGTCGCAACTTGGTAATTCACCTGAAGAAGCACCGAAACGCTTAATTAAAGGGAAAGATCAGTTGAGATGGTTTGTAGTGAATGGAATTGTATATATTACGAAATAGCAAGATTTCTATTAACTGCGTATTTTAGTATTATTCGATTTTACATATATACCAACAGCCTAACAAGCGTGTTTAAAATAGTAATATAAATATATGTGTTATCTAATGTATTTGAATAATAAAAAAATCAATTTGCAATCCTGCAAAACATGATTTCAGGATATGTTTGACCAAGGCTTTGATTTGCCATTAGTAACGGGTATCCAAACTAAAGCCTATCTATTTAAATGTATCACAAAACTTTTTAACACTGTTTGTTTTACCAGTGACAATAAGTTTCTATGTGCTAATTTTTTGATCACTGAGCTAATGCATTCTAATACAGGCAATTCAGGTGGACTATTTACTGTTAAAGGAAATATAATTACTTAAAAGGAAGTACTTTTCTTATTAATGTAATTTATCTTCCTTTTTTAGATTATGTAAAAAAATATTTTTAGAAATTAAATTATTGCTAAAGACTTAATTAAAAAGAGCTGGAGTAATAAAAAGTCTCAGTTTAAAAATTCTAAGAATGAATATAACTCAGAATTAGATGATAAATGGATATAATGAAGGAATCAGGTATTACTTTATTATGAAAAGTATAGTTTCTTAAAATATTACAAACTAATTCAAGCATATTTATAAGAGATACTGACTTAATATCAAAAATACTTGAATATATTGGATAATTAAATCTAAAATTTTCTATATTTATTTTTTTAATATATAGTTTTTTCATAACTAATGTTTTTACTTATGTATTGTCCAATATTATATCTTAAAAATTGTAAGTTTGCATTTGCATTTTTATATTAGATCTCAGTATCATTGTATCAATTACTAATACTTTTATTTATAAGAGATAACATAAATCTTTAAATGTAATCATATTAAACAGTAAAAGTTCCGATAAAAATTTTAGTAGAAAATTTCTAGCCTTGCACTAATGAAACGTGACAATAATTAAGTCCAGAATGATTGGCATTCGGCAATTTACCAATGAAAAGTTTTACGTATAATTGATTACAAATCACATAGTAAAACCCACCAGTAAGTGATTTCAGTGATGTCACAACCTTTTCTCGCGAGTATGTCAGAGTCTAAGATTTCCCGTTCTTTGTTTCCTCAATTCACAGAAGAACAACTAGAAGAAGTAAGTAAAATCTTCAAGTCTTCTGTAAATTGGACCAGTTACAAAAAGTGGGTTGAGGACGGAAAACCTTATGAAGAACACGACGAATTAATTGGGATCCGGAAACTCGAAAATGGATCTCAGAGAAGACCAACTGGTAAATCTATAGATCTATTGATTTATATTCACTCTGCTACTTCATTTTCATGTATATATTTGGTTATTAAAGTTCAAATATATAAAATTTTTAAAGGAACCGTACGAGGTAACGTTGACAGAAATGGAGAACATCGAAATGGAAGTAGCTCTCACCATAGTGTCAGGAAGACAGCTCGAACAACCGGGAAAAAAGGCAATAGAAACACTTCACCAACAAGAGCCACGTAACAAAGGTGAATATTGTAGTAAAAATTCTGGATCCGATACAATTCCCAACACTGTCACAGTTCACGAACCAAATGCTTCAAGACTTGCGGAGGGACGGCATCCTCAATGATGTAATTGGTTGTTGTGTCAAGGGAAAAATTAGAGAACTTAGAATTGTTGATGAAGCAACTGGTAAAGTAGAACTTGTTGGACAAAAAATCGGTTCTTATAACATTGTGCCAAAAGAATCGTACATGTATACATTAACTCTACCAAATTACCATTTTTTAATGTTAACGGCATTTAAGGGGCAAATGGTTTAGATGTTTAGCTTACTTTTGTGATCATGATTCATATACGAATTTTCTAAACATATTCTATACTAATAAGATCTCTTTTTGATGAAGAATGAAACAAGAATAGCAAATATTTTTTTATAAAAATAATAAATCAAACGCGTTTTTACATTGCTATATATTTTTTTGTGTCCGCAATAAAGTCTTAAAGCTTTACCCTGGTATATCTTTAAGTAAAAGTGTCGAATCTGAAGATGTTACAAGACAAATCTTCACTTTGTCCATCATGCGAGACGAATCATAAGGAAAATATAGTAGACTATTATGGGGACAAATCTTACCGTTTATGTTGTATATACAGATATACAGATCTTGAGGTGGTAGCATAGGCCGGTCATGTAAGATCGATCACCTGAAATGCGCAGTACGATATCGAAAATTCTTTGCCGGCTTTCTATCTGCATAAAATATACCATGCGCAGTAAAATGTCATCTATACTCCAGAAAAATGCAGAAAACGTCATCGACATCCGCAGATATAGGCATGTGATATAATTACGCCACTATATCATGTGATTGTGAACAACCGCAGTCGTTATTTTAGAATAACCCCCGGCCAAGAGCAATATTTTTGTGTTGCTATACTGATGAACTTTCCCAAAGTTCTGGTATGTTCTATCTCACTCATTACACAGTACTGAATTACTAATAAAAAAATACATCCCTGATTTACATGCGGATCGTAAGACAGGGCGTTGTTAAAAAGAAATTCAAAAATGGAAATAGAGTCGATTAAATCAATGACTTACAGATCCTCGGAGCCAAAGGCGCTGTGCATAAACGATAAATTTTTATTATCCTACTGATGTTAGCGCATTCAAATTACGTATACAGGTTAATCACATATTAATCCATTTTTTGAATAGGAAATAGTTATACATGATCTTGATCCCATGATGACAAATATCCTGATTTTTTGTGATTACAATTGAAATAGGAGTGGGGCTGTGAACTCAAACAAAGATGCACCACATGAAATCTTCTGTTTTGAAAGAGATCTTAGAAATAAATGGAAAATTTTGAGATACAGCATTGCTCCATTAGTGTTACATTAAGTTGTCAAAAATTGTAATTCTTCAGATTTTCTTTTAAGCGCTATTATTACAATTCAGGGGAGAGACATTTGTTATTATTAGATGGGATCCAGGCCTTTATAATTGTTTTAGCTGAAAAAATATAATTATGAAAAATGTAGTTATGACGAATACATTTAATAAAGCAACATAACTTTTATTAAATCGGGTTAAATTCTCTTTTTGTGCATAGTAGGCATACAGTATAAAATAAACCTTTTTCCCAGTGCATTTACGCAAGAAAATTATTGCTATTAAAAAAATCAATCGTTAATATCTAAAAAAACTTGATCTACCAATAAAATCTCTTAATAAAATTACTACGCCTAATCATGTCCAGTTTGACATTGCTCAACTCTTCTGAAAGCATGCTATTTTTGGCCTTATTCGCTGTTTTTTTACTTGTTAATCCAGTGATATTCATGGGATTTGCCACCATATAGTCAAATATTAAATAGAAAGTCTCTAATGAACTCTATACATGTGCCATCAAAATTGTCAATTATCTTGATATACTGGAAATAGAAAAGACCTTTACTGAATTTAACAATAAGCTCACCGCAAAAGTTGACACAAGTATTTCCAATTTTAAATCTATATTCATTGTGGAAATCAGTAAAATTTATGCCGAAATTGATGGAAACTTACTGCAGAAGCTGAAAAAATCAAGGCACGTGATGATGACTTTACTGAGGAGGCGCAGAAAATCTTTCAAATGATCATACTGTTACCAAAAGGCTTAATGAGATCAAAGAAGCCTGCTGTAATGATTTTCCTCAGTTAATACTTCTATTGATGCACTCCAAAATGGATTAATTTAATGTTATACAATCAATAGAAGAATCCAGCCAGTTGAAACTAAGGTTGCTTGCCGAAACCTTTTTAATAACTGCCGAAACCTATACGGAAAATGCTGAAACTATATTAAATCATATTAAAAATCCTGCCGAAACTTTGCCGAAATGCCAAAACCCCCATTTGCCGAAACTGCCGAAATCCTGCCGAAACTATAGTAAACATATAGTAAAATCTTGCCAAAATTTATCGCAGGATTTTGGAGAGGTTTTGGCAAGCAACCTTAGTTGAAACTAATCAACAAAGTGTATCAAACCACTCTAAAGTGTCCAATCAATCTTGTGCATCATCTAATTTAGAACTAATAACATTCAAGGATATTAGTTTAACTATTTGGATCCAATTCAAGCAAATTTTTGATAAGATTAAGGCAGAAAAAAGATTTAACTCAAAAGAAATGTGTCTTCATGTAGAAATGGAAATTCGTGAATTAGGTGAAAATATTAAGAAAGTTACGGTTCAAGGGTTTTATAAGAAAAATATAAAGAAGGATAAATATATTAGTACTTTAGATAATATTGGTTTATGATTAAATAGTAAACTTAGTGTAAACAATAATAATGCAGAGTAGTGAGAAGGAACTGTTGCATTTGGCTTAAGGATCAACGTGATTCTTCCCTTTAAACACAATCTACTCTAATACCTTTTATTAGTTTCATTTTTTACTTAGCCGGCTGGCTCTTTCTCGCGTATTACTTTACAAAAATATGATAAAGATTTTACTTCAAATTTTTAAATGTATTTCGTGTTTTACAAGTGATATTTATTAATTACATTTGTATTCTATTGCATCGCACTTACAAATTATAAAAATATAAAATTTACTAAACTATTTGCCGAAGTGTCTTATAGGTCAAGTATTACATTTGCTTTTGTTTTCTACATAAATCATAGCTATAAAATATAAATATTTGGCGCCAGTCCTTTCTGCCAACAATTAATGAAAAAAAACTCTAATCCTCTTCTCATACACCGCCATAATTAATAGTAACATTGATTACATTAGCATTTTGCGAAAAAGAAGGAATTGTTGGATTACGGGTCTAAAGGTGTTAGGTATTTCGACAGTTAATAGATTTGATGTTGTAAGTGATGATAATTTGGAGGAATCCTTGACAGCCTTTTCCAATGGTTGTTGTTCAGAACTTGATTTCCCTTTGGGCCGTTTAGGTAAGATTGAAGAGGATGTTACCTCAAAAGAATTTACACTACTTGATCCAACATTTTCATTATATACCTGCTCGAATGGAAGTTCTAGCGAATGGTAAGATTGTATTAATTTAGAGATAATCACCCACTTATTTTCTATAGAAACATATCTGATTTTAACCAGAACTTTGTTGAGAACTCTTTGTATATTTTTTCCACCACCAAACTCTTCTTAGTTCCAGTTCCTTCTCTATATCTTTTGGCCATCTAAAAAAATAGTAAGTATATTAACCCTAGATTTCATGTAAAATTCAAGTAGGTCTATTTACATTAAAAGCCTTTGTAAGGTTTAAGAACTTATTATGACAGTCTTTACTTAGGAAAAAGTTGGTATTCTCTTGTTTATTAAGCTTTAATACTGGCGATATCGTTCCAAAAATCTTGTTTCTTCTTATTTGGAATGGCATGATATTTGAAATTTTTTTGTTTACATTCGTTGATGAGAAGATGAAGCTGAGTGTCAGACCATTCAGTAGAAGAAGATATGTTTACATTGGTGAGAGAACTCCATAAAAATTGGGCTGGTTTTATGGAAATATCAAGTGATATATTCTGATTATAGCGAAGGATAATTGATTTAATTTAATGAAATGATTAATCGAATAATAATGGTGGCTTAACCTTTTTTTTAAATTCACATAATATGCTGATCACCCGTAATTTGAGAACCCATTCAGCGCCAGAGAAGTGTTGTAGAACTGTCGTGGAATTGGTAGGAATTTAGGGAGATCACATATGATACAAAATTTAACTAAAGATGCTGTGTATAATTTAGCTGAATCAAAAAAAATATGAATCTGTTTTTTACCTGAATAATTGAATAAAAATGAATCTGACATTTTATTATAATATACTTGCTATAAATCACTATAAGTCATTAAAACAGCTATAAATCGATAAAATCAGTAAAATTGCTATAAATTACTATAAAGTCCTTATATCTGTAAAATAGTTAAAACTAACTATTCTGGTTTAAATCCTGTAGTAATGCAAGCGTTAAACAATCTGCAATATAGGTATAGTAGTAAAACACCAGAAATGTAATATTCTCATGTTCGTTATTCATTTAAGAAACTTTTTGAATATAATCAAAAATACTTCTCCAAGAATGGATTTATTCAAATAATTAAAAGATCATAAAAATGAGGAATTTAAAGCTGGGAAACGTTTATCTCATATTTATTGCACTATATATGACTCCTTAGTAATTATTTGCAAAAATACCATCGAATGTGACAATGATCATTTGAAGAAATGTATTGCTAAAACAGCAAAAAAGCATATTGCATATTCTAAGGAGAATTACATATATTATGTAATATTCAGTTTAATATAAACTTACTCCTCTCCTCCCTCTTGTCAGATTTAATAACCAATCAAATTATAATATTTATAAATCATATAATTTTATTAAGTATAACGTAAGATTTTAGTTATTCCTTCCTCCTTTTGATAATTACATAATATATGTAAGCTCTCTAATAGGATCCCAAACAATACATATATAAGTAACAAAAAAATTTGCTTAGCCATCATATAAAAAAATTTTTTAGGTTATATTTTATTTCGTTTAGCCAAAAAAAAATTTTAATATAGTCATGTTTTCAAATATGTAACAAAGCAGAGGTTTAATTAAACTCAGATATGAGTTTGCGTAGTAAAATTCCTAATTTAATAATCTTAATTTTTGTACATACAATTTTTAATTTTCTGGAATTTTTTTGTCTTTTTATGTATTTAGTTCTTTGTTCTTTTATGCTTACATATAGTTTATATCCTTATCAAAACCATTTTTATACATATACACATTTTTTCAAGTCTTAGATAGACATATACATTACATCAGGAAATTTGTTTAGGCGTAATTTAGTGTAATATTTCGAAGGTGGTGTAAAATTTCGAAATATTACACTAAAAACGTAATATTATTTAAAAGCTATTTCTTAAATTTGAATAATTATAGTAATTTAAGAATATCTCGCTATCTACTGATCCAATCAAGACGATCTATAGCTCATTGGAATCAGCTCATCAAGACGAATCGAATGGTAGTAAAATCGTATCTTTACGTTCGATAGATGATTTTCTATTACTTTAAAACTTTACTGCATACTATAGAGCGTTCTATCAACTGTAGAAATGCGATTTTACTACCATTCGATCCGTCTTGATGAGCTGATTCCAATGAGCTATAGATCGTCTTGATTGGATCAGTAGATAGCGAGATATTCTTAAATTACTATAATTATTCAAATTTAAGAGCGTAAACTTTTGTAATATTACGTTTTTAGTGTAATATTTCGAAATTTTACACCACCTTCGAAATATTACACTAAATTACGCCTAAACAAATTTCCTGATGTATGGTTAGCTAGAAATATTTTAAACAACAGTTACAAAAACATCCATATGTTGTTAAAGTAGTACGTACTAAAAAAGTTATTTGCATATATGGAGCAGTAATAAAACTTAATAGGAAATATGATGAAGATTATATTAATCGTCATGCAAATGGTCCAGGATGTAAAAGGAAAGATGGACAATAAAGTATTTTATGTTTTTTTTGCAAAATCAACAACAGATGAAGATGATAATATAGATAATGAAAATTTGGATGATGACTGGATAATTGGGAGAGTGAAGTAAAAGATACGATGAATGATGATGATATTATTACAGTAAATGAAGCTGAAAATGAAATTAGTGAAGAAAATAATAATATAATAATTAATTCAACATATATTAATCAAGTATCTAACAAGAGAAAGGGATGCTTAGGGCTCTGTTTAAATTTAATTACAAATTATGTTGATTAGTATTGCTGCCTGAAACTCATTTAACGATAAAACTCAAAAATCTGAAATTCAAAAACTTTATTTTTAATAAAATAATTGGTAAATCCAAAACTTTTCTAAATTATAATTAGTTTCAGAAAAGCATAAAAACAGTTTAAGCAATTAATTTTTATTATGAAAAATAGTTTCAGATTGAATTTTAACTGAACTAAAATTTTGAAAAAATAGTTTTAGTAAGCATCCTTAATGTTGATAGAACATCAGCAAGTTATGGTGGAGTTCGTCATGTTGAAGTAATTGCTAAAGAAATATTTCCAAATAAATTTCCTCATAAATTTACAAGAAAAAAACTTACAACATCACAAAAACGTGCATTAAATCAAAAAATTTATGCAGAATCTCAATGGCGTGTTGGTAAAAAATGTAAGTTTTTTTGAGAGAAAAAATTAAAAATTTACTTGTTTAACAAAAATCTTTTCTATTTAAATAATAGGTATTGTGGTACACGCTAAAATATGCATGGGATATTCTGAAAAAGAGATTTGTGATGAATGTTTAGCATTAAAACACAATAATCTATTAGAAAATCGTCTTGCCATCCTAAAACCAGCACCTCAAAATCTCAAATTTACACCAAAATTTTATTTTGAAATTAATTAAAACATTTGCAAAATCAAGATCTCTGTGAAATTTGGTCTATTGTTAAAAACAACAATCATGCAAATATATGGATTACATTAGCAGATAAAGCTATTCATGGCGTATTTAATGAAAAACCTGTTTTTGAAGGACTTTGTAAAATAATAGTTTAAGCCGCCATTTATAAAAGGCAAGCAAAATTTCAAATATAATGAGGAACTTACAAACTTCCTCATTATATTAGGAAGTTTTAGCATTCGAACTCTTAATATTTTTCATTAAAATTTGAAAGGGCACACAATTCAAAATATATGGTATGATCTGCTTATTTTATTATCTATAAAAATTTGTGCTAATTGGTTAAAAAATTTTCTATCTAAAATAGAAAACTTCATGTTAACGATGAAGATACCGACACTTACAAATCCTACCTTTTTATTTGAGAATGTTGCTAAATTTAAAAGGCTAATTGATACATTAAATTATTAAAGACCTATAGCTGCTATATCTGATAATACCAAATTAAAACCTGCTTTTTGGTATCATTCTGGTTTAGGATGTATTGTTGGGTCAACACTTTCTATCAAAGAAACTAAAATTAATACATATAAAGATATCCCAATAATTATTAATGATATCAAAATTAAAAAAGCTATTGCAAATGACATGCGTGCCTATATATTGCAGGTAGTATTCATTTATAATAAATTATATCATTTATATACATACGATTCATAGTCATATTTATTTCAATTATTATTATTAGGTACCATTACCAACCTTTCCGCCAGTAGTTATTGGCTTATTGCATTAATTGCTAATACTGGGTCTGATAACCAGTTAACTGTAACGAATTTTCATTAAGAATTATTGACTCAAATGGCACCGCAACTTAATCTTTCAATATTATCAATTGGTTCAGATGGCCATATTGTTAAATTTAAAGCTCAAACTGCAATCCAAAAATATCCAACAGATGAACAGCTAGTTTTTTAGAATGATAAATTTGGAATTAATTTCAGCTGCCCGATTTTTCTGAACATAGAACCTGTTGTTTGCGTACAAGATCCTATTGGAACGTGCCAGAAATTACGTGATTTAGTAGGTGGGTGAAGGTTAGGTCCTGTCACAATATACCTTTTATGATGATAGTATATCTTTTATAGTAAATAATATATAATTTGTTTATTTATAAGAAGCTTTTTTGAAATTATCTTACCATCTAAAAGTCCAATTTCAATGAATTTTTTTTGTTTTATAAAGTATAAAGAGGGCTATGGTGTGGCGCATCTATACTCATCAACAGTCCAAAAATTTATTTTAGGCTGATCTTTACCAAATTAAGTAATAGTTTAGCCTTATTTGGTAACATCCCCATTGATCATTGTGTGATTTATTAAATTAGATTTACCTGATTGGCTTAAATCGTAATCACGTGAAAAATTAATTCCGAAATTTTACTATTTTACATAGACTTATATAAAAAATACTCCAACTTAAAAAGCTAATAACTTTTAATCTATAAAAGTTAGAGGAAATTAAATCTGATAGAATGAAAAAGAATCGCTTTAATCTATAATTGTATCAGTTTACTTTTTCAGTTTAACATAAAATTTTAATGAGTTATTGAAGTTTAAAAATACCCAATTTTCATTTGATGAGTATAGATGCGCCGCACCATACAAAATAAAAAAAAGTTTATGCAAATTGAATTATTGGATAGTAAAATAATTGTATTATAATATATATGTGATATATAGTACTAATTTATTTATTAAGAAGCTTTTTTGCAATTAACTTACTATCTAGTAGTTCAATTTTAATGGATTTTTTTTGTTTTGTAAAGCATAAAGAGGTCTACAAAACAAAAAAAAAATTATGTAAATTGGATTATTGAATAGTGAAATAATTGTATTATAATATAATATATAATATATAATAATTTATTTATTAATAAGCTTTTTTGCAATTATTTCATCATCTAGCAGTCCAATTTCAATAAATTTTTTTTTTTTTATAAGGTATAAATGGGGCTACAAAACAAAAAAAAGTTTATGCAAATTGAATTATTAGATAGCAAACTAATTGTATTATAATATACATATATATATTAATATAATATATTATATATTATATGTATTTTTTTAGCCAATTAGAATTCAATCACATGGTGGGTAGGGGGATTAGGTCTCTAATTGAGCATTATCACGTGATTTCTGGCACACCCCTAAGCACACAAAAAAAACCAGCTGCAATGCTATAATATCTGGTGCATAGCTTCTTACTTTTGGAAATTCAACAGTACAGTTTGAGTAACTATTAAAGTTATCTCATATCCCAAATTTGGTAATGTATCATCAAGATATGATAAAACTTGACCGTCAAGATGACAGTGCTACATACCATGCATTTTGTTCAGGAAATTTACAAAATTGTTATGATATTATTAAAGAGGATATGCAGAGAATTTTTGTATATCTTTTTATTATAGGTTGGTAATTTATTATTATATGTAATTATTGGTTTTTTTTGCTTTATTCGCTCAATTTATTAATATATTTTTAAAATTAGGAGAACTTATTGATAGTTACTTAAATCGAGAAATAACTCCATTAGAAAGAATTAAAATGTCAATGACAGCTTTTTTCTTTTTACAACTTTGGAAAAAACATATAGCAAACATGAGTGAAAAATATTCTGATTTTATTTCTTTAAACAAAAATTTTTTAGCAGATCAAAGTTTTGCAATTTTTATTTCTCTCGCAAAATCCATGATATTATTAGTAATATTACACTGAAAGTATTATTCAAATTACCCATTTTTACCATGAATACATAGATGCGCTATAACACTTTTTTTTTTGAATTTTTCACACGACACGCCAAATTAATTCAGATTTTAATTATTTTGAACTATTGCAATTAGTTCCAAAAATTTCTCAATATACCAAAGCATTAAGAGCAAAAAATATTATATTAAAAAAGGAAAATCAGTATGTGAAGGTAAATTATTCAATTAATATGTTTAAAAATTGATTAAATTATTAGTTTTTTTAAGTATTTCCTTTCACTTAGGTTATCATTTTGATTATAATGTAGGAGATATTAACTCAAGGAATTTGGCAACACTATGTACTTGGCCATCAGATGCTGAAATTACTCTGACTATAGAGTATTCATATGAATTGGCATCTGAACTTGCTAATGCTCTTGATATAGATACTATTCAACATGTAAATCCTTTAATATTACAGCCATATATTTTGATAAAAAAGCAAAATTCAGAGATATCAGCTGAAATTGAGCTAAATTCTAAAATTAATGAATTTTCTGAAATCAATAGAGAAATTTCTGATGTGATCGATCAAGCTTCTAAACATGCTGCCAGCAGTAATGATATTTTTGATTCCTTGAATAGTGAAGAAAATACTGATGATCGTATTCACCAAAAACAGATTATTTCAATTTTAAATGTTACAAAAACATATAATAATGAAAAACAAACTCATGGTATACATAATTTATTAATTTTACTATATTCAACAATATTAAAAATACTATATTAATACTATTTTAAAAAGATCCTCTTATTAGATATCTTCTTCCAACAAAAGAATTGGATTATTTAACTATAATTGCATTATGAGAATATCATGAAGCATATAATTCAAGGCCAATTAAAAGACAATATCGTGTATATGATGATAAGCAAACAAATACTGGAAGTATCAATCCAAATAAGGCTAGCCAAATTGTTTCACATTTCACAAATAATAATGATCCAACAATATATTATATAAAGCCACGCGAAAAATGATGAAAAGAAAATTAGAAAACAATGACTATGAGTCTTGCGAATTTACAAAATTCTGAATTATCAAAGTAAAGACGAACCATTTGTAATTATAATAGTAAAACTAATAATGCAAGTAAGTCAGTATAATATATTTATTATTTTGTATTGAATCAGCAAATGTTATTTAAGATTTTCCCTTATGGCAAGATGATTTTGTTATTGTAATATATGGAAAAAAAATCTGTGTTGCTAAAATAATATCAATGTATTATAAAAGCTATGGTAACTCAAGAAATTAATCAAATTGAAGATTTATCATATATTTCTTTACAAGTGTATTTACCAATTCATCTTAATATTTTTGCAAGCCAAACTTTGAAAGGCTATGTATTATTTACTTATCATTGTTCTCAAAATATTTTATATCATATTAACACAAATAAACTAATAATTAGTAAAAGTTCATTAACTTTAATAGGAATAGCACGAAATACCTTTAATTATTTTAATCGTGATGATATTAGAATTAATATGATGTAATATGTTAATAATAAAGAGTTTAATACAATTATCTAAAAAACTATTATTCAAATTAATGCTAATTAAATAGATATATATTAATATGTCATAAAATAGATTGCATAACGAAATGGAATTTTAAAAGTCATATGAAAAATTTGCTTAGTCAAATTAAAAATAATTTGCTTATTGATCATAATAAAAAATTCTGATTTTAATGTGACTTCTATATGTATTGTTTAGGTCCTCATTATACAAGCTGAAATAATTTTTTTTTTAAATATTAAGTTTAATATATATAAATATATACTTAAATTAAATAATGCAGTAGTTAGATTGTAAGATAATTAATAGTGTAAATTGAGGTATTTGGTTCAGTTTCTAAGGTAAGTAAAAATAAATATAATTTTAATTTAATTTAAATATATATAGTATGTGTTAATATACGGTATTGAACAACAATGCACTACACATTAGAGGTGAACGATGTGTATATTAACATTATGCATTGGTATACTCCAGTATACGGATGTTGATTAATATTATTAATTACGTTGAACAACTAGCTAGTGTTGATCAATACGTATACTGGTATAAATCAACACTTTTAAAACTTCTTGATATAATATAATAAATTTTATGTTATCACTGTCCTGCCACCTATACGAAAGATGATGTGTTATAAAAATATTAGTTCATTTTATTATGCTTGGTTTAGATTTTAACTTTAAATAATTGATAATATACTTTCAGACTAATAGAACTTTTATATTCAGACCTTTCACATATATCAAATAATAAATAATTTTTAATAATTAATATTTATTAAAATTGAGCAAAAGGAAGCTGTTGACCAAAGTCAAAAGTCAACCTTTTTATACATTTTGATGTTTCACTAAATTATAATTTTTTATAATTTTCTATAAGATTCTAAAACTATGACTCATATGACATAATCCTTCCATCTCTGGGCACGTCTGAAATGTGTGTCAGGTTGACGGCGCAGTGTGGCGCAGTAATTCAAAAAAATCTAAGTTGAAGATTTTCTTTTTAATGTAATGCTTTCAAATTTACACATTAGATGTATTTTCATCTGTTTTACAAAATTCACTTATAAACGGAAGGAGGTTTTGGACGTAGATTTTGACTTTAGTATATAACAACTGATTTTATCGTCTTTGCTGATCATTTCCAAAATTGGATTTGTCAAAAAAACGGTTTTTATTAAATAACTCGAAAATGGCCTTCTAAACCGCCCGTATATACTCTAAGTAAATTTGCAGAGCGGACGAAAATACATTTATTGCAGTAATTTAAAGGTTTTATTTTAAATAAAAAAAATTGCAATTTAATTTTTTTTGGAAAAATCGCTGCGCCACACTGCGCCGTCAACCTGACACACATTTCAGATGTGCCATCTCTAGTTCCATCTATTTAAATAACAACTATTTCCCATTTATACAATGAATTTTCATTGATATAATCATTTCATTGATACAATGATTCCATTAACACAATGATAAACTATTTATAACTAAACTAATAATAACCAAACTAAATATAACTAATCTAAATATAAATAACTATAAATAACTATACTATAAATAAATAATTATAAATAAAGTTTGTGTAATTATAACATTATGTTTGCTAATTATCTTGGTTAAATAATCTTCCATCGGTTAAATGTTTATCCATGTTCCATTTAGTCCTTTATTCATCTGATCACATGATTATCCTAATTTTAAAAGTTACAACATGTTTGTGTAATGAAATTTTACGTGTTTGTGTAATAAACTTTGTGCTAAAAATAGTATATACTAAGAAATTTTACAAAATCATAAATTTTACCTTATAATTACAAGTTACATTTTAAAATTCTGTTTAATTATACCATATACTTAACGGTTACATAAAAAAAACTTACCATAGAATTACATTTACTTTTTTTAATTTATAAAGAATTTTACCTTATGAATTCAACCAGTTTTTTTAACTTTTCTATGTAATTTTTACCTTAAGCTTGTGAGTGACTTCTATTAGAAGTAAGTGGATCCTGGTTCAACACCTAGATCTAATTCTTTCCAATGTTTTTGCAATCTTACTCCCCATGTCTTAATTCGCTCTCTGGATTTGCATACATTTAGACTGATTCAGTTCTTTGCCTCCTCTTTTGTGATGTAGTTGACACCAAATACTGGAGTTTTCTTTTTGGGTTTTAGCTTAACAACTAAAGTTGGAATTACCACATGTGGCTTCTTCTTGTTGCTCATATTTACACTAAAGCTTTCTACCTATGCTTTAATTTCAGAAGCTTGGATAGCCTGTTGGTTAGCTTTTTGAATAGGCACCTGAATTGGTGTTTGAATATAAGCTACTTCCTTTTGCTTTTGTAATAGTTTGCATGGATTTTTTTGCTTAAAATGCTCACAAAGTTTTTGTGGCATTGAGTATTCATGACCACAATGTTCACAGATTGTATCTTTTTTATTACTTCTTGTTTTTCTAACCATGGTGTTAGCTCTAACTGTTGCGTTATTACTTGCTTATATAATTTTTTCTTTAATTAATTATTTCCTATTCCTTTCACTGAAGATGGTATTTGCAAGCTTGCCAAAACGGTTCTAGCTATCTTCCCAAAACTGAAGCATTAACTATTTATTAATTATTCTTTTGATATTTAGTGATATAAAATAGGATGATCGGTAAATATTTCTGCCCATTTCTCTACAATACTGAAAAGGTTTGTAAGAGAGCTTCTACTAGACCTGCTGAATGCTGATTTTATTGGAAATTAAAAAAATGGTTACCATATTCTAATTGTAGTAAGCCAACTGCTTCTGCTTGTGACCGATGCTCAGATCATGTCAGAGGCTATTATGTTATTCAGTTTTATGACAGGCTTCAATCAGAAAGTCTTCGATTGGAGATACAAGAAAGGCTTCGATCAGAGATATGTGAAAGACTTCAATGTGAGATACAAGAAAAAACTTATGAGAAAATGATACTTACCCATAGTGATGTGCTTGCAAATCTTAATATTTTTCTTTGTAAGGAATGCCTTTATCCAATAAAACTAGAAAAGGGAGAATATTGTAATAGATGTCAATCAAAATAAATGAAAAGATTATTTCAGCCAACTCTTTACTTAACACAGGTCAAAATGCTAAAAATTGGCAAAAAAAATGGCACGAAAAGCAGTGGCTATTCTTGGCTATTCTTGGCTGTTTTTGGCTATTTGTGAATTAACCTATACTATTTGTAAATAATTTATACAAATTTGCGAATAGTTTATGCAATTCGTGCCATTTTTTTGCCTGTTTTTGGTCATTTGACATGTGTAAATTTTGCTAGAATTTGGGAATGCAATATTCAATGGACATTTACCTCCCTCTTGCTCATATAACTTCGCACACGTCAAATGATCAAAAATAGGCAAAAAAAATGGCGCAAATCGCATAAACTATTCGCAAATTTGTATAAACTATTTACAAATAGTATAGGTTAATTCGTAAATAGCCAAAAACAGCCAAGAATAGCCAAGAATAGCCAAGAATAGCCACTGCTTTTCGCGCCATTTTTTTTGCCGATTTTTAGCATTTCGACCTGTGTCGGGATGGCAATGTGAATATAGTTTTTTCTTACTCTTCCCACCATTCTTGGACAATTCCATGGATTTTATAGAAAAATATTAGTTTTTTCATTATAGATTTAATAAATTTCCTGGCAGGGTAAAATCGTTAGACTTAAATGAATAATGTATTAGATAAGGAATTAGCTAACGTGAAGCCAATTTCTGATATATATTTTTTGTTAGACTTATAAAATTTCCGGTAGAGTAAAATAATTAGACTTAAATTTTTCGTTAAAGTTTTATGCTGATGTAGCTTATGCCAAGCCCCCATTCTTAAGCTAAGGAAAAGTCGGCACAAAATTGGGACTTTAGCAAGATTTTGCAAGGGTGACATTTCGTTGGATTTTTATAAAAAATATGCTTTTTAGTAAGCTAGCCTGCATTGAACCTATTCTTGATTAAGGAAAAGTTGAGACAAAAATCCCATTAGACTTATTTTTTCATTAGACTTATCTTACAGAATGGTATAATCTGAGGGAAATTGAGACAATTAGACTTATTTTTTTGTTAGAGTTAGGTGAATATTATATTATTTTATTAAGCTAGCCCATGCAGAACTACTTCTAAATAAACCATTTTTTGTTAGATTTATGATGATGGAATTGGGACCATTAGACTTATTTAATTATTTTTCATTAGATTTAAGAAAATCGTTAGATTTATTTATAGGATAATAAGAGCCGTTAGACTTATTTTCATTAGACTTAATTTTTTGTTAAACTTAAATATTTATGGAGTAATAAGGACTGTTAGATTTATTTTCGTTAGACTTAGGTAGTTAATATGCTATTTAAAGAGCTAACTTGCGCAAAATTAATTTCTGATATAATAATTTTTGTTAGATTTAATAAATATAACTGAAAAGTTAATATAGAAATTAAGATTCTAAAGCCATTAAAAGCTTTTCTAATATATTAATAAAAATCGATATGCTTTTTAAAGATGGAGAACCCACACAAAGCTTTAAAATATAATATCAAAATTAAGATTCTAGAGCTGATAGAAGCTCTTTTAATATAATAAGAAAAATCGATATTGTTTTTAACGTTCTGTAGCTCACACATCCAATGTTTCAGTGAGAATCAGACCTTTGGTCCTTAAACCCCCACTTTCACATTGTATTTTGATCAACAAACTCCTTATTTTTTGTATTCTTTTAGGAATAATAATTTCTGGTTTTTCATCATACTACAGTCAACTCTTGTTATAATGAACTCTAGGTTCCAGACTTCAACTTTGCTATAAGGCTATAGTGAAGATTTTAAGAGATTTGATTGGTTAATTCGTTATAGCAAGAGGAAATTTATTATAGTTGTCTGAAAAATTCACTATATCAAGGGTTCGCTATATCAAAGTTTGACTGTATACTTTAAGAAGAAAAAAATCCTATTAATTAATACATTTTTCAAATGATTTTTTATATGACAATCAATATTTACTTATAACACTAAAATTGAATTATACAAATATAATAGTTTATTATAAATAAAATAAAATAAAATGATAATTTTATTAAAAAAAAGAAATATATTTAAATTAAGTTAATTTATATAATAATAATTTATATAATAAAAAAGTTAAAATTATTTTAAATGAGTGGTAATATCATTAAAACTTTGTATAAAATATATTTCAAAAATTGAAAACTATAAATTTAGAAAAAAAGGTTTAAATAATTAAAAGTTCAGCTACAATTTTGCAATAAAAAATGGAAATTTAAAGTTGAAGGTAATCAAGTAAGAACAATCAAATATTTTTATAAAATGAAGGCAAATTATAGAATATACTGTATATGATAAAATCTGTTGTACAAAAATATATGCAACCTTGTTATTAAAGAGCTCAACTACATTACCATTCTGCATAAATACATTTAGCAGACATTGGAAATGAATGATCATATTGATAAATATTTATCAAACATTTGTTCTTTTAATAAAGATGATCTTCTTCTATATCTGTTTTATTAAACCAATCAATTAATAAAAATGATTATAAAA
This sequence comes from Rhizophagus irregularis, assembly GCF_026210795.1. Taxonomy (NCBI): domain Eukaryota; kingdom Fungi; phylum Glomeromycota; class Glomeromycetes; order Glomerales; family Glomeraceae; genus Rhizophagus; species Rhizophagus irregularis. The sequence continues at coordinate 1,907,456 of NC_089451.1, read as the reverse complement.
TATCATTTTAAATAAATACTTACAGTTATTAGGAATAACAAATTCATATAATTTAGAATATGAATATTCTACTAATAAAGTATTTAGTTCAGTAGATTATAGTAAAATTAAACAACAAAACTTGTTAATTTATTTATACCTGTTAGCATCTCTGACACATTTTTTGTATTAGGAAGTGGGCTGTTAAATTGATATGTAAGTAATCTGCTACCTGCTGATTCTAAACTATATTTATTCATATTTAAATTACTAAGATTTGATTGAAATGATTCATCTAACATATTTTGATATAATTTACTAATTTCAATTATTTTGTTCCTAAGTGTATAAATATCAAGTCTTTTTAATGGGTCAGCATTCCAACATATTTCAATTAAATTTTTATATTCTAAAGGAATTTCTGATGCAAAATTTGGCCTTAAACCACCAATGATATTTACTATCAAATCAAAATTATGTTCACAATTTATAAATGGTGGTTGGCCAAATGAAACTTCCCACATAAGCATAGCAATACTATAAATATCGGATGCAAAAGAATATTTTTTTGTAGTAAAAACTTCAGGCGCTATGTAAGGAAGATTCCCATATATACTTTTTGATGGTTTATCAGCAGGTCCACAAAATCCAAGATCACTAATATACCAATAATCTTCGAACTGTGAATACAATATATTTCCTGAATGCAAATCTCTATGAATTGCATTTTCAATATGAAGATAATAAAGTGCATCTAATATCTCAAAAATAATTCTAATTCTTTTCTTCCACGTGAGTTGATGATGATTTCGCTGTAGATATTCTCTTAAATCCATATCCATTTTCATCATCACGAGCATATAATTTCCATTTGATATATCTCGTGTTAACCCATAACATCGGACGATTTCTGGCCGCTTATTGTTTATAGTTAAATGTGATTTAGCCTAAAATATATATATATATATATATTATTTTTTAAAACTTTTTAATTATTAGTGTTAGGTTTTAATACACTTACCTCTTCAAACCAGCTATGACTTGCACTTTCAACATTTTCTAAACTTTTAAGTATTACTTCGAAAGTTCCAAATCTTTTTAATTGATTTTTTTCCATATCCCATTCATTGTAATTACCACCAATCCAATCTGCTCTATAAATTTTAGAGATTCCACCTTCTGTTAGATATTTAATATTTTGTAAATTATCATATGGGATCCATTCAATTATATAATCCGGTCCCAATGTTTCCATTTGACATTTCCGTATTAAGTTGTCAATTTCATCATTATTAGATGTCCAATTTGAAAAATTTACTTTTAAATTATTTCGAACACAATATTCACAAAATAAAGTAGCTAAACATACTTGGTTACAATTTTCGCAAATCCTTCTTTTTCCTTCATTAAATAAAACTTTATTTCGATCATAATATTTGTTTAATTGGTTTATTGCTCTAGTTTTTTGATTCTCTGTAAGCATTTCATCATCAAGAATTACTTTTTGTTGAAATTCAAATTTTTTGTGTATGTCGTCGTGAATTTTATTATCCATTAATGTATATGCTTTATTAATTATTGCATTAATCGAGTCCTTTCGAACAGCAGACATAATGCAATGCAATTAAGTTATATTTCATTGACTTCGTAGTAAAAGAAAAGGTTTGAGCGATGCAATTTATTGAATTTATTGGTGTAATGAAAGTACTCTTATTTATTGGTTTATGTTGTGCACTTGTAAACAACTTTGCAGAAACTCACTTAATTGTTAACAGCGTACAAAAAGTTTTTAGAAAAATTCCGGAAATCTTCTGAAAAATACCGAAATCTGCAGTAAAATGTCCGAAATCATTCAAGATTTAAAAAATTTTACCGGATTTTTCAAAAACCTTTCGGAAAATCCGGCAAAATTTGAATAGATTTTGTACGCTGATTTGTTAAGGATTACGTAACTGCATGTTATATTAGCGAAATTGTAAAAACATCACTATTGTTCCATAACTAATTAGTTTCAAAATCTTTAATATTTATTTTAAAAATAGCATAGTCAGAAAAAGTTAGTTTGGAGTATCTTTGCGACAATGGTACAATGTACTTAATTTTTTACCTTCTAAGTTCGATGGTTATCACGTGTATCACAGTTTAACTTTTTATAAAAACTTGCTAACCCATATTCATTATTAAACTTAAAAAAGCCCTTAACCACTTGATAACCTTCTGGAATATTATAATATTCGATTTACTAAAAAATCTCGATCAGCAATATTCATTGGTTCGATCTTCGGAATTTCAAGGAAGTACACGGACATTCCTGAGAGACTTGAGTGTCCTTAAATAGACTGGGGGTTCAGGTTCTTATCCTAGACCGCAACTGTATTAATCACGTGACGCTCTGAAAAAACTTGATAAAGAACCGGTTCAGGATAAATTTGTCCGAGTAAGGCAAAGAGAAACAAAAGGATAATATCATATAATTGTGCTCCTTTATTTGTTTTTGTTTGGCATGTATCATATGAATTCCCAGATGAGAAGCGTAAAAATTCTTTATATATGAACTTGGTTTTTAAAAATTATGCCCACTTTTAATATTAATATGATATTCACGATTATCTCTTTATTCGTAAACTACAGTGTTTTTTCTCTTCTGATAGTTATTACAGTTATCTATGTAACTCAATACTATTATCGTTATTTTACTCGACCAAATCCTCTACCTGGTCCATTTCCACTTCCAATTCTTGGTAACGCTCATCAAAGAATTGGATTTGAACATATTGATTGGTTGATGTCATTGTATAAAAAATATGGAGATATGTATGAAATCAATTTAGCAGGGGAACGTGTAATCATACTATCTAGACCAGATTTAATTGAAAATATGAATGTACCTTCATCAAAGACTAAATATCCTATTAGAAACCTTATTACAGAAGGTACTATGGAATATATGAAATATGGAGCGAGTGGGTCAGGAATATCTCGGAATACTGATTATAAATCTTGGAAATATAATCGTCAATTTGTTTCTCAAGCTATGATGACTCCAAATTTTAATGATAAAATTATTACACGGACGATTGAATTATGGAGAGAAATGGAATCTTATTGGAATATTATAGGAGAAAATAAAGAATTGGATCTGAAAAAATGGATGTCTAGATTTACAAATGAAATAATTTTTGAAGTTTCAACTGGAGTAAAAAATAATTCTGTCGCTTCTTATTATAGTACCCTTATTCCTGAAAATTATGCTTCTTTAAATAAAAAAGAAAAGGAAAAAATCGAAGAAACTGAAAAGTTTATTCAATCACTTGAAATTTTCGATAAAGGATTAATTTATTTTTTTATGTTTAATAAGTTAATTCGCCGTTATGTTCCATTTATTCGTGGACAAATAAATAATTTTTTAAAAAATAGAGATTATTTGTTTGATAAAATATATAATATTATTAAAGAAAGAAGAGTTGAAATTGAGAGTACACCGTTAGATCAACCTCTTCGTTACGATATGTTAACATCATATTTAACCGCAAATACACCACGTGATATCAATGTTACGAAACATGCCGATATCGAATTGTTGAGACCAATGACTGACGGTGATGTTTTTGATAATATATTCGATTCCTTACTTGGAGGAGGTACGGTAAGATGGATTTATTTTTTTTTAAAAAAATATATTTCATTTTCAAAAAATTCAAATTCATTTCTTTCTAAATATTTAAACAATAGATGTCAAATTTGATTTGCTTTGTCATATATTATCTTGGAACTTATCCTGAAGTGAAACAACGATTACGACAAGAAATTGAAATGGTTCTTGGAAAAGACTTAACAAAGCCCATAACAGCTAAAGATCTTGATGAATTACAATATTGCGATGCAGTTATCAAAGAAGTACATCGTCATCATCCTATATCTTTTTCGATCCCACGTGTAAATCTTGAAAAAGATGAGGTTGGAGGAATCAATTGGCCAGAAAAAACCTCATTTCAAATGCATTATGGTGCAATAATGAAAAATAAGAATTATTGGACTGATCCTGAAAAATTCGACCCTGATAGATTTTACAAAGTTGAAGAAAGTGATAAATATTTACTTGAAAAGCAACATATTAAAGATTCCTTTACTATATGGGGAGGTGGAATTAGAATATGTCCGGGAAGAAAATTGGCAATGATAGTATTAAAGTGTTTAGTTTCCTTGATTTATAGAAAATATGATATAGAAATAGCAGATGTGAATGAACCATTTAAATGCAGATCTGGTCTTCTTAGAGTTTGTAAAGAATTAATAGTTAAAATTAAACCTAGAATATATTGAAATGTATCACTTCCTAGTTGTGCAAAGGAATAAAATATTTATTATAAACCGATTGAAGTAATTTATTATCGAAGTCGTTACAAAAAATTTTTATTATTAAACTTCTTAACCATTTCGATATAATTTAGTAAATGTATTGTATTGGCTGACAATTAAATAAGCAAGCAGTTTTATTATCAGTTTATATCAGAAGATGATAAGTGAAAGGACGCCCTAAATGATAATAAATTTCTATAGGAAATTTTTTAATGAATAAATTAAATAATAGCAAGGTCAGCAATCAAGGATTTTATGTAATTGTATTTAATGTTAATTATTATTTATTATTTATTAAATTATTAAAATTTTACTTATTTCTAACAATTACAAATAAAATTACCACCACAATAAAAACACTTATCACTTACCGTTAAAATGGTTTTAAAGAACATTGAATTAATAGAAAGTTCATCGTTAAATTTTGTTATATCAAGTGATTTACGTTTACATGTGCTACAAGATTTTATATGTTTATTTGAAAGAAGGCTTAAGGTTATTGAACATCGTTCTATAAAAAAGAAGTGTTATTAAAAATGATTGTTTATTAATAGAGTATCTAAAGAGAAAATTTAATTACCCCAAAGATGTCCTTTTTCACAAGTACCTTTAAATCCGGGTCCTAAAGAAACATGTAATAAACACGAAAAAGAATTAAGTATAGATATTTAAATTTTTTTTTTAAAAAATAATTATAATCTTATGTTTAAAAAGGATATTTTTTTGGCATAAAGGACAAGATTCTCTTGCAGGAATCTTTAATTTTTTTGTTTTTGCCGATTTTGTTGATGAAATAAGTTTAATAGTCCAATTTATTTCATTATCCAAATCCTTAAATGTTCTTTTTGTCGTAGTCCTTTGTAATCCACTTAAATTCTCATAAATAACCTTTGCATAATTTAATAATTGTTCATCGGTTTGATAATATAATAATATCCAATCGCATAAATTTAATATGAAAGTTTGATCTCTTTCTATAGATTAAAAGAAAATCGTTAGTTTTAGAATATAATTAAAGTTATAATGTATTGTTTCCTTTTTTAATTAGAAAAAAGTTCTTACCATTACCAGCAATTAATCCACCTTGAAGACAATCTGAAATTATATTCAACACTTTTCCCAAAAAATACTTTAAGAGAGTTGAAATTTCATATTGAATTTTGTTTTGAATCTCGATACTTTCTTCACCATTAAACTCTAATCGCTATAAAAAGAGAAAAAAATTATAAAGATGTTATCTTACTGAAATGGTATTTTTTCTGAAACATACTAAAGTATTACAATAAAGGTGTATAATAATCCTCGATTTATTTAATAGGGTATGGTTATACAATTGACGTTTTAATTTCTTAACTAATCCATTCATTGATATGTCACTAAATTAAAAAAAAAGAAGCTTAATATGTATTGAATGTTTTTAAATAAGAAAATTATTCGTAAACTTACTTAGTCGTCATATCAAACAAAGAATAACTAGTTTCTAGAAAGTGTAAATTATCCGATTGTTGTAATAAACTATTTCTGAGAGCTTTCTCCAACATAGAAAATAAAGAATCATCTTCGTAATATTCATTTTCAGGATCACAGTATTCGAGCAAATCCCACATGAGATAAGTAGTAGACTTTCTGCAAACTACGTAAATGTAAAATTTTTATGAAATTTTATATTTGTAAGATATTATAAAATCAAAACTCAAAGCATACTTAAAAACGGATCCTCAAGCCTATTCAAAAGTTGTTTAACTAAAGATCCACGCATTTCGATACTTTTATAATTTTCGGTAGGAATAAAGGTAACATGAGAAACTTCAAATTTATCGGTAAGATACTGTACAGTACGAGATTCTAAAGCAAAAACAACTGCAACGAATAATTCATTAGCAGATGAGTCAGCTCCATAATAAATCGGTTCTTTCATTAAAGAATCATTTTCTTCTTCGGCATTTTTAACTTCTTCGACAAACGTAAATTCTTCAAGAGATTCATCATCTTTTTCATCTTCAAATTCTTGTTCTTGCCATTTTGTAATTAAGCTTTTATTAATGAAATTTGTTCGAGATTCATCAATATTTATTCCTTCCTCATTTGAAACATTAAATGTCCAATGATTTCCATCCATTGTGAAAACACGCAATTGACTTCCATCATATCTCCATGTTAATCCTATAAAAATAGTCTTTTTTAAAGTCAAACTTCATAATCAATGAATATCTTGATCAATATCAACTCACCTGTAACAACTTTGGACATTTGCATCGTGAAATTCAACGAAATAATTTGTGCGTCATAAAGCAACATTGATTCATTTGAAAGCCATACATAAATCTTGCGACCTTTTATCACAGCAAATTTTTCGCTTCCATCCTAACTCAGATAAAACGATTATAATTCTGCTTTAATAGAAAATAGGTAGAAACATAAAAATACCTACTGCTGAATCGTACCATTTCATAATCTCAGCCATGCGACCATCTTCATTTGTAAGAGTCATACGTAACGTGACAGAGAGTAAAAGTTTTCCATCCCCGTCCTCATTATTTGAAAAGTCTCTTGATAAGCTCACTTGCCACAGATAAACTGAACCTTCAACACATCCTGTTACAAAACTTGATGCATCTTTATAATTCCAGTAAAAATTGATAAATAAGATTTATTATAGAGTAATTTAAATTCTGCAATTTTACTCACATTGATTATTTCCTAAATTAACCCATCGTGACCAAGATGATATCGTTACCCAAGTTTCATGAGCTTGTAAGCAATAAAGGAAATTAACTCCATTATTATAACTATAAAAGAACATATTTAAATAAAATCAGTCTTTCTTCATAAAGTAAAAATAACAGGTGCAATATACCTCCAAAAAGTAATTGTTCCAGCCTTACTTCCGATGGCTATAATAGAAACAGGATCAAAATTCTCACCAATAAATAACGGTGACCATGAAATAGCTACATAAATATTATAAAATACAAATTAATTAAATTAATTAGAAAAAGTTTTTCTTCATAAATTTTTTTTTTTTTAATAAAATATTTACAAATTGATTGGAGTTGATCTGCTATTATTTCGTCAGTTATATCTTCGACCTTTTCATTGGTATACGAATTAATGATGTTTTCGGTCATATTTTCAATCTAACAACATTACAATAAGTAATAATTAATAAACAATTTCTTTTACATAAATAAAAATATCTTGCGTTGCAATTTAATACCTCTATCCAATCTGAATTAATAGGGTTGACTTTTGGCCCATAAATAGAAACGTTATATTTTGTTGTAATAGCTATAAACAAGCAACTAAAAATAATAAACACTTTTAAAAATCACTTTTACAAATGAAACAATTGATAAAAAAAAAAATTTTTACCCTTTTAAATTTGACGTTCCATTTGGTGACCAAGTAGCACATCTAAAAGTTTCTTGATTTTCTTGAATAATTCTATCAGTAAAATCTAAAATCAATTCGATAAATTCGATAAATTAATAATAACAAATTCCTTTATAAGTAAGACATAAAATCACGTATAATACCTAGAACTTTATTATTGAATTTGAAATATCCTCTTTCTTTATTAAATTCTTGACATTCGACACGGGCAGTACACACACAAGTTCCATTTCTATCAATATTTAACCCTTTATATAATGGAGTCTAATATTATAAATTATAATATTAAATATCTTTTTTAGAAATGAATATTGTTACGAATCACTGAACTTACGAAAATGTAAATTCCTATCGGAGTAAATAATAATATTTGATTATCTTCGGACCATTTTAAACAATTTGGTATTGTGGGTTTTGTATTTACATCTCCATTGTTTAAATTCATTGAAAATAAGGTTAAGAAAAAAAGTTTCTATTTTATTTTATTTATTTTATTTTTTTTTTGTGGAAAATTTTCTAAAGGAAGGGTATTTAGATATTGTGATTTAAAATTCATGATCAAAAAATTGATAATCTATCTAAATTCGGAAAATCGACGTTAATTTAATGCTTACAGTACAAACTCCTTTTCTCGAAAATATAATTCATGTAAAAGCTCCTTATTTTCATAGAAGTGTTATAATTAATTACATACACAAAAAGGTTATTGATTGATGTATTGATGCGAAATCTATCTAGATTGCAGATTCAAAGTAGGTCATATACTCTCAAACACTAAAATTACGAAGAGCGTCGATAGTTTCATAGACTATTTGTGGTAGTATAACCTTTTCGGTACGCAACTTATGAATAGCAAATATGTTAACATCAAGAAGTGCTTTCCGATATACATTATTAATTCCTTTATTTTTAATGAAAATACCTAAATCATCTTTATATATACTGTACAGTATATCAAGTCATTACTACTATAATAAACAAATCACGTTACAAAACAATAATTAATAAATCCTTATATTGTCCAGGCATTGCCAAAGCTCAAAAGTCCATGCAGTTTATAAGTCGGATGAAATAAATCGATGAAATCACATAGGCTGTATTACTGACTTATATTTTCATACTGTCTAATGTTAGAAACTTAGAATAGTGTAATGCCGTTATCGCATAATCGTACATTATAAATTAAGTGTGAATTGCGAAGTTATAGTATACATTAAAATGATATGTTTAAATCGAGTATTGAAAATAATGTCTTAATCGGACTTACTGTATTTATTCTCGTAAGTTTATTGCTATGTTGATAAAAATTAATAAAAGTAATAAATAACACCCAAAGAGAGAAATGATTGACATAATTTCAATGACAAAGTGAAAAACATGGGAAAATAAAGATTCTGCATCACATAATAACAATGATTTGAGAAAAGATTCAATTGTACAGTACAATAAAATCACGTTCAGATGGTCAGCGGGCCGGACTACCAAATTTAACAAATGCTTTTTTTATTCGTTTCGTTAGATTGGATCATTAAAAAAAAATAGATTTAAAAACCACATTGTTACTACGCGTCTACACCGCTCGGTTATAATTCCCCAACAAACATATGCTTGATTAATAAAAACAGTAATATCAGTAAATTTAACTTATGCGACTAAAAAAAAAAATCTCGTGAATTTATTCTATCATTTAAATTCTGTCAGAGTTAATTATTGTCATTGTCAAATTAGTAGCGTACTACTAGCGTATTATTGCCGAATTTAACTAAATTCACATGCTAAGGCAAAAATTATGGTTTAATTCCAGCACTCAGCATATTTAATTTATTCGAATTACGCAATGATTTACACATTGATTACCAACATTAAGACTTGTTTTATGACATTGTCTCCATAATTGGTAGATAAAAAAACTATATTTATAGGCGGGGTTATAACATACCCCCAACTTTTTTAACTTTGTCGAAAATTCCGCAGTAATATATCCGTTACAACTTATTAAGCATGAATAAAGACAAAAATTCTCTAAAAATTTCAAAAAGTCCCTACAAAGAAAATGAATTTTACGATAACAAGGAAATTAATGTAGAAAAAGAGTTTAACGAAAAGAATTCTTGTGAATGTGAAGAAAATATTAATATTCAATCACAAACAATCAATTCTTTGACAGTTCGTGTTGAAAATTTGGAAACAGATTTATTTGTTGTTAAAAATCAGGATATTAAAAAGCTTCAACAAAAATTCAAATTAGCTCGTCTTAGCGCTGTTAATGGACGACAGGTGGTTGACCGTTTTTATGAACCGCAAATTTCTTTAGCAACACAAAATATTAAAAATTGCATTTCTTCAAATAAGTTAAAAGGTAAAGAGGTAGAAAGTTACAATGATAATGCACTTTGTAGTGCTCGTATGATTGATGACTTGAACTCTATAAAATATCCTCCGAATATCAAGCCACAAAATCCAGCCTTAAATTCTAACGCTGAGCCAGGAAAATTTAGATATGATCGTGATTTTATGATGCAATTTATGCGTGTTTGTAGAGAAAGACCAAAAAATTTAGAAAATTTATATGATACTTCTACAGAAAAGCCAGAAAAGCCAGAAGATAATTCAACACGGCGTAGAAAAAGAAGAACTAATAGACAAGTTCAATCTCAAACGATCGAAGAAAAAATGTTAACGCCTACAACAGATGTTTTTGATAAAACTGGACTCGATCGTCTGTATAATACACTTGATAAAGGTGCACGCCAAGTACAAGAACTAAATGTAATACAAGAGAAAGTTGCACCTATTGAACGTTCAGAGAACCAAAAAGTTCCTGTTTCAGCTTTAGGAATTTTACCTAAAACAACTGAAGACATCATCCCTACTTACATAGTAATACGTGATATCAGGGAATTTCTAAAAAAATTAACTCCCGAAAAATTTGATTTTGTATCAGACCAAATTATTGAATATGCCAACAGGTCAAGAGACGAAAAAGACGGGCGTATATTGAGAGAACTAACTCATCTTATAATTGAGGGATTGAAACCTCAGGAAATTTGTGCATTGTACGCTCAACTTTGCCGTAAGATAATGGAAAATATTGATCCTAGAATAGTTGATGAAAATGTTAAAAACATTGAGGGTAATTTTATCCAAGGCGGAGCACTATTTAGAAAATATCTTCTTAATTGCTGCCAAGAAGGCTTTGAGAAAGGTTGGGACGAATCAAATCTGGTCTCAGAAAAATCTAGGAAAAAAGCTAAGAGGCGAGGTCTCGGTCTTATATGTTTCATCAGTGAACTATTTAAATTAAATATGGTTACAGAACGCATTATGCATGAATGTATAAAAAAATTATTAGTATTTCAAGATCTACCCGGAGAAGAAGAAATGGAAGTTTTATGTAAATTAATGATTACAATAGGCGAAGAACTTGATCATTTCAAAACAAATCAACTTGAAAAAAAACTTGATTATGGCAAAGCAAAACGGCTAATGGATTCTTACTTTAATGCTATGAGGAATATAACGAACCTTCCAAACTTGCCAGATCGTATAAAATCTATGTTAATGGTAAATATTTCTCTATAATTTTTTATTTTTATGTTACTAATATTATTATTGTAAAATTTTAAGAGTACTATCGATTTACGAAATAACGCTTGGAAACCTCTTTATTCTCCAAATGTAATAACTATTGTTATTGTATATACGTATACTTAATAAATCATTCATTTTACAATTTTTTTTTCATCAATTTTAGGCAGCAAAACAAAAGGAGGATGCCGAATCTCCAAAAACATCTAGTGCAGGTGGTAAAGTTAAAATTAAATCAATAATATATCTTTCTTAATTTGATTATTAAAATACAAAGTATAAATTTTAGGTATAACTGAACCAGTGTGGCCTAGAGGCTCTAGTGGTCATGACCACCGATCAGATAAAGAAATGACATCTCAAGAATCGTCAGCATCATCGGGAAATGATGGTTGGAATGTCGTTAGTAAAAGTACATCTCTAAAGAAAAATAAAGAAAAAGCTGGTGACCTTACCAAATTTGGATCGGTGGGTCGCATTAGGGTCTCTGGCAAGGTTAATTTAGTACCGGGTGGTACGTTTGGAATACTTTCAAAAGGGGCTAAGGGTTGGTCGAAATGAATTTTTATATAAATATATAGTTTCAACTCATCTTCATTTTCAGGAATTATTATCTGAATACTTATTGAATTTCTTTATTATTTAAATATGTAAAATATAACTTATTTATATACATACTACAAAACAATATCTTGTTTAATATGATTTAACATGATTTATTTATTTTTTATTTTTTAGAATAATATTTTTAAGAAATAAGTAAGATCAATAATTCTTAATCTATCTTTTGGTAAAAAGAATAAATACATATCTTATTTTATATAAAACTAGAAAATATTAATATTAAGTTATTTTATATGTTGTATTTCATTATAAAACATTTATACAATATATAATATATAGGATAATTATAAAAATAAATAATAATAAATCTTAAAGATTAATATAATTAGTATTATAATGATCAAGCAAAAGAAAGTAAGAAACTGATCTTTAGATCCAAAATTTTCAAGAATTTTTTCAGTGTATTTTATGTAAAAAATATATAGAAATATGAACCTAATAATTCCAAAATGTCAAAAATAACTTCCAAAAACTTTTATTTTTAGAAGAATTAATTTTTATAATAGAAAAAAGTATTTAGAAATATTTTCTTTTATATATTGGCTTTTAGATTTAATAAGAAATACTATATGAATAAGATTATTAAGTACAATAACTATTAGTTGGATTTAACTATAACTATTCCAATAACTTTGAAGGAAAAAACTAATAATGCTAAATAGAATTTCAAACTCTGTATTTACCTATTATAAAAAAGAAAAAATTATTAATAGTATGCTAAATTTTTATTTAATGATAAAGAAGACATAGCCAATTCCTTTTCTAGAATTAGCAGACTTTATCAATAGTAAAGAAGATATAGCTAATTCCTTCTTTTAAAATTAGCAGACTTTACTAATAACAAAGTAGGATTTTATCTGCTTAAGTTTGTTATCAAGTGAACAAAAGAAATAAAAAAAGAAAAAAAAAGGAATAAAAAAATTAAAATAAAAAAGAAAAAGCAGGTAATTTCATAGGAATTACCCACTTTACTCATCTTTATCCAACCCAAACAAATAAATCCAGTACTCTCCTAAGTAAAATTTGTGAACTCCTTGACTCAATAAATTACCCATTCTATTTTTAGCTTAGGAAATTACCCACTTTGCAAATAAAAAAATACACACCTCTTTTAAAGTTTCTTGAGTCATTTATACACTCTAGAAAATCAGTAATGCTCTTTTCAGAAAACTTTCATCTATTGTCCAGTATTTCAATATAAAATAATGCTGTAATTGATAAATAATTAAATACAATTCAATAATAAGAAATCAGATAACAAATATAAAGTATAAATATAAAAAAATTTTTTCACATTTTTAATACTTGATATGCACTCTTTTTCAAGAATTCCTCTAGAAAATTTTTTCATTTTACCAGTAATTGTAAATCTCTATATTTACCTATTATAAGAAAGAAAAATTATTAATAATGTGCTAAATTTTTTATTTAATGGTAAAGAAGACATAGCCAATTTCTCCTTTAGAATTAGCAGACTTTATCAATAACAAAGTAGGATGTTATTTGCTTGAGTTGATTATCAAGTGAACAAGAGAAATAAAAAAAATAAAAAAAAAAATAAAAAAGAATAAAAAATAAAAATAAAAAATAAAATAAAAAATAAAAAGCAGGTAATTTCATAGGAATTACCCACTTTGCTTACCCTTACTTAACCCAAATAAATAAATCCAATATCCTTCTAAGTAAAATTTGTAAACTTCACAACTCAATGAGTTATCTGTTCTAATTTTAGCTTAGGAAGTTACCCACTTTGCAAATAAAAAAATACACACCTCTTTTAAAGTTTCTTGAGCCATTTATACTCTCTAGAAAATCAGTAATGCTCTTTTCAGAGAACTTTCATCTATTGTCCAGTATTTCAATATAAAATAATGCTGTAATTGATAAATAATTAAATACAATTCAATAATAAGAAATCAGATAACAAATATAAAATATAAACATAAAAAAATTTTTTTGCATTTTTAATATTTAATATGCACTCTTTTTCAAAAATTCCTTTAGAAAATTTTTTCATTTTACCAGTAATTGTAAATCTCTGTATTTACCTATTATAAGAAAGAAAAATTATTAATAGTATGCTAAATTTTTATTTAATGGTAAAGAAGACATAGCTAATTCTTTCTTTAGAATTAGCAAACTTTATCAATAACAAAGTAGGATATTATTTGCTTGAGTTGGTTATCAAGTGAACAAGAAAAATAAAAAAAATAAAAAAAAATAAAAAAAGAAATAAAAAAACAAAAATAAAAATAAAAAAGAAAAACAGGTAATTTCATAGGAATTACCCACTTTGCTCACCCTTACCCAACCCAAACAAATAAATCCAGTACCCTTCTAAGTAAAATTTGTGACACTGGTCGAAATCAAAAAAATCGGACATATGAAAAATCGGCTAAAAATCAGACCAAAATTGGCTAATATTATAAATCAGCACATCTGATTGATGCCAATCAGGCAATTCGATAAAAATTCAGCAAAAGATCATCATATTTGATTAACGGCTGATTGATGCTAGTTAAAATCAAAAAAAAAAATAGACAAATGGCAAATCAACTTAAAATTTGCTCAATATTCAAATATGCACTTCTGATTTATGAAAAATTGACACTTCAATAAAAATTCAATAAAAATTCAATAAAAATTTGGCAAAAAATCATTATATTTGATTGACGGCTGATTGACGTATTAAATCAAAAAAAAAATCAGACAAAATGGCAAATCAACCTAAAATTTACCCAATATTCAAATATGATACTTCAGATTTATGGAAAATTGACAATTCAATAAAAATTCAATAAAAATTTGATAAAAATTTGGCAAAAAAATCATCACTCATATTTGATTGATGGCTGGTTAAAATTAAAAAAAAATCAAACAAAATGGTAAATCAACCTAAAATTTACCTAAAATTAGCTAAAATTACAAATCAGCACTTCTGATTTATGGAAATTTAATACATTATTAAAATTCAATAAAAATTCAACAAAAATTCAGCAGAAAATGATCATATTTGATTGACTAATTGATACTAGTTAAAAATCAAAAAAAAAATCAGACAAATGGCAAATCAGCCTAAAATTTGCCTAATATTAGTTAAAATTACAAATCGGCATTTATTTCTGATTTGTGGCATATTGGTTAATGATTTATGGTTGAATCTTTTCATATTATTGATATACAGTCAACTCTCTTTATAGTCACACATTTGGGACAGTCCATATTTGGTGATTATAAAGAGATGTGACTATATAAAAAATTTCTTATATTAGTATATCATAATTCTGGCCAAAAATTAACATAATTTTGGCCAAAATTATACTTAAAACTTTATTGTATCGTAAATCCTCCAATATTAATCGTAGAGAGATGAGAGATGATCTTACCGCCATTCAATTCGTCTTGATGAGACGGTTCTAATGGTATAAAATACATCGAAATCCAATCACTAGATTAATTTCCGAAATTAAAAAAATATTAATGGTTTTTGTGTAATAACTCTGCCAATATTGATCCTAGAAAGACGATCTTACTACCATTCGATTCGTTTTGATGCGATGAATCTAATGGTATAAAGTACATCGAAATCCAATCACTAGATCAATTTCCGAAATTAAAAAATATTAAATAGTTTTTAAATAGTAACTCTGCCAATATTGATTCTAAAGAGACGATCTTACTACCATTCGATTCGTCTTGATGCGACGAATCTAATGGTATAAAATACATCGAAATCCAATTACTAGATCAATTTTTGAAATTAAAAAATATTAAATAGTTTTTAAGTAGTAACTCCGTCAATATTGATCACAGAGAGATGAACTTATTACCATTCAATTCGTCTTGATGAGGCGATTCCAACGAGCTATTAATCGTCTTTTTACAATCACTAGGTACCGAGATATTTAGCAAAATGTTAAATGGCGCAGTAAACGTAAATCAAGGAATATAATAATGCCGATGCTTACCATTTTGCTGAATAACTCATCAGCCAGTGATCGTAAAAGGATAAAACTACCACCATTCGATTCGTCTCAGTGAGACGATTCTAACAAGCTATGGTACATCTTTGTACGATTATTAGATGCCAAGTTATTTGATATATTCTTTATATAATTGTGATTATAAACGGTTCTTTTTAATATGATTTTTGAGGATAGGTGTGACTATATAGTAGAATGTGACTATAACGGGAGTGACTATAGAAGGAGTTGACTGTACTCCAATTTTTTTTTCTTTTTTTATTTGAATGAAACGTTAACTAACGTTTTGTTATTTTCTTTTTTTTTAGGTTTTACTCTCCAGTTTCTGTATGTCTGGATGGAATTTTGAAGGTACTCTTCAAAATTTTGATTTTTTATTTTTTTTTTATTTGAACGAAACATTGACTAACGTTTCAATTTTCTTTTTTTTTAGGTTTTCGGCTTTTCAGTTTCCATATGTCTGGATGGAATTTCGAAAGTACCTCTTCGAAATTCCAATTTTTTTTTCTTTTTTTATTTGAACGAAACGTTGACTAATGTTTCATTATTTTCTTTTTTTTTAGGTTTTGCTCTCCGGTTTCTGTATGTCTGGATGGAATTTTGAAGGTACTCTTTAAAATTTTGATTTTTTTTTCTTTTTTTATTTGAACGAAACGTTGACTAACGTTTTGATTTTCTTTTATTTTTAGGTTTTCGGCTCTTCAGTTTCCGTATGTCTGGATGTAATTTTGAAAGTACTTCTTCGATTTTTTATTTTTTTTTATTTGAACGAAACGTTGACTAACGTTTCAATTTTCTTTTTTTTTTAGGTTTTTGGCTTTTCAGTTTTCATATGTTTAAATGGAATTTTGAAGGTATCTCTTCGAAATTCTGATTTTTTTTCTTTTTTTATTTAAACGAAACGTTAACTAACGTTTCATTATTTTCTTTTTTTTTTAGGTTTTGCTCTCCAGTTTCCATATATCTGGATGGAATTTTGAAGGTATCTCTTTGAAATTCGCATTTTTTTTTGTATTTTTATTTGAATGAAACGTTGACTAATATTTCAATTTTTTTTTTTTTTTAGGATTTCAGCTTTCTAGGTGGCATTTCAAAGGTAAAACTTTGAAAAAAAAAATTTTATTTTATTTTATTTTAACGAACGTTAACTAACATTCGTTCTTAATTTTGTAAGTCCAGAACACCAAAGTGCAGGGCTCTGATTTGGCCAAATTTACAGGTAAAGTTTCGTATTTTCGAAACTTAATAAAAAAAATGTTAATTTTAACATTTTATATTTTTTTTATAGGAAATTGGCTCTGAATTGGCCAATTCTATAGGTAAAATTTTTAACTTTGAAACTTTCATAAAAAATGTTTATTTTTAACATTTTTTATATTTTTTATAGGAAATCAGCTCTGATTAGGCAAATTCTATAAGTAAAGTTTTTAATTTTGAAACTTTCATAAAAAATGTTTATTTTTAACGTTTTTTATATTTTTATAGGAAATCAGCTTTGATTTGGCCAATCCTATAGGTAAAGTTTCGTATTTTTGAAACTTAATAAAAAAACGTTTATTTTAATATTTTTTAATTATTTATTATTATTTTTTTTTTGCAGGGAAATTGGCTCCAATTTGGATACTGGAATCCCGCAAGTAAAGTTTTGATTTTTGAAATTTTTTGACGAAACTTAATAAAAACGTTTAATTTAACATTTTTTTATTATATTTTATTATTTTTTTTGTAGGGAAATCAGCTTCAATTTGCCATCCTACAGGTAATGTTTTGATTATTTTAATATTTTTTCTTTTTTTTTGTAGGAAAATCATCTCCAATTTGTAGAAATGAATGGGAATTAAGGAATTTAACGTATACTGGATTTCCAGGTTAGTTTCAAAACAAAAAATTCAAAACTTTTATAAAAAAGTATTTTATTATTTATGTAATTAAACATTTTTAACATTATTCTGAGATCTTTTAGACACATAGAAATTCGAAATTTGGTAAGGTGATTTTAAACGGCTACTTCACCTTTCAAGTTTTTTTCATTTTTTCAGGCAACTGGAATATTGATTTTTGGGTGAAATTGTTTTATATGTATATGTAATATTTTAAATTTCAGAATAAAATTTACTGCAATTTGCGATACAATTCAGAATAAAATTTACTGCAATTCAGATACAATTCAGAATAAAATTAACTGCAATTCAGACACAATTCAGAATAAAATTTACCACAATTCAGAATAGAAAATTTACCGCAATTCAGATTACAATTTAGAATAAAATTTACTGTAATTCAGATTAAAATTTATCGCAATTTATCAAAATTTATCATAATTCAGAATAAATTCACTGCAATTCAGTAAATTTATGAATATATTTTTTAAACAATTCGGATTAAAAATACTAAGCAATCCAGATACAATTCAGACATTCTGATTGATATCGATCAACCTGCCAATTGAAACTTTTTTTGGATTGACAATTCAGCCATCTTTATTACCAAATTCAACCTAAAATCAGACATCCAATTTCTAGCCGATTTGGACTATTTTAACCAGTGTAAACTCTCTAACTCAATGAGTTATCTGTTTTAATTTTAGCTTAGAAAGTTACCCACTTGCAAATAAAAAATACACACCTCTTTTAAAATCTTTTAATAAGCTATTTACACTTATCTAAAAATCAGTATCATTCTATTCAAAGAATTTTCATCTGTTATCCAGTATTTCAATACAAAATAATGCCATAATTAATAAATAATTAAATACAATTCAATAATAAGAAATCAGATAATAAATATAAAGTATAAATATAAAAAAAAATTTTCACTTGATATGCACTCTTTTTTAAAAATTCCTCTAGGAAATTTCTTCATTTTACCAGTAATTGTAAATCTTTGCATTTACCTATTATAAGAAAGAAAAATTATTAATAGTGTGCTAAATTTTTATTTAATGGTAAAGAAAACATAGCCAATTCCTCCTTTAGAATTAGCAGACTTTATCAATAACAAAGTAGGATGTTATTTGCTTGAATTGGTTATCAAGTGAACAAGAGAAATAAAAAAAAATAAAAAAAAAAGAAAAAAAGGGAATAAAAAAATAAAAATAAAAATAAAATAAAAAAGAAATAAAATAAAAAAAAAAGCAGGTAATTTCAAGGAATTACCCACTTTGCTCACCCTTACCCAACCCAAACAAATAAATCCAGTACCCTCCTAAGTAAAATTTGTGAACTCCCCGACTCAATGAGTTATCTGTTCTAATTTTAACTTAGAAAGTTACCCACTTTGCAAATAAAAAAATACACACCTCTTTTAAAGTCTTTTAATAAGCCATTTACACTTATCTAAAAATCAGTAATGCTCCATTCAGAGAATTTTCATCTGTTGTCCAGTATTTCAATACAAAATAATGCTGTAATTGATAAATAATTGAATACAATTCAATAATAAGAAATCAGATAACAAATATAAAGTATAAATATAAAAAAAAATTTTCACTTGATATGCATTCTTTTTCAAAAATTTCTCTAGGAAATCTTCATTTTACCAGTGATTGTAAATCTTTGCATTTACCTATTATAAGAAAGAAAAATTATTAAAAGTATGCTAAATTTTTATTTAATGGTAAAGAAGACATAGCCAATTTCTCCTTTAGAATTAGCAGACTTTATCAATAACAAAGTAGGATGTTATTTGCTTGAGTTGGTTATCAAGTGAACAAGAGAAATAAAAAAAAATAAAAAAAAGAAAATAAAAAAATAAAAATAAAAATAAAAATAAAAAAGAAAAAGCAGGTAATTTCATAGGAATTACCCACTTTGCTCACCCTTACCCAACCCAAACAAATAAATCCAGTATCCTCCTAAGTAAAATTTGTGAACTCCCCGACTCAATGAGTTATCTGTTCTAATTTTAGCTTAGGAAGTTACCCACTTTGCAAATAAAAAAATACACACCTCTTTTAAAGTCTCTTGAACCATTTACACTCTCTAGAAAATCAGTAATGCTCTTTTCAGAGAACTTTCATCTATTGTCCAGTATTTCAATACAAAATAGTGCTGTAACTGATAAATAAAAAAAGGAATAAATACAATCCAATGATAAGAGGTCAGATAACAAATATAAAGTATAAACATCAAAAAAAAAAAAAAAAAATTTCGCGTTTTTAATACTTGATATGCACTCTTTTTCAAGAACTCCTCTAAGAAAATATGTGCATCTTCATCTTCGTTTTATCCTATCACTCTATAATAAAAAAAAACGATTTTTTTTTTTAATATTTGTAATAAAGATTCAAGTATAAAAAATAATAA
Organism: Rhizophagus irregularis; assembly: GCF_026210795.1. NCBI lineage: Eukaryota > Fungi > Glomeromycota > Glomeromycetes > Glomerales > Glomeraceae > Rhizophagus > Rhizophagus irregularis. The sequence continues at coordinate 1,887,226 of NC_089451.1, read as the reverse complement.
ATTAATAAATATTTACTATTAGCTTTGCTGGAAATATCGTCAAAAATTTTGATCACAGACGTCACTTCGTCCCTTTCTTAGTAGGCGTACGCGACGTCTTTGTTTGTTAGGCTTCTTCAGAACGGTCTTTTCAAAACTCCTTAGAAATGAATATTGTAGAATCGTCCGATCATGAGTCAAAAAAGAATTTACATAAAATAATACAAAAAAAAAACAAAAAAAAGAATTTTTACCATAATGCAAAATCTAAAATTTAATTTAATCATCATCATCGGAATCATCACAAGGTTGATAATAATCCCAATACCAAAATCCATTAGATAACTTATGAAAATCGGCAGTGATACGCATTCCGGGCATAGCATAAATTCCTAAATCTGAATTTACACATATATAAAAAGGTTCCGTAGTAGACACATCGAATTCACGTAAAGATCAGTTTCTTGCGTGTTGTGTAATTCATTAGAATTTTGAAAGGTTTCATCTGCGGAAACCTCCGATATATCCTTTTGAAAAGGTTCAACTCCAATAATTTCACATGTCAAAGCGGTTCTAGAATCTTCTTTAACTCGGGTAAACTCTTCGACTGCATTGGCGCCAAATAACTCTGAATAATAAAGAATACGCCTTGTTGAGTTTTCCTGGCGCATTCTGTGCGAGCGCTTTGCAATTTGGTAATTCTTCTTTTGCTTTGTGAGCGATTTGCAAAGCCGTTTGCATATCTTCTTCATACTCCGGACATACCTTATGGTTATGTAAATAATTTAAAAATGATAACACAACCTGAGGTCTTCGCGAAATTGGTCCATTTGAACATAACCAGATTTATCGATTAAAAAGCTAGACAAGTAGACGCGAACAATGTACGTGAAGTTTACTTCCAAGTCATCTGCTTCATCGTCGATATATTCTGTTGCGCGGCGTGCAGCAATTTCTTCTGCATCCGCGTCTGCGTTATCGAGTCCATCCTGGGATTCTCGTCTTCCTTCATATTCACAATTTCACTGGTTGAAGAGGGATCGTTTGTGCCATTAACAAAGTCGTATCACTTTTATTTTCGACCAAGTTTTTATTTCTATTAATAAGTTTTCTTCTGGATTTTCGTCTTCCTTAGTTTCGCCAGTTGAAGAGGCCATGTCATTAATTGAATTCATATCAATTTTATTATCTTCTGAATCTTTATTTTTTTCTAACCCGAATTTTCGTTTCTATTGTTACTTATTCTCCACATTAACCTTTGACGTGTTTTTGCCTATATCATTCGATTCTTTTGTGAGTGCAATTGTAAAAGCTTCTTGTTGACTTTGCTCTGGCTATCAGTTTTATTTTAAAAATACCGGTTTTATTTTTTAGAGAGTATGAGTGGTTTTATTTTTTAGAGTATGAAAGTATTTTTTTTTTTTAGAAAAAACTGATGATATATATATGTGAGAGTATATATATAGTCGCGAGTCGCGACTCTGATGACTGACATCGTATTTCATGTGGATGAGATGATGTGTGTGCACGCCTATCATGATTATCATGATACTGTACGGCGATTGAAATATTGAATATATTAATACACTAACAGCAAATATAAATAAAACTATAAAACAACTACTTTATGTATATTAATATAATACACAAAGATACACAAGTAGCTTTATGTAAATTTTAGTGATCCACATACTAAAAAATTTACTGATATGATCTTTTTTTTTAATTTTTGCATTTGTAGATAAGGGAACTGAAGAAGTTCTGCATCAAGATCGAAATGCGGAATGGTTGCAACAAAGGATAGCCAAGAGGTGAGATTACTTAAAATGCGGCTAGAGCCAGCACCTGGAAGATTTATATTTGATTCCAATTCTGAACCTAGCCCTGCCCTGCGAACACTAAATATTTTATTATTACTAAGCCGCATAATCGTTAAATCATAAACAGTAATACTCATGATAAAATTGTTTATTTTTATAATTATTTTTTCCTTATTCAACCATAATTTATTCTTGTTTATCAATATAGTTAATGGAAATGCTATACTAACATAACCTTATAAAACAAAATTTCATAATATTTACACGATTCTTAAGATCTAAAAACGTTACAAATTCTTTCATATTCCATAAACTGATTACTTATTCTTCAAAATCCATGGGTGTGTTGTAACATGATCGAGGGGCAAACGTTTCTCAGGATCGGACTGTAATAAAGACGAAATGAGATTTTTAGCTTCCGAAGAGATTTGATTTGGTATTTTATAATCTACCTTGAACCATAAAAGGAGGCTCCCCAACCAAGAATTCATAACACAACACTCCAAGTGCCACGAATCTATCTATTGGTCATAACCTGTGTCTTTGATCATTTCAGGTGCCAGTAATCAGGCGTACTACAGAGTGTCATACGTCTCTGGCTTGCGTCCGGTATGCGAAACCACAAATTTTTAGTAACGCTTCAAAAAGAATAGAGCCCAGAGTGTTATTTTTGGTGTTGGAATATGCCGAAAATGGAGAATTGTATAAGCATCGGACCTTTTACAGAACATAAAGCAGCAAGTTATATATCTCAGATAGCAGATGCTCTTGTCTATCTTCAAAAGAAAAAAGTCATTCATCGAGTTATGAAGCCAGAAAATATATTATTGCCAAGATAAAGATTTTGGGCTTCGGATGGGCGATTTTGATTTGCCAGCGACTTCATAATTCGGAATTTTGGCCGTGTTTAATAGAACTCGAGACTTTTCTGACAATTGACTTCTGTTGATATCTGGTTCATTTTTTTTTGGAATTGAATTTTCCCCAACAGACTTTACAGTAACGTTAACAACAGTTTTTGGCGTTAGAGCAACGCGTCTTGCAGAACACTCAAATCCGGATTCAATTTTGGGTTTATCCATACGCTCTTAAGTTATAAGCTTTATTGTTTTCCTTGCCATGAAATTTCGCGTTTAATGTTATTTCCTGTAAATTTGACAAGTCCATTGGTAGGCAATTCCGTGTTCTCCATTTATTTCTTTTTTACTCTTGATAACGTTTATAAAAAGAATAAAAGTGAACTTTTTTTAAAATTATTTTTTATTTTAATCACAAAATGTACCGAGTTACAGTACAAATTACCCAAACTCTACATACTAAGGCCGAAAGCAATTTACATAACAGGAAACCAAAACACGTCTGACCCTTAAGATAGGGTGTTGTCACCTTGATAAAAGAAAAAAATGTAAATGAGCGGGAGAGAGGTGAACTCTCTTCCGAACTAAAAAAGAAAAAAATAATAATACTGATACATATATACAAAATTGGATGTTATTATCACGTGATTCAATAGTTTTGACGTGTCGTTAAAGCTGGAACTGATTGGTTCTGGGAACGATCTTGGATTTGACCCGTTCCTCTCTTTTTTTTAAAGGCTAGAAATCGTCACCTATGAGTGGCTTGGTTGTTAGTGATAGAATTGCTTTCGATTCATGTATATGTTATCCTTGTAATTTTTACTACAATCTGGTTTTTCTAAACATAAAAATAAAAAAATTGAACTGGCCGGAATTAACACACGTGCACGTGCATAACTCTTAAACTCGGCCCACCAGATGTACTTTAAGATTGTACACCCCCGTAAGATAAGGACGCGTCTGGATGCCCGTTAAAGCTAAACTTAAATATTAGCCCTGTCCAATTCTGGTCAGTCATATTTTCAGTCAGTTTTGTACTACCAAAATTTAGCCAGTAAAAATCTCGTAAATTTAATTAGGCGGAACGCATGAAAAAGGTTGAAAATTTAAGAATGATTTAATAGTATGATCATAATTCATGAGAATCTATATAATAAGTATATAATAATATATTACAATAATATTTTGTAAAAATTAGTTTGTCTTTTTTTTGTTTAAATATTTTGATTTATTTGTAATTAATTTTATTTTGCTTAATAAATGCTAGTTTTACAAATAGTAATATTTAAATAGCTATTTTTTATTAAGTATACTGATTTAATAAAAATAATAATAATACTAAAATTATTAGAAAAACTAGAAGTTTTAGCAAATTAATATAACATTAAAAAGGCAAAACCTAGTAAATTTTTATTAAAAAATTAGCAAAACTAATTAATTAAATACCTAAATTATACAGTCACCACTGGTTATAATGAACCTATTTGTACTGAAAACTGTTTGTACTGATCCAGATTTCATAGAACTAATTTTTTATAATTAATTGCACTAGATGTAACAAAATTACATAATAAATTACCATATATCACAACTGAATTCATTTTAGTCAGCCCATGTATATCAGTCATATATCTAGTATAATGAACTGTCATGTGACTTTATTAAGAATATGAAAATATGAATGCATTATCATTAATCATGTTGTTATAGATTTATCAGAAAAATTATTTCTGTTAGTTTCAGATAAATTTTTTTAAAATACTGATAATGTCAACAAAGAAAAAGAGAGTTAAATTTTCTGCTGATTAAAAGTGCAAAATTTGTAAAATAAAAGAAAAAGACCTGTGCATTCAGAATGTTAAATTTGCGCAAAAATATAATATTGGCAAATTAACAATTATAGACATTTTAAAAGAAAGTGAATATTGGCTTACAATTGCAAAAAGTTAAGAAAATATTAAAAATTTCATAGGCCAAAGTGACTTCAACTTGAAGATGCATTTGGACTTTAAGTTGATAATGCATTTAATATAAAGTAAGATATTGATGGCAATATCTTAAAAATGAAGGCAAACTATTTCACTAAATAGTTTTCTATAGAAGATTTTCATAATTCAGAAGGTTGATTAGATGACTTTAAAAAATAATATTGTTTGCATTAGTTTAAAAAGCAAGGTAAAACTAAAAGTGTACCCTCTTCTGAATCAATAGAAAAAGATCATCTTACTTTACAACAACTCTTTATACCTTATAATTCTAAAAATATTTGGAATGGTGATGAAATTGGCTTATTCTAGAAGATGAAATCTTCTAAAGTTTTGGCATGTAATTCTCTATCAGATCATAAAAAAAAAATCTTGAGTTATAATATTTTGTATAATAAATGCAACTGGAAGTGAAAAAATAATATTAAAAATACAAAATACTTCACATTATGAAAAATATTAATCATAAAAATCTTTCAGTTTATTATTTTTGGAATAAGAAGGCATAGATGTAAGTTAGTATTTTTAATAATATTCTCCTTAAACTCAATAAAATAATGAGAAGAAAAAATCAAAAAATTGCTTTTTTAATTGATAATATTCCAGTACACATTGTTTTGGACAAAACTCAAGAAAAGTTGAATAGTATAGATGTAATCTTTCTTTCACTAAACACTACCACTAAACTTCAGCCTTGTAATGCAGAGATAATTTATTCATTTAAATGCCATTACAAATGCCTTTTCCTTTAAAATCAGATTAATGTTTATAATAATGTACAAGATGGTATTATGGAAGAACTTGTAGATTATACTATTTATGATGCTTTTCAGAATATAGCTAAAGTCTGATCTATGGTATTTTTTAAAACTATCTTAAACTGTTAGAAGAAAACAGATATCCTTTCACAAAGTGATAAACTTAGAAAATTTTTTGATGATAATGATTCAGTATTTTCTAATAGATATAAATTTTTTATATTTGATTTTTTAAATATTTTTAATTAACTCATAAAATCAGTTCTTTTTTCTTAGTTTTGATATAGAAATCAATAAACTTAAAATATTAATTTTTTAGTTTTCAAAATATGATTTTAATACTTATGAATATCATCTTTATATTAAGGATATGATTTTAAAGGGTGGACTTACTGATCATAAAATAGTTGATACTATATAAAATGTAAATAAGAAAGAGGAACAAGTAGTAGATAAAAATGAATTTATGCTTATATTGGAAAAAATAAATCCAATAGAAGTAGAAATAGCTATAGATAAAACCATAAGATTTTTATATGAACAGGAACCAGAATTCAGTAAAATAAATAAAGAGTTAAAAATTTTAAGAAAATTGCAAAACAAGTGAAAGTATTAATCATAAAAAATTTAAAACAAGTTAATTTTCATTACTTTCAAATATGATAATATTGTTCGTTAAAATGAATATTATTACACAAAATTTAAATAATAATTGTATGTATTGTTGTGGTACATAAATAAATAATTGTATATAAAACTGTAATTTTATTGGATAAAATTTATATACTGAACTATTTGGTATATAACACAAATATTATATATCAAATTTATTATATACTGAATTTAAAGATGTAGTATGTAATTGATAATTACTACCTTGTGTTGTAATAGTAAGGGTTGCAACCTATTACTACTTTTAAAGTTAAAGTGTTGTAATATTACAACACTTATAATTGTTCAAAAATTTCCTTTTTGAAAAATAAAAATTACAAAAATAAGTTTTTATAGAACAAATATCATCATAAAAGAAATAATTAATATATAATAATACATATTTATATAATTGGAAATAATTACAACACTATATAATAATTACAATACTAGTAGTAATTATAATACTATATAATAATTATAATATTGTGTTGTAATTACAACAAAAGTGTTGTATGTATGTTGTAATAGTTGCAACCTTATAACCTTCTAAAAATAATTACATATTACATCTTTAACCGAATTAAAACTCTTAAAATGGAAGGTTCGTTATAACAGGATCCCGCCTACTACTAAGATATGTTACTGGTAGAAATTTTACTTTCATATGAAACCTTACCTTAGGATTTGCTTAAATTCTATTGGTTAATTAACTAAAAAGGAAAAAATCATAACAATATAACATAAAATTTCCTTTTATAGTAGATCTTTAAAGAGTTTTATATGTAAACAGTAAACCTTACCTTAAGCCACAGAGTAACCTATCTTAATAGTAAGTGGGGTCCTGTTATAATCAGTAGTGACTGTATTATTAATAATAAAACTGAAAAAACTTTACTTAAATTTATATTAAACAAAATCTATTTGCAGAATTTGCAAAGTGTAACCTACTTTGATTTTTGAAAATTATATGTAATTATAATCTGTATAATGCACAATTTGGATTTTAAATTTTTGCATAAATTTCACAAATCGTATTCAAATATTTCCTCTAAAAATTATCTAATTAGGTAATTATTCTTATCATAACTATATATAAAATAAACATCTTTCTTATTTTTTATTTAAAAATATAAAATATTTTAAAGGTGGTAAATAACTAATAGTAAAAGGAAAGTGTAAAGAAAGTATATTGTTTTTTGTAAAATTTTTATGCAAAACATATCTAAAAATATTTGTGCAATATGCAAGTTGTGTTGATTTTCTGCAAATTATATATGATTATTTTTGCATATTGCTTAACAATCAATTTGGCTGAAATTTTATATATTGAACCAAATTAATATAGAATTTTAACAAGCAACCTTAAATAATACCAACTAAAAAATTATATAAAATAAAATTTTTCTAATAATATGAATTTTTGGTTTTTTAGCAATTAAGTTTACTTTAATTTTATATTGATTTTGCTTTTTCATTAATACTTCTTTTATTTTATTATATGATTTACTTCAAATTGTTATAATTTTTTTAGTTTTGAATATTTTTAAATTAAGTGTTAATTAAAAAAATGCAAATTAGGGTTTAAATCCTTCAAAAAAAATTAAACATTACACATTATGTTTACATAACTATATTTGTCACTTTGTAATATTTCTTCATTAGAGACAATTTTAATCTGGCTAAAAATCACGTGAAATTTTGTCAGATCAATCCATGTAACACTAGATTTTCATATTTTCCAGATTTTCTTTAGTGACTTACTAAATCTTTTTTTTTTTTATGCGAAAAATTATATATTGCAATGCATGGTTTCGACTTCTACTCCTCTACGTATAACCTTCTCATGTTACACATATTATCATGTTACATATAGGAAGGTCAAGAAGTGATGTCGTACAAGGTCAAGAATATAGCTTTTGTCTATGGAAGATAAGGTCTATCACGAAGTTCATTCCTTTTTACTATTGAGGAAGAGACAAAGTAGTTCAGTTATTCACATATTACCTCAAAGATATTCCTCATATTCAGTGGCACTTGAGGAAGTTTATAAAATGGTATGTATGAAGTAAAATAATATGGCTTAAATTTTCGTCTTATCAATTATATTTGCCAATGATATTAAATGTATATCGTCAAACAAAAAAACACATTCACGTTATCGTAGATCAATTCGTTGCCACCGATAGATGACAAGTGAACGCATCTTTGCTTGATACTGTATCATTTTTTCATAGTATCCAAACTTTTATCGCTACTTATGTCACTCTCTTTTATTCCGTTGATCTAGGTCAAACAGCCAAGAAACAAAGATTGAGAAGTAAGTTTTCACCATAAAAGGTTAGAATAAAATACTCAATGGTTTATTAAGTTAAGACTTTAAATTGCTCTTCCAGGCCAATTATTTACAAATATATTGAACGTGATCATCAAATAAGAAGCTTCCAGATATTTCCAAGATAATATTGAGGATCAGGAAAAAGGATAAAAAAACGGGAAGAGCGGTTATTTTCATATGTTGCTTTCATCCTGAAGTAAAACAGATTATAGTAGTTTTGAGGATATCAAACTCCAAGTCGGGATACATGATACTTAGCAGACGGTAAAGCTCAAGCGTTTCAATATATATATATATATCGCAATTAAGTTGTTTCAACATCATCAAACAGTGTTAAAAGAAAAGAACTTTAAAAGAAATTCTGTCAAGAAACAATCTTCATTAGATTTTATGTACAGTACGACTTAATTGATGAAACGGGCAGTGCACCAAGATTCAGTACGTTCTTGGGATATCAGCAAATTTTATTCGACCACTAGTCCTTATTTGTCGAGATGCGATTAAACAAAAATCTTTAAGTGTTGAAAACGCCATTTCTGAAGTCAAAATATCAAGGCTTATATAGTATTTCTCAATATATGTCGCCTTATTCATCGATGGACCGACACTCTTATTGACTAAATCCAAAAAGAATTAGAGGTGGAACAATCTATTTCTAAGAATATAAAGTTCTGATGAACCCAGATCTATGGGATTTTATTCGAGTCACATGTACTTCATCTATTCAAGGTTAGTGGGTGGAAGTAAGAAAAAAAATCAAAATTAAAAAATATCTTTTCAAATCGGATCAAATACGGCAGGTTGACCTTAATAAAAAACTCAAATATAAATTTTTATCTGATAAGCAATAGGTTTGAAAATTCAGTAAGAATTGTCAAACCGACCGTAAAAATTTTTTTGTTTCGGCAGATGCCAGATGAATACCGTGGCTTAAACCACCATTAAACGTAGTGAATTATCAGGATACATACCAACGTACGGAGAGTACCATAACGCAAGACTGAATTTTCTATATTTTCATTGTACCGAACGATTTATATGATAATTGGAATTTCAGACACCAAATATATAACACTCGAAAAACGATCCAGGAAATAGGCGGAGATCTCCTATCCTCAATAATGTAGAAAAATGGGTTGTAAAATGAAAAATGAACACCTGAAATAGCAACATGGTAGAAATAGCAGAAAGTAATTGTAAATAAATAAGATTCCATCACATCTATGTTCTTTTATCTGTTTAAACATACATACACGAGTTTATCGATGATGGTTTGAAATTGGTTTCTTTGCAATTAGTAATATTTAAGTGTTTTGAGCAAAACTTCAAAAGGAACATTTTCAATAGTTTAGATAGATGATATAAAATTTATATCACGAACATCTCACTTATGTTATTTGCTAAGATTAATAAAGAAATAGTTTAATGTGTGGGAGGTAAATACAACAATAAAAAAAAATGTACATTTTTATTTCCTAATAACTTTGCAGCATAGCGCATATAGCGCATGCAGAAATGTAAATACTAACTGATGATTTGCTTTATAGTCAATATTACTGGCAGCGGAAAACCAAAATTAATATGCTATAAATCCCAGAAGGTTAAGTGGTTAACCCATTCAATCTAGCTTGAAGTTCTAAATGTTTTATCAAATGATAAGGTGCTCTATTTGTTAACTGATTTTGCTATTAATATTATACAGAACAAATATTATGGAATTAAAATATATGCAACAGGAAAAGATCTAATTGTGAAAAAATATATGCTCATGACCAAATATGGTATATGAGGATTTTGGTACCACAGCTATTGATACACCTACTCGCTTACACACTATAATAAATGGTCAGATAATAAAAAGTTTATATAATACTAATCGTGAACAGTATAGTACTGAATAATAAAATTTTATAATACCGGTAAAAAATCAAAAGAAATTGTAATGTTAAAATGAGAAAGTAATGGATAAATTATCGAACCTATAATTATATAAAAATATAAATACTGCATCAATAATCCTCTACTAATATTAATAAAACATCTAAAGAAGAAATTAAAATTAAAAAAAATGAGAATCAATTATATTTATTATATTAATATCATAATTAAATATTACAGAATGAAATCATTCCTTATTAACGGATAATTAGCGTATTTTTAAAGCAACTTCTAGATTCATCATCTAAGGAATAAAATAAGATTGATTTTTCATACTCTAAAAGATCATTAATAGTAAAATCATCAAATAAATGATAAAAGGCTTTACCATTGATGATTTTATTTTTACTCTTAAAATTATTAATAGTTGCGATAACTTTGCTATGAACTTGTCTATTTTTGATAAAAATATTTACCATAGAAATAAGAGGGAGCTTATAATTAGATGAAGCAACAACTCGGGAATTATCCTCATTTTGAATTTTTCCATAAATATCATAAATATCAAATGTACTTGATTTTCGTTGTTCTTTTTCTATAGTACAATTAGATGAAGTTTTCTTTTCATAATGACCAATACTATTATAATTTGATTCTAATATCCCCAAATCTTTGATGGTTTCATCCTTAATTGAAGAAACATTTTCTTTATTATCTCGCGTCGGTGCAGCTAGAGTTGATTGGATTTCTTTTTTAATGAAATTAAATTCCTCTTGAATTTTTTTAATTTCTTGATTTTTAATAAGAGAATCAATTTCTAATTCTTCAATACGTGCCCTTAAAGCATCAATTAATTTTGATTGAGAATTAATCTTTTCATTATATCTCTTATAGATTTTTTCAATTTCAAAAGAAACATTTTCTACTTTAAACTTATTTAAACACAATTCTTCAAATTCTTTTGCTTGTTTTTCAACTAATTTATTATTATCATATACGTTCATTTTTATCTCATTTTGATCTGAGGATGCAGAGTAATCTTTTGTTACAACATTTTCATTTGTTTCCATTGTTTTTTTTAAAAAAAACGGTAATCGAAAGGAAATTGGAAAAATTCAAAAAATTGTGATTTTTTTTCGTATTACAAATATATTTTTTATATTTATACTAATTGATCTACAAAATCGGAAAAACAAGAATTTTTTCGTCGTTATCATGAAAGTGTCAGCCACAGTCCACAGATTCCGCAGTATAATTAGTTCCACGTGAACTGATTCGTGATTTTAATACTTTGACTGCACTGCAAATTTATTTATTAATCTACAAGATTAGCATATATAGTTCGTTGTGTTAATAAATTCATGGAAACAATATAAAGTGTAATAGTATTTTTTATATATATGTATAATTTAATAAATGTTTGGAGCTTTTTCGCTTAAAAAAATACAATGTCCGAAGGTTAAACATTTTCATTTCTTAGTCTCATTTCATTTATTGATTTTTGCATCTGCTTAATTGTTTCCTTTTCATCTTTTTTATCATCTTTTTCATCTTCAAATCGTTTGACTAGAAACTGTTGAGTTAGTGATGTTGAAGTAGCCAAAAAATTATTGGGACCTTATCGGTAAAATATGACACATTTCTGTTAAAGATAATGCTAATTTTGGCTGATCTGATTCTTATCATATGCAAAAGTTGTATCATGTGCATTGCTTTCAGATTGCTTTCAGTTATTGTTTCATAGAGTATATTCTTTTTTTTTTGTGTGCTTCATTTTTGAAGAAATGTGAACATTACATTTTACAACCTATATATATATATATATATTAATATTTTTTCAAGCATCATCGCTTGGCAAATTCCTTTCTACGATGTTTACTTAAAAAGAAATCGGAAGATTAGTATAAATACGCATGATTTGACAAAGTAAAAATTGATAGGCCAATTCAATACAATCAATAATGTTTTGCACGGGAGCTAAAAAGTATGAAATATTTCTCAATCTAGAGAGACTAGAGCAAGCGTATATAAAAATTACTACAGTATCGCAAACAATACAAGGAATGCTATATTAATTTGATCAAAATTATAATTAATTCTCTTTATTATTATTTATTATCGCGATTATTGCATGTTTATAAATGAAAATATAATTATGCCCAACAGGTCATCATAGGCCAAAGAATCTGCTGTCAGAAGTAACTGTGTTGTATAATATATAATCTAGTAAATGTTAAAAGTATTCTTTTGATATATCCAGTTTTACCCAGGATATTGAACAAAAAAAGATTGGAAAAAATGTGTTAAGAATTGCACTAAGATTCGTCAACAAATTATTATACGAATGGAGAAAGCAATACTCCAGATGATAAAATTCAAGAAATTCGATTCTTGATAGTTCCTCTTCTAACAGCATAAGGTTTAGTCCCATTTCTGAAAGTCCGAACTTGATGGATCCATATAAACTTTGTTTTTTTTGGTCGAATAAAGAGAAAATCGTTCCTATGAAAAGAAGATAATTTTCCATAGGACGTAACAGTGCATTATCAAAAAAAAATTTCTATATGCCTATAATTGGTCAATAAATCACTGATTGGATGAAAATGTACTACGTAGGCACGTTTTTTCAAATAATGACCGATATAGGCATATAGCCCCTATTTGATTGATTTATTTTTTTCCTTTTATGTATATATTTGTACAATATTTTCGATCAGTAAATATTGGTCCAAAGATCTTTTAAATATTACTTAATATAACTTTTATTATGTTACACATACGCCAATAAACAGTGCATTATCGCAAATTTACATAAAAAAGAAAAAAGGAGGAAAAAAAAAGCTCATAATAAATTATCATATAATTAAATTACTTCATTTACACCTCTCCTGGATGGTCATCATTTATTGGAGCTTTATACCAATTATCAACGATAATTCCTCCATAAAAATTCATTCGCTGTCGAAATAGAGGCGCTCTTTCATCTGATTCTCCTGATTCTGCACGAGTTTTACTTGGTCCTAAACAATTTTTAAGTAAGATAAAGAAAATAACCATAATTTGAATTAAAGCTAATAAATAACAAGCATTCGATAATAAACTTGTTTCTTTTTGTTGAACAGCAATTCCGATAAGGATCCTAATTTATAAATAAATAAATAATTAATTAAATGTTTAAGAAATTTCGACAAATTCAATTTTAAGGAACATACCAAACTATGGCAAAACTAAATGTAAGATCTCTTTTTCCTTTACTGAATACACCAGTAGTACACCAAAAAATACTATATATAGTCAAGAGTGAAGCTGATATAATAGCCAAATTAACATTTTTTCCATAATCTTCATAACCTTGTTGAGATAAAAGGATAAATCCATTATGAAATAAAAGAAAACAAGAAAAGGCCGAAAACATTGAAAAAGGAATATGAATGAATGAAATAACGGAAGTTGGAATAAGAGGATGATTTGGTATGTATTTAGATGTTAAAAGATTTTGAACTAATGATGTAGAGAGTAGAGTCAAGACAATAAAGAATTCCGAGATAATAAAATTTTCGCGCAACTATTTAATAAAGAATTTTAATAGTTATTATAAATATAAGCGGTAAATTATTATTAATTTTATGTAAAATTAATTAACTTACCCAAAAGAATAACCATCCACACATGAACAAATTGCTAAAAGAAAACAACCAATCAACATAATTTTCAACTATTCTTTGTATGAGATTAAAATCATTAAATTGAACGCTAGACACAAAACAGAATTGTAAGAAAAATAAAATTGACCAATATACTCCTATAAACGTTAATGAAGGAGTAAAATAAGTAGGATATTTATCACATATATCAATACTACTTGGTTTAGCAAGTACAATAGAATAAACACTTGAAGAGACAAATGTCAAAAAGGTTAAAATATTGAGTGTACGTAAGATTTTTAATTTATGTGTCGGAGAACGAAGTGATCTTAATGATGAAAATAGCGAAGGAATAACTCGTGGTGGCATTTTTACTGATATGAAATATATATTTTTTTTTTTTTAACTTTTGTCAAAGGGAAAAAAGGTATAATTTATATACAATCGAATGATTTTCTTACCTAATCACTTTGATTACTTGGCGAATCTCTTGTTTCACAGAGACAAAAATTTTCGTTCTAAATCATAAATATGGGTTAACAATATGCACAACCTTAATCAGAATTAATAAACAAATCAAATTTGGAAGTTGGTACGTTTATCTTTTTCTTTTTTACTCTCAGCCTCCTCAGCTAAAATGAAAAAAATTTTCATATGAACAGACAATTGATTAATTGATTCTTTGTTTCTTTGTTTAAGATATTTAAGATAAAAGAAAATTTCATGAGATAAATTAATGAATGGCACTATATTCTTGATTAAATATTATATAACTTTTCTGCATTATGGAGAGATGCAGATGTTAAAAAGAGAATTTTTAATGAAATATTAATTCATGGGAATTTACAGAGATTTCTAGCAATCTCCATGAAATAATTGTGTAATTCCCAGGAACGTATCACAACTTTAGAAAGGTCTATTGCGGCAAAGTGATGTGAAATTTCTCATTGAAAATTTACAAAATTTAACTGCCAGGGCGGCAGGGCCATTAATAAGTTTGAATTTCCCGGAATGAACATACTTTCTTTCTATTTTAGCTAGGGACAATCATAAAACTAGTTTATTACAGTTAAATTCGATATGATAAAGACTTTGCCGAAATATGCATATAATGTTGTCCGCACAATATATCACGTGATGAATAATCCTTTAGTCATTGTACAATGATCTTTTTGGAAAATACTCCTGCGAGCTGCGAGAGATACCGTATTACCGTATGTACAGTACTTAAGCAGTTAAGAACAATCATTTAAAAGTAAAAATTTAAATAACTCGGATTCGTTTTCCGATAATGCCATGAGCGTTGTTTTACTTATTCTTTATATGTCAAATAAAGCATTGAAAATCGTTTTAAAATACTTTTTCAATCGCGTGGCATGAAACAAAACATGTTACAAAACATGATACATAATACATATTGTCATCACAAACATCACAAACAACTTTGTCTAAAAATTCATGTTCCGGATTATCCAGTTTGAAGTATAATATGTTGACTTATTGACTTATTAGTAGTGATCTTCACAATTTGCGAAATATTACGGTTACACATCTATAATTGATAATTCAATTGACTTCCAAATTAACGAACAATTAATAGCTAATCTTATAAAACACCAAGTAATTCGAACATTCCTAATGGCTATACATTTTTTATCTCTTTACCATCAACAATTCACTAAATATGAGTATTCGATACTACAATTACACCAAAGGAAAAACTGTATTATCTCTCAATGTTCCTCAAGCAGTGCTTGATAATGAACATCGTGCTCTTTCACTCTTCATATGCCTGGATATTTCAGGTACTTCATATTTACTTTTTTTTTTGCTTTATCTTTATGTTCTCGTCGACTTTTGTTGATTTTTATTTTTCTTATATTAACCTAATTTGGTAATCATAGGTTCTATGTCAGGTTCGCCAATACGTCAAGCAAAAGATGCTATTTTACAGATTATGGGAGGATTAATAGAAAGAAACGTTCTTGCTGAAAAAGATATTACATGTTTCTTTTTTCAGTCATCTTGTCAAGAGGTTAGATTCAGTGATCATCCGGATATGCTTTGGGCAAATGGCGGAATAAAAAGATACTTTGATGATGTACGCCCTGGTGGAGGTAATTATGTCGTTATTAAGTTTTAATCAATGTTTTAATGAATTTTCATTTAAAAATTTTCTATATTTTATGAAATATGAATGTTAGGTACAAATTTCTCAGCTGCTTTCAGTTCAATCATCAAAAATCTTGATAGAATTAATACCGATTTGGCCATTATCTTTTTTACTGATGGTCAAGATACAAGTAATATTCTTGAAGATGCAAAGATTGAAACTGCTTTAAAGGGAACTTCATATTCTACCGAAGTTCACTCCATTGGATTCACAAAAGATCATGATGCAAGTAAGTATTTATATTTGAGTATAACATTATAATCATTCATGTGATCACTTATTAAACTATTATTCTTATTTAATAGAGCTTCTTTCACGGTTAACAAAATATGGTAGGAAGGAAGGTAACTTTCTGTATATTAGATCTTCTGATGAGATTGTAGGTAAAATGAAGACAACACTACAGCTGTTGGAATCAAGTTATAAAACTTTGTATGTTAAAATTGGGGATGAAACCCCACAGCCTGCAAATTTTGATGATGAAGGTGTTGCAGTGCTTATTCTCAACGATGATGCTTCCAGTGTGGAGGGTAAGGAAGTCAAAATCTTGAAAGATTTAAAAGAAGGCGAAGAGAATTACATATTCGAATCACTACCAAGTCAAATTCCTGCCGGTGATCCGATGTCAATAAAATTAATAATTTTCCTTGTTCAACGTGAAATAATACGTCTGACGAATGAAATATCCAATTACGAAGAGGATGATGGTAGTAAAAGTGAGAGATTCAATCAAATTTTGGCCGAGATAAATGCATACGAAGAACAATTGAATACTATTACCTCAAAAAAATCGAGTATAAGTAGTGTTATTATTCAACAATGTTTAGATATCAAATCTACAGTTCTCAAGTTTAAGGATGTCTTATCTGAGTACGTAAAATTCCTTATATCTTATATGATTAAATATTAATACTTACCACTTGTTGAAATTTTTTTTTAGAGGATTATTGGGTACTTTGACAAATGAAAAAATAGCCATAATTAATGATTTGGCATACAGTAATATTGTTCGACAAAAAATAACTAAAAGGTTGCATAATATAAATGATATTATTAACACTTTTCATTTCAAGGGGCTAACAAATACCTTTTACATCCAATATTAGGAAATTAATATCACATCGATTTTGTGATAAACTTTGTCAAGACTTTGCTACTTTCTACGAACAAAAAAAATTTTGTGATGTGACCATCGAGGTCGGATTATATCCAAATAATCAGAAATTTGAAGCACATGCATCTATTCTTTATGCACGTTCTACTTTTTTTCGTAAAATCTTGGATAAAGGAATACTCCACGTGATTGAGGTTTCTGGTATTTCATCAAAGACATTTGAGGTTTTGCTCAAGTGAGTTTAATTTTATTTGAATTAAGTTTTGTTGCTAATTTATTAATTCATTATTAATTCGTTTTTA
The DNA here is from genome assembly GCF_026210795.1 of Rhizophagus irregularis. Lineage (NCBI taxonomy): Eukaryota > Fungi > Glomeromycota > Glomeromycetes > Glomerales > Glomeraceae > Rhizophagus > Rhizophagus irregularis. The sequence continues at coordinate 1,869,727 of NC_089451.1, read as the reverse complement.
TGTCAATAAGATATATTTACAGTGGTTATATCTCCTTGGATAATGAACCTTCGGAAATTTTTGATCTCCTTCTTGCAGCAATAAAACTTGACTTCGAAGAAGTTATTAGCTATTTAGAATCGCAATTAATAAAACAACATCATAAGTGGTTACATGAAAACTTTGAATTGGTACATCGTACAAGTCAACAACATGGGATTTTAGTGGATTTTTGCACCGATGTTATCATGAATATGTTGGAAAAGTTTTTATCAGATGATTTTTGTGAAATCAAAGAAGAAGTTTTGGTAGAATTACTTAAGAGTCACAAACTCAAGTTAGATGAATTTGAGATTTGGAATAGGGTTCTTAAATGGGGATTGGCTAAACATCCTTCATTAAATCCAGATCCTAAAGTTTGGTCCCCTAAAGAAGTTGAAGCATTTTCTATGACTCTAAAGGATATACTTCCGTTGATCCGGTTTTTCCAATTTTCTTCTGATCAGTTTACTAACAGTGTACGACCATACAGGAAGATTCTTTCAGAAGATCTATATGAGGAACTAATTAGTTATTACATGATTCCTGGGTATAAACCAACATCTGTTGTAGTTTTACCTCCTAGAGTCTAAAAATATATAATTAAATGTTATGAGTAATGAAAATATGAAATTCTAGAAAATTATTTTCATTATTAGAAACATAAAAAATTTCTTTTGCATATAGAGTTAAATTATTCACAGATCTTTGTATGGTAATCCGTAATTTAAAATCTTTAAATTACAATTTCATTTTATATTTTAGTATTTATAACATCACATGCATTACATTTATCATTACATATTCATCATTATATATTAGTTAATAAACATTAAACATATCTAGGGTTGGTAAAATAACCGTTAGTTATGAATTTGGTTAATTAACCGGTTAATTAACGGTTAGTTAACGGTTAATTAACCCATAAATAACCTGTATATATAATTTTAAGGAAGTTAAAATAAATTTATAATTTATTAAATATTATAAAATTTTAATATATTTTATTTATTCTTCATCATCTAAATTAATAACATTTGCTTCAAATCCAAATATACTATCATTATCAGAACTATTATTATTATCATCTTCTTTATTTTCATTATCAGAACTATTATTACTATCTTCTTCATTTTCATTAAAATTACTAATCTGTTTCTTTTTTTGTATTTTTACAAGTCTATTACACATTCGAAGATTTCCATAAATATAAACTAATTTTTTAACACGTTCATTTTTCAATCTATTTCAAATTTTATTATGAATAAAACCAAAAGTAGAAAAATTTCTTTCTGCAGCTGCAGAAGATGTAGGAATTGAGAGAATTTTAATAGCCAGTTGTTGAAGTTTACTAGTTGGCCATGATTGCCACCATAAAGATGAATTAAGAATATTAGCAGATTTCCAAATAATTTCATTATCATAAGGTGAATTTTTATTACGAAAATTTACCAATTCAGCAAATAATTCTACTGCTTCTTCCTGATTAAATCTTTTATTTACAAATGTTGTAAATTCTACATAACCAATAGATTCAACTTCATCATTTTTACTTTTTTCCAAAAATTGTGGATCTAACATATAAGCTGTTATCATAATAGGATGATAAGTATATTCCCATCGCTTTGCAATAAGTTCTTGAAGTTTATCAGAAAAATTACAATCTATTTGATTAATTTGATTCATTACTTCTTTGAAATATGAATAAACATTTGAAAGAATTGAAATATCTGATTCAAATAACTTTAATGCTGAAACCATTGGTTCCATAATTTTTGTTATTATATCTAAATCTTCCCAAAACTCATCTGATAAAATATGAGCTCTTAAAGTTAAATCCATATTTTGACGAATTCTTATATCCATTAAAGCCTGTTCAAGTGCTGTTCTTGAATTTTGAAGTGATTGAAAACAAGCAAGATGTGTTACCCATCTTGTAAGTGCTGGTAAAACCAATGCAATTTCTTTAGAATAATTTTCTTTTTGAATACGTTTCAATTTAGCTGTTGCCTGTACATGTGCCTTAAAATAATTGACCAACTTTTTTGCATTTTCAACAACAGATTTAATTTGATCAATCTTTAAAATATCACTAATTAAAAGATTCATTACATGAGAATTACATCCTAAACAAACAATACTTGGATAACTATCTTCAATAATTCCCCAAGCTGCTTTCATTACACTAGCTGTATCTGTAATAACTGCTGAAAATTTATTAATACCAACAATTTCCATTTGTTTAATAATTTCATCTGCAACCCATTTAGCTGTATGAGATTCTTCACCAGAATAAATAGCATCAAAGAATAATGGTTTTGGAGTACAAATAACAAAATTTTGAACTGATTCTCGATTAATATTAGACCAACCATCTGAAACCATTGTAAGAGATTTAGCTTGTAAAATTTGTTCATTACATTCAGCTTTAACTTCATCAAAAACATCATCAAGTAATTCATCAGCAAGTTTTCTTCGATTAGGTAATTTGAATGCTGGACGTAATTGTTGAAAAAACTGAATAACATAATTATTTTCAAGAAAAGAAAAAGGAACTCCAGCAGCAAATAATGCTTGAGCTAGTAAAATTTCAAGAGTATCTTGTTCTTCTTCACTCATACGATCAACAAAATTCTCAATTGTTGTATTTTTTAAATGCTTTTTTGATGTTTTTACTGTAGGAATAAAAGTAGAAGTAGTAGCATCAGAAGTTTCTAATAGTTCAGGAATTTGTTGTTTCTTTGTTTTTGCACTTTCTGGAGCTCTAGGACAACTATCATTAAGATGAACTTGCATTCTTTTAGCTGTACCTTGTTCAAAAACTTTAGAACAATAATTACAACGTACAGAAGGATGTGTTTTTTTCTTAGACCTACTACTTTCTTCATTACTTTCTGCTTCAGTAATTATTGTCCAATGTTTCCAAACAGTTCCCTTTTTTTTTACCATGATAATGAACAATAAATTTGCAAAAAAAAAGTGTTTTTTTAAAAAAAATTTATCTTAAAAAAAAGATCATGCAATATGTAGATCATAGATTTAATCAATATTTATATTAATTAATATTTAATTGTGTAACAAAATAATGGATTATCATTTAATCACATGATTTAAATTCTGCATTTTGATTGGCTAATTATAAATAACGGTTAATTAACCATTTTAAATCAATCATAACTAACAAAATTAACGGTTAATTAACCCCCATCCCTAAACATATCCTTACATTGATATATTACATACTTTATAATATATTTATAAAAATGAATTGATAAAAAAATTATTTTTTTTTTCATATAAAATTTATAAACTTTCACTTTTATTATTTGTAAAGTGATGTTTTATAAGTAATAAATAATATAATATTTAATACAAAAAAGATAGCAGTAAATTAATATATTTAATATATTTTAAATTAGTAATTTTATGTATAAATTATTAAAGATATTATTTAACTGAATATTTAGTAGTTATTTTATAATAATTACATTAATTTATAAATTAATATAAGGTATAAAAATTATAAAAAGAATTTAAAATTTTTTAGATAAATATAAAATAAGTCAAACTTTTAACTGAAAATATTTTTAGTTACAAACTACTAAAACTATATTCAGTTTGAAAACAGTTCTGGTTTTATTTTCAGATTAAAAATAGAACTAAAAACATTTTTTGAAAAACTCTTCAAACTAAAAATATTTCAAATGAAGTTTTTTTTAATAAAAAAAATATTTTCAATTAAAATATAATACTAAAAATGTTTTTTAGTAAAAATTTCAAACAAAAAAATCCAGTAAAAACCCAAATTTAAAACTGAAAATGGAACTAAAAATGTAAATGAATTGAAAATTTGAAGCTTTGGTTAAAAATAATTAATCTTAAAGAATTTATAAATAAATTATTATTTATTAATTTAATTTATTTATAATTGATTATTAAATATCATCAGTAATAATCACTATTTAATTCTAATTAAAAATTACAATTTAATTAAAGTTATAAAATAATAATTTATAATGTTAGTTAAGGTTAAAAAATACTAATCATAAAATTTTAATTTAATAACAATATGTTAACAAATATTAATTTGATTAATATTAATTATGATAAAATTTTGAAAAATTTTTATCAAAAAAACTTTAAAAAATTAAAAAATTAAAATTTTGCATTTTTCTTAAAAATTATCTGAAAAACAACCTTTTTGAATTTAGACAAATTTCTTTTTCTTATAAATTTACATATAAAATAATTGTTTAATATAAATAAATAATTATTTAATTTAATAATAATTTAAATCTGATAAAAATTATCAGTAATAATAATCAGACAATTATTACTTGTAATATTTTAATATTTTTTTACTTAATTATTAATTAATTCAATATGATAAATTAAATTGTTTAAATAATAATATTATTATTATATATTTATAATTACAATCAACTCTCTTTATAGTCACATATTTGGGACAAGCCATTTTCTGTAATTATAAAGAAGTATGATTATATATAAAACATATATAAAAATTAAAATTTTAATACATTTTATTAATACTTTATTAAAAAATATATATATATATTATTAAATTAACAACCAGTAATTGTAAAAAGATGCAATACATCTTGTTAGAATTATCTCATTAAGACGTATTGAATAGTAGTAAATTAATATCTCTAATATTGATATTTGATAGATTGCTCAATAACTCATAATAAGGCCACTCCAATTTAATAGTTTGTTTAACGTATTCCACCCCCCTTGTTTTTGAAAAATTTTTAAAAATAAACAAACATATGTTATATCACGTGACTTATAATAACTTCACCAATCTGTATAATATTTAAAAGAATTTCTTTCCAGTGTATTTGAATCTTCCAGAGAAAATATTCCTAGCCCTATAAAAAATCTGATCCGTGTTTTATCTTTCCATGTTTTTTCCGTGAATGTATCATTTTCATGGAATTTATAGCCTTAAATCATGGAAATTTTCATCTCGCTAACACGGATATCCGTGAATGTATTATTTTTACAGAATTTTCACGGAAGACCCAGAGAAATAATGGAAATATTCAGATAAAAATTTTTTATAGGGTAGTGGTATAATAATTAATAAAAGTAATATATGTAAATTTATTAATTGCATTATCTGTAATAACACAAGATGTATTTTTAGTAAAAATGCATTGAGTAATAAAGAAAAAATTATGTTTATTTTTAAATGTTTACTTAATTTGACCCCCTTCCCCCTCAATTTTTATATAAAGTTAGAACGTTAAATAAACTATTAAATTGAAGCAGCCTAAGTGTTTTTTAAACAATTTGCATTAGCAAACAATTCATTAATGCTAGAGAGATGAATTTATCACCATTCAACTCATCTCAGTGAGTTAAATCTAATGAGCTATAATTCGTCTTTTTATAATTACTGAGTGGTAAAAATTCACATTTCATATTTTTTTAAAATTTTTGAACATTAAAAATTAAAATTCTGACACAAGTGATTAAATGCCATTTATTGATCACATAAAGACAAATTTTAGCTTATTAAATTCATTTTACTAAGATGAGTTGAATAGTGGTAAATTCATGTCTCTAACATCAATAAATCAAGAGATAGTTTATAATTTTCTAAAAATGTTTAGCATGAATTATCGCTTGATCTATCTATGCTAGAAATATGATATTAACGTCATTTGACTCACCTCATTGAGATGATTCTAATGAGCTAAAATTTGTTCTTATACAATCAGTAGATGATGAGTTATACCACATATAGGAATTTTTATTTTTTGACATTCAAAAATTTTAAAAAATGCAAAAATTGAAATAACTTGTCATGTAATAATCAAAAAAGAACAAAAGCTTATTAGATTCATCTCATTAAAATCTATTAAATGATGTTAAGATCATTTCTTTAGGATCAATAAATACTTTTCTATCACTAGTTTTTAAAAATTGTTTAGCATGAAATATTTTGTAATATATTGATGTTAAAAATGTGATTTTACTGCTATTCGATACGTCTTGATGAGATGATTCTAATGAGCTATAGTTGAGCTCTGTACGATTACTGATTATCAAGTTATTCCAATTTTCACATTTTTTTAAAAATCAAGTAGAACTGAACTGAACCAGATGGTTCTGATTCAGTTTTCATTCAGTTTCAGTTTTTGCTCAAACCAGAAAAAACCCACACTGAACTGACCCTACTTAAAGCTAAAAAAAAATAAGTATAATATTTAAAATAATCAAAATATAATAAAATAATAAAATCCATATTAAATGCAAGTAATATTTCACAACTAACATTATTTTTAATAATAATTGATAATATAGGTGTATGATCTATATTAAGATTATATTTATTACTATTTAATCTAATACAAATGTTACCAAAATTTTTTCTATTATACAGCTAAAATTCATTAAATATTATCAATTAATAATATTTGATAGAAAAATCTTTAAATTTATATAGATTTGCTATTTGGTAATATAATACAAATATTTAATACTTTTACTATAATTAATTTTATTTATATTATTAATTATAAAGCTTTTATGTATTGTTATTTAAAAACATATATTGCAAAAATAAAAGAACAAAAAAATAAAGAACAAAAAATCAAAAAAAACTTAAATATTTCATAATAATTGTTATATAGCTTTTGAATCAAAAAAAGTATAGTAATTAATTTGGTAAATAGTATTATAAATTTTGATTTATATAAAACTTACATAAACTTATATAATATAAATAATATAGTTTAAATAATTGATAAGGTATATCTTACTATATAAATAATACTTTAAAATTAACTCAAATTTAACTTAATTTGACTTGTTAGGAACATTATTGGTAAATTAAAAAATCTGCTTTGTAAATCAAAAAATATATTTATTATTTTTATTACAAACTTTCAAATTAAAAAAGTATGGCAATTTATTATACAATTTGATAAATTAAAAAAATCTGCTTTGTGAATCAAAAATGATATATTTGCCATTAAGAGAATTAAATACTAATAAAGATATTAGTTTTAATTATTTTTTAAAAAATTTTGAATTACAGTTATAAGATTTTTATAGTTTTAATTAATGAAAATTTCAAAATTTATATAGGATGTTTGAACACGTATCATGTGAAATATAATGATACCAATGTCATATCCTTTTACTTTTTCTATATAATATATGTATTTTTGACTGCTCTGCAAGTTTACTTAATGCATCAATGAGGGTTTTGAATTCTATTTTTGACTTACCGTATTCTTCCGTTTTTAAGTACCACTTTTTTAGGGGAAAATTTTTGCAAAAGTTTAAGGTGGTGCTTAAAATCAGAAGTTTTTTTTTACACTTTTTTTTGCGCTTTTAGTCATATTTGTAATGTCAGATGATGATTTGTTTAGACAAGATGAAAAAGAGGAGGAAATTGATGAAAATGAAAGGGAAATTGTAAATATAAATAGTGATTCAGCTGATGAATTAGATGAATTGTAAAATGATGCATCATAAAAATAAATTTTATTTTGAATAAAATATAACAGATAAGAAAATTTTCAAATTTGAAGTGATACTTATTTTTGTTTTTCAAGTTTTTTTGGCAAAAGTCGAGGTGGTGCTAAAATTCAGGTGGTGCTTAAAAACGGAAGAATACGGTATATATAGGTACTATCGGAATTCCCTAATTACGACATTTTGACATTACGACATATATCGTAAATAATGCCGTAACCGTAATGTAGCGTCGTAATTAATCATGATCACGTGATTTTTACAATTCTAAATGATTGACAGGAATATTTCCTTTTTTTGGAAACTCGTGTAATCCTGTGCAACCCATTATTCAATTTTATTGAGAGATAAAATTTCCTTTTTTGGAAATCTGTGTAATGTCACGTGATAAAACGCGAAAAAATTTGACCCTGCATTACAAACTTGGCTGAAATTAAGTTTAATTTTATTCATTTACAGCATATATATTTACGACATTATGGCATTAAATTAAATTATGGCATTACAGTGTCACGGTATTTACAATTTACGGCATTTAATTATGGCATTATGGCACGTGCCGTAACCGTAAAAATAATTCCGACAGTATCTATAACGGTATATATAAAAAATTGTCTTTACCAATCATTTTTTAAATTTTTTTAAAAGTGATTGGCAAGGCAAAAATCCATTTATTTACTAATTTTGAAGTTTATACTATTAGTCAAAATGGCAATAATTACATAACCCAGGTTCAAATACCCTGTGTACAAATAGAAATTGCCTTAATTAATTACAGCATTTAAAAATTTTGTGTTACAGCACTTTTTTAAATTACGATTAACAATACTAAGTTTTTAACTAAAATCGCTAAACTTAAAAAAAAGTTTACTGAGATTAAAATAAAAAATGATAAGTTTAAGGAAAAGAATACTGATATTTCTGATTTTAGAAGAAAGTTTGTTAAGATTAAGGTTAAAAGAATTAAACTTAAAATCAGGATTGCTAAACTTTTAAATAGTATATAGAAAAAAATAAAAGGCATAATGCTAAGAATACTAAGCTTAAGATTAAAATCAAAAAGTTAGAAAAAAATAAAATAATTATTACTAAACTTAAATCTGAGAATATTGAGTTTAAAGATAGAATTACAAAAGTAAAGTAAAAGTAAATGCTAAGTGATAATATTTTTAAAATAACTTATTCTTTAATAATAGCTTGTTTAATTTTAATTTATTTGCAGATCAATTACCTATAAAAATAAATATTTTATAAAAAAATATTTAAAAATATAAATGGAGTTTGCTATTTATCACCAGCGATGATCATCACCAGTATCACATGATTTTATAAAATTTAGCTGGAATTAAGGAATTGATATATAAATTTCCTTTATAAGTTTTGAGTAATGTTATACAATCCAAAAAAGGCTATTTTGTTTCTCATCAAAAAATGAGAAATGTGTTATACAAGATTCCAAAAAAGGAAATTTTTATGTATATCACTATACATGCCACCCAAATTATTTTGGACTGCCGTAATTATAAGTAAAATCCCAAATTCAATTATGGCATCCCAAATTATTTTGGTACTTTACATAGTAAATTATATATAAACCGAATGAATTATGGCATCTCAAATTATAATTATGGCATCCCAAAATAATTTGGGCAGCATGTATATATATCACTTAAATCCGGCCAAAATTTTAAAAATTACATGATACCGGTGATGATTACCACTGGTGATTCGTAGCAATTTTAAATATAAATCACTATACAAAATTAATTGACTAAAAAATATTTTGCTAAAATATATTTAAAATAGATTTAAAATTTTATTTTATACTTAAAATATACTGAAATAGGCAAAAATAAAATATCATTTAAGTATAATTTAAATATGTAATGATCATAGAAAGATGAAACTACCACCATTCAATTCATCTCAATGAGGCAATTCTAACAAGCTGTGTTACATCTTTCTATGATTACTGGTTGCTAATTTAATAATATATACATATATTTTTTAATAAAGTATAATAAAATGTATTAAAAATTTAATTTTTATGTATGTTTTATATATGAGGTCTTTGCAATAGAAAGATATGAAACTCAAAAAATATCAAAAATTGAATTAATATTAAATTTGCATTTATTTTAGTAAAAAAAACATAATTAGTATATAAAGTAAAATTAAAATTTTTTTTGAATTTCGTACTTTTCTATTGCAAAGATCCCATATAGTCACACTTCTTTTTATAATCACGGAAAATGGCTTGTCCCAAATGTGTAACTATAAAGAGAGTTGGTTGTATTTAAAATATATCAGAATATTTAACTTATAAAGTTATAATAATACAATATATCAGTAAATTTTTTAGGATAAAAATCTGCAAAGATCTCCAACTTAAATTTCTGCACAGATGTCAATACACATCAGAAAAAAATTTTTAATAAAATCTATGCAGATTTGCAAATGTTAAAAAATCTGCACAAAATTTTAAAAATAAATTTTTAAAATTTTTCAAAACAACTCAAATTTAGTTATCTGCTATTGTTTTAATATTAACTAGTGTCAATTTATTTAATAAAAGTATTACAAATTATATATACAAATCAATTAAACTACACTAATTATTTTATACTACAAATTTATATGTTGTTAATAGTTTAAATATTATTTAACAAACAATGGAGACCTACAAATGGAAAAAAATTTTGAAGCAAGCAGCTTCAAAATATATAATCCAGCATTCGGGACCTAAATATAAAAGAAAAAATGATCATTAGTATAATGATCATTAAAAAAAGTAAAAAAAAAGAACTTCAAAGTAGAGTTTGGATCTGACCTTCGACATTCGGATTTAAATCTGGATTCTCCTGATTCGGATTTAAAACCGGAGAGATTCAGTTGCTTCGGTTTCATCTGGATTTATTATATCCGGTTTTATTTGTTTTATCCGGATTTATTATATTTAGTTTTATTCAGTTTTATTATTGATCGGCAGTAATTCTGGCCAAATTATAATTTTGGCCAGAATTATAACTACGGCTATGCCTATCATATCCTTTTTTGGTGATAGCCGTTCCACAAATTTTGATTTTTCCAAAAAAATGAAAATTTCCTTTTTCGAATTTGTGTAACATCAATTTCCTAAAATGGAAATTATAATTCTGGTCAAATTTATAATTTGGCCAGAATTATGATGATCAATTACGTATCAGTGTATGGCTGTGTATGAAACTTCTGCCCGAATTCACCTACCCCTTTTCAAATTTGATATTTTTTGATATTTATTCCCTTTATTGATTGGGTAAAAATGGTAAGCCTTCTTTTTTTTATTTTTTGCTTTTTGTAACTTGATATTTTTTAAAACAATTTAGGGTAAGATTTTTATTTAAGGTATGTCTGCTACTCTGTCTTTCTTGTTTTCTATTGCTTTCCTTTATTTAAAAGATACTAACCAGTTTTTTTTCTTTTTCTCTTTATTTTAATGGGTGGTGTCAGTCAATTATTATTTGTTTTTAATTATTTTATTCACTCTTTTTGTCTTCCTATTATTATATTTTTTTCATTTTTATGCTCCATTTTTTACTTTTTTTTGTTACCTATTACTTTTTTTATCTCCTTTTTACTTTTTTTTGTTCTTTGCATTTCCTTTGCTTATTTTTACTTTCTTTCATTCTCTATCATCTTTTTTTACTCCCTTCTCATCTTTATTAATTTTTTTTTTGATTTTATTTATTCTTGTAAAAATTTTTTTAATATAGTTTTAGTTATTTCTTCTTTATAGCTTTTTTTAAGGAAGGTTTTATAGCATAAACAAAGAGGGGAAATAAGTTTTTCTTTAATTATAGAATTAATAATCAAGTTAATTATCAGTAGCTTAGTTGGATTCAGTTTTAACTATGATTTAGTTAGTGAATATATGTCTTAGAATGTTGCTATTATGTATTTGTTTTAGGTTTATTAATTAAATAAAGAAAAATGCATGTTATTAACAAAAAAAAATTGTAAAATTTACTAACATTACGATTGTAAAAATCAATATGAACAGAACTGTTACATTATATAAAAACTGAATTATGTCAAAAATGAAATTTCCCTTCCCTAACTCCTTCCCATGGTTCGCGTCTAAAGGGCTTGTGTCCAATCCTCCCTTCCCCACTTAGCAGCCTGGATTCGTGTCTAATGGTGAAAAAAAAAAGTTTCAGTTTGTTAGAAACATTGCAAAAGAAATATTATTAAACAAATAACTAATCAAAACTTACCATGTAAATAACGTAATAGGGGTGCTTTGCAATGCCTCTGCATAAATTATTCGTTTTATTTAAAATTTAATAAATAATACTGGCTGAAATTAAACCAGATTTATTATATCTGAATTATTATATCTGGATTAAACCGGATTTATTATATCCGGATTAACCGAAGGAAACCGGATTTATTATATCTGGATTGAACCGAAGGAAACCAGATTTATTCGTATCTAATTCGGATTTAAAAAATAAATCCAGTTCAAAACTCTACTTCAAAGTCAAGTATTTACCTTTAAAGTTCTTTAAATGGAAACCTAGAAACTAAAATAAAAGAAATATGAACATTATTAATATTCATCAAATAAATTAATAAAAAATAATTTTTAAAGGTTTTACCTTTGATATAGGAGTCCAGAATTTATCTTTTGGCTTCCTTTACTTAAAAAAAAGAAGTATGGATGTTAGTTAATATTTGTCAATAAATTAATTAAAAAATTTTTTTTTGAAAGTTTTACCTTTGATATGGAAGTCTAGAACTCGTTTTTGACTTCCTTTACCTGAAAAAAAAGGAAATACAAATGTTAGTTAACGTTTATCAAATAATTTATTAAAAAAACTTTAAAGGTTTTTTTTACCTTTGAAATGAAAGTTTGGTGACATCCTGGATCTACAATAAAAAAATAACTGAAACGTTAGTAAGCATTTTGCAAATTAAAATAGCAAAAAAAAACAATAAAGAATTTTGAAGTTTTACCTTCAAAATTCTTTTTGGAAATGATGATGATCTACAAAAAAAATGAAACGTTAGAAAACGTTTGCTAAATAAAAAAAAAATATGAAAGAATTTCGAAGGCATTTTACATTTGAAATTTTATCTAGAAGCTGTAAATCTGCAAAAAGTAATAATTAAAACGTTAGTTAATGTTTGTTTAAATAAAAAATAAAAATAAAATGATTTTAAATTTTACCTTCAAAATTCTATCCAATCTAAGTGGTGACCAGAAAACCTATAAAAGAAAAAGAAATTGAAACGTTAGTAACATTTTGCTAAATAAAATAAAAAAAAATAACAAAAAAAACAGTTTTTTTTTAAGTTATCTTCAAAATGGACTTCAGTAGTGTTCTGAACTTACAAAAAATAAGAACGAATGCTAGTTAATATTTATCAAATAAAATTAATAAAGAATTTTGAAGGTACCTGTATTTATTTACTTTGAAATTCTTTTATCTAGAAGGCAACTGAAAAAACCTAAAACTACAAAAGAAAAAACAAACAAACCATTAGTAAACGTTTTGTTAAATAAAAAAAAAATTAGTTTTGAAGGTAAATACCTTCAAAATTTTGAAATTCATTCCTTACATACATTTCAAATTTGGTTCGTCCAAAGAAGCTTGATGTCTCTATAAAAAGAAGAAAGAAGGTTAGAAATGTTCTTTTATAAAAGATAAAAAAAAATTATAAAGTTTTGTAATAAGACGTTGCAAAACTTACCATTTATTAGTTTCAGATCCCTGAGTACCAAAATCTACAAAAAAATAAAAGAGAAATGTTAGTATAAAGTTTTTTAAAGAAAATAAAAAAAAATATTAAAGTTTTGCAACAAGACATTGTGAAATTTACCATTTATCAGTTTTGGATTCTTTAGTATTGAAACCTACAAAATAAAAATTAAAAGAAGAACGTTAGAAACGTTCTTTTATAAAAGTAAAAAAAAATAATAAAGTTTTACAATAAGATGTTGCGAAACTTACTCTTTTAATATCCGTTTCAGACTTAAGTACCAGAACCTATAAAATAAAAATATAAAGAACGTTAAAAATGTTCTTTAACTTTATAAAAATAAAAAAGTATAAGTTTCATAACAAAAAATTTGTTACAAAACTTATTGTTATCATGTTGAAAATTCCGTTCAGATGGAAACCGGAAAACCAAAAATCTAAAAAAAAAGAATAAAAGAATATTAGAAATATTTTTTTACAAAAATAAAAAAATTTAAAGTTTCGCAATAAAATGTTGTGAAATTACCATTTACTTGTTTCAAAAAGCTTTAGAGTACTGAAACTAAGGTTGCTTGTCTAAACCTCTTTAAAATCCTATGATTAGTTTCGTCAAAATTTTACTATAGATTTATTATAGTTTTGGCAGAGTTTCAGCAGTTTCAGCATTTATAATAAGTTTCGGCAGTTTCACCTTTTTCCAAAGTTTCGCCAGTTTTTTAATATAACTTTAATATAGTTTCAGCAGAATTTCACTTTTTGGCGAAATGCCATCTTGCCTAAACCCCTAGATTTCGGCAAGCAACCTTAACTGAAATTTACAAAAAAATTAAAAAAATAACAAAAAATACTTCCTCTAGCTTACTTCACATCCATTTTGTCTTTAAATGGTTCAGAAAGCCATTTCTAAAAAAAAGTATTAAAGAACGTTAGCAAAACATTCTTAATAAAAAAATAAAAAAAAAACAATAAAATCACTTTTCTCAGCTTACTTTATGTCCATTTCACTCAGGGAGCCATTCTCTATAAAAAACTAAAAAAACGTCAGTAAACGATTTTAATGAAAAATATTAAAAAAAAATTATTTTTTTTATTTTCGGATTATTATCTTATTTCTATTTTGCCTAAAAAGCTATTCTCTATAAAAAAAAAGAATGTTGTTTAGTAAACGTTCTTAATGATAAATCAAAAAAATTAGAGTTTCATAATAAAATGTTGAAAAACTCACTCTTTTGCCATTTTGGGAATTGTTAGAGTACCAAAACTTACAAAAAAATAAAAAGAAAAACATTAGAAATATTTTTAATAAAATAAAAAAAATTACAGTTTCACAACAAGATGTTGTAAAACTAACTATATATCCGTTATAACCATAAATACCAAGGTAATCACGTGATATGGATAAATAATATACTGAATAGATAGGTCACATGATAATAGATCATGTGGTATGATGTAATAGATGGGTCACGTAATATGATGTAATATCTATAATGTAATATCTATTTATAGATTAAAGACGAAAGAATAACATTAGAAAAAATAACAGAATAACAGATTTGAAAAATAATAATAGATTAAAAGAGTAACAGATTAAAGAATAACATTAAATTACAAAATATTAGATTACAAAATATTAAAAAATGAAATATTAAACTACAGAATATTTTTGTAAAATCAGATTTTAAAAACTATAAAAAGAGGTGGAATTTGACCAGAATTCAGTAGTTGAGAATAACTCAAAATAACTGTGAATTAATAAAAATATTCATTTTAATACATCCTTTAATTATTTTAATTCTTTTTATACTATTTTCTTATGATAAAAAAGTACATTTTTATTTGATATATGTGAAACGTCTGCACGTAAGGATGCTATTAATTGGAAAGTATATATTATTATATGAGAGAAGAATACATAAATATAAGTAAAATTTATTGAACAATTCTTTTAAAATGAATTGAATATAAACTTTCGTAACAAGAACTATTGAAGTTTGGAAGTTAGAATATGGATAAAACTTTGCGATGAAAGCTATCACAGTTTAAAAGTTAAGTACTAAATATAAATTGAAACCAAGTACAAATATGTTAATGTTTCATTGAGAACAATTATAATAAAAGCAGAGACTTTGTTTATCGACAGGTGGCAGATGTTAGTGGTATTGTTTCAAATCTTTGAATACTGAAACTTACAAAAAAACAAAAGAGAAACGTTAATATTGTTATTTCTCAAAGAAAAAAGTTGAAGTTTTGCAACATTAAAACGTTACAAAACTAGAATTCTGGACATCATATATATAATTCATAATTGATCTGCATAAATTTAAGCATTTTTTGCTCTCATTAAAATAGACCTAATTTACTAAAAATCAAATTATCACATTTTAAATCTATACTAATTTACTAAAACTCAAAATATGAGTTATAGTAAAATTTTAAATAATATAGGTTTAAATTTGTTAATAAAATATATTTCAGTTTATTCAAATTATTTGTAAATCAGTAAGTATTACTTATTTCCTGGCTAATTAGAAATAAGTAAAATTTTACTTAGAATTGGAACATGATCGGCCTTCATAATTGATTTATCTCCTGCCATTTATACAATAATAAGTGTTTTATAGTATATCGTGAATTTAATATAGTTTATTTTATTATTATATTTTATTTTTCTTTCACTTAGTTTTTTTTTTCATTTTAAAAGATTTTAAAAAATAATTGAATTTTAAAAAGCTTCAGAACTATTACTATTACACTTGAAAAATAATATTGAGATTACAAATAAATTAAAAGAAAGTTTTTTTCATTTGAAAATGCAAATCTTTCTGAATTACTCAAATTTTTAAATCAGTCCATTATAGTATAATTAATAGTTAATTTTTACTGCAAAATTTCCTAGAAATAGATAAATAAATACATATAAAATTTGCTATCCAGTAGGTATAACTACATTTGCATAATTGTGTAAATAGTATCAATTAGAAAATAAATTTAATTGTCAATTTACCAAAATTAACAATCTTTTTTTTTATTATCAATAAAAAATAAATAATTAATATAAATTAAACTGCCAATTTTTATAATTTATAATTAAAAATATGCAAATTATAGATAAAATAATAATTAATAAAAATAATAAATTAAATATAAATAATTATTAAAAAATAAAATATTGTGAAACTAATTGGATAGTTTTTGGTCTGCATTATGCTTAATTTTAGCCAGAATTGTACTTAATTTTGGCCAAAATATAACTCAGATTTTAAAACCAATATTTTTAAAAATATTATTCATAAAAGTTAAAAAAAAAAAAAGTTAAATTTAAAAAAAATACCAATTTGCTCAAATATAAAATATGACTTTGTAAAATTAATACAATTTGCTAAAAAATTCATAAGTATGATTATTAATTAATTTTCAATCAATTTGTTCTATCTAAAATTATAAGTTTAACCTAATTTTAATTGAATTTGCTAAAACTCAAATGTAAGTTATATATGTGATGTCCAGAATCCTGCAAAACTTACCATTTAAAATCCCCCATTTTGAAGCTTCAAGCTAAAACAAACCTACAAAAAATAAAAGAGAAACGTTAGTATAAAGTTTCTTAAAAAAATTTTTTTAAGCTTTGCAAGTTGCAACTAAGCGAAACTTACTATTTCAAAATTGTCTTTTTTACCATTTTGAATTTCACAAGGCTGAAATACTTAAAACTATAAAAAAAGAGATAGAAATGTCAGTATAATATTTCTCAAACAAAAAAAAAAACTAAGCTTTATAACTAATATAATGTTGTGAAATTTACTACTTTGAAAGTCATTATTTTAAAGTTTCCAAACCAAAAGAAATACTTGAATTTACAAAAAAAAGTAAAAAATTTTAGATGGTTCTTGTAAAAAAAAATACAAAAAAATGTTTTGCAATGTTACATAACATTGCAAAACTTACCATTTTTGAAATTTACCGTTCTGATTTGAAATATTTAACAGAATCTACAAAAAAAAAGAAACATTAACATTTTTTACAAAAAAATATATATAAAATTTGTTTTACAATGCAAAAATTGCGTGCAAAACTTGTCAGAAAACTGACGGAAGAATGAGAGAAAAGGAAAGGGTGAAAGGATGTTGAAGAGAAAAAGTTGATAGTATAATACTAAAGTTTAATTTTAAACTATGAAATAATATAAAAGTTTCTTGCAAAGTTTATTAAAATAAAATAAAAAACTTTGAAAATCTCCAAAGATTTTTATTTGGAATATTTGATAAATCTGCAATTTTGGAGATTATTGCAGATTTTTTGTTGTTTTTTTGTTAAAAAAATATGGAAACTGCATTTTGCAATATTGTGCAGATTTTTACTAAAAATTGTAAAAAAAATGCAGCAATCTGTAAAAATTGCAGATTGCTGCAGTTCTGCACTCTAATAAATTTACTGATGTAATTGTTGCTAATTTATATTCTTGAGAAATTTTATTAACTTTTTGCTAAAACAAAATATATATATTAATTATTAACTAGTTACTGCCTATTACTTTACAATAAAATATATATATGATTTTAAATATTGAAAAAGAAAAAAGTATAGGTTCACATTTGAAAAGCTTTAGTAAACTAGTAAAATCTTTCAAAAGTAAGGAGTTAAATGTCCATTTAAGTTTTTAAAAGAATCCTCTTGAAGTTAACAAACAACATAAAAAGTATTCTACAATCACTCAAATAAGAAAGCTCAAACTTTTCCTTCAGAAACTTCCACTAAGAAAATAGTTAAATGATTAGTAAGTGAAGAATATAGTTAATTCTATACTTTAAAATTTTATAAAAAAAGAAATTTGTAATAGTATAGGAAATAAATTTTTTTATTTAAAAACTACTGTAACTTTTTATATTAAAGATTAAATAAAAAAATTAATAGTATAATTATATTAAATTATATTTATTTATTAAGTTTTATATATAATAATACATTATATGCAAATATTAAAAATAAAATTTCAATATTTACAAAAAAATAAATAAATAATATTAAAAAATAGCTGATGCAATTATAAATAAATTCTTATTACTATGGTGTCAGAAGTTTATACTTAATAATAAAAATGTAGTAATACTTAAAAATTTTTCAACTTTTTAAAAAAAATACAATTAAAAAAAATAAACTGGTAACTTTATTTTTTGAGGTAAGCTCTATAAATTACCAGTCAGATTTTTAAAAAAAAATCTATGTAAAAAGTTATAAGCATTTGAAATTGCATAATTTTCATATAATCAGCCCAATTTGAAACAAAATATATTAGCCAAAACTTATGATAATTTGAGCTGACTTTATGTATTATGATAATACCAGCCTGAATTATTATAATATAAATCAAATGTAATTTTTTTTAAAAAAAATTTTTTTATTAATATATGACTTTTATAAAATGGTAGTTGCAATTTATTGCTGAAGTCTACTTTTCTTATGTTTTATTTTATTTATATAATAAATTTTCAAAAACTGCATTTTATTAGTACAGTCAGACCTCTATATACCGATACAATATATATTGATATTTGCTTATATCGATGATTTTTAGTTCCCCCTATTTTTCAACTAATAAAAAACCCTCATTATACTGATATTTTATATGATTTCATGATATAACGTTATTCGATACTATTCCTTTGTCCTTCATATAGTAATGTAGTATATATAGATCTAGTTTATATACCAATATATTAACTATTTAAGGTTAGATAACATAACACTGGTAAAAAAATGGTCTATCCTACACATATCCTACACATATCTTACATATATCGGATACTCAAAATGTAGAAAATCATACACAAATAATACACATATCATATACATATCGGGTACTTATATATATAGTATACCTATCAGGTACCTGATATACTGTATGTATGATATATATATTAGTACCCGATATGTGTATGATATGTGTATTATTTGTGTATGATTTTCTACATTTTGAGTACCCAATATGTGTAAGATATGTATAGGATAAATCATTTTTTTACTAGTGTAAATGAAGTTACGCAATTTTTTTTACTTCTAATTCTTGATGTAATTATATAATTAATATAATTTTACTTTTAATCCCTAATGTAATACATAGAGCTTCGAAATGACTTGCATAAACTTGCATTTTTGACTCGTATAATTGTAAATTTTTGTTTAATTATATTCTAACTTAATAAAAAGTACTTTAAAATTAAGGTTTTTGACTTGTGACTCAACTCAACTCAACTCATTAGGAGCTCTAGTAATACATAATTGATATAATTAATACAATTTTATTAATAAATTTTTGAATTTTATAAATGTAGATTAAAGTTGCATGTTTATATATATTAAAATATTTTATACTGATATTAATTACATTATTTATAATAATATCAGCATATAAAATCTTTTTTATAAACTGATAATTCAATATACTGATACTTTTTCCTCAAAACAGCAATATCGGTATATAGAGGTTTGACTGTACTTTATACAAGAAATCCCAATTTTTTATTGGTTGAATTCCAGATCATATGATATAAAATCAGCTCAAAAAATTGAAACAAAATTATGTGATTATTAAATATAGCCTTCTGGTACTATATATATTGGATTTTTTTTAAAAATAATAAATTTATTCTATATTTATTATAATATTCAACAATTAAAGGTATTATATATCATGTAAGATTTCATATTAATTGATATGACAAATTTATATAAAATAGTAACACAAATTTCTATATAATATAGATTTCTGTAAAAGCTATACTCCTGAACTTTATTTGCCAACTTTAAATAAAGATTTATTTTTTTTAAAAAAAGTCTTTTAGAATCTTCATATAAAGTTGCAAATAGGAATATATGTTTTTGCAAATAGGCAAACTTAAATTTTATTGGTTTATTTGATTATTAGTATCATGATTAAATAAGATTAATTAATAATAATACATAATATATATAAACAAAAACAATTTGTCAAATAATATATATAAAAAAATCACATGATATATAATATCCTTAAATAATAATTAAGATTTAATATTCATAAAAAAATAATAATTTACATGGATGCATTGCAACGCATTCCTTTTTTGAAAATTATTATATAGTAAATTCGCTAATCATAATGTAATCAACAATAATTTTTAAAAAAAGAGATGTGCTGTAATAGGAGTATAGGACTCCACTTACTTATAAGATAGGTTAACGGAAATTTAAGATAAAATTTATAATTAAAAATTTTTAAAGATCCTACTATATATAGATAAATTACACTTAAAAAAGGAAATATTACACTAAGTTGTTATGATTTTTTTCCTTTTTAGATTAATTAACCAATAAGATTGCTAGTAAAATTACTAGTAAACTTGAAATTTTTTCTGGAGACCTCTATTAGAAGTAAGCAGGTTCTGCTGTAATGAACAGGAAGGACATCCTCATATAGTCATATTATCACATTATTGCTGATTATTTTGCCAATCATTTGTTAATTATCTATTTGATATTATTATATAATAAAACCATCATTTTGGGTTATTTTTTGCAAATTCTGCTATATGTTATCAAAATTTATATAAAAGCCCAAAAATCAATGTTTTCAAATCCAAAAATTAACTAAAACTTGGCTGAAAATGGGCTGAATTTTTAATAATTAGAAAAATTTAAAGTAATTTAGATTAGAATTTAATGTTTTATAGCTTATTGAATTTATCTCATCAAGATGAAACATTTTGATAGTAAATTCATAACTGAAATATTTACACAAAATTGATTTGAGAAATGATATTTTAAAAACCTCTATTTATTATATAAATTATAATAATATAATGTTACCAAAAATTTCACTGTGTTATTTCAGCTATAAATTTTAAAGCTGTTAATCTATAACTTATAAAAGTTTCAAGTTTCGCCCAAACTTCTGTGGCTTCACAAAGTCTGATATCACCAAATTACTATATGATCAGAAAATGATTGGCAAGGTGATATAAGAATGTCCACCCTGTTGCTGTAATGCATCTGCATATAAATTTTAAATCCTATTTATAAATATTGGTAAAT
This sequence comes from Rhizophagus irregularis, assembly GCF_026210795.1. NCBI lineage: Eukaryota > Fungi > Glomeromycota > Glomeromycetes > Glomerales > Glomeraceae > Rhizophagus > Rhizophagus irregularis. The sequence continues at coordinate 1,848,383 of NC_089451.1, read as the reverse complement.
TTAATATTTTTTAGTATTATAAATTGATATACTTTGCAATTTTGCAGAATAGCCAAAATTTTAGCAAATAGTATTAATAAATAATCAAATAACTGCTGAATTTGAATTAATAAATCAAAGAATAAAGTAAAAAAATATAATTGTTATTATTAATCTATATATAATTTTTATTCTTATTAATTAAATAGAAATTAAAATAAATTATTTAGGGCGTTAATTTATAGCGACCCTGTCGCTATGGTGACCCTAATCACATGATTTTATACTATATTTTGATTGGTCAACTTTTTTTATTTTTGTTAAAAAATTCGCAATACTTTAATTTGCAAAAAGTTTTTGATTTACGCAATAAAATAATGATATACTGTATGTATGGTTAAAAATCATTTATTAAAGTTTACTAATAGAAAAACATTGTAAAATTTATATTTTATTTTTAACAGAACTAGTAATTTTGATACACAAAAAAAAATGACAACAACAGAGTAAAAAACAAAATCAAGATGAAGAACAAACCCCACAAAGAAAGTTAAAGAATTAAATGATAATGAAACTCATGAAATCAAAGAACAAAACTAATGACATTGAAAAATAAAGCCTGCGAAGTCAAAGAGTGGCATAAAGTAAAGAAAATATAGTTAGGGACATGCCAGAAATTACGTGATTTAGTAGGTGGGTGGGGTTAGGTCCTGCAATCAGGTGACACAATATACCTTTTATGATAATAGTATATCTTTTATAATAAATAATATATAATTTGTTTATTAAGAAGTTTTTTTGAAATTATCTTACCATCTAAAAGTCCAATTTCAATGAATTTTTTTTTGTTTTATAAAGTATAAAGAGGGCTACAAAATAAAAAAAAGTTTATGCAAATTGAATCATTGAATAGTAAAATAATTGTATTATAATATATATGTAATATATAGTAATTTATTTATTAAGAAGCTTTTTTGCAATTAACTTACTCTAGCAGTTCAATTTTAATGAATTTTTTTTTGTTTTGTAAAGCATAAAGAGGTCTATAAAACAAAAAAAAATTTATGTAAATTGGATTATTGAATAGTGAAATAATTGTATTATAATATAATATATAATATATAATAATTTATTTATTAATAAGCTTTTTTGCAATTATTTCACCATCTAGCAGTCCAATTTCAATGAAATTTTTTTTATTTTATAAAGCATAAATGGGGCTACAAAACAAAAAAAAAGTTTATGCAAATTGGATTATTAGATAGCAAACTAATTGGATTATAATATATATATATATTAATATAATATATTATATATTATATGTATTTTTTTAGCCAATCAGAATTCAATCACATGGTAGGTAGGGGGGTTAGGAGCATTATTACGTGATTTCTGGCACATCCTTTAGTAAAGAATAATAAAAACAAGAACCTAAAAAATAAAAAAGAAAAAAAAGAAAAAATACTTAACTAAAGCTCCGAATGGTTCAGGCTAAACTGGGGAACCGATCCGAAACTGGCTCAAAATTCGGTTTGGTTTGGTTCGGGTATTAGAACCGAAAAACTGGCGGTTCGGTTCGGTTTAATCCAATTTTTTATAAAAATGCGAAAAATCGAATAGCCGGCCATCTAGTGATCGTACAAAGTCGAGCCATATATCATTGGATTCGTCTCGACGAGACGCGTCGAATGGTGGTAAGATCATGTCTCTAGCATCGATAGATCACACGTTAACCCACGCTAAATGATTTATAAATAATTGGAATTAGCAAGCTATCTATCAGTGCTAGAGACATGATCTTAGCACCATTCGACGCGTCTCAGTGAGACAAATCCAATGAATATAAATTCGTTCGTGTACGACTACTGGATGGCGAATAATATCAAGTTTCGTATTTTTTTAAAATTTTCGAGCGTTAAAAATTAAAAATTCTGATACATGAATTTATTCGTCGTCCAATGGTCATACAAATATGAATTAGGACTCATTGGATTCGCTTCAATGAGACGAGTCAAATGGTGGTAAGATCACGTCTCTAGCATCGATAGATAGCTTGCTAATGCCAATTTTTTATAAATCATTTAGTGTGAATTAACTTACGATCTATTGATGCTAGAGACATGATCTCACCACCATTCGACTCGTCTCATTGAGACGAATCCAATGAGTCCTAATTCATATTTGTACGACCATTGGATGGCGAATAATATCAAGTTTCGCATTTTTTTAAAATTTTCGAGCGTTAAAAATTAAAAATTCTGATACATGAATTTATTCGTCGTCCAATGGTCATACAAATATGAATTAGGACTCATTAGATTCGTCTCACTGAGACGCGTCAAATGGTGCTAAGATCATGTCTCTAGCACTGATAGATAGCTTGCTAATTCCAATTATTTATAAATCATTTAGCGTAGGTTAACGTATGATCTATCGATGCTAGAGACATGATCTTACCCCCATTCGACGCGTCTCGTCGAGATGAATCCAATGATATATGGCTCGAATTTATACGATCACTAGATGGCCGGCTATTCGATTTTTCGCATTTTTATAAAAATCGGATTAAACTGAACTGAACTGCCAGTTTTTCAGTTTGGTTCTTACGGATTTCGACTCTAATCTGAACCGTCTATAATCCAGACCAAACCGAACCGTTCGGAGCTTTATACTCAACGTGAAAAAAAGCCTATAATAAGGTTAAAAATGAAACTTATAAACAAGTGAGTTAAAGAACAAAATAATAACAAAACTTGTGAAGTTAAGAGTAAAACGCATCACATAATGTTGAAAAGGAAGGAGTTAAAGAACAGCATAGAGAGTCAGTAAAAAACAAATTAAAAAACAATGGTAAGAAAAAAAAGGATGTACCTTAATTGTAAAACTGTAAGAACCACAAAGACCTATAAAAAAAGAAAAAACAAAAAATAGCAAGAATGAACGAAAAAATATACCAAAAAAAAAATGAAAAAGAAGGAAAAAAGGAAAGGAAAATAAAATCAAAAAAAGAGAAAAGAGAAATAAAATGAAAAAAAAAGTCAAAAAATAAACAAGTAAAGCGAAAATAAAGAGAAAAGGAAACAAAAAAAGGAGGGAGGAAAATAATAACAAATAACTGAAGGCTGACATAATTGTAAATATTAGTTAGCCAATCAAATTTGATCACATAATTTAAGGTTACACTGGCGATATGGGTCACCAATAATATTTTCCCAATTATTTAATATTAGTTATTTTTTTTTTAATATTTTACCTTTTTAAAATATTTACTTATAAAAATATATCCTATAAAATCAAAATTAATATAAATTTTTATAGAAGCAATTATTTTTAATTTTTTATTTTATTTAAGAGTAATCTTAACATTTACCAGTGATGAAATTCATTAAGTGTAAATTTATTAGGGGTAAAATTCACCTAAGGTAAAGTTCACCTATATCACATAATTTATTAAAAGTTTAATTGTTTTGTTTTGAAAAAACTAATAATTTTATTAATAAAAGTATTTTTATATAAAGTATATAATTTAAATATAATAATATATTATACAATATTAATTCATAAGTTAGTATTATTATAAAAAATGTGATAAATCTTACAAGTATTAAGTAGATTTTATATCACTAAATAACTTTCAATTAATAAAGAAAGTTAATTTCATTTGACTAAAATGGTAAAATTACATTCTAAAGTTAGTAAATAGAAAAAAAATTTGAAAGTTAGTACCATTATGAAAAATATCCATATGTATTATACCTATACCCATAAAATTAATATAACGTAGTTTTGAATTTGCTGAACAATTTTCAATTGATTTAAAAAGTCTGTTGCTGCTTTTGCTGTTGCTGCTGTTGCTGTTGCTTTGATCATTCCCTAAGGAAACAGTTTTTGGGATTACTTAATCGATTTCATTTGACTAAAGTAATAAAATTACGTGCTAAAATTAATAAACAGAAAAAAAATTTGAAAGTTAGTACTATTATAAAAAATGTAGATTTCTCTATACCTACACCCATAAAATTAATATACAAGTAGTTTTGATCTTGTTGAATAATTTTCAATTAATTTAGAAAGTTGATTTCATTTGACTAAAGTGGTGAAATTACGCTCTGAAGTTAATAAATAAAAAAAAAATTTAAAAGTTAGTACTATTATGAAAAATATAGGTTTCTTTATATATATTATACCTACACTTATAAAAATTAATATATAAGTAATTTTGGCTCTGTTGAACAACTTTCAATTAATAAAAGAAGTTAATTTCATTTGATTAAAGTGGTAAAATTACATTTTAAAGTTATTAAATAAAAAAATATAAAACTTTAGGAGTTAAACAGTTAGTAATATTATAAAAAAATACAAATTTCTCTATAAATTTCATTTCTAATTTATGAAATTAAGTTGTATGGATTTAATAGTATATTTGGAAAAAAAGTTACAGTTTAAAAAAATTTATAAAAAAATTTTTATTTATGTATATAAAATTGTAAAACATAATACAAATAAAATTAATATAAAACTAAAATTATATTACTGGTGAATTTCACCAGAGGTAAAATTCACCTTCTGGTAAATTAATTTTAAATTAATCACTGGTGAATATAAAATTAGTTTTTGTTTCATGGATTTAAAATTTTAAAAATAATAATTAGTAGTTTTATTTAAAATTTTATATATTTATATAAAAAGTAAAATAGTAAACTGGGTAGATCTTGTAAATGCCTTGCGTAGAAAAAGGGCAAATATGCTAAGAATGGCTGTTTTACACGAACCATATCCTCTGAGCAAAAACTTCACCCGACAGTGCACACATGGGATGCTCAAGTAGCATGACGAATGGTTTAGTAGTTAATGATATTAGATAGTTAGATTAGGTATTTTGTTACTATATGTAATTTCTGAAGTCAATTAACTGATTAATAAACTATTAAATGCGTTGTGGAAAAAAAAAAAATAGTAAACTGGTAAACTTAAATTTTAAAAAAATTTTAAATTTATTTTTAAATAACCTACTAATTATTGTAAAATTTTTTTCCATAAGATAATATAACATTAAAAAATTGGTTTTTATAATTGATGAATTTGAAAAATCTGGAATTGATAATTCAGTACTATATATAATGATGAATGTGAAGAATCTGGAATTGATGATTTGGTATTATTATATGATAAAGATGATGATCATTGTTTTGCAAAGTAAATTTCATTTTATAATTTTTAATAATAATAATAATAATATATGTATAATAATTAATTAAGAAATTAACAGATTATTTAATTTTTTAAAATTTGGGATTACCATTTTTACATAAAATTTTTAAATAAAAATACTGATTACCAATCTTAAAATTTTAAATCCATAAAATAAGAACCAATTTTTTACCTAAAATTAGATTTGCAGAAATGAGAAACAATTTTTAATGTTTTACTTAATAGGCTAATATTATTTATTTTTGACTTTTAATACAATACTTTAAAGTTTAAAATAACATTGATAACATTTTTTTTAATCAATTTAAAAAGATTTTATAATTGTTTTTATTAATTAAATTTTGTAATTAAAGATTTTTTATCAATATTTTTTTTTTTATTATTATTTGGTTGATTTTTAAATTTTTTTTTTCCTATCTTTTTTTTTCTTTGAAAATAAATAAGAAAACTATATACACACAAAAAAAAAATTCTAAAAAAAAAAATTTTTTTTACTACAGCCTCTATCCCCTATTTCCCTACAATTTTCATTACAATTATCTGCATCCTCTCCCATATCTACTAGTACATTCTCAAGCATATAATCTACAGAAGGTTGTAAAAATTGATTTAAACATCAAGATCAAATTTTCTTTTTTCCAATATGATATATTTTTTAATTCTTTCTTTAAAAATTTTATTCAATTTTTCAAACATTTCACTTTTCTCATATTTAGTATAAGTAGTGTATCCTTGGGGTAATTCTGGGATTATTTTTCTTCTAGTATACTCTTCTAAATCTTGAGAAAGTGTTATCTTTTCTGGTGCGAACTCTTCTGATAAACTTATATCAATGAGGAGGTTTATACTTTTTTTAGCACTATCATCTAAAGTATTAAAATAATTTGTTTTTGTGTATTGAATAAAATCACTAGTCGAAAAACATTTTTTTAAAAGTTTAAAGTGTTTTGATTTAGTTCCTGTGCTACAGGTTTCTCTTCTGGAAGTAATGTCCAAAATTTGAGTATGAAGTTGAGAGCTCACTTGTTTATTATAAGCTTGTTGAATATGAGAATCAAGTTGTGAATCTATTTGACTAATTCTAGCTTGAGTTTCTTGGGAGATTGAATCAAGTTGTGAGTATGAAATTATTGAATTGTCTGATGAAAGAGATGAACGATTTTCCAACCTAGAGCCGCTCTCATTAATATTCCTATTGGAATCATTATTTAAATTGGTAGCATTTTGTCTAACTTCTGATTTCCTACTGCTCTCGCTAATAACGTTCCTATTAGGTTCTTTATTATTTAAGGTAGTATTAAATGAAGCAAATACTTGGTCCGCTGATCTACGACTATCCTCACGATTAACATTGTCATTAAAGTTATTACTGCTTACGTCTGCTTTCTTATTAAACTTGTTATTCGAATTAATTGAGGCATCTGATTGAGCTTCCGATCTCCGACTGTTCTCATAGTTAACATTTCTACTATTGCTTGCGTGTTCCTGATTTTCTGATTTCCGGTTATGTCCTTCATTGTTGTTCTTAAAGTCCTTATTAGAATTATAGGAAGCATTCGAATGGGTATCTGATCTACAGTTGCTCTCATAATCAACATTTCTATTAATGATTGTGTCTTCTTGGTTTTCTGATTTCCAGTTATGCCCTTCATTGGCGTTCTTAAAGTCCTTACTAGAATTATATGAAGCATTCGAATGGGTCTCCGATCTCCAGTTGCTCTCATAATCAACATTTCTATTAAAATTATCTTCTTGGTTCCAGCTATACCCTTCATTGACGTTCTTATTATTATAGTTCTTATTAGAATTATATGAAGCATCTAAATGGACATCTGATCTCCGACTGTTCTCATAATTAAGATTATTGTTGCTTACATCATCTTGATTTCCCGATTTTCGGCTATACCTTTCATTGACGTTCTTATTAAAGTTCTTATTATTGGAATTATATGAAGCATCTGAATGGACATCTGATTTCCAATTGTCCTCGTTAACATTTCTATTAAAATTATCATTATTAAAGTTCTTATTGAAATCATTATTACTTGACGAGGCACTATAAGCTTGAACTTCCGAACTCCAACTATTCTTTCTCTTAACAAATCTACTTGAAGTGCTGTCTTCTTGGACTGCTGATCTCCAGCTATTCGCATCATTAAGAAGGAAAACATGTTCATTAGAATCATCATCACTTGAAGAAGCACTATATGAAGCATCATCGTCTTGACCACCCGGTATCCTCTCATTATTAACGTTTCTATTTGGACGATTACCATATGAAGAGGTACCTTCTTCTTGAACTTCTGATCCCCAGTAGTCATTATTGTTAACGTTTCTATTATACGAGGCACCTTCCGATCCCCAAGCTCCCCAGGTACCCTGTTCATGTACATTTTTATTATAAGAAGGTCCTTCTGATTCCCTAGCTCCCCAGCTTTTCTGTTCATTGACATTTCTATTATAAGACGATCCTTCTGATTCCCAAGCTCCCCAGCTTTTCTGTTTATTGATATTATAAGAAGGTCCTTCCGATTCCCAGGCTCCCAAGCTTTCCTGTTTATTAACATTTCTGTTAGATGAAGCACCTTCTGATCCCCAAGCTCCCCAGGTATCCTGTTCATTTGCATATTTATTATTATTTTTATTATTTGAAGATCCTTCTGATTCCCAAGCTCCCCAGGTATCTCGTTCATTAACGTTCCTATTAAATGAGGCATCTTCATTCTCGGAATTAACATTCCTATTGGAATCATTATGATTTAAAGGAGTATTGTAGGGAACGTCATATTCTTGATCCTTAGATCTCCAGTCTTCAGGAGCATTATAGGGAACGTCGTCTTTTTGATCCTTAGATCTCCAGTCTTCAGGAGCATTGTAGGGAACGTCGTCATCTTGATCCTTCGATCTCCAGCCTTCATTGTGATTTAGAGGAGCATTATAGGGAACGTCGTCATCTTGATTCTTCGATTTCCAGTCTTCATTCTCGTAACTAACATTCCTATTGGAATCATTATGATTTAAAGGAGTATTATAGGGAATGTCATCTTCTTGATCCTTCGATCTCCGGTCTTCGTTGTGATTTAAAGGAACATTATAGGGAACATTATAGGGAACGTCATCATCCTGATTCTTCGATTTCCAGTCTTCATTCTCGTAACTAACATTCCTATTGTAATCATCATTATTTAAAGGAGTATTATATGGGACGTCATCATCTTGATCCTTCGATCTCCAGTTATTCTCATCAATATTCCTAGAATGATTATCATGTACTTCTTCCGATCTCCAAGAATTCAAGTTATTCTCATCATTAGCGTTCCTATTAACTGAAGCCCCTTCCGATCCCCAAGCTCCCCAACTATCCTGTTCATTTCTATTATTATATGAAACTTCCTCGGATCCCCAAGCACCCCAGCTATCTCGTTCATTAACGTTTTTATTAAGTGAAGTTCCTTCAGATCCCCAGGTACCATTTTCATTAGCGTTACCGTTAGCGTTCCTATTAAATGAGGTCTCATCATCCTCTTCATATATAATTTTATTATTATTATCATTCAAAGAAGTATCATCATCATCTTGTCTTTCAGATTTCCAGTTATCCTCATCATCATTAACATTCCTAGAATGATTATCACTTAAAGAAGTATCTTCTTCGGATTTCCAAGGTTTCCAATTATCATCTTCATTAATGTTCTTATTTGAATCGTAATCGTTTAAAGAAATATTATCATCTTGACTTTCTGTTTTCCATTTATCATTATCAGTAATGTTCTTATCGGAATCATCATCATTCCAGTTACTTTCAATATAACTATTATCGAAAACTTTCTGGTTATAATCTTGATTTTCTTGAATTTCCTGATTTACCGGATTTATTTCCTGTTCCAATTTCGGTTGTTTTTGTTGATCATTTTTTTTAACTTTATCGATATATTTTCTAATAATTTCGTCCATCGTAATCGTATATATAGGCGTAGTAGGAGTCGTAGGAGTCATAGGATTTGAATAAGTCGTAGAAATAGTAGGAATTGTAGAAATCATAGGAGTTGTAGGAATCGTTGGAGTTGTTGGAGTCGTTGGAATCGTGGGAGTCGTGGGAGACGTGGGAGTGATGATTTGGTCATCTTGTTTCGAAAGATTCTCATTTTCATAATCGAAAGAAGTAGTTTTTAACTTTTCTGGTTTTTTTAATTTTTCATCATCTTCTTTAGTTTCCAATTCGATAGATTTTAATTCGGTATTAGTATTAAAAGATGATGATTCTTCTGAAGGATATTGAATTGTATCATCATGATTATTTTTTTCATCTAAAACTTCATCATTAAATGTTACAGATTTTCTTTTAACAATAGTATTAGCACCTTCAGTTCTTAATTTATTAACTTCAAGGAAATTATCAATATCTTCATTAAGTTTTGAAATCTCTTGATTTTTAGTAATAGACTCTGATTCTAATTTAATAATTCTACCTTTTAAAGAGTTAATTAATTGTTTTTGTTCTTCAATTTGTTCTTTACATTTACAATTTTTTTTTTTAATATTATTCATAGTAATTTGAAGTTCAGTTTCGATTTGATGAGTTAAATATTCTTGATATAATGTTTGTAATTCTAAACTTATTTGTTTACTAAATTCTTCAAAAACTTGAGCACGTTTTACGACATTTTGAAATAAAGATTCTGGTTTATTTGAAAAAACATTATTATTCGTAATATCTTTAGAAATGGATAAATTATTAAGCCTATTTTGAATTGAGAAAGGAACTTCCAAAGGGGGTTCCATGATAATTTTAAGATTAAAAGAAAAAAAAAATTAAAAAGAAGAAAAAATTTTTTTTTTTTTTTTAAAGTGAGGGAAAAAAAGGTGAGAAAGATCTCATGCTTTTCTCAAGAAAAGTCACACAAAAAAAGGGGCTTAATACATTTTTGACATCAAATCCGGAAAAACATAATTACTGCGGCCGATTCTCGTTTAGAAAAATTTATGGGAATTAAGGAAAGAGAAAAAAAAAAATATGTAGGAATTTTTTATTGTTTGTTTATATGCTGGGTTGTTGGGGTTTGTTGAGTTGAAAGTAATCCAATGTATTGTAATCATAGGATCATCCGCTACATATAATAAATTACAATTTCCAAAATTTCAATTTACTTTTCAATTAAAATTATTGGCTTTAATTATAATAATTGAATTATTGGTATATTTAATACATTTTTTTTTATTTTTATTTTTTTTTACTTATTCGACTTTTATGTTTTATAATAAACTTCTTTTTATGTTTTATAATAAATTTCTTTTTATGTTTTATAATAATAAAAAAAAAATTTAAACAAATCAAATTTGAAATTTTTTTAATTAAAGTTGTATTTATTATTAGCAAATTTTGAAATTAAATGAATAATATAATGTATACAACCAGATCACGAAAATTATTTTTGTAACCCTATTAATACAGAATACATATTTGATTGTTAATTATATAACAAATTTATAATTTTTTCAATTTTTTCAATTTTTCCATGAAAAAAATGAAAATATTTTTTTTTAAATTCATTGAGAATTTTTTTTTTTATATATATGATATATATTATTAAATTGGGAAATTTTATCAAAAAAATCCTTGTTAAATATTTGTAAATATTTGTTAAATTTTTTAAACGTTTTTAATTTATTTATAGTTTATATATTCGTAATTTCGTAATTTCGTTATGAAAATGATATTTAATAACTTTTTTAAAATACTCGAATACATTTATTAAGTAATATATATTATTATTATTATCGCGATGTGAAATGTTTTTTCCCTATTATAAAAAAAAAGGACAGAATTTTAATCGTAGCACAAAAAGAAAAGACGAGAATTCCGGAAAAACTAAATTGTACCACTAAAATAATAATTTATCGGAATGATCAAAAGATTGACAAAAGAGAACAACAAGAGTACACGTGAAATTCATGTAATGAAGAAATTAATGAAATTTAATGAAATTAATTATGGTAACCGCGCCTTTTTGAAATAACATCAAATGAAATTACTTCCCGCTAAAAAAATAATTAATAAAAATTTATTATTACCAAAAAAGATAATTATATTTTGAAACTTTTGAAACTCCCGACAAAAAAAATATAATATAATATATATTATAATTGGATTAGTCAAATTTTCTTAAATTTTTCTAATAAACGTTAATTTAATTTTATGTTAATTAATTTTCATAAATTATCTTTGACTTTTGTTATTTTGATAATCATCATAAATTACGCCTTAATTTAAATAATTACATCATTGTAGTACAAAATATATGGAATCATATGATATCAATATTTCGTTAATCATATAATCTTGTTTCGTTTTATATTAGGATTATTTACGTGATATTTACATCAAACTGACGATTTTAAAAGAGTAATTCACATCATAAAATGACATTCGAACAGCCACGCAAATTAAAACGGGATAAAAGTGAATTTATTAAGAAAAAAAAACAGGATCTCGGGAAAATAAGATTTCAGGTAAAAAAAAATGAGATATCAGATCAGATCAGATCTCGGGAAGTTAGGACGATTTTATATTAAAATAAGAGTCATTATAAATTAATTATAAAATACTGTATCTGGTATTAATTAAAAATTAAAATTATATTGATTATTATACATATTTCTTAAAGAATTCATTCTTTCTGTAAAAGATTCTCGATCATTATTTAATTCATTTGCAAGATTTTGTAATTCTTTATGAATATTTCCAAAATTATTATAATGAGGAGTAGTATTATCAAATGCTATTCTATTATTATAATTATAATTATTATTATTATTAAGATCATTATCATTAATATTATTAATATTATTATTATTATTATTAAATCTTGAATTCAATTCATTCTTATAATTATCGAATTCTTGTTTCATATAATTGAATTTTGATTCAAGTTGAACATTTACTTCTAATTGAACTAATAAAGTTAATTTTTCATTTAATTCTGAAAATTCTTTTCTTAAATTTTCAATTTCTTGATTTTGTAAATTTATTCTCTCCTCTAATTCTCCCATACGTATTATTAATGATTGATTATCTATCATTTCATTAATTGAAGGAAGTTGAGTTGAATATAATTTAGGATTATTATTAATGATATTATTAACTTTTGTTTGTTGTTGTATATCTAAATATTTGATACGTTCACATAATTGTTCAAAATTTTGTTGTTGTTGAATTATTTCTTCCGTAGGAATAATCATTTTTTTTTAATTCTGTTATTATTTTATTTTTTCAAACAAGTTTCAAAAAAAAAAAAGAAAGAAAAAAAAGGACTATTTATATATTTTTTTTTCTAGAGAGATTATTACCTTATTTATATTCATTTAATCTTTATTATAATACGACTTAGAATTGACTAAAATTATACTAGTAACAATAACAATCATAACAAAAAAGTATAATTATATGAACTATATATTATCTATCTTATTATTATCTCTGATTATATCCCTGATTATATTATTATTATCTGATATATTATGCAAAATATTATTATTTACCTGATATATATTGCAAAAATTTTTATTTACCTGATATTATTTATTGATATTGCAAAATTATTATTATCTGATATTGCAAAAAATATATTGCAAAAAAAAAAAAATATATATATTATTATATATAGTGTTATTCATATATAGTATATTTACATTACTATTTACATTTACATTACTGTATTCGTTAATTAACCGCTGTTAGTACGAACTTTTTTTTTAAAAAAAAAATTTTTTTTTTTTTTTTAAAAAAAGTTATTCCGTTACTGTTTATAGTTGATCATATGACTGGTCTCATGTGCTATTATCAAAGCCCCTTTACCTGACATTGCTAACAATGTGTTTCCCACGATCAAACTATAAATTTTCTTTACGAAAAAAAAAAAAAATTTAATAATTAGGAAAAAAAATAAAATAAAATAAAAAGAAAAAGAAAAAATAAAATAAAATAAAATTAAATTATCATTCAAATATTCAAATATATTCTTTTTTTACGAATAATTGTTTGTCATATTAATTTATCATCTAATTTTCATATATATTTAATATTTTAAAGGACGAAGAAATTTAGATTGAGGGTAATTTACCCTTATTAAATGCTTGGGGAGGATCACATGTAAAATCTTATGACGTATATTATGGTAGCGTAATTATTAAATGCATAAAGCTTACTTTCGTGAAATTTTTTTACAGTCACGAGTTCTTCGATCCTTATATCCTAAATAAGAAAAAAAACATCCAGATCATGGAAACAAAAACAAATCTAAAAAAAAAGAGGCTTTTGTCACTTTTATTTAGATGATTGACAAGAAAAAAAAAAAGTTATTTTTTTAAAACCGAAAAAAAAATTTTTTTACAAGTATATCTTATATAAATAATAATAACAATAATAATAATAATAATAAAAAAAAGGGTTCGTTCCCCAACTCTAATTGTTTTCATATACGGAAAGTGACCATTTTTGACGTATTATTTCCATTATGATCGTGTGTGCTACAAAAATAACTTATCGACTGCGCCACAGTCTATCATGATTTGTCAGTCTTGTACTACAAATGTATCCGTTAAATTTATAAAAAGCAACAATTAGGGTGGGGATATAATCATCTGGTATTACTACTCCGTTATCATCTTTTTACACCTTTTCCTCATTTCCCACACTTTTTAGAAATATCTTATATTCTTCTTTCTTTCTCTTTAAAAAAAAAAATGGAATCTGATACTTTTAATAATAAAAAAACTTTATCTCCATCTGATACTTTATTTACTTTATTAGAAAAACACGCTAAAGAATTTGAAACTTTTGGAAAACGAATGAGTTTGGATGTTCAAAATTATTATAAATGTTTTACTAAAAATCATGATATTTCTAAACCTTCCGAGTTGGATATAATTTTAGTAAAACAACAACGTCAACTTGATTTTCAATCTCGTTTAATAGATTCTCTAAAATCACGTATTGAGGAATTGGAAATTAATTCTACTAAAAAGGACCTTGAAATTCATGGACTTAAAAATGATTTTTTTGATTTTAAAAAAGAAATTAAATTACTTTTTGGTCTTGAAAGTCCTTTACAATCTTTTGATCTTAAGAAAAATATTTCTTTATTTGAAGAAAATGATAGTGATGATTTTGAATTTATTCTTAAAGATTCTGATTCAAAACAATTACCTACTTCTAATAATATTATTAATAAATCTTCTACTACTGAAAATATTTGGTCAAATGAAAGATTAATTGCTGATAATATTCAGTCAAATGAAATTGATATTAAAAAAGAAAGATTAATCTTTAAAAATATTCAACCAAAAACTCTTTATGGTGTCAACGATGTATTACCAATCCCTTCAACTGATCAAATTATAGAGAAAAAGGATTCTACTATCGTTGAAAATAAAAAAACTTCAATTTTTGGATCAGTATTATTTGATGAATATTTTTATAATCATTCAACATTTAGGAATTATGGTGAATCTTCTACTTCTGTGAAATCATCTTTCTCAAATAATAATAAATACAATACTAATGAACGTAGAGTGATCGAGACTAATGATCAAGATAAAGAGAAATCATCATCATCATCATCATCATCATCATCGTCATCATCATCGTCTTCTTCATCATCATCTTCATCCGCTTTATTTAAAGGAAAGAGTAAAGATTCTGATTCAAAGGAAGTATCTACCGAAGAATCCTTATCTGATCATCAAGTAGATGATGAATTAGAAGAAGATATTAAATACAATCCTTCACAACGCTCTTTTCAAGATTCTAATAATAATTTGAATCAAAAACTTAGAGATTTATTACTTGATCTTAAATCGACTGAATTTGGATCGAAAGAATTAAATATTAAAAATGATAAATTGAATGAGGATTTCAATTATGTTACACAACCCTCCACCCCAATACCAAAAGATAATATTTCTTGTTTACCTCCTATTTCAATCAAACCTCATTCATCTATTTCCACTTCATCTTCACAAAATAAATCATCACTTCAAGGGTCACAGAGGGCTCCTTCCGTAATTGAACGAATTCAAGCTGAAGTTCAATATACTATTGCTCATTTCCAAGAGCAAAATGCAAGAATTAAGCAAAAGACTTTTAATTATCTCTTGAATCAATTTTCTCTTGATGGTTTGATTAAGTATCAAGAAACGAATTATTATAATTCGTTATCGAGGGACCCTAAAAGATCCATTAAATTGATGGTGAAAACAGCTTTAAGAAGTGAATTATGCAACAGGGATAAACGTGTTACCCAACCTATTGAAGAATACGTCAAAAGAAAGATAATTCCTTCTTTACCATCTGGAATTAGAAGTTATGCTGATTACGAGAAGACTAATTATTTCTCAAAATTATCTGATGAGAAAAAGAAGAGAATTAGAAAGATTATTACAGTTGAACCTAAGAAATAATTTGGTTAATGTAATAATGCAGTATGTGGGAATGATTCTTATAAATGTTTTTTTTTTTTAAGTGTCTTTTTTTTTAAAAAAAAAGGTAAAGGGGATATCGAAATATTATTAACCAAAAAATTTTTTTTTTTATATTATTATTATTATTTCTTTCATTTGTCTTTTATTATTAATACTTTTATTATTAATAATAAAAGAAGTTAATAATAAATATTTGGCTTTTTTTTTTATCATTTAAATAAGCCGTGGCTTTTTGTAATTTTTTAAGCGATAAATAAAATGATTTTTTGTGTATAAAATTACACATTTACATATATATTTACGCGATCATTTGATCAACGTTGGTGGCAGTGCGTGGCACAGTGAGATCATACTATAACAGATAAGCACTAAGGTTTACCTCCTGACACAACAAATAATCCACTAATTTACCAATTTACCATAAGTTTTTTAATATATATATAAAATTAAATCTTTATGATGTAAATTCTCTCACCAATTTTTCTTTTCTTTTCTTTTTCTTTTTCTTTTCCACTGAAAAAAAAAAATTTATACATACAAAAGATGGAATCAACTTTATTATTTCGTAATTTAATAGAAAGGCAAGCAGAAGAATTTGAAAAATTTGGTAAACATATGAATTTAGAATTACAATCATTTTATCACGAATTTATTAAAAAATCATCCAATAAAGATAATAATTTCTATAAAGATAATAATAATTCCACTTCCACCAATAAAGATGATATCCACAATAAAAATAATAGTTCTAATAAAGATGATGTCCCCAATAAAGATGACGTCCCCAATAAAGTTGATATCCCCAATAAAGATGATATCCCTAATAAAGTTGACATCCCCAATAAAGTTGATATCCCCAATAATAGTTTCAATAAAGATGATAATGGAATCATTGAATTTATTGAATGTGAATGTAAAAAAAAGATTGAAGATCAAGATCGGTTAATTGATTCTTTAAGATCACGTATTGAATCATTAGAACAAAATTTTAAAAAATTTTTTATTTATCATAATATTAAAAATATTAATATTGAAAAAAATTTTGATATTAATAATAATAATGAGAATATTAAAATTTTTAATGAAAAAGATGAAAAAGATGATGATGATAAGGATGATGATAAGGATGATAAAGATGATAAAGATGATAAAGTTGATAAGGATGATGATGATGATGATGATGATAAGAATGAAAAAAAAGATGTAAATAATTATGATTCCACTCTTCTAAAAAATGATGAGTCATCAAAAACAATAGATTCTATAGATTCTAAAAATTTTGATCATCCAAATTCAATTGAAAAACAAGAAAATGATAAATCAGATAAATTTTTTGATGATGAAGATTATGAACAAAAGAATTTTTCAAAAAATGAACAAAATGGACAAAATGGACAAAATGAACAAAATGAACAAATACAAAATACTCCTATATATAATATTACTATGAATGAGATTATTAAAAGATATATTACAAAAATTAAATCTCAAAATCTTCAACAAGAACAAGAAAAGGATTTAAAAAAATTGAAACAACAAGAAATAGATCAAGAAATAGATCAAGAAATAGATCAAGAAAATCAAGAAAATCAAGAAAATCAAGAGGAACGAGAAATCATTTGTAATTCCATTAATAAGAGATCCAAAGATCAAAATGATATTTTAATCGATTCATTTAATAATTCTTTAAATTCAGAAAATCAAGGAATTAAAGAAATTATTTCGGCACAACTTCATATTAAAATTCAACAAATTATTACTCGAAGAGAAAATTCTAGTTTGGGACTTAAATTAAAACATTTTAGAGTTTTAGAAAAATCTTTTACAATTGATGATTTCGTTCAATATACTAAAACAAATTATTTTAATTCTTTGGATGATAAACCTAAAGAAGTTTTAAATTATCTTATTGATTTAACCTTATCAAATGAATTTGATCAAGAAGAAAATTTAATACTTTCTCAAAATTTAGAAGAATATATTAATAGAGGTATTATACCAAAATTACCTTCAATATATAATAATTATACTGAATATGAGAAAAGTAAACTTTTTAAAAAATTAAGTAAAAATATGAAAAAGAGGGTTAGAAAATTAATTATATTAGAGAAAAGTGAGAAAAGTGAAAATTTAACATTAAATTCTAAAACAAATAATAATGCAAAGAAAGGATATATATTTTCAAATGGAAAAGCATATAGATTACTATAGTTGGAAAAAATAAATTTTCTCATCGTCAATTTTGAATTTCAAAATTTTCAAGAATTTCCCACAATCCCGTTGTTTGTACTACGACCATTACACATAAATACGTCATTCGATTTTCTTTATCTTTACAACTCTACTACAACTCTCAAAATATCATGTCAACACGAGTGAATAAAACTGGTAAAATTAATAAAATAATCGAGAAACAAGCAGTACAATTTGAAGAATTTGGAAAACGATTACAAGAATCACATAAAGGATATGAAAATGAATTTAAAAAGCTTGATGAAAAATCTTTTGAAACTTATCAAAAAAAAATTGAATCTCAATCAAAATTAATTAATTCTTTGAGAACTCGTATCGAAGAATTGGAAAATGATGCTATCAAAAAAGATCAAAATATCAAAAAACTTCGTCAAGAAATTGATGACTCTCCTATTTCATATAAAAGCAGTGATCTTTTATTAAAAACTTATGATAAGATGATGGAACGCTCGAGTTGGGATAACACCTCTTTAAATTCTTCAAATAATGACACCTCACTTAACTTTAAAGTCCAAGAAATTGATAGACTTTATGGCGATTCTGTAAAATTAAAACAGTTCAAATTTTTGAAAAGTTCTTATAATATTAATGAATTAATTGAATATACAAAGTCGAATAATTTTATTGCTCTAAATAGAAAGAGTAAAAGATATATTAATTATCATATTAAATGTATGTTGTTACAAGAATTCCAAGGACCAAATGTAACGCTCTCACAAGATTTGGATGAATATATTAAGAGAGACATACTTCCAAGTTTACCTAACGGATATGACAATTATACTATGTATAGTGACTGGTTTGATACTTTAAACGATACATACAAGTCAAGAGTTAGTAAATTACTCGAGTCAGGGAATTAATAAAGTTGAAGATTTAGTAATTAGATATAGAATTTTTATGTATTCAATATATTATTCAAATTTATATTATTCATCTTATTCATCGTATTTATCGTATATTCGTATTTATAGAGGAATTTATGTGTCAAGTATATTTAGCTTTCCTTTATTATGATAGTTTATGTAATAAATCATCAAATATCTTTGTACGAACATTATTATTATACATGAATTTGTATAGTAAATGGATTATGACTGGAGATCGATAAAAATCATATTTCATTAAACGTAGTATCCCAAGTGAAAACATAAATTTTATTAACACAAAGCACATTATATAACAATTATAATTAATCTAATTAATTTGTATTCTTTACTCATCATTTCTTTCCTTTTCAGCCAATCTTCTAATAATTTTCTTTTTCTTTTTGGTCAAAGATTGAAACTTCTCACTCTTGGTATAATCATCATAACTTTTAAAACTTTTTGGTAATTTTGGAATTAATCCTCTACTTCTATACTCATTAAGATTTCGTACAAAAGTAATATTAATATATAATTCATCTTTTAATAAAGCATTAATCATATTCCTAATAATTTTCTTGTGAACCTTTTGTAAGGAATTAAATTCTTTTGATTTTTCATAATTCATTAAATCATCAACTTCAAAGAAATACAAATATCTAAACGACACAACATTGACTTTTCGGTTAATTAGTCTGAATTGATAAAGAATTTGTTGAACTAGTGCGTGAATTTTTTCGACTACGTTTGTGTGATTTCTCCAAAAGTCATTACAAAGAAAGATGAAATAAGGTATATTATTAGATGCATAAAGAGGAATATTCAAAAGAAAATTTGAATCCTTTTGATCGTCATTATTTCGTTGAGTTCCTTGTGTGGTTTCTTCCTGATTGGTATAATCTTTTCCGGGAAAAAACGAAGCCGCATAAGGATTTAATGGTGAAGTCTTATAATTATTAGAATAATCACATTTGTTGTTACTGTTGTTACTGATAATCTGTTGATCGGATGATGACGATGGCCCAGAAACTCCTTTATTAATAAAATCTTTTTCAACTGTATCATCATATTTATTTTCAAGATCGTAATCACAATCATCATCAATAAACCGTGTTTCTTTATTTTGACTTTTCCTTGAAGAAAATAACATCAAATCATTATCATCATGTGTAAAAAGAATGTGTTTGTCTTTATAATAATCATAAATTGATTCTGAAACTTCCCCAAAATTCTCTAAATTTGGAAGAAATTTAGATTTATCGATGGAAAATGAATCCCGAATATTCTTTGATAATTGGTCATGTTCAGATTTAAGAATTAACATTTTAAAATTGTTAAATTCTTCTCGAAGCTCTTTATAATTTAAATTTCTTATAAGAAATTCAGTTTCTAATTCTTCAATACGAGCTTTTAATTTTATAAATGCAAATTTATCATCAGATTCTTCTCGTTCCTTCTCGTGTTTAGATTCTTGATTTCCTGATATTAAAAGTTTCTGCTTTTCTAAAGTTTCAGAATCCATATCAAAGATTTGTGATTGATGATAAATATCTCTTTCTTGGTTATTATTATTATTTTTTTTTTTTGTAAAAAAAAAGGGAGAGTAAGAAACTTAATCCGATCAAAATTTCATGCCAAAATTCTTTATTTATTTTATTTATTCGAATTAGTCGATAGACCTGACAAAATTGGCAATTAACTGCGAGATTTAAATATTCGTGATTTGTTAATTTTTTTTTTCTTCTTATCTAATTTTAAAATAAAATATCAACTTTTATATAGATATTCTAACTTTACGTGAATTTCTTGATCAATTGATTTATGATTTTGGGAAAGGAATAAATATATTCTATAAAGCAAAAACAATAGACACTATTTCTTATTGGAGGTTCTTATTTATGGTAAAGAATATTCGTATATCAAAATTATTAAAGGATTGATATTCATGTCCTTTTCAGATTATCAATGCATCATGGTTCCCCCCCCCTTTTTTCAGCTTGATTACTGGCGTCTGATGAAGTTCTTTACTGCATTTTTCAAATAAGCCTATTTATCAACGGAATAAGTTTATACTGCGTCACCAATGTCTTATAAAGAATTACATGTGATATTCTATTCTTTCATTACAGGTATCATTATAGGTGAAACATGGACTTTATTAGTAAAAAAATTACAATAATAAATAATTAATGGTTAACTTTTTCTAATGAAATTATTTTTTGAATCCTCCTTTTAGTCTTGTCAGAGAAATTATTATAACGATAATGTTTTTGATAATCGGTATAGCTATTAATACCAGATGGTAAACGAGGAATTATGTTTTTTTCCGCATAAATATTGATGGGTTGTGTTAGTTTCTTATTTTTATTAATACATTCATCTTTTAACTCAGCAATAATTGTAGCTTTGATACGTTCTCTTGTGCGTTTACTTAAAGATTTAAATAAATATGATTTTTCATATTCTAAAAGGTTTTTCATACCAAAGTCACACAAAGGACGGAACGTATGGTTATTGAGTTTTCTATCTAATCTACGTTTTCCGTTGCTTTTTTCATTAGTTATTTCTTGTACTTTGGCATGAATAATCATTAGAATTTCTTTATGAACAGGAACATTCGGATTTGATATATAAGATTGTGAATAGGTAAATGGTTTATTTACCGCTGATGTAGATGGCTTTTGTTGTCTGTTTGTTAATGATGTAGATGTCATTTGTTGTCTGTTCGCTGATGATGTAGAAGGCTTTTGTTGTCTGTTTGCTGATGATGTAGAGGGCTTTTGTTGTTCGTTTTTTTGTTGTTCAAGAGCTGAAGTATAATCACGTTCAAATTTAATAAAATCAAAATAAGTTATTCCAGGATCAGTCTCAATGTATTGTTGATAAGGTACATTTTCATATTTTTGATAAGATGTTGAAGATTCCTCATCATAATTATTCTCATCATATTTTTGATCAGTTGTTGAAGATTCTTCATCATTGTAATCCTCATCATACTTTCGGTAAGTTGTTGAAGATTCTTCATCATAATTATTCTCATCATACTTTCGATAAGTTATTGAAGATTCTTCATCATAATTACTCTCGTCATACTTTCGATAAGTTACTGAAGATTCTTCATCATAATTATCTTCATCGTGTTTTTGATAAGATGTTGAAGATTCCTCATCATAATTATTCTCATCATATTTTTGATCAGTTGTTGAAGATTCTTCTTCATTATAATCCTCATCATACTTTCGATAAGTTACTGAAGATTCTTCATCATAATTATCTTCATCGTGTTTTTGATAAGATGTTGAAGATTCCTCATCATAATTATTCTCATCATATTTTTGATCAGTTGTTGAAGATTCTTCATCATTATAATTCTCATCATACTTTCGATAAGTTGAAGATTCTTCATCATAATTATTCTCATCATATTTTTGATCAGTTGTTGAAGATTCTTCATCATTATAATCCTCGTCATACTTTCGATAAGTTGTTGAAGACTTTTCATCATAATTATTCTCATCATCCTTTCGATAAGTTATTGAAGATTCTTCATAATTATC
The DNA here is from genome assembly GCF_026210795.1 of Rhizophagus irregularis. Classification (NCBI taxonomy): domain Eukaryota; kingdom Fungi; phylum Glomeromycota; class Glomeromycetes; order Glomerales; family Glomeraceae; genus Rhizophagus; species Rhizophagus irregularis. The sequence continues at coordinate 1,826,038 of NC_089451.1, read as the reverse complement.
TTCATCGTGTTTTTGATAAGATGTTGAAGATTCTTCATCACAACTATCTTCATCGTGTTTTTGATAAGAAGTTGAAGATTCTTCATCAGAACTATCTTCACCAGAATTATCCTCATCGTATTTTTGATAAGATGTTGAAGATTCTTCATCATAATAATCCTCAGAGTACTGTTGGTTATCATTTACTAATTGAAAATTTAATTCTGGGATCAAAGAAACATTTTTCTTATTATCTAGCGTTGCTGATATAGATATTGGTACAACAGCTGGTACAGTTGTTTCAAAATCTTCAAAATCTTCTATTAAATAACTAAAATCATTTTGAAGTTCTTTAATATCTTGAGTTTTAATAAAAGAATCATTTTCCAAATCTTCAATACGATTTTTTAAAGAATCAATCAATTGTACTTGAGAATCGATTTTTTCTTTACAATTCTTATAAACTTTTTCTATATCAAAAGGTTCATCATTAATAATATCATTTTGTTGAATTACAAGTTCTTTACGAAAATTTTGTAAATTTAAACTCATTCTTTTACCAAAATTTTCGAATTCTTTTGCTTGTTCTATAATTAAATTATAATATCGATCATTTAAAATATTATCATTAGAATAATTCTTATTATTATTCAAATTTATATTATTTTTTTCATTTTGAGTAAGATATGAACCTTTTTTTATAACATTTTCTTGTACTTCCATTATTATAAAAACAAAAACGGAATTTAGGAGGGAAAAAGTTTTTTTTTTTTTTTTAAGAGTATTATATATATTGATTACAAATTACATTTTTGTTTATTGCTCAGTCGGTTACTCGAAAGGGTAACGGTATCCTTTGAAAGGAAATTTGATCCACGTGATTATTTGATTTAGGTTGTTAGATAATCTTTCGGAAATATCAATTGATAAAAGTTCACGTTCATCAGATCAATTTTCCTTATGTACTAATATATTTAAAAAGAATATTAAATTTCCTCATTATAAAATTCATAAAATTCACCAAAGATAGTAAGATACCATATTCAATGGATCGCTAAATTATTTTATCTCGTACTTGGTCTATTCTATGAGGTACTTAATGGGTTTAAACGCACAATACAGATAGAACGTTGTAACAAAACTTGTTGTAACCCGATATAACGATATAAACACTGCGACTAAAAAATAGGTGAGACGAGATTACGTAATATAACGGACTTCTAATCATTATTTTGGCCACGTTGCTCTGATCTATGTTATACACGCTTTCTCTATCCATTTTCTTGCTATCCTGGATTAACAGTAATTCAGTAATTTGACACACCCTAATAGATTTTATATCGTCCACAAAAAACCGGTTTTCAAAAATATCACACGGTATAAGCCTTATTTTTTACAGATAACATTTTGATCAAAAGTAATATGTGGGATTATTTGATTGGTCCGGTAATGTAAACTTTTTTATTTTTTTTTGAAAGGGTACTAATAACAGTAAATGGGTCTATTTAACTTATTATCCTTATATCGAACTCTCCTTTATTTTTCGATATTCTCATTAGAACGGTATTTTGTTTTGAAAGGAATCACGGAAAAAGTTTATATTGCATCCGTCACATTAAATTCGATAATTTACATAACTGATAATAATAATTTATTAGATTAAAAAAAAAAAATAATAATTATACAATTTAAAGGATTTATTTATTAACATATTTTTTCTTTCGAAATAATTTTCTGAATTCTCTTCTTTTTTTCGCTAGATAAACGATTATATTGAGAAGTCCTCCCAAATTCAGTATAACTTTTAATACCAGGTGGTAAAGAAGGAACAATATTTCTATTTACATAAACACTAATTGGTTGTGTCATTTTCTTCTTACCGGACAATTCATCTCTTAACTCGTCATTAATCGAGGTTCTAATAGAACTTTTTGTTTTACTACTTAAAGGATTAAATAAGTCTGACTTTTCATATTTTAAGAGCTGGTTTATATTAAAAGTTTGTCGTAAAGGTTTGAATGTATGATCAAGAATCCTTCTATTATTTAAATTATTAAGGATTTCTTCAACTTTGGCATGAATTTTTATATTTGCTTTTTGAGATTTTGATGTTTTTCCCTGTGGAATGTTATTAAAAGTAAAATTTGGGATATGAGAATTACCATCATTAAATCGTTGATAAGATGTTGAAGATCCAAGATACGTTGAATCATAACCATTCTGATAAGCATCATCATTATTGTATTGTTGATATGATGATGAAGGCAAATACGTTGAATCGTAATTATCATAACCGTAATTATCATAGCTGGGAACATATTGATATGAGGTTTCATCTTCATAATTATCAGTGTAATGAAAAGAAGTTTCAAATTCCACGGCTTCTTCTTCGTTTTCTTGATAAGGATAAGGTGTTTCAAATTCAGCCTTAAGATGGTTTTGATAAGCTGCTTGAGATTTAGCGAAAATTTCTTTGTCATGATCCTGATCATCAGAATACAGTTGTTTTTCATGACCATCAGAATACGGTTGATTAGGTTTTATATTTTCTTTATCAACATTTTTATAATCAGATATTTCCTCTTCATCATACACAAATTTTAATGGTTCTTCAGATTGAATTGGTGTAATATCCGAATCTTTGACGACATTTTCATTCGTATATAAAGAAGAATTTTCCTTATTATCCTGTGCAGCTGATGATGTAGCTGCCGTAGCTGTTGATATAGATAGAATTGATTGGATTTCCTTTTTGAAATCATTAAATTCATTTCGAAGTTTTCTAAAATCTTGTTCTTTAATAAGATGATCAGTTTCCAAAATTTCAACCCGAGCTCTTAAAGAATCGATTAATTGTGATTGAGAATCGATTATTTCATCATGTTTATTACAAACATTTTCCGTTTCAACAGGATTCGTGTTCTCTTTTATAATATCGGTTTGTTGAATTAAATATTCTCTGTAAGTATTTTGTAAATCTAAACTCATACGTTTACCAAACTCCTCAAATTCTTTTGCTTGTTTTTCGATTAAATTATAAAAAGGATTACTTATATTTGTCTCGTTTTGAGTAGAAGTTATGGGAGGCGATCCCAGATCTTCCACTATGACATTTTCTCGTGTTTCCAGTGAGACCATTATTATTACTAAATTTTTTTTTTCCTAGGAAAAAAAAAGCTAGAGGAAAAAAAAAAAAGAAAACGAGTTCTTTTTGATTGTTTAACAAAATTTATAGGTTTGACACTGTTTTATTGATCGTTGTACAAGACAATAATGATTACGTTATTGTTTATTATTTGGCGCAATTATTTGTACAATTCACGTGATAACGGGAGGAACAAAAAGCACGGGTACGTACTACATAGAACATCAAATCTTAAGGTCTATTGAAAGAAATTTTTTTCATACGGTAAAAAAAGTAAAATATTCCGTAAAAAAAAAAGTGTTCCGTTTTTTTTTCGTGATCATATCAAATCAAAGAAATTTTATAACCTCAAATCATGCAAATCATGGGAAATTATTTGGCTAAGATTTTTAGCGCAGATTCACGGAATTTTTACAGTTGGAAAAAAAAGTGAACTTTAAACATGATACAGAGGGGTAGCGCAGTTAATTATGTAAATCAAAACTAAATGTAGTACATAAATTTTTTAATATTATCACTATTTTCAGAATTGTACGACCACGCAAATTACCTGATAAAGGAAAAACTTAGTTTACAAGACAATTATCAAGCAAACATATTAGATGACGGAACGATTTCAATATAATTAACCAAATGGATTATTTACGACTTATACTCTTTTATTCATTTAAATGGCGAAATTCTACGAAAAAAACGGAAAATGTATGGAGGAAAAAAATTATGTAGTAGTTGATCCTAACGATACAATTAACGTGATTAAAATTTGTCATGTAACGAATTTCTTTAGTCGGGTAAGTATCGGGTAATTGCCCTGATTAGATAATTTGTGTGGCAGCACAAATTCGATAATATTAAAGTATCCATTGTTATGTGAATGTGACATATGTTTAGGGGGTGGAAACTGGAAAGTATGCAAAACCTTAGGTTACACATTTTATAAAAAATGATTAGCCGCACGTGATTGCAAGTTTTTCAAAAAAAAGTGGTCTTTTCTTTAAGTTACTGTATACTTTACCGATAAAACACGATAGCAAAATTTATAGATATGGATCTTCTAACGAAAAAATGAATATACCATATATAGTTTGATTTTACATCTCGTTATACTCAATAAACTTAACGTAATCATAAAACCTCGGGTGCTAAGTGACTTATGGTTGGTGTGACATTAAAAATTTAATTTTTAAAATCGATTAATTAATTTCATGGTAGATACGTGACTTCAAATTATTAAATTCAAAAGAAAAACAGAGAAAAAATTTTACACTTTAACCGAATGATTCTTTATTATTAAGAGCATTTGATACTTTCCTGATAATAACATTTTGCTAAAAATACCCGCAATTTCCAAGTAAATAATTACTATTATATTTCTAAATTATTATGTTTTACTTCTTATCCTATATTGGATTGGCAGGAACACAATCCAGGTTCAGAATCATTTTCTGGTTGTCCTAACAATTTCATCAGATCACGAAATTGGTCCAATACATTTAAATCAAAATTGGTAAAAAAATTTTTTAAATCAGGAATTTTAAGTTGTTCATCTTCTTCATCTTCATCATATGGTAAATGAATAGCCAAGTACACTTCGTTTCGATCACTCCATTCACTTAGATCAGGTCCTACAATAGCTTGACCTAGGTAGAAAAGAGTTCCATAATTCTTTTTTATATATTCCTCTAGCCATTCAAACTTTTTATCATAATCCTCATCATATTCAGAATAGTCATCATCGTCTTTAGATTCCTCAGATAAGGGCGGTTTGTTTTTCAAAACACTTAAATCTACCAACTCAAAATCAAGAGGGCAACCGAGAAATAAGATTGAAGAGCGCGTACGGCACCAATACCTTCTATCCATTGATCTCATTTTTTATTGTTTTGCTTGTTATATATGTTGATATATGTTGAATAGTAAACTTATTTGATATATGCAGATATACGTGGAATAGTAAAACTTATTTAATATATGTTGATATACAGTATGTGGAATGGTAAAACTCGAAAAAATTAAAAAATTTCAGAACTTTAAATAAGTAAAACGATGTACCCTATTTTTTAGGGTTCTAAAAAACAAATAAGGTGTCTAACTAAATTAAATTATGACTCAAGATAAATCATAAAGCAAAATTTCAGATATTGTTTGTCAATTAATCTATTATTTTACATAATGTAAATATGTATGAAATTATACTAATATTGTAATTAATTTAATTGCAATTTGACTTTACATTACTCACTTTAAACTATAAATGTACCAGATGCCATCATCATCTTGAAGTATTGAAGTATGATTCTTACTTAAAGTATGTCAAAATATACTAATGATATTGCCAAAAATCAAACTGCTTGCAAAGAGCAAATGATAGATAAGGAAAATAGTAGTCCTAATATTGTACAATTTGGAACTATTTGGGGTTGTTTCATTTCTTCCTTTATAGTTATTGAATTCTTTGAAAAAGAACATATTCTAGGAAATAAAGAAACTAATGGAAATGTATGTTAACAAATCATATTTTATTAATATTTTGAAAAAAAAAAGAAACCAAAAATACATAATAACAATTTCTTTATCTTTACTAATTAATTATACTAATTATTTAATTAGTATCTTAACTTGAAAGATAGCAATTATGAGATTCATTGTATTATACAAAATGTAAGCTTTTTAAATATTTTTTTTTGATTCTAACTAATTCTTTTATTACAGATTTACAGTATACTTACGAATAGTGACCTTTTATTTATTTATTAAAGGATCATAATGGAAAAAAACTGCTGAATTTAAGGTTCGATCATTGATATTTCTACATTGCCATCATTAAAAAAAAATTCATTTATATAATGGATTTATTTTTAAATCAGTGAAGATGGCATGAAAAAAGAAAACCCCGAAAATAAACAACGAAAATTATGCATACTAGAAGAAAGCATTGATTTAAATGACGGAGTCGAATTTCGTTTAAAACTTAAAAATAAATTTGTCAAATGTAAGTTAATAAAATTCAAATTTTACATTAATTAAATTCATATAAATTTCAATTATTTAATTAAAACCAGATATTTTTTTAGTTACATATCGTGATGTCCATATACTCAATTGTGGTTGTGGGAACTTACAAGTAATAATTAATATGTTATCATAATAAATTAATTTTTAGTAAAATAATAATTTTTATTTTACTGATCTTATAGAAATATGTGAAATATACTTCTAAATTTAAAATTAACAAATATCAAGAAAATGAAGAAAATAACCAACAGAACAAATCAGGTAATTTATTTAAAGATTTATATGAATTATATAATTAATAATTTAATCAAATTTTAATAATAGTTTATAAAAGTCCTACCAATATTGAACAAACTTGTTTTGATCATAAATATAAGTATATTAAATTACTTGGAAGGTAAATAAATATATTTGTGTCAAATATTATTTTTTTTTCCTTAATAAATCATATGCTGATAAAATTAATAGCGGAGGATTCGGAAAGGTTTTTTTGGTTCAAAATGAACAAAATGAAAAGGAAAAATTAGCTGCCAAGTTTGGAGCTGTTTCTTTGAAAGATGAATACATTTATATGAAGGAATTGGAAAAACTTGTAAGTTATTTTTTATTAATTTTATCGTTAATTAAATACTAATTTTTTTTATTATTTATTTAAAAAGGGAATCGCGATCCAAGCAAAGTATGGTTATTATGATAGTTTTTCAAAAAGACATATTTTATTTATGGAATGGTAAATATTTATATATTATTTCATTATTTGTAATATTGTAAATTTACTTATTATATTATTTGTATTTATATACAGGATAAAGGGAGGAACTTTGTATGATCTTGTATATAAAAATCAAGCGCGTTTAAATTATAAAAAAGCAAAACTTCTTTTATTAGAATTGGTATCTTGTGTTCATGTGTGTAGGTTTATTATCAATATTATTTATTAAAGAAACTTATAAATTAACATTTTTTTTTTAATAGAAATTACACATGGCGGGATTAATACATAGAGATTTAAAAGCCGAAAATATTTTTGTTGTGCGTAAAACTCCTTTAAAACTGAAGTTGGGGGATTTTGGTTTATGTCGTAATATATCTAAAAGTCCTAGTACCAATCATTGTGGTACTTTAAATCACTGTAAATATATATTCTTTTTAAAAAATATATATTTTTTATACAAGTTTTTAAAAAATTTACATTTCTTTTTAGATGCACCAGAACTTTTTAATAAAAAAACACGTACAGAAAAACAAATTATAGCTGCAGATTGGTGGGCAATAGGTTGCGTCCTATTTTTTTGTATTACTGGTGGTGATTACATGTTTAACCCTAAAGAAAATTTTGAAGAACAAAAAAAGCATACCAAAGAGAAGTTATTAGAAATCCAAAATGGCAAAAACGATTATTTAAATTCAATTGATCACAGAAGTAAGTATATTGTTTTTACTTATTTTATATTTAAAATTATCTTAAATACAAATTTTTTTTTTTTAAAAAGTGAGGGAAGTCTTCTTTGTCTTGTTCGAAGAAGATATGTCTAAGAGAACATATGAAAAGTTGCAGGTAATCAATTTTATAAAATATTTTTAATATACTGTACTTGTATTTTGTTAAATATTAATTTAAAAGTCTTTTAAATGTTTAGGAATGTATTTTGTTTCAGGAGAAATAAATTTAGTGTAGTTATTATCCTTTCAAGTTAAAGTAGCCTTTAATGGTCTTTGTGATTTATAATAAGCGTGGTTCTGTGCGTACTTTTTAGTTTTTTTTTATATACATTGATAACTTAGTAAAGATATAAATACGTTACTTTTCTAATTAAAAATTAGCGTGGATTACAATAGTTTTAAATAATATTTCTGAATTCATTTTAGAGTTTTGGCGATTACCCTTCCGTTTGTAAGTTTGCGTGGTTTTCCGATTATCATCGATTTGGGTCTCAATCATTAACTGATATTAGTCCATAAATAACTTCCAAAAATGTAATGTAAATTAAAAACTTAAAACTTAATTATTAACAATTAATCAATACTGTAAATGAGGAATAAACTTTCAACAAATTATGGGTATATTATTTTACTGAATATTCAGTAACAACATTTTTCCAACATTCACGTTCGCTAATGTTCTTCCACCATCTAGAAACATTAGGACGTTTGTTCAATAAATCAACTTCACCAGCAACGTTAATAGCATAATAAGTATAAGGAATATGAAGAAGATCAGCTAAAGTAAATTCTCCGGTTAAATAATCTTTACCCTCCAATAATTTTTCATAAACATCTAAAACTTTTTCAAGTTCTTCGCGAGCTTCGTTAACAATTTTAAGATCAACTTCATTACCAATACGTTTAAAGTATACTAATTGCACGGTTAATTTACTTATAGGTGGATTATAATAAGAGGTGTCTACAGAAATGAATTGTTCTACCAAAGCGGCTTTATGTACATCAGAAGGAATAAGAATGGTGGAAGTCTTGGTTCCCTGATATTTATTTATCAAATAACGAGCTATTGCCCTACATTCGTATATTTGGAATCCGTCATCGTTGAGAACAGGAACTTTTCCGCTATTAAAAAAAAAAGAGAGAGAGAGAGAGGGAAAGCTCAAATCAGTAACTCGTGATGTTTCTATAACGCCCAATGTTTTTTTAACTTACAAAGGATGCTTGGTAGCTAAATAATCTGAAGATTTAATTTCTTCAAGACCAGCTGGTTGAATGACTTCATAAGGTAATCCTAATTCTTTAAGGACATGAAATACTACAAGACTATTACTAGATGCAGAAAATCCGTAAATTTTAATAGTCATTTTTTACGTATTTTGATTCTAATTGGAAAATGAATTTGAGTTCAAAAAAAAAAAAAAAATTTGTATCTTAAAATCTTGAAAATCAACTAACCAAATTTGTTAATATCATTTTACGCAGTATACTATTTCTGGTTTCCGGTATAAAGATTTACCGACATAAACAAATAGATTTGGGAAGATTAATCATAAATTGGGAAGAATACCAGTGAGAATGTTCGATTAGCCATTTCAAAAAAAGAATTAAAAATATCAACGTGAACTAAGTGTTGCTGCCCGAAACTCATTTAACGATAAAACTCAAAAATCCGAAACTCAAAAACTTTATTTTTAATGAAATAATTGGTAAATCCGAAACTTTTCTAAATTATAATTAGTTTCGGAAAAGCATAAAAACAGTTTAGGCAATTAATTTTTATTATGAAAAATAGTTTCGGATTGAATTTTGACTAAACTAAAATTTTGAAAAAATAGTTTTGGTAAGCATCCTTAACTGTCTGTCGTGAACGAAGATGAAATAGCCTATCAATTAAAACCCTTTGAAAAAAAATGAAAAAATGTCGTTTAAAACTTATACACCAAAAAAATTACAGATCTTTTTTATTAATTAATCTCATGCTAAAATAAAATAAGCGATTAGTCCGAAAGACTACGCAAAGTGATACGAATATCTGTCTGACGGCACTGTGACACATGACGACGTACAACAATAAAACCTTAAACAGTTAATCGTTTCCTAGTTTAAACGTATAGCCGTTTAAACTAAAAAAAAATTCTGTAAAGTTTTCCTTTTTTAGTTATTGCCGGGTGGAAATCTATTACCTTATTGGACACAGACTGAAATTATAATTCCAGCCCTGAAAAAATAACAATCGAATGTTATCAGGTTTGAACAATGCAACTAATGTCAAAATTATTAAGCATACATACATGAGAATCAGTACCGACTGCCTGTACAAGATCAATAATGCATCGATAGTCATTTTGATATCAATATCAAACCTTTAATGTAAAAGAAATATATTTACTTAATATACCTATCACTTACACATCACTTACACCTTGTAAAATATACATAAATGAAGAAAACTATATCTCAATTTTTTTTAAAAAAATTTTCGTATATTATACTAATTTATATTCAGTGACAATATTTTTTAATATTGACGTTCTCTAATGTTCTTCAACCATCTAGAAACATTATGATGCTTATTCAATAAATCAACTTCACCAGCAATGCTAATAGCATAAAAAGCAAAAGGAATATGATGAAGATCAGCCAAAGAAAATTCCTCAGTTAAATAATCTTTCTAAAAAGATTTGCCTTTTGATTTTAGTTATTATTTTACGTAGTGTCAGAGTCAGTTCTTTAATGTTTATTAAGATAAACGAAAATTAATTATGGTAAGCAGAAGGTATATGTATGCGAATAAATATAAATAAAGATAATTGACGCAAAAATAAATAAACGCAATTTAACTATAAATTACCATTAATCAAACAAATTATTAGTAAAACTTTTATTTATCAAAACGTTATTTATCTGTTGGTATCTGTTGGTATCTGTCTACATCGAAAATAAATGCGTCTATATATACATAAAAATACTAAACTAAAAATGTTTAAAATATTCAATATACGTCATATACTCATATACGCCATATGAGATTTATTTATTTTATGTAAAGCAAAAAAACATTTCGAACATTGATCTTCCCGTTATATCACATGACTTCGTCACCGATGTTCACTTAATTTTTCTTATATTTTTCTTATCTAAACTCACCCATTCTAAAGATAACATATTTTTTAGTTAGGATGATCGACCAGCTATTCAAGAAAAAAAAACTAATAACGAACGTTAAATAGGATGTCCGACTAAACATTTTAAAGAAAGTCATTTATGTCTTACTAAATTATTTACTGTATAGCTTAGCTTGAAAAAAGGTGTATTATGTTTTGAATTCTTTAAACTCGGATCTAAAATTAATTTACTGAATTAAAAATTCTCATGCTAAACAAATATATGCAATAAATAATGATGAATGTGAGAACATTAACTTGGTAGTATTATAGATAAATTTAAAGCATACAAAATTTTATTTATATTATTGTAGTTACGACATCAGAGTGTTTTATTTCAATTGTAACAAAATTTGTTCGTATAAGATTGATTGAATGTTTAAATAACTATTATAATTGCCATACTAGATATACAACATTATAACCAAACGGATTAAACAACTTCATCTAGTTTATATTCAGTGACAATACTTTTCCAACTTTCACGTTCACTAATGTTCTTCCACCATCTAGAAACATTAGGACGTTTATTCCATAATTCACCTTCACCGGCTTTAAAAGCATAATAAGTGGAAGGAATATGAAGAAAATCGACTAAAGAAAATTCCCCAGTTAAATAATCTTTACCCTCCAATAATTTTTCATAAACATCTAAATTTTTATCAAGTTCTTCGCGAGCTTCGTTGACAATTTTAAGATCAGGTTCATTGCCTAGTTTTTTCGCTAATATTAATTGCGTAAGCATTTTAGCTAGAGGTTGATTATAATAATTGGCCTCTACAGAAATGAATTGTTCTACCAAAGCGGCTTTTTGTACATCAGAAGGAATAAGAACGTTAGAAGTTTTGGTTCCTTGATATTTATGTACCAAATAACGAACTATTGCACGAGTTTCGTAAATTTGGAATCCGTCATCGTTGAGAATAGGCATTTTCCCGCTGTTAAAGAAAAAAAAAAGAGAGAGAGAGAAGGAAAGCTCAAATCAGTAACTCGTGATGTTCTAATACGTATATATATTTATATATATTAACGCTCTTCAGAGAAATGTTTTTTTCACTTACAAAGGATGCTTAGTAGCTAAATATTCTGGAGATTTCATTTCTTCAAGACTAGCTGGTTGAATGACTTCATAAGATAATCCTAATTCCTTAAGGACATGAATTATTACAAGACTTTGAGCATATGTAGAGAATCCGTAAAGTTGGATAGTCATTTTTTACGAGTTGATTTTACGAAAGAAAAGTTTATTAGTACTATATTTATCAATTTTTTTTTTAAAAAAAAAAATTCGATGAAATATTTTTGAGGTCGTATTTATAATAAATTTGATCCTAATTATCCTAATTGGAAAATGAATCTGAGTTCAGAAAAAAAAAAAATTGTATCTTAAAATCTTAAAAATCAACTAACCATAATATCATTTACGCAGTGTACTTCTTCTATTTCTCATTCACCCGGTTCCGATCTGCTGTAGATTTACCGACATAAACAAATCGATTGGGAAAGATTAATCATAAGTTGGGAAGAATACAGTGAGAATGATTGATTAGCCATTCAAAAAAAGAATAAGTATACAAATAAAAATGAAATAGCCGACCGATCAAAACCCTTTGAAAAAATGTCGTTTAAAATTCTCATGCTAAAATAAAATAAGCAATTAGTCCGAAGGACTCGCAAGGTATACGAATGTCCATCCGGAATTCCGATTGTCCATCTGACATGTGACGACATACAACAATAAAACCTTAAACAGCGCTTCGACTCCGTTTCCTAGTTTATATGTATTAAATATACATACAGTACGTATAACCAAAAAGGGTATCCGATCAAAATCTCGACCGACTAACACAAGATCGACAACAAAATATCGACAATCCAAAATCTCGACAAGTCATTATATCGACAATTTTGTAAATCTAATGATGTTCTAATAAAATAATTTGTTGCAATATGTAATATTTAGTTTATATGTGGTAAATTTTATAAAATTGCCAGGATAATCAACTTGTCGGTATAATGATTTGTCGGGATTTTGACTTGTCAAGATTTTGTTGTCGGTCTTGTGTCAGTCGTTCAAATGATTTTCGAGATTTCGTACCAAAACCATAAAAAGGTTTGTAAAGTGTTCCTTTTTAGTTATTGCCGGGTAGAAATCTATTACCTTATTGGGCACAGTCTAATTCCGGCCCTGAAAAAATGTATCAGGTTTTTGAACATGCAAAACAATGTCAAAATTACATAATCATACATACTAAACAAAAGTTTGCTTCTGAGAATCGGTACTGACTGCCTGTACAAGATCAATTATGATCACTTGAGACTAGAGGTTGGATCCTTTGTTTGAACGGATATTAATAATTTTGAAGATCGTTCAGATTTAAAGATAGTGACCCGCAGATTTAAATGTAGTAATGATCTATAATTAAAATTTATTTTGCATTGATTTAGGATAACGGATATCCAAAGTGTAATTTGTGTATAGCGAATCTATTGCTATATATAAAATCGAAATAAATTTTATGACTAAAACATCAATTCCGCAAAGAATATTTATTCCAAAATTTTTCGCTTCAAACACTTATTTGTAACTTTAAATTACAATTTTACTGAAAATTCAAACGGATAACGGATCCAGTCTCTACTTGAGACAATATCAAACCTTTATATAACAGATAATGTAAAAGAAATATATTTATTAATATACGCATCACTTACAGCTTGTAAAATATACATAAATGAAGAAAACTATTTATCTCAATTTTTTTTAAAAAATAATTTCGTATATTATTCAGTGATAATATTTTTTCCAACATTTACGTTCGCTAATGTTCTTCTACCTAAAAACATTAGGACTTCACCAGCAATGTTAATAGCATAAAAAGTAAAGGAATATGAAGATCAGCTAAAGAAAATTCCCCAGTTAAATAATCTTTATCCTCCATAATTTTTCATAGTTTTATCAAGTTCTTCACGAGCTTCGTTAACAGTTTTAAGATTAGGTTTACCACCATGATGTTTCAAATGTATTAATTGCATAATAAATTTACTCAGAAGTTGAGTATAATAAGAAGTTTCTACTGAAATGAATTGTTCAACCTTTGTACACAGGATTACAGGAATAACTTGTTACTTATCAAATATTAAACGGGCTATTACACAAGATTCGTAAATTTAGAATCCATCATCGTTGGGAGAAGGAATTCTTCCGCTATTAAAGAAAAAGAAGAAAAGTTCAAATCAGGATGTTTCTCAAAAAAAAATTTTATCGCCTACAATGGATGTTTGGTAGCCAAATATTCTGGAGATTTTATTTCTTCGAAATTACTTGCTTGGTTGAATGAATTCGTAAGATAATCCTAATTCTTTAAGGACGTAGATTATTACAAGACTGTAAGCGGATGTAGTGTATCTAAAAACTTGAATTATCATTTTTTATCACCTGGCTACTAATTGGTATTTAGGAATTTTCCTCCAGTAACTAATACTTATATACGAAAAAAAAAGGAAAAGATAAATTTTAGATTTGGACGATATTTTTGAGATCGTATTTATAAAGAAATTTCTTTAGTTAGGATATAAATTCAGTCAAAAAAAATTTTATCTTTTGATTTTAGTTATTATTTTACGCAGTATATTTTTCTTATATGAATCCACCCGTTTTAGAGAGTTAGGATGATCGACCAGCTATTCAAGAAAAAAAAAATAACGTGAACGATAAATAGGAAAAATTTTAAAGAAAATCATTTATGTCTTAATACACCTTCAAGTCAAGCTATAAAGAATTTAGTATATTTTGAATTCTTTAAACTCGGATCTAAAATTAATTTACTGAATTAAAAATTCTCATGTTAAACAAATATAAACAGAGAACATGGTAACTTCATTGATAGTATGATAGTATTGTAGATAAATTCAAGCATACATTATACTATTGTAGTTACGACATCAGGTGTTTTGCAGACACCTACAATACGTATATATTTTGATAACGATATCCTCATGTATTTGTAGGTAACGATGGATGTATATATCTTGTGACGATAAATATATCCTGTAACGATGAATATATATTTTGTTATGATGTACGTATTTATTCTGCTACATACGCATATTACATGATAAAAATGCATGTTTATTTACATTGTATAATAAGCAAGCTACATTTTTGATATCGTTTGAAGTTATAAACACTTCATTATCTTTTTCAATAATTATTTATTTCAAATCAAAAAATATAACAGAAAATTAAATTACATTTATAAAACATTGGTGGACTGGATTTAATTTAAAATACTCAAATATTATTAAGAACAACGCCAAAGAATAAATATCAAAAATTTGCAGTAAAGAACATTTATGATGAAATGATGAGAATTTTATTCTTCAAATTATCACAATTTCGGTATATAGTAAAAAATGCTAGTAAATGGTTCGAATTACAAAAATGTGTGTAGTTTACTTAAACTAAAATGCAAAATAAACTTGAATACTGAGTGCTTTTTTGCTTTTTGAGAAAATTAACTACAAATTGTTGATTTTAAAGAAAAATTTGACATGAAATTCATAAACTAAAAAATGGATGCAAATTCACTAGAAATTTCTCAAATTTTATCAAAGATAAATGGGAAAATTACGAATAAACAAATTTTTTTAACAATATAAAGTATTTTATGCAAAAAAATATAAATTTGCTTTATAAGCTTAATTATAGAAAAATTACTAAAGGTTTCCAATTTTTTAATTTTGTAACACCACTGTATACCCATTCGTGACGATGTATTAACGAGTTAATAGAAAGGGGAAAAACCAAATTTGGTCAAAAATGGTTTACTTTGCTGATACCCCGCAATGGAGTACACAAAGTAACCAAAAAATTTTGGATTTTTAAAATCCAGGCTTTCAAAATTCAAATTTATTACAATATATTATATCTTTAAGTGTACATAGAAATTTTTTTTTATATGGTGCTAATAGTAATCTGACGTTTCTAAAAATTCACTGTTCAGTCGTTCAGATTTATTAGATCATGTGATTACAAATTCTATAAATATACAGAATTTGTACTAAACATGTCAACTCTGTATTATGAGTAACTGTTATAGTACTATAATTTATCAGCGATTTAATAATCACATTAATGTTAGGTACTTTAATATTAGCGGTATAATTAAATTTACCAACGGAAATAGGACAAGGAATGTACGAGGCAACTAGGTCGCAAAAATCAAGAGTTTTAGAAGGAAGGTATGTCATTTGAATTTTTAAGGTTGATTTTTGTTGAACTTCTACTTGTGTTGTTCCTGCTATTTTGAGCATTAAATTTCCACCAGCGACGATTGGGTTAGGAGAATAAGAAAGGGTTGTAATAGTTAATGGATAAGTTTTAGTAATATCACATGGTTTGAAAGGATCTAATTGTCGAGGAATTATACTAGATAATGAAGTAGTGAAAAGGACAAAGAGAAATGTGATGGTAAATAATTTATTCATGATTGATTTTATTTACTTATTTCAGAAGTATTAATTGTCAAATTTGTTCACGTATTTATAGCTTTTTTTACACATTTACGATGAAGCCACCGGCGATTCAATCGATCAGCCTCTAAATATTATTCTGTTGGAAAAGATGTGACTAACAAAATACGTTATTTTATTATATATGGATACGTTACGTTCTTATAAATGTATACGTTACGTTCTTATAAATGCTATACGTTACGTTCTTATAAATGCTATACGTTACGTTCTTATAAATGTATACGTGATTTATTATTAAAATAATTTATGAATAATAATTATGATAAAATAATAATCTTAATTAATAATATGGCCCGGTGCAAAAAGCATTGATAAAAAAATTTATTTTTTTATTTTTTATTTTTATTATCCATGTGAACAAGATTACAGAAAGATAGACAAGAACTAATTAAAAAAAAAGCCAAACGCTATCTAAACTACGCTATAATCAAACCGCCCGAAGACAGCGCCACCCTGGTGCGAAATATAAAAAGAACCGTGGAGGATCAGCCGAAGCATTTCCATCCACCTGCATTGATAAAAAAATTTTTATTTTTTATTTTTTATTTTTAAGATATAGACACGACTGGAGTATAACGTTTGATAAAAAAATTTATTTTTTTATTATTTAATTACATATAGATATTAATATCACGTGATCATCATCGGAACTACTATAAGCGTCAAATTCTTCGGACTCAAAATATCCTTTAGCGTTTTTAAGTGCACTTCTCCAAAGCCCAACTATAACTTTAGAAGAAATTTTTTCCTTAAATGCATTTAGAAGTGTATTCCTAACAGATAAAAGGTTTGAGTGTGGACCTGAGCGCGCAACTTCAGCCTTTACAATTGACCAAATGCTTCAATAGGTTCAATAGGTTAGAGTTCGCAATGGTAAGGAGGGTTAAAACTAACTTCATGTTCATATTGTTCTGCAATGTTAACATAAGAAAATGGAACCTTTTCTTTGTACATTTGAATTAGCATTTGGAATTTTTGTACGCAAAATTGTTGAAATGTTTCGTCGGGTTGCAATTTAGGGTTTTATGTGGCGTAAAAGTAAGTGTATTGTCACCACATTTGTTCCAGTCCGCCACCACAACTCCAACTGTACTCTCAGCTATATCCAATGCCTCAGCAACCTGCTTTGCGTAATTTGACCTTCTGATGGTCCTCCGTTTTAAAGTTAACCCCTGAAAAATAATTGTAAATGGATATTACCATCGACTTTTCGTTATCAGTTAATGGTGCACCAGTCCGTTTCATGGGGAACTATGAGTAATAGGGTAAAAAAACTATAGTGAAAAATGTTTATTCGAAGTCATTATAATATATATTCTTTTTTTCAGCCCACCTTGTTTTGGTCGTACGGTATATTTCTAGAGCACATCCCATTTTTTAGTCACGTGCCCTTACTGCGTTTAAATGCACGTTTTTTTTTTCGCATTCTAATTTTTATTCATCCGAAGTAAAAAATATAAGCCAAGCAAGCCTACGAGGTGAGTTTTGTCCACTTATGTTTTCTACGCCAGCAAATACTAGGCTAACTCGTATAAATAGCAATGGAAATGAAGTTCTTACGAATTTATACAAACTTGGTTGAAACACAGTTTTAATATACAGTCTAACCTCGATATACATACCGATATACTATTAAAAACTTGATATACCGATAAAATTTTATTTTCCCGCTATATATGAGGACATATAAATATCGGTATAACTTTGATATAATGATATTTTCTAAAAATTTCATATATGTCCCGACATATCATTATATAAAAGTTTGACTGTAAACAGTACAGATTTGAATTTCCGACCATGGCCGTTTTGCGATCTGTTCTGAATTGGTCTGTTTATATTACTCTGTAATGGCCAAACGAACTAAATAGATTACTACTTCTCGGCCACTTCCTCTCAACAGTAATATTCAAATAATTATTTACTCCTCCACATCAAAAGCATGGACTTTCTGAATCAAGAGGTAGTTTGTTCTAGTTACAACTTTACTTTGATCTTTTTTGTCGTATACATAACACAAGTACGAACTATAACAATGTGATGACAAGGGATCAAATTATATTTCCAGTTTTGGAGGATCACTAATCCTTTTTTCTACTTCAGGATACGAAGAAGTTGATAACGAAGATGTGAAAACGTTCATTACCTCAAGAGGTAGTTACACTTCGCGTAATTTAAAAATTATGTCGTAACTCATCTGATTTAATTATCTTCTATTTTCATGATACCAGAGAGTACAATGGAAGAAATTCGTGGTCTTTGCCCAGTTTCACTGAATGTTATCGAAAAAAAATATCATATATTAGCCGCAGGTATGAACAGGCATATGGGATAGAAATTTAGCATCATTGCCTTATTCAAAACAGATTTCCAATGTGTAATCACAAATGAAAGTAAGAGTGTGTCGATTCATGATAGAATTAGCAATGAAAATCATGCCCGAAAGATTCTCAAAGATAGATCCTTTGGTATATTAGAAAACGGAAAGGAATGATTTAGATTTTAGCACGTATATATAGTAGACTTTATTATTAAAATGGCACTTAGGGATGATGAAACGATATTGTTGCTCATATTCTTTTTTTTACTTCGTAACATAACAATATCTTTAGGAATTTCGTATCTAAGCTGAATAAGTGAGGCGAAACACTTTTATCCGCTGGGTTTACATTGATCACATTCTGAATGTTGATGAATTCCCAACTCTTTTGCTTTTGATAATAGATGTTAACAAATGATAAGGTGACTGGCACAACATTTTTCGAACAGATGATCATGTTATTGTTATTTTCCTAGTCTTGCAATTAGCCGTATCACTTTCTTCAGAGGGATGCCAATTACAACAAATTCTTGTGTCAAGAAATAATTCGAAATTCGTTTTTGATGTGTAGAATTCTTTATCTGTAAAAGAAGTAGAGAACCTGGAATTCAGTTGTTCAATTACAGTGGTGAGCATTATTTTTTGGAAAGAGAAAATGGAGGAAATGCGTGAAAATATGGCCATTTTTCGTATCCATCGATTCCAATTATTTTTGCTCACCACCGTATCTTGTAGTAAAGCGCTTTAACCTAAGAAAAAACCTATCATGCAATCTAGAATGAAGTCTTTGAATCTGTCTTCCCAATATAATATAATACGTGTTTGAATCTTTGGAACTGTTTTTGGAAAGAGACATAATGTAAGTAATGGAATCAATATGTCGAATTTTTTCTATATCTAATCACTAGAGTCGACGAGTAGACTAATGCAGGGTTATAATTCGTGATTCTTTACAGGAATCATTCCCTTCCAGTGAACACACTAAATGAAAAACAGAGGCCGGTCAAACCCCTCTTTGGACTCTTGGCACAATATTTCTTCCTATGATTATTTTGGCAGGAACACTCATGAAACTATTCTGAAAGATAGAAATATTTTAATAATTATTTATTTATATTTATTTATGTAATTATGGGCGTATTTTGTAACAATAAAATGTAATTTTTTTAAAAAATATTATTAAAATATGTATAAAGAGAATCTATTCCAACATATATTACTGTTTGTGTGTAAAATACGATTAAAATTTTCTTATTCAACATAAAGTTTGCTGGCTAATAGCTAATAGATGACAAATTATTAATTGTTTCGCTCAAAAAAAAAATTACTTTGAGGAGTTAAATTTGTTTTCTTCACTCCCTTTTTTTAAAAATAACATCGCGAAATTTTTTCAAAGACAAGGACGCTCGTGAACTCAGTTCACAAACTCCTCACGTGATATTTGTCCAAGTCACAGGCTCACAGCTTAAAATAATATACTGCAAGTTATTGTTATAAACGAAACGATAGTTTGAATCCTATCTATTCCAATCCCCATAAATAGTGCGTAGATTTTTCAGCTCTGAACGCTTTCTTACGCAAATTTACATCATTAATGTTTGGGAGAAGGGATTTGATCTCGTTGTACACCAATGTTCTTGCTGATTGGTCATCGATGTTGTTTACAGAATTGATATCGAATGATGTATACAGTATTTAGAAACTGATTGTCATTGTAGATTGTTATAAATTTTTTCGCTTCAGGATATACATCTGAAAGAAAGTATAAATAAAAATTAGTCAAAATAACATAATCAATACACAATGCCGTCATAATAATTTTTTGCATACAGTACATACATTGAGGTTTCCTAATATACTCGCGTACAACTCCATTCTAACTCAACTCCATCAGTTGAATATTTTTGCGCTTCTTCGGGAGAATCCCCAAGTGGACATAAAAATTGACTCTCATCATCCAACTGAAAAACCCGCCATAGCAATCTAAAAATATCATTCCATAATCTGTCTCTCCAAAAATAATTATGTGATCAAAGCCATATTCAGCAACACAAGATATATAGTATATTAGTTCCTTTGGATCGTTATCAAGAACCTTAAAACCAATAAAGTTCGCAATTCGAGATTTGTCCTTAAATTTTTCAACTAATATTGATATGGAGTATCATTGAAACTCTGTTGTGAAGCATCTTTTCCATTACATACGTGCACTTGCAACATGGTTCTTTGGCTATCAATTCTAACTAATTCTTCTTCCTGGGTAAGGCGAGGGTATGCGTGTACAAGACGACAGGTTCGACATGTTTTCTGAGGGGTTGGGATTCCCACGCATCGCTTCGAAGGGTACCGACTCCGCACAATTCCCCAAATTGCACCAAACATGCATCGTATCACTGTTCCTTTCCGGTTTGATAATATTTGATGCGGAGAAAATGTCACGTTGACCGTTGATGGGCGCAGAATTTGAACCGGCTGTATAATCATTATGCTTTCCGCCAACAGTTCCAGGCTTCTCATTATATAATTTATTTATTCCTTTAACATCATCTTTTTCGAAGCCCGTCTCGGACATAAGTCCAAAGAAGACTCCATGCATCCCAAATTGTGATGATTATGACCGATTGGAATTTGTATAGTTCTACCTTCCTCCCCGTAGGACCGAAGGGAGTCATTATTCCGTCCTTTCTACATAAAAATGGTCGTTGAATTTCGTCCAAGCATTTTTTTCTGTACCCTCATTCCTTGAAGGGCACCACGAATTCCGTAATCAACTTTTTCTGCCATTTTCCTCTTAGATTTCCTAACCACTTGTACGCACTCAAGAGAAAGATCCAACCTTTGGACATTTTTACGTCTGTATTGCATCATATTTGTGTATAGGCGCAGTGAATTACGTATGACAGTGGCAGCTTTGCGATATTTAAACGTAAATTTACACATATTATAAGTTATTAATGATAGGAAATCGAACTTTGAAGGTGCTTGATTAACGAACTCCTTAATTTTTGTATCCTTTTAGGAATAACGATTTCCACTTTTTCATCATACCATGCCTTAAGAAGGAAAATTCTATTATTTTGGCATATGCATCTTTTTTGCTGATCACGATTAAAAATGTCTTCGAGTTTTTTGACATCCTTATACCAGCTAGTGCCATGAAACAGATGCTGAGCACCTTGTACTTCCCATGCAATTCGATATCTTTGGAAGAAGGCATCAAGCTCTAATCCATTCAAAAAAGATGCCGATATTTGATCATAGGTTCTTCATTAAGAATTTCCTTAGAATTCTGGATGCATCTAGTCTGGAATTTGCGATTTTTCTTAGATTCTGATTCTTTTAAAGCTCATCGATATCATGCCTTAATTTTTCTACTTCGTTTATAGACTTAAAAGCCACTCCATCACGTCTAAAATTTTCGGTTCTGCCCTCCACTCCAACTCCATATTCTGAGCATTCTCTGCCTCAAGCTCAGTGATGCGCTATCTCAATAATTCAAGCTCTGATGACATAAATAGTAATATTTTTTCACGATGGAATTATTTAATTATATTGCGAATGTAAAGACTTACTTTATTAATACAGAGATAAAAAAAATAAATACATATTAGACGTTGACCGTAATACATGCGAAAAATAAAATACATGATCAAGACTTTGTCCATATTATATGATGATTTACTACGCTAAGAACTATCTACAATGTCGGATTTTTCCGCAAGACTGCTCGATGACCTATGTTTTTTATTACTCTCGATTCCTCGTGAAGCTTCCACCGGCTTCTGTGCTTCCTCCAATAACCATACAATATACCCGAGGACCTTAGCCTGTAAATTCTCATCTTTGCATACAATGGTGGTTCTGACAACTTAAACGATGGCTCATCTAGCCTACACTTCATAAAGTATCATTTTCCGCATCCGTCACAATCTCATACTTTGTCCAAACCGTAAGAATCGTCTATTTCATTCACTTTGCGTTTAATGATGATTCCATCTGTGCGAATCCCTGCTTAAAGTCATCCTTTTTAACTTCGACTAAACCAACGATCCTATTAATCGAACGACATTCTATTGCATAATCGAGATTTCCTTGCCCGTTGTGACCTGTGATGAGTTTTTCCGGTATAATTTTGAAATTTTTTTCGTAGAACGATACCCCGCTGGCCAGATAACAGTATGAATAAATGGATTTCGTTGCTTCATACGCAAAATCAAGTGGGGTGGTTTTTTGGCGAAGTTCCGATTCGGCCATTAGATGCTTAACAACTGATTGAGACTTTCATCTTTGAAGTCGACATAGCCACAGTGAAAAACGGGATACACGTCAATGCTAGGATTCGGATCATCACTAAGTCCATAGAGCTCACACACTTTCGGTAAGATCCATTCGTTGAAGAGCTTTGAGGAGTCTCAAAAACTTGAAGCTGTTATTTATTACGAATAGCCGGAGCATTTTGCAGAGGTTTTGATCGTTCTGAGGTGAATATCTCTCCCCGCTGCTTATGAAGTTTAGCACCGCTCCATCATTTTCAAGTGCTGGTGGTTTATCCATTTCACGAATATACTCTTTGAGGCCTTCGAGGACTGCGTCATCGATGTTTACGGTCCACTTGAAGCCTTCGTTCGTTTCGGACTAACGGCAACGTCGAATGCTGTAAAACAACAACCGAGTTAGTAAAATTTTTTCGGGACAGGCCATCTCGGAAAATTCGTTTATTTCAGGTAAGGAAAAAATACATACCATGTTGAGTAATGCCTGTAATGAGGCACGTTGTTCCTTTAATTCCAATATCTCGTTCGAAGCTGAAGTGGTGGTCGACACGAGTGGTTCGACTATGACGTGAATATTCTTCTTAGGCGGTTTCTCAGACCAGTAATCTCCAATATTATTTATGCCAACAGCTCTTCATTCTCCTCGAGTGAGAAATTACTCAAAGGAATTTCCACCTTCCATAGCTTAATGTCTTTGACGTCTACATTAGCGAAAGTTTGTGGGATTTCCGCCTTGATAACTTTTTTTAACTCATTAACAAGACTATTTTTATCTATGCGGACAGGGAAAGCATTTGCGAGTGTGTTCCTTTGACGAGACAGAGTAACGTGATGGACATTTTCGGTTTATATAGTATTTTTTGCGAAGTTTTATTGGTGCAGACTAACGTATGTGAGGACAAGGGTAAAAAATTTTATTTGCGGAAAAAATACCCAGCTGTTGCACAGATCATCTATTTTGTCGCACAAGGGTACACAGCAAAATATTCCGAGCTGTTGATCTCTACTCCGGATTTATATTGGATCGGAGCAATAGACAATGAGTATGTGCTTGAGGAGGTTACGATTTTTCAAATATTCTCGGTTTTGACCGCATCCTCTATAGCCCTACTAATGTCGTTCTTTTGATAACTCGTAGTATAATTTGCATAAATTTTCAACACTCTCGAGAAGGATTTTTTATTAGCATGTGTCTCGCCATTCTAATGTTATGCTTCTTCATCTGGAAAAATAACATCACGGCGGTATTTCTTACATATTCATGGTTCTCTTCTTGTCATAATCTGCTTACGTAACTGGCATATTCTCTTATGAACTTACTGTCCTTCTTGTAACGTGCACGAAATCCCTCTTCCATTATTTTGATCCGCTTTTTCCATGTGATAATACTTGCTGAAACTGAACCGTTATCTTCTAAGTGGTTTCTTGTATACAAGGTACGTAAATTTTTATTTTGAAAAATAATTACCCTTACCTGCTATATAATATGATCGTATGTTGAAATAACTCTTCTAATTTGTTTATATATCCAAACTTGCTAGTATATCATTAGGTATATCATCCCCACGTTTCTCCACGGCTTGTTTATATGCAGGAATCCAATTGCCTATGTTGAAGCTCAGTCATTTAGTATCCAACGTTTGGAGTCAAGTGAGTGAAATTGCTAACGAATTTATTCAAGATCTTGATTTTTTTCAACAATTAAAGAAACCAGTTTTCCCACTTGTTGAGTTATGACTTCGGCATCTTACTGCTTATGTTGAAACTTATAGGAATTCAACAGACTCTTGGAAAATTTAATTACTCAGCCGGTTTGATATAAATGAATTTTATGCTATTTTCCGAATGACATTTGAAGTGGCTTATAACAAATTTAAAAATCTTTCTAAAGATTCTCTTAAAAGGTTAAGTATGATGTATTTTAATGGTGGTAGGATTTAAAATCAACTTTTTAAATAAAATTTTGATGAGTTTTTTACTATAATAAACTGTGCATAATTTTACATAATTTCAGATTTTGGCGCGTAATTTGCGCATAATTGTAAAAATCATATGTACTTAAAAATGCATATTTTGCTTTTATTGTATACACAATTGATAATTTATTGCATCATAAAATCATCGTCCCGGTACTAGCCTATTCCTTACAACTTAAAATACATTACAACCAAATATTTTAAACAACATCATCTAGTTTATATTCAGTGACAATATTTTTCCAACATTCACGTTCACCAATATTCTTCCACCACCTAAGAACGTTAGGGCGTTTATCCATAATTCACTTTCACCAGCAATATTAATAGCATAAAAAGTATAAGGAATATGAAGAAGATCAGCTAAAGAAAATTCTCCAGCTAAATAATCTTTACCCTCCAATAATTTTTCATAAATATCTAAAGTCTTCGCGATTTTCGTTAACAATTTTAAGATCAGGTTCTTTGCCTTGACTTTTCGCCAAGATTAATTGCGAAAGCATTTTAATAAGAGGATGAGTATAATAAGAAGTCTCTACTGAAATAAATTGTTCTACCAAAGCGGCTTTATGTACATCAGAAGGAATAAGAACGGTGGAAGTTTTGGTTCCTTGATATTTATTTACCAAATAACGAGCTATTGCACGAGATTCGTAAATTTGGAATCCGTCATCGTCGAGAAAAGGAACTCTTCCGCTATTAAAAAAAAGAGGGAAAGATCAAATCAGTAACTCTTAATATTTTGCGACGCATATAATTTCAGAGAAAGAAAAAATTCTTTTCACTTACAAAGGATGTTTGGTAGCTATATATTCTGGAGATTTAATGTCTTCGGAATTTTTTTGCTTGTATTCATAAGGTAATCCTAATTCTTTAAGAGTATGGAATATTGCACTAGTAAAAGTAGATGCGGAGTGTCCGTAAACTGTAATAGTCATTACGAGTTTTTTTTACGAGGAAAAAAAGAGAAAAGAAATTTTTTTTTCAATTAAAAAAAGAAAAATATTTAATTGAAATTCGATAAGGTACTTTCGAGATTGTATTTATAAAGAAATTTGGTATTTTAATTAGTATGTAATTTCCGATCCAAAAGAAAAAGCAATTTTTTATGATATACAGCATTGCGTAATTATTTTAATTATTTTATGCAGTATGCCTTTTTTTTTATCTAGATTTGGATAATTTATATGGATTTGGATAATTTATCCATTCGTCCGGTTTCCGGTCTGAAAGGTAAGTTATTGGATTAAAAAATTCTCAAACAAAATAAGTATTTCTTATCGTTCAGCCCAATGCAGGTTTTCATAGTCATGATTGATATAATAAAGTGGAGTAAAAAAATATGGTGTAATGAATATTTTATAGGAAAATTTAAATAAAGCTTATAAAGTAGATTAAAAATTAGTGTTAAATATGTTATAATTAATGCATGATCAACTTTTTATTTGAATGTGGTCACAGGGCCCTTCATTGATTGGTAAAAATGGCCACTACGTGACCCATTTTCATCCAATCATTCGGTCCTGTGACCAATATAGCATAATACATAGACTATCAAAAAAAATATATCTAAAATAAATACTTTATTGTATGGACTATTCTCTATTCCGGTTACGATATGACTTGTAAACTTGTTCCCAAATTAATTAATTACGCCTTATAACTTAACTGTTAATATCAAGTCACATGGTCACCCAAATCACAAAATTTCTTCAATAGCAAATTTTGGCGACAACTCGATTATGCGTTGGCGGTGGTTATATATTATTTATTTCATGGGGAGTTGGAAATAATAGGGTTTCCCTTCCCAGGAAATAAATGGGTAATCCCCTAGAGCGTGTTACTCATTAAATTTAACATGTGATTAACTATTTTAAACTAAAAATTAGAAATTTTCTGGCTATCTATATGAGTATAAACTCAGCTAATCACTCGCAATTTTCATGAAGGTACAGGGGATTATAAGGTAAATTCTAAAATGTCGAATTGACGTAGATTATTAATAATACTTTGGGAATATCGATCATGCGATATAGAGTTATTTAAAAATTAAATTTATTTGATTAAAATACGCAATTGCTTACACAGTATAATCTACACAAGAATAAGCTACTTATCAAAAAAATTTTTTTTTTTAAAAAAAAAAATATTATTACTGTTCTAGTTCCAATAATTTATATTCAGTAACAATATTTTTCCAACATTCACGTTCGCTAAGGTTCTTCCACCATCTAGAAACATTAGGACGTTTATTCCATAAATCACCTTCACCGATTTTAAAAACATAAAAAGCATAAGGAATATGAAGAAGATCAGCTAAAGAAAATTCCCCAGTTAAATAATCTTTACCCTCCAATAATTTTTCATAAACATCTAAAGTTTTACCAATTTCATCACGAGCTTCGTTAACAATTTTAAGATCAGGTTCACCACCATGATGTTTCTTGAATACTAATTGATAGACCAATTTACTTAAATGTGGACTATAATAAGAGGTTTCTACAGAAATAAATTGATCTACCAAAGCGGCTTTATGTACGTCAGAAGGAATAAGGATGGTAGAAGTTTTGGTTCCTTGATATTTATTTATCAAATAACGAATTATTGCACGAGATTCGTAAATATGGAATCCGTCATCGCTGAGAGAAGGAATTCTTCCGCTATTAAAAAAAAGAAGGAAAATTCAAATCAGTAACTTGTGATGTTTCTATAACGCACTTAAAAGAAATAAAAAAATTTTATTCCACTCACAAAGGATGTTTGGTAGCTATATATTCTGGAGTTTTAATTTCTTCGAAACTACTTGGTTGAACGACTTCATAAGATAATCCTAATTCTTTAAGACTATGTAATACTACAAGGGTACAGGTAGATGCAGGGTGACCGAAAACTGTAATAGTCATTTTTTTGCTAGAAAGCCTTAAAAATTAAAATCCGTTTGGAGATCGTATTTATAAAGAAATTCTTGTGATCAATATTACATAATCACATCAAGACACCCGGAAAAATTTGCTTCCGAGAATCGGTAACAAATTTTGCCAAATGCCCGTGTGTCAATTATCCATATTAAGGTAAATTCAGTAATACTTCATTGGATAATGACGAATATCAGATGAAACAATCGGCATAATACAATTCATATAGTTGTGATAAGTCTAATAATAATATAAATTTATTTGAAATATAAGAAATATATTGCGCTATTGCTTACTCGGTATAATCTACACAAGAATAAGCTACTTATCAAATTTTTTTTAAAAAAAATATTATATCGGTTCTAATAATTTATATTCAGTGACAATATTTTTCCAACATTCACGTTCACTAATGTTCTTCCACCATCTAGAAACATTAGGATGTTTATTCCATAATTCACCTTCATCAGCAACGTTAATAGCATAAAAAGTAGCAGGAATATGAAGAAGATCAGCTAAAGTAAATTCTCCGGTTAAATAGTCTTTACCCTCCAATAATTTTTCATAAACATCTAAAGTCTTCTTAAGTTCTTCGCGAGCTTCGTTAGCGATTTTAAGATCAGGTTCACCACCATGAAGTTTCTTGAATATTAATTGATAAACCAAATCGCCTAAAGGTTGAGAATAATAAGAGGTCTCTACTGAAATAAATTGTTCTACCAAAGCGGCTTTTTGTACATCAGAAGGAATAAGAACGGTAGAAGTTTTGGTTCCTTGATATTTATTTATCAAATAACGAGCTATTGCACGAGATTCGTAAATATGGAATCCGTCATCGCTGAGAGAAGGAATTCTCCCGCTATTAAAGTAAAGAAAGAAAGTTCAAATCAGTAACTCGTGATGTTTCTATAACGCACGTAAACCTTAAAGAATAAAAAAAAATATTTTTCACTTACAAAGGATGTTTGGTAGCTAAATACTCTGGAGTTTTAATTTCTTCAAAACTATTTGGCTGAACGAATTCATAAGATAATCCTAATTCTTTAAGAACGTGGAGTACTAAATGACTAGAATCAGATGCGGAATGTCCATGAACTGTAATAGTCATTTTTTACGAAAAAAAGAAAAATAATTTAAAATTAATTAATTAAAATTTGACAATGTATTTTGAGATCGTATTTATAAAAGAAATTTTAATTCTTCAATTAGTATAAATTCGGCTTAAAGTAAAATTATTTTTTGATTTGAAATCAATCTCGTTATGATTATCTTACACCATTAAACAAATTACTAGAACTTCTAGAAATTCCATAATCAATATTATACAGTCTTAAAATGCCTTATAAAGTTACGATCATGTAACAAATGTGTCTTATGATCAATATTACATAATCATATCAAAACCACCCGGAAAAATTTTGCTTCCGAGAATCGGTAAAAATTTTGTCAAATGCCCGTATGTCGATTGTGCGTTGGTAGTTAAATTATTTATTAACTAAATTTAGACAAAATTATCGTACGGCTAAATGCAGATCATACTTTCAATATTACGCAAATAAGCAATAAAGTCCGAAAACTTTAAATACAATATTACATACATTACAAATTATAGAATTATAGGATTTTCTTGTATCGGTTAAAAATTATTTATTTGAAGTAAAGATACATTAACATACTCTATTGCTTACAGCTTATAAAATAGAGTATAATATACATAAATGAAGAATAAACAATATCACAATTTATCAGTAATAAAAATATGTATATTACGCTAATTTATATTCACTGATAGTGTTTTCCAGCATTCACGTTCACTAATGTTCTTCCACCATCTAGAAACATTAGGACGTTTGCTCCATAAATCACCTTCACCAGCAACGTTAATAGCATAAAAAGTAGCAGGAATATGAAGAAGATCAGCTAAAGTAAATTCCCCGGTTAAATAGTCTTTACCCTCCAATAACTTTTCATAAACGTCTAAAGTCTTCACAAGTTCTTCGCGAGCCTCGTTAACAGCTTTAAGATCAGGTTCACCACCATGACGTTTCTTGAATATTAATTGATAAATCAATTTACCTAAATGTTGAGTGTAATAAGAAGTTTCTACTGAAATGAATTGATCTACCAAAGCGGCTTTTTGTACATCAGAAGGAATAAGAACGGTAGAAGTTTTGGTTCCTTGATATTTATTTATCAAATAACGAGCTATTGCACGAGATTCGTAAATATGGAATCCGTCATCGCTGAGAGAAGGAATTCTTCCACTATTAAAAAAAAGGAAGGAAAGTTCAAGTCAGTAACTCGGAATGTTTCTATAACGCACGTAACTTCAAAAAGTTTTTTTAAAAAAAAGATTCTCTTACAAAGGATGTTTGGTAGCTAAATAATCTGGAGATTTAATTTCTTCGAAACTACTTGGTTGAACGACTTCATAAGATAATCCTAATTCTTTAAGAATATGGAATATTACAAGACTATAAGTAGATGCAGAGTATCCAAAAACTGTAATAGTCATTTTTTACGAAATAGGAAATAAAATTATCTATTATTTTTCAATTTTTTTTAAAAAAAATTGAAATTCGACTAGATATTTTTGAGATCGTATTTATAAAGAAATTTGATCTTTAATTAGTATATAAAAAGAAAATTATTTTTATAATATCGTATGATGATGATTCACAACATTGATTATTTTACACAGGTACTTTTAAGGAGGGAGCTATAAATAAATTAATTTGTGAATATAGAACTTCCAGAACTTTCCATAATATTCAAATCCTTGATACGAGTAATAGTTCTTTATAAAGTTACAATCAAATATATTATGTGTCTTGTGATCAATATTACAAGATGGATAAGATCGGTAATAAAATTTGCCGAATGCCAATTTATAACTATAGACCGATTAATTTTGACATCCGGTATCTACATCCATTCATCTCCGGATATCATTTTTATTATATGCATTACAAATTATAGATTATATTTATACTATACAATTACTCTCAATATTGAATATTTTGTTAAACAAGACAGAATTACGGATTAAGGAATATCGGCAACAATATTTTTCCAACATTCACGTTCACTAATGTTTTTCCACCATCTAGAAACATTAGGACGTTTATTTCATAAATCTCCTTCGCCAGCAACGTTAATAGCGAAAAAAGTATATGGAATATGAAGAAGATCAGCTAGAGAGAATTCCCCAGTTAAATAATCTTTACCCTCCAATAATTTTTCATAGACATCTAAAGTCTTCACAAGTTCTTCGCGAGCCTCGTTAGCAACTTTAAGATCAGGTTCACTACCATGAATTTTCTTGAATATTAACTGATAAATCAATTTACCTACATGTTGAGTGTAATAAGAAGTTTCTACTGAAATGAATTGTTCTACCAAAGCGGCTTTTTGTACATCAGAAGGAATAAGAACGGTAGAAGTTTTAGTTCCTTGATATTTGTTTATCAAATAACGAGCTATTGCCCTACATTCGTAAATTTGGAATCCGTCATCGCTAAGAGAAGGAATTCTTCCGCTATTAAAAAAAAGAAGGGAGAGTTCAAGTCAGTAACTCGGAATGCTTCTATAACGCACATAACTTCAAAGAGTTAAAAAAAAAATGATTCACTTACAAAGGATGTTTGGTAGCTAAATATTCTGGAGATTTAATTTCTTCAAAACTATTTAGTTGAATGAGTTCATAAGATAATCCTAATTCTTTAAGAACGTGGAGTACTACAAGACTATAAGTAGATGCAGTATGTCCGAAAACTTTAATAGTCATTTTTTACGCAAAAAAATATAGAAAGAAAATTTATTAAAAAAAAAAATTCGACAAGTACTTGGATCGTATTTATAAATTTTTTGAATTTTGAATAGTTACTACGCAGCAGTGATGTCAATTGACATTGTCATTTGGCTAATTTTCAAATGACTAAAGAAAATGTCATTTGCAAATTACAAAATGACGTATGTCATTTTTAAGTGACAATGTCATTAACAATGTCATAATTTATTTAGTGACGCATTGCAAATTTGTTCCCAAAAAGCATAGCTTAACAATCACGCAATGTCTATTTAAATTTGGGAAGTCTTCTGTTAACAATGTTAATAATGTGATTCAGAAGTCAGAAATTTAGGAGATATGCGACACAAATTTGTTATTTGTTTGTTGAATCTAAAGATTTATCGATCTCTTTTTTCACACTTCACATTCTCAGTTTATTAAAGCATATTTCGTATTTCAGTATACAAGTTAATAGTTTGTAGGAATTAAAATGGGCAAAGAAAAGCACGATTTTCGTGAATTTTTTTTTTATGTGAACCAGATAACCCTAAAGCCAATAAAAAAGCAGTATGTTTCTCGTGTATAAGAAAGCATCTTGCCACTTCTAAACCTGAATGTCATGTACCTAATTTATTATGTCATAATCATTTAAAAAGTATGAAAATTTTGCATCTGAATTTAATGAGAGTAAAAGGCAAGAAATTTTGTCACGTAAAGTTCCAGAAGACGAAAAAAAAATAAAGAATACAAATATTAGATAATGAAAAGAGTGTAGAAACTGCTACACTGTATCATCTACCTCTTCTGTTATTAAACAAACAACTTTATCAGGATATGTATCACGCCCATTGTCTAAGAAAGATAATCATCATTTTGAAAATCTCGTATTATTAATGATGGTATCAAATGGTTTATTATTTACTTTTCTGGAAAATAAAGAGACACAAAGATTTATTGCACCTGCATTGAAACTTCCAGGACGTCATGCTATCAGTAATCGTATTTTCTCCAAATCTGCGAAAAATTTAACCCAATCAATTGTAAAGCAGGCAAAAGCTGATGTAATTGGTGTTACCGCAGCTTTTGATGGCTGGACCAACGTGAAACGAGAACATCTTTTTGGAGTCGTATTTATTACTTCATCTGGCAAAACAAAGACATTAGTGATCAACAGTCTAAAACTGATGATGTTAAAGTGTTGATTAAAAGTTTGATGAATAATGCTGAATCAAAACAAATAAAAATTAATTGCTATATGCTGCAGCAAGGTAAATATTATTTGATTTTGTATATTAATAAGTTGTAGATTAATAAATTTTTTTTTTTTAAGACGTCAATTAAGAATAGAATATCCAAGTAAGGTATTTTTACCTTGTATGGTTCATCAAATGAATTTGGTTGTAGGTGGTATTTTCAAGGAATCACTTCAATACAAACAAATATCAAAAAATGCAGTTCGTGTTGTAAGCTATTTTCATTCTTCTCCATATTTCACTGGATTATTAAGAAATGAACAAAATTCATGTTATGGGCAAACAATAGCAAACATGCTGGAATAATCATTAGTTCCTTAATGCAATGATTATTAATAATCGGCCATTTTTATTTTTTTTTTATTATTTCAGACCTTAATTACAAAATGTTTACCTGAATGTATTGGAACACCAAGTACTTCTCGAACTGGAATATCTCGTCAACATTATAAAACTAATACAAATAATGAAAATAAGTGTCTCCCATCTGATATTATTGAAATTATTAATGATCCAAGGTTTTGGACTCGATTATTTGAACTGCAAAATTTATTGTTACCGTTACCGATATGTGGTGCATTGAACAAATTACAAAGTGATGTTTCTTGTTTATATGAAATTACACACTGTTTTGGTTGGATAATTAATATGTTTTCCTCTCACAAGGATGAAAAATTTGGTAATTGCATGATAGGAAGATTGGAATCACGTTGGGCACAGTGGGAACAGCCTTTATTGTTACTTTCAGTTGTTCTTATCAAATTTCAAAATTCAATTCCTCTTCTAAAAAGATTTCTTATACACATTTTGGTGTTACGGTGGCTCGTATATTACTATCAAGCATTGTTTAATGAAATGACAACAAGAATTCTTCGGGATTATTTATCATATCAGCGAGAGTTCTTCCTTTTTAATCCTGAAACTTATAATCAATTTGAAGAAAATATTATTGATTTCTGAGAATCTGCAAAAGGATTGGCACCAGAACTTTCACGATTAGCTTTGCACTTTTGGAATCTGCGTAAATGCAGCTTCAGTGGAGCGCCTTTGGTCAAATATGGGTTTTTTGCATTCAAAACGCCGAAATCAGCTACATGTAAGTATATTTTATATATTTACTTAAATGATTTATTATACAAAATCAATGATAATACAATTTAATATTTTGTAGCATAAAAAAGTCTTGGCTATGGCTCAATTGCGAAGTGACATATTATGCAAAAGAAAACGTGAAGAAATAGAAATTTCTGAAAGACAATATAAACGATTGCATATTGCTGAACCAATACAGGAATATGAATCAGATAATGAAAAAAATGATATAATGAATTTACATTTAATGCTTTTGATGATAGTGATACTGAAGAATTAGAAGAAACTTCTATTATTGATTATTGTAATGTTAATGATATCTTTGAAGAATATGACAATAATAATACTCTTAATCCTGAGCAATGGACTAAAATAATTGAAAGTTGGATTGAATTGGTTAATACAGAAAATAATTCAAATAATTTAGATAGCAGAGAAGTTGAGCCTTATGATTTTGAAGTAGGAGGGCATGATACCCATCCAGCAGATAATCCATTAGCTAAATGGAAATTATTTGATTTGTTTAATGATTCTTTAGAAGCTCCAATTTATATGGTTCAATAATAAATTTTAAATAAATAAATTTACATTTTAAATGACGCTATATGATTATCAAAATAATAAATATATTAATTAATTTTGGCCGGCATTACAAATCACATGATATAATTTCATTCACTCTCCGAAATGATGTGTCATGTCACTATCACTTCACATCACTGCTACGCAGTATGCCTTTCCTTTTTTATCTAGATTTGGATACCTCTGAGATCTTTACTGATACCTTTTTAGTCCATAACTAGATGTAGACCGATTAATTTTGATAATACAGTATAAATACTTTATTGGATTAAGAGAATATCCAATATATCCCACATCATTCACTAACAATATAAAGAAAATGAAGGTGAATAGATCAATTATAGAAATCATTAATCAAATTTGGTTTAACATTTGAGGCGATTGTCTAAATTATTATGATAGGTTGCTTGCGATATATATTATATTACGGTCAATATTGACAATGACAGCCAATCATTCCTCCAATAATTAAGTAAGACCATGGGTGGAAAAGGTTCATGACTTCAAGAATCATGGAAGGACATAAATCTAGTCGCTTATAATAGCACCTTCTTGTACTAATTGCGAATCATTTAACCATGTATATTCACAATCGGTTGAAATTTACATTTATTTGAAATAAAAAAAATAATATTAATGTACGCTATTGTTTATAATTTAAAATATAATAATATACAGTATATAAATGAAGATAAACTATTATCACAATTTAAAATAAAAATATATAAATTACGCTAATTTATATTCAGTGACAATATTTTTCCAACATTCGCGTTCACTAATGTTCTTCCACCATCTAGAAACATTAGGACGTTTATCCCATAATTCACTTTCACCAGCAATATTAATAGCATAAAAAGTATAAGGAATATGAAGAAGGTCAGCTAGAGAAAATTCCCCTGTTAAATAATCTTTACCCTCCAATAATTTTTCGTAAACATCTAAAGTTTTATTAAGTTCTTCGCGAGTTTCGTAAACAATTTTAAGATCAGGTTCTTTACCATGACGTTTCTTAAATACTAATTGCACAATCAATTTACTTAAAGGTTGAGTAAAATAAGAGGCTTCTACAGAAATGAATTGTTCTACCAAAGCGGCTTTTTGTACATCAGAAGGAATAAGAACGGTAGAAGTTTTAGTTCCTTGATATTTATTTATCAAATAACGAGCTATTGCACGAGTCTCGTAAATTTGAAATCCATCATCATTGAGAGAAGGAATTTTTCCGCTATTAAAAAAGAAGAAAAAGTTTAAATCAGTTAGTTACTCGTGATGTTTTTGTGGCGAACATAACTTCAGAGAAAGAAAATAATTTCCTCGCTTACAAAGGATGCTTGGTAGCTAGATATTCTGGAGATTTAATTTCTTCGGTACTATTTAGTTGAACGACTTCATAAGATAATCCTAGTTCTTTAAGAATGTGGAATAATACAAGACAAAAAGTAGATGTAGTGTGTCCGAAAACTTGAATAGTCATTTTTACGAAAAAAGGATAAAGTAAAATTTATTATTATTATTTTTGTTTTAAAAAAGAAAAAAAAATAATATTTTATTAAGATTCGATATGGTATTTTTGAGGTCGTATTTATAAAGAAATTTGAATTTTTTAATTAGTATATCTAAAGAAAAATTATTGATTTGTTTGATTTGAAATCATTTTTGTTATGATTCACAATATTAATTATTTTACGCAGTACCCCTTTCATTTTATCTAGATTTGGGTAATTTATTAACTCGAAGTGTAACGAAGGACTGTATAATTCTCAAGGTGATACGTCCCTGTATAACTTCGGACTTAATAATACCGGTTTTCGTTTCCTAGTAATACATTCAACCTTTGGCGGAAAGACGT
Organism: Rhizophagus irregularis; assembly: GCF_026210795.1. Lineage (NCBI taxonomy): Eukaryota > Fungi > Glomeromycota > Glomeromycetes > Glomerales > Glomeraceae > Rhizophagus > Rhizophagus irregularis. Next base: position 1,789,700 of record NC_089451.1, on the reverse strand, counting down.
AATAAATAGCCGATCGATTAAAACTTTTGAAAGTGAATGAAAGTTGTTTACAGTAAATTTATAAGTTGCGGACATCCGCCATTTTTCTCCTCGTCAAGAATCATTTGTCCGACCTTATTATGAGCTTACCGAGTTTCACCGAGTGTCTCTCGAACGTTCCGCAGCTTATGAAATAGTTGTAAATCTATTCAAGTTACGAATATTTAGATCTTTTTATACGACCCTAAAAGTCTTAAACTCAGATAACGGATGTGATGAATCTAGAAATTTTTATAAATATCATCAAATCTTGTATCTCGAACATTTAAAACGTGAGCATTAATCATATTGTCAGGCTGATGTAACTCCTAAAAAAACTACATATATTTACGTCTTACGATCAAAATTACATATCAACTGTCCGTATAAGAATAATTATTCGTCGGTTAGATAGTTATTTATTAACTATAATCATTTAAACTTTAAACGTGGTTAATTTTGATAATATGTAATAGAATTTTTTAAAGTCGGTTAAAAATTGACATTTATTTAACTGCTGTTTACATTAGTATATTACATAAACGAAAAGCATACTATTTATTACAATGTAAAAAAAAAATACATATATATTATGCTAATGTATATTCATTGAGAACATTTTTCCAACTTTCACGTTCGCTAATGTTTTTCCACCATCTAGCAACATTAGGACGTTTATTCCATAAATCACTTTCACCAGCTTTAATAGCATAATTAGTAAAAGGAATATGAAGAAGATCGGCTAGAGAGAATTCTCCGGTTAAATAATCTTTACCCTCTAATAATTTTTCGTAAACATCTAAAACTTTTTCGAGTTCTTCGCGAGCTTCGTTAACAATTTTAAGATCAGGTTCATTACCTCGGCGTTTCGCGAATACTAATTGCCCAACCAATTTACCTAAAGGTTGAGTATAATAAGAGATTTCCACTGAAATAAATTGTTCAACCAAAGCGGCTTTTTGTACATCGGAAGGAATAAGAACGGTGGAATTTTTTTTTCCTTGATATTTGTTTACCAAATAACGAGCGATTGCACGAGTTTCGTAAATTTGGAATCCATCATCACTGAGAGAAGGAATTTTTCCGCTATTCAAAAAAAAAAAAGAAGGAAAGTTCAAATCAGTAACTCGTGATGTTTCTGCGACGTATATAACTTTGAAGAAAAAAAGGTTTTTTCACTTACAAAGGATGTTTCGTAGCCAAATATTCTGGAGATTTAATTTCTTCGAAACTACCTGGTTGAGTGAATTCATAAGATAATCCTAATTCTTTAAGAACGTGGAATAGCACAAGACAAAAAGGAGAGATAGAGTATCCAGTAATTTGAATGGTCATTTTTTACGAGTTTTTTAAAAGGAATTTATATATAATAATATTTATTTGTTGTCTTTTTCTTTAATTTGAAAAAAAAAGATTGAAATTCGACGAGGTATTTTTGAGATCGTATTTATAAAGAATTTTCATTCTTTAATTAGTATATGAATTCGGCCTAGAAAAAAATTTTATTTTTATCTTTGATTTTCTTTGATTTTCTTTGATTTGAAATCAATTCTTTATGATTCACAAAATTAATTATTTTAATCAGTGTGCTTTCTTTTTTATCTAGATTTGGATAATTAATAATACATTCTCCTGTTTCCGGTCTGAAAACAAGGAGATTTTACATAATTTACCGATATTTGGAAATATTAGGGAGAATACCATTGAGAATGATCAGTTGCTAAAGAAGAAAGAAAAAAGAAAAAAAATAATACGAATGAAGGTGAAATAGCCGATCGACTAAACCCTTTGAAAGAAAGTCATTTAAATTTGTATACTTTACGTATTTCTTTCTCGGATCTACAGTTAGATTAAAAAATTCTCACGCCAAGTAGTTTAAAGTAGTTCATATGTAATAAATTAATATGTGCAGACCAAATATGAAAGTGACGAATCTAGAACTTTAGAACTCTACCTTAATCGTTAAACACGAATATTTCGAAGTTTATTACTAATCATCATATTCTTTGAGAATGCAACTAATACATATGTTTACATTTTGTGACAAGATACACGGCAATAGTTTGTATCCGAGGACCGAAAAATTCTCCGGCTGCAAAATTTGCCGACTATCCGACGTCGGCGGTGGTAAATTACATCAGACCGGCAGACCATTACACACCCAAACCCACACTCCCAACCCACATACCTAAAAACAACCAGGAAATTGTCGATCCCCGTGTGATAACGATGATCTTTATCGAATAGAGCGAAATACGCAAAACTATCCGGTGCCCCATTTCATGATATTATCTTATTATGTATTAGTGAATCTTAATTATAATGTGTATCAGTAATAATGACGCTAATAAAATTTCAAAATACTGTAATATACTTTCCACCCTTCCATTGAATAGGCTAATTACAAATTATTACAGGCAATAAAAATATGAAAAACAATTCGAAATGATGTTATGCTACCAGGAGTATAACCGTTATTGAGCACTTTTGTTAAATGGTCATCAGTATTGAATACTTCGTGCCAAATACTGGTAGGGTTTCGATTCTTTTTTTACAGTAAGCTATCCGGATGAATCTGTTATCCGAGCTTAATTAGGATGGATCCTTATGACGGATTTAGACGGATTGTGTAATCCGAATTGGCGGATTGGACGGATTGTAATCCGGATTAGTATATAAATAGTTAAATCACTATTTACTTGTTTCCTAATAAACAAAATTCTTTACGTCTCGCTTAAATTATGGAAAATAATTATATTGAAATTGATTTGGATAATGAAGAATCTCCTAATAGAAGTTTACAAAGCCCTTTAAGTTCAAAGAATACAAATTTAGAGACTACTACCCATGAAATTAGAAGAAAGGTTGTAAAATAATTCGTTTTATTAAATAGAATGAAAATTTAGCTTTTTTTTAATTAATGTTTATAAAAGAGAGCAGTACTAAAAGAAAATATACAAGTATCGCACATAGTTATTTTACAAAATGTTCAGATGTTAATGGAGAACTATGCATGTCAGCATATGTACATTCTTGGATGAAAGGGAATCGTGACTAAAATGCACGAAATATGAAAGTTATGGAAGTTTTCGCGCCAAACTGGAATAACTTAGAAGATGAAGCATTATTAGAAATAGAAGTGTAATAAATTTATAGAATAAAAAAACATATAAATATATAATATTAAATAATTTTATTCAATATATTCGATATATAATTATCATAGTTTAATTCGGATTTTAATCCGGATAATATAATTTAATCAGCTGTTTTCATATTATTCGGGACAAAGTAAAATTTTGAACCCGACATCCGTTCCGGTATGTCGGATATCGGATTGTTACGTGATATTTTTTTTGTTTATAGTTAAACGTAACTCATATTAACATATGAATGAACTGAATTATTGATTCATATCATATTTATATTTATATGTTAATTATTAAAATAAATGTTTCGGGAATAAAAATTATATTGAAAATTTATTATATTTTTTTCTTTCTTATCTAAATTCACCCTAACAGATTTTAGTTAAGATAATCGACCAGCTATTCAAGAAAGTCTTATGTCTTAGTATGCCTTCAAGTCAAGCTATAAATAATTTAGTATGTTTTGAATTCTTTAAACTCGAATCTAAAAATTCTCATGCTAAACAAATATATGTAATAAACAACAATGAATGTGACATATATTCAAGCATACAAAATGTCCATGATCACGTGTTTATAAATAACTATTAAGGTAAATTTTTATTGGACCATCTAACCGTTATTATTGCAATACAACTTAAAAAATACAATATGACCAAATACTTTAAACAACATCATCTAGTTTATATTCAGTGACTATATTTTTCCAACATTCACGTTCACCAATATTCTTCCACCACCTAAGAACGTTAGGGCGTTTATTCCATAAATCACCTTCACCAGCTTTAATAGCATAAAAAGTAAGAGGAATATGAAGAAGATCAGCTAAAGAAAATTCTCCAGCTAAATAATCTTTACCCTCCAATAATTTTTCATAAACATCTAAAGTTTTGACAAGTTCTTCGCGAGCTTCGTTAGCAATTTTAAGATCAGGTTCATTGCCTTGTTTTTTCATCCCTATTACTTGCGCAAGTAGTTTAATTAGAGATTCGGTATAATAAGAAGTTCCTACTGAAATAAATTGTTCTACCAAAGCGGCTTTTTGTACATCAGAAGGAATAAGAACATTAGAAGTTTTAGCTCCTTGATATTTTTTTATCAAATAACGAGCTATTGCACGAGTTTCGTAAATTTGGAATCCGTCATCGTTGAGAGAAGGAATTTTTCCGCTATTAAAAAAAAAGAGGGAAAGATCAAATCAGTAACTCCTGACGTATATAATTCCAGAGAAAGAAAAAATTCTTTTCATTTACAAAGAATGTTTGGTGGCCAAATATTCTGGAGATTTAATTTCTTCGGAAGTTGTTTGATAGTATTCATAAGATAATCCTAATTCTTTAAGAACATAGAATACTATAATAGTATAAGAAGATGCAGAGTGCCCGTAAACTGTAATAGTCATTTTTACGATTTTTTTTTTTACAAGGAAAAAAAGAGAAAGGAAAAATTTTTTCAATTAAAAAAGAAAAATATTTAACTGAAATTCGATAAGGTATTTTAGGTATTTTCAAAATTGTATTTATAAGAAATTTAGTACTTTAATTAGTATGCAATTTTGGTTTAGAAGGAATTAATTGTTTATGGGTTCACAGAATTAATTATTTTGCGCAGTATTCCATTTTTTTATCTATATTTGGATAATTTATTCATTCCGAAAGATATCGAAATTTCCAACCGAAAAAACGAAGTCTTGTACATTTACAAACAAGTACCCTCATTAAATTAGGTTATTGTGGCGGTGTAGGTTAAAAAATTCCCATACTAAAACAAAATAAGCATTTCATATGTAATAAACTAATGTGCGCAGTAATGTATGTATGTATTCAGCCATAAATAAATACTTACGACATAATTACGCCATTAATAAATCACATGATCTCATGTAATTTTATGACCAAATCAAAATTTTCAAAATTTGCAAATTTTGCTGACGTTCGATTATGCGTCGGTTAAAATATTGACATTGATTATTTATTAATAATACTTTGGGATGGAAGAATATCACAAATTGACATAATATGCGGAATCGTTGATCATGCGATATAGGGTTATTTAAAAATTGAATTTATTTGAAGTAAAAAAAATATATTAATTGCTTACAAAGTATAATCTGCACTAACTATTTTTTTTTTAAAATAGAAATATTATACTGTATATATTCTGATAATTTATATTCAGTAAAAACATTCTTCCAACATTCACGTTCGTTAAGGTTCTTCAACCATCTAGAAACATTAGGACGTTTATTCCATAAATCACCTTCGTCAGTAGAGTTAATAGCATAAAAAGTAAGAGGAACATGAAGAAGATCAGCTAAGGAAAATTCTCCAGTTAAATAGTCTTTACCCTCCAATAATTTTTCGTAAACATCTAAAGTCTTCACAATTTCTTCGCGAGTTTCGTTAACAATTTTAAGATCAGGTTCATTGCCTTGTTTTTTCACCAATATTAATTGCGTAAGCATTTTATACAGAGGTTGAGTATAATAAGAGGTCTCTACTGAAATGAATTGTTCTACCAAAGCAGCTTTTTGTACATCAGAAGGAATAAGAACGGTGGAAGATTTGGTTCCTTGATATTTGTTTATCAAATAACGAGCTATTGCACGAGTTTCATAAATTTGGAATCCGTCATCGTTGAGAGAAGGAGTTCTACCGCTATTAAAAGAAAAGAAGAAAAAGAATCTAATTAGTAACTTGTAAAGTTTCTATGACGTATGCGACTTCAGTGAAAGAAAAATTTTTTTTCACTCACAAAGGATGTTTGGTAGCTAAATAATCTGGAGAATTAACTTCTTCGGGAGTTGTTTGAACGAATTCATAAGATAATCCTAATTCTTTAAGGACGTAGAATAATATAAGATTAAAAGCAGATACAGAACGTCCGAAAACTGTAATAGCCATTTTTCACTAATTTATTTTTTACGACAAAAAAAAATATTTGATATTTTTGAAATCGTATTTATAAAGTAATTTAGTAGAATTTAATTATCACGCATACTATCTAGATTTGGGACAAGTTTTAGGTTATACATATAATAATAATTTAATTTATACATTCACCCATTTGAAAGGTACGGAGATTTAGAGATAATTTAACCGATATTTAATAAACAGATTAATTTGGGAATACCAATGATTGATTATTTGTTATACCAACTAACCATTGTAAAATAACCAGTAGATATTCGGTAAAATCTATGAATAAATTACGAATTTTTTAAATAAGTATCTTTAAATTCGAATCTAAATTACTGTAGCAGTGTAGACAAAAATTATCTGGCAAAATAAAATAATTCATATTTAATAAACTATTATGTAATGAATCTAAGACTTTAGAACTTCCATAATTTCACAAGATGAATGAATTAATTAATTATACAGTATACAAAATATATTATGTTTCTTTTATTTTAACTAATGCAACTAAAGGAAACTACATGTTATATTTGCGCTTTATGTCTTATGACCAAAATTATATATTCCGAAAACCAGATTTCGGTAACAAATTTTGCCAACTGCTCGTATAAAATCGGTTAAATAAATATTTATGGGTTATTTAATAACTATTAAGGTAAATTTTTATCGGGCATCGGTTAGACTCATACAAATAAAACACTATAGATAATAATGTAGGTTATTCCGATAATAATAACAAATTTTGCCGACAGCTCGATTATGCGTCGGCGATGGCTATAATATTCGTACTTCGGCTAGTCGGGTTATAGAAAAAGATATATAACACGTGACATACGGTATATATATAGCAAATGTAACGTTCTTATACGTGTACGACATACTATCTTATACGACCTATATTATGTGACATATACGTCGTATAAGAACATAGCACCTGATCGTATAAGAACGATACATTTGCATATATATATGTGATTAATTAATTAATACACCTTTTTTTTGCTACGATTATCCATTGACAAATATTTACATTTTGGGTTGGTAAAAGTTCATTATATAGTATATACAATTATACTTTATACTACGCGATTCATTATATTCACACGTGTTATGTATATTTTCTAATGTCCACTATATTTCGCATTTGCTGTAATAAGTAAATTTCAAAATATCGGACCGTTAAATATTGACGCTGATTATTAATAATACTTTGAGATATCACAAACTTTCATCGACATAATACGTGACAGTATGCGGAATCGCGATATAAGGTTATTTAAAAATTGAATTTATTTGAAGTAAAAGAAATATATTAAAATACGCTATTGTTTACCCATTATATTTAGTAAATTTAATTTGTTCTGATAATTTATATTCAGTAGCAATATTTTTCCAACTTTCACGTTCGTTAAGGTTCTTCAACCATTTAGAAACATTAGGACGTTGATTCCATAAATCACCTTCACAAGCAGAGTTAATAGCATAATATGTAAGAGGAAGATGAGTAATATCAGCTAAAGAAAATTCCCCAGTTAAATAGTCTTTACCCTCCAATAATTTTTCATAAACATCTAAAGTCTTCCCAAGCTCTTCGCGAGCTTCGTTAACAATTTTAAGATCAGGTTCATTTCCTTGTCTTCTCACCGATATTAATTGCGTAAGCAATTTAACTAGAGGTTGAGTATAATAAGAAGTCTCTACTGAAATAAATTGTTCTACCAAAGCGGCTTTATGTACATCAGAAGGAATAAGAACGGTGGAAGATTTAGTTCCCTGATATTTATTTATCAAATAACGAGCTATTGCACGAGATTCGTAAACTTGGAATCCGTTATCGGTAAGAACAGGAGATATACCGCTATTAAAAGAAAAGAAGGGAAAGAATCAAATTAGTAACTTACGAAGTATCTGTGACGTATGTAACTTCAGTGAAAGAAAAAATTTTTTTTTTCACTTACAAAGGATGTTTGGTTGCTAAATATTCTGGAGTTTTAATATCTTCGTGGGTTGTTGGAACGTTTTCAAAAGATAATCCTAATTCTTTAAGGACGTATATTAAGATAAGAGTGAAAGGAGATGCGGGGGTTCCGAAAACTGTAATAGTCATTTTTCACGAATTTTTTTTTACAACAAAAAAAGGAAAAAAAGGGAAAAAAGAAAATTTATTATTATTATTATTTTATTAAAAAAAAAAATATTTTAATTGAAATTCGACAAGGTATTTTTTGAAACGTATTTATAAAAGAAATTTGATTATTTAATTAGTAGTCCAAGGGGAAGTTTATTTTGATTTGAAATCCTACGCAGTATTCCTTAAATTTCATTCGTCCGGTTTCCGGTCTGAAAGATATCGAAATAGTCGACCGACTAAACCTTTAAAGGAAGTCTTTAAACATTTCCAAACAGGCTGAGTATTTGACGTCCCAGAAAAGTCTCATTAAATTAGGTTATGGCGGTGTAGATTAAAAAAATTCCCATACTAAATTATGAATTTTTTAAATACTTTTTTTTATTTATTAACAGATGTCCATAAGTATCTTGTAGCAGTGTAGACAAAAATTATCTGAAAATAAATTTAATAAACTATTATCAATGAATCTAAGACTTTAGAACTTCCATAATTTCACAAGATGAATTAATCAGTTAATTATACAGTATCTGGTATACAAAATATATTTAAAATTATCTCTTTAATTAGATAATAGTCACATGTTTCTTTTATTTTAACTAATGCAACTAAAGGAAACTATGTTATATTTGCGTCTTATACCTTATGACCAAAATTATATATTCCGAAACGGTAACAAACTTTGCCAACTGCTCGTATAAAATCGGTTAAATATTTATTTATGAGCTATTTAATAACTATTAAGGTAAATTTTTATCGGGCATCGGTTAGACTCATACAAATAAAACTATAGATAATATGTATATTATAGGCTATTCCGACAAAATTTGCATTCGGTAACAAATTTTGCCGACAGCTCGATTATGCGTCGCGATGGTTATTTATTAATAAGACCGTTAAATATTGACGTCGATTATTAATAAATACTTTGGGATATCACAAACTTTCATCGACATAATACGTGACAGTATGCGGAATCGCGATATAAAGTTATTTAAATATTGAATTTATTTGAAGTAAAAGAAATATATTAAAATACGCTATTATTTACACAGTATAATTTACAAAGAATAAGCTACTTATTAGAATCTTTAGTATATTTGCTAATTTGTTCTGATAAATTATATTCAGTAACAATATTTTTCCAACTTTCACGTTCATTAAGGTTCTTCACCCATTTAGAAACATTAGGACGTTTATTCCATAAATCACCTTCACCAACAGAGTTAATAGCATAATAGGTAAGAGGAACATGAATAATATCAGCTAAAGAAATTTTCCCAGTTAAATAATCTTTACCCTCCAATAATTTTTCATAAACATCTAAAGTTTTGCCAAGTTCTTCGCGAGCTTCGTCAGCAATTTTAAGATCAGGCTCATTGCCTTGTATTCTCTTCGACATTAACAATCTTACCAGAGGTTGAGTATAATAAGAAGTCTCTACTGAAATAAATTGTTCTACCAAAGCGGCTTTTTGTACATCAGAAGGAATAAGAACGGTGGAAGTTTTGGTTCCTTGATATTTTTTTATCAAATAACGAGCTATTGCACGAGTTTCGTAAATTTGGAATCCGTTATCGTTGAGAAAAGGAAGTTTTCCGCTATTAAAAAAAAGAGGGAAAGATCAAATCAGTAACTCCTGACGTATATAATTCAGAGAAAGAAAAAATTCTTTTCACTTACAAAGGATGTTTGGTAGCCAAATATTCTGGAGTTTTAATTTCTTCGTAGGTTGTTGGAACGTTTTCAAAAGATAATCCTAATTCTTTAAGGACGTATATTAAGATAAGACTGAAAGGAGATGCAGGGTCTCCGAAAATTGTAATAGTCATTTTTCACGAATTTTTTTACAACAAAAAAAAAAGGGAAAAGAAAATTGTTTATTATTATATATTTTTTTTTTTGAAAAAAAATATTTTAATTGAAAATTAAACAAGGTATTGAAACGTATTTATAAAGAAATTTTGATCTTTTAATTATTATAAGAATTCGGGAATTTTATTTTGATTTGAAATCATTGTTTTTTTTATGATTCACAACATTAATTATTCTACGCAGTATTCTTTCTTTTTTTTACCTAGATTTGGATAGTTTAAAATACATTCACCCGGTTTCCCGATAATTTAACCGATATTCTAAATTAATTAGGAAATATTAATCATAAATTGGTGAATACCATTGAGAATGATTGACCAACCATACGAAAAAAAACATTTCCGAGGAGAGTCCGAGACATTTCCGAGACATACCGAGAAATTCACATCAAGCCAATCTATGAATAAATTACTTTTTGAATACTTTTTTTTTAATTTATTAATAGACGTCCCTAAATATTTTTAAATTCGAAAATTACTGTGGCGGTGTAGACAAAATTTTCTTCTCTGTTAAATAAAATAAAATAATTAAACTAATATGCAGATAAGTATGATGAATCTAAGACTTTAGAACTTCCATAATCGAGTTAGGAGTAGTGTCGGGTTAACCAAATACAAATAATTATAATTTACATAATTTGTAATTTGTATCACTCTTCTGCGCCAACATACAATTATCAATCATCTTATTGTCCTACACCGTCACTCGAACCCACACGAAGCTTCACATATATGAATTTATATGCAAAAGAAAATATTATCCTTATTTTATATGAAAATTATTGTTAATATATCTTCACTTACAAATATTTTACACGAAAGAAAATATCATTTTCACTTGTTTTACGTGAAAATCATTTTTCTTAATATATCTAATATCTTTACTTAAATATTTTACGCGAAAAAAATATTATTTCTGATTGTTTTACGTGAAAAATATATTATTTTCACATACACAGTACAATATTTTTACTTTTTTAAGGTTATTTTACAAGAAAGAATATTATTTTTCACGAAAAAATTTTACCTATACATACATAAAATTTATAAAGCTATTTCATGCGAAAGAAATATCAATATTGTCTGCTTGTTATTTCGCGTAAAATAAATTGTCTCGCTATATCTACTATGGATACTAGTTTTGTTAATAGAGAAAATATCATTTATGAAGATGATCTTATTGAGGTATTTGTTTATATGAATGTTTAGAGTAATCCAAATGATAATATAATAAAATTTTATTTTAACATATTATATAGCAAAATGACATATCTTCTGAGTCAGAAGAAGATACAGAAATTTATACTATGAAACATGTAACTGTTAAAACAATAATCCATTCGCTAGTTCTAATTGAATATTCTTCAACAAGTGAAAAAGGTGTTGCAATTATATATCATATTGAAAGATAGGAAAATAAAGAAGCAGCGTTTTCAGATGTGAATATTTGTTTAAAAGAATATTGATATTATAATTAGAAATGATATTACTAATTCTAATTTTATTTTAAGATTCAGTATTCTATGGGTAGACCCGATGGACAAAACAAGACTATCTTGGCAATATTGCCATAAGTAAAAATGAGAGAACTTGTAAGGGCTAAAAATATGTGAATTTGCTAATTCAGAACTTAAAGAAATGGAACATAAATCGGTAGATCCTGATTCGGATTTGCGTCTAAAAATAAATCATGAATTATCAACCAATAAAGAAAATACTACATTTGCGTAAGTATTACTCGTGCAACTTGTCATTTTCTATGATGATAATCATTATGACTATTTTATTTTATAGTGTATATTTGGCTGATATGTACAAAATGGGATGCAATGTACTGGAAATCCTGTATTAAAATGCTTATGACGCCATGATAATACAATGCCACCATCTTATTTTATTGGTTGTTCTGAATGGAAAATAAATGAAAAATATCACCGATTTATTAGTGTTAAAGATGATGTGGATCTTGATTTACTTTCACAACTTTTAAATGGACAGTACGAAGTCAGATATAATTTTTGAATCTTTTAATTATTTTATTTTACTTTGTTTAGCCATTTACTTAAATAATTTAGGGTGAAACAGATGAACCAGTAAACAACTGTTCCACAATATTGCATAATAATTCAAAAAAAAAACAAGCTGACCGCGTAAGTTTAAAATACTGTATAATAATGTTAATTGAATTTGTTGTTAATCATTTATTTATATAAGTATTTTTTTTACAGCACATCCACATCGTGCAGGCAATATTATTAAACAAGGCTCCATAATCCGAAAAACATGTGGAGTTAAATATACTAAAATAATTCCACATGACTTAGAAAAATGCCCATATATTATTCTTATATATAAAGGAATTCACCTCCTCAACCTAGCCATGTACCAGTTACTATTCGGGATCATTTACAAGAGCTAATTCGCCAAGCAAATGATGATACAATAGATGTAACATCATAACAGGTAGAAATAATACTATATTAAATCTTAAAAATACCTAATATTTTTCTATTTAATAGGAAATCTTATAAAGACATATTTTGGAACAGAATATCTTGCTGATGCGCATGCCTCTTTAAACAATGCTGCTCTATGTAGATAAGATCCAAAAAGAGATCCATCCACAGGGGTGTGAAATTCTTGGAGTCATTTATAATTATTCACAATTTTTGTGACTTTGTAACGCATTTTTACAAAATTAATAGTGCAAATACAATTGCTTATCAAAGAATGTTTCATGCTCTATTTGATCTTATAAAACAATTAACAGGATCATCTGTTTAATTTCAATATATTCAACATATTCATAAAGCTGGTTGGAATTGCATCATTGCAGATTTAGATTATGCTTAGACTAAAGGTTTTGGATTTGTGTTAAATAAAATAGATGGAACAAAAAGTTGGGAAGAACATCTAATTTATATTTTCAAATCTTGTCATGTATATTATAAGAGGTAAATATAAATTTTTAATTTGTTTATTTAACTATTATTGCATAATTATTATATAGAAAAATTTGGGAAAAGCATTATGATGATAGTGTAAAAAATAATATGTAATATGTATGCATTTCTGTCAGCTGAATCAGAAATATACTCTAGTCTGTATTAGTGTATTTATATTTAATAATAAAGCTGTTTTATCATTTCATTTATATATATTTAAATTATAAATTTTATTAATTTATTATTAAGTTGGATTACATTTTACCATCAAAATTGGGTTATCACATCACTATTAAACAAATGTCAAAGATTGATAACAAAGTATGAATAGCATTTCCTGATAATACAAACGTTGCAGAAGTAGCATATGCATTAAGCAATCGTTGTGAAAAGTATCTCAAATTGGTAACTGCTATTATTTAGTACATAATATATATTTACAGTATATACTAAACTTTAAGTACTAAAGTAAAAATACATTTTATGATATAACTCTGTCAATATTGAAGCTAGGAATTCAATTTTACTATCATTAGAATTCTTTATTATTATAAATTTTATTTTTTAAATAATTATTTTTGAATTAATTATTATATAACATTATTTATTTATTATAGAGGACATAAATTAGATAAGAAAAGATTTACAGCCATTAACATTCATTAAAAATATAGTATATCTAACTGGAAATGTAATAAAGATTTATTGTACAAAATATTTGGTCAAATAAATGTAAAGGTAACATTATAAGACATTATTACTTGATGATTCTATTACCATATAAAATTTTTAATTGGCTAATTTTATGAAAAATTTATTATTTTTTTTTATTGAAAAAAAAACTTAAAACTTAGTTAAAATGACTTTTTTTTTAATAATTATATGAATAAAAATATGAATTTTTATTAAAATTTTTTATAAAATATGATTAAGAGCCATATAAACTTAATTTTATGGTTTTTAGTTATAAAAATTTCATCAATAATCCAGCAATTCAGCTTTTAATTTTTTTTTTCAATTTTTAAAAAATTCTTATCTAGTATAATAATAATATAAAAATTTTTTTTAAAACTTAACAAAAACTGATTTGGCCAGAATATGAAAACCATTTTTACCACTTTGTATTGCCCAATTTAATTTTATTTGATTTTATAATTGAACTTTATAAGTAAAAAAAGAATAAAATAAATGAAATAAGGAAAAGAAAAGAGAAAAAAAACAAAAGAGAAAGAAATGAAGGAAGAGGAAAAGAAAAAAAAAGTAAAAAAAAATAAAGGGATAAGAAAAAGTAAAAATAAAATACAAAATAAAACAGGAAATAAAGTACAAAATAAAATAGTAAATCACAAAATAAAATAAAAGTAAAAAACAAAATGGAGAAATAAAATAGAACATGAAATAAAGAACAAAATGAAACATGAAGTAAAAAATGAAATGGAATGAATATAAAATAAAGAATAAATGTAACATAAAGTAAAAAATGAAATGAAACATAAAATAAAAAATGTGAAGTAAAGAATAAAATAAACATGAAGTAAAAAAATATAAAGTAAAGAACAAAATGAAATAGAAAATAAAAGAGGAAAGAAAGAAAAGAAAATAAAATAAAATATGGAATAAAGAAATAAAATAAAAATAAAAAATAAAATAAAAAAATAAAATTAATATTGTGGAATAAGAAGTAAAAAATAAAAATCAAATCCAAATTCTAAAGAAAAATTAAACTTCCTAATTTTTCAATTCTTAAAATCAAGAAAATAATGAAACATTAGCAAATATTTTATTAAAAAATCAACAAAATTACTTTTTCAAATATTACTTTTCCAATTCTAATATCCAATTACTTGAAATCTAAAAAAAAATAATATTAGCAAAATGCTTTGTTAAAGAAATCCAAAAAAAAATTCAAATATTACCTTCTAAACCAGTATTAAACTACTTAAATTTAAAAAAAAAAAACAAGCAAAATATTAGTAAATACTTTATTAAAAAAATCAATAAAAAAGAATTTTTTTTTTAATATTACCTTTCAATTCTAATGTTTAACTACCCAAAATTTAAAAAAAGAAAGAAATTAGTAAAACATTAGTAAACGTTTTATTGAAAAAATAAAAGAAAAAAAAATAAATAATAAATATATATCATATTTAATTTTTGATATGTAGTAAAAAGTAAGAATAAAAAAGATATTATCTGTTATTTTTTTAAAAAATAAAGGACATAATGATAGGATTCTAAATAATACTGATATAACTCACATTTGAATTTGTTTAGAGTTTATATTAAAATTTTTTAAAAGTAGCATATTATAGGAATATTTTCAAAATTCTGTTATCCTACATATCCCTATTTTTAATATAACTAGTAATTCAATTTTAATAAAATTTAAATCATTGGATTTGTCTTAATAAAAGAATTTTAATGATTGTAAAATTGCATATGTTATTAAGAAGAACTAAAAGCTTTTTTTCAATAATGTTGCATTCAAAGAACTCAAGTTATAAAAGGTTAACATTTTTCTTGAAGAACTAAATAAAAAACTTAAGCTCATCAATAAAAAATTAACATTAATATTAAAGGTGAATTTGAAGGTGTAGAGTTGAAATCTCTTTCAAAAATTAGCAAACATTTTACCTTTTAGCTAGCTGATAAATATATTCATATAATTATACAGCATCCTGTTGAGATAAAATAGGTATATTATAATAAACTATATAATAGGCAGTGCTGGCTTGAAGAGAAAAATTTTAACAGGTAAAATGTGTAAAAAATTAGATTTGAGTTCTCAAAATGCAACAGTAGGAGTGATATAGTTGAGATTGTGACAGAGCATAAAGTTATTTAGTTTTCTGCTGATGAGGATTTAATGAACATTATCTGGACTACTAACCCTAAGGTAAATCTGAAAATTATTGTGAATATGTATAAGTACTATTTAGATATTTAGGATATTTACATGCTGATTCTACTAAATATCTGATCAGTTAATTTATGCATAGCTGTTTTTGTAGCGTAATAACCTTTCTTTTTGTATATTTTCTCAAAGATGAAAGTAGTTTTCAATTTGAAGGTAGACAATTATAACAGATTACCACTTTTTGATGAAGGTATTAAGGATATTCTGAAAGAAATTTGAAGTTTAGTTATAAATAAATTATTGAGATTACACAAAATATTTCAATACATCACTAGCACTAATGAAGCCACTTGTTGCAAGTTTATTTTTTGTATTAATTACGATGTTGCATCAATCTTTGATAATGAGGTAAAAGTCTATCTTCAATATGAAATTTCTGAAAGCTATAGCAAAGGATCAGTTGATTGGATTATAAAAGTGAGAAATACAATTATCACAGTTACTAAAGTAAAAAAAAAAGGATATCAATCAAAATATTGTATAGAATGCAATCTAACTGCTGAGATCTCCCTATTCCTCTGTCATCAATTTACAGAGTTGCCACGTCGAATAGGCATTCTCATGGTCGAACGAATGAATAAATGAACGAACGAACAATTAAACGAATAAATGAGTTAATAAACAGCAACATAAAACAATATTCTTGGTTCATGAAATAAATAGCATTAGTAATATAAAACGTCAAACGACATAAAATAAATTTAACTTCTCTGAATTTTCCCCAAATTATGTCCACTTTTACCTTTAATTTCAAACTTCGATAGCTCTCACTACGAATTATTACTTTTCAAAAGTGTATATTTAATTCATCTTAAAATCTTCATTTTATTCAATTAAAATTAATTTAGCAAACATTAATTAAAGTTTAGGGCGAACCTATTACCTTTAAATTAATATTAAACTTTACTAACAAATAATTAAATGAAACTTATATTTTTATTGAGTTCTGTGAATTAGAACTGTGGAATTACTTTGAATTCTGCTCTCTATTTATACAAATTTTATAATACTTTCTATTCTAATATATGCTATCTATATACTATCTTTTATGTTCTTTTTATATATTATCTTTGAACTGTCTTTCTAATATGCTATCTATATTTTAAATACGCTATCTTTTAATATGCTATCTTTTAATATGCTATTTAATATGTTGTATTCCATCTTTTATACTCCATCTTTTTAATATATGTTATATTATATTTTATATTATCTTTTATATTATCTTTTATATTGTCTTTTATATTATCTTTTATATTATCTTTTATATTATCTTTTATATTATCTTTTATATTATCTTTTATATTATCTTTTTATAATATCTTTTATATTATCTTTTATATTATCTTTTATATTATTCTATGTTCTTTAATCTTTCTGACATTATTTTATATGTTCTTTTAATTCACTATCTTCCCACTTTATGTGTTTTGCTTATAATCTATCTTTTGTGGCTTATAATTATCCCTTCTAATTGTTCCTATTGTTAAAGATTGCTAAGCCGCAATTGATTGACTCTAATTATTCTATTGGTTCTTTGTTAATCATTCGATAAATATTACATCATGTAGATCATTACTCTTCCTAAATGTTTATCCTTTTCGGCTAATCATTTATCCATCTACGCTAATTCATGATTAATTTGTTCGTTCTTAATATTTGGCAATTATATTTGGTGATTGAATTTTATCATCTTTTTATGCTTGATATTCGACCGTTATACGTTTACACTGCAAATATCTATTTAACGCAATCCTAAAAAATGTAGCTATAATATGGCAAGTTTATATAAAGATGTAATATATAAGATTGCTGTAGATTGGATTATAATCAAACTAGTTTCATCTAGCTCTAAATAATAGTGAAGGAAAGGTAAAAATGTTATTGAGATCTTTATCACCTTCATCATTACTAATTAATAACTTTATTTTAAACCATAAGAATTTAGTAAAGTCTATCGAAAACTTGTTTGGAAATCAAGTAGATATTTTAAATTACAGGGTTTATCAAAGTGGATAAAAATAGAATAATAGAATAAAGTATTAATATAGATATCATATATTACAGACAAGTTTCAATTCTTTATATTTATTTTTATATACAGTATAATAATAAATTATATTTACTATATTGTATTATTAAATAATGTAATAAGATATTACTTAATTTGTAATATTTCATGATGATTCAAATTTTTTAGATATTGGTTAGAAATAATTGTATTTTTATCAACAGATAAACTGATGTTACATATTTCAGAGTACTGATAACTGATTGTTCAGAGTGAAACAAAGAACAATATATGTTTATGCACTAAGGTTAGTTGCCATAAGTAACAATTATTATATATCAAATTACAATCTTTAGCGGTTGTAATATTATAAACGTAAGTTGTAAATTAGCTGTAAATACTACACTATTGTAATTAGCTAAAAGATAGTAATTTTGATTTACAACTATTATATTTACTTGATTTTTGGACTTACAACTATTTACGGAAACCAATACTATTATACACTATGAAAAAAAATGATCATGTGAATTTCTCTGTCTGCTACGTAATCATCACCCAATGAAATTGCAAATTTTAGTTTTTCACTCTGGACTTACAACAGTTCCCGTTTCCTAATTTATAAAACATGTTTTCAATTAATAATCAGTAAAATTTAATAGTTTAATACAATAAATTCATATAATTATATAATTATATAATTAATAAAACTTAATGAAAGTTTATTCTAAATTATATATAAGCCAATAAATTTAATATAACTGAAACCTTTCCATAAAATTATTGATCCAAAAAAATCTTTCTTCAACCATGAAAAAATACAAACAATTTAATATTGGTAATATTTATTCCTATAATTCTAACATACACAATGGAAAGAATAAAGGTAAGGTTATAGTATATATAGTTATTGTCTCATTTTCTAATAACTAGCACTTTATTTTGGCATAGAAGTAAAGCTTGAGGGAATTATAATAAATGCTAAGAAGTTTAACTCAATGCTAACAAGAAGAATATAAAAGGTATAAAACAAATAATGAAAAAAATACTTTAGCTATCAGTACCTATTTTTTTGATTACCATATAATAATCCTGTAATATATATTTTGTAATAATTGACAATATAATTGCTATTATAATTTAATATATATTAAAATACCATATTACAATGAAATATAAAAAAATAATAATTTTGTAATATATGACAATTATTCTTTTATATTAGTTACAATATTAATATTAAATATCATACTTGTTAATAGACTTATTAATATATATGTTATTAAATATGATATTGTCAAAATTCCTATTAATATTATTTAAAAAGCATTATAAAATACTACCAAAAAAATCACCACTGATAGCAAAGTATTTATTTGAAAGCTATTCTTTCAAAAAAAAACAGAGGTAAAGATGAAGGTTAAATTGTAGTACATATAGTTATTATCTTCTGATCTAATCATTTTCTAATTAGTGCTTTATTTGGTGTAGAAATAAATGATAAGGAATTACAAAAAATTTGAAAAGATTTAACTTGATGCTAAAAAAGAGCATACGAAAAGTGTAAAACTGATTAAGAAAAATCAGTGTACTTGAAGACAGTTTATTTGAAAAGAAAAGAGAGTATGTTTACTTAAGGAAATTTATCACTAGTATGATTCATATAGTAGTAAACTGAAACTGTGTAATACTTTTATCTTATTTTTGCCATTTAAGACAGTTATACACTTATATTCATTATTATCATGATTATATTGACTTTTATATCTATTATTATTTTTAATAAAAAATGTGCAAAATGTAAATTTACAGGTCAAAAAGTGAAAAATCAGGCATCAATCAGTCACCAATCGGCACCAATCAGTCATCAATCAGGTAGCTGATTGGTAACTGATTGGCATTTTTGCCAAATACCATCACCAATTAGCCCTATAAAAAGTATTATATTTAAAATATATTTAAAATATACTTAATTTAAAAATTGCAAAATACAGTCAGACCTTCATAATTGCACACCTCTTAGAACCATATGCATAATTTTCAAAATAGTGCATTTAAAGAAAGTGTGCATTTATAGAAGTAAAATAATTAGAGATCATATAAGCTTAGGACCAAATTAGAGGGTGCATTTAGAGAGGATATACATAGTGGATGTAATTATGGAAAGTGCAATTATAAAGGTCTGACTGTACTTATAATATATTTTTAATATATCTAAAATATACTTAAAATTATCTTAAAATATATATCTAATATATTTAATTTTTGCCTATATATTTAAAATATATTTAAATTATATTTAAATTAAAATTTAAGTATATTATAAGACTATTATAAGTATATTTTTTTATATATAGTGCATAACACCCTAAAGTTATCAAAAATTTAGCATAAATTAAAAATGTATCTAATTTTTTAATTTGCATATTATTAAATAATTAAACCAATTTTTATATAATTTATGTTATACTCTTTTAGAAAATTGGCCTATGGTTAATTAACTATAGTTAATTAACATCCATCCCTAATTGGGATGCTGCTAAAAGATATTTACGTGAAAATTGTAATTATTTATAGGAGGGATTACAAAAAATTGTTCTTAAAAGTCTTAATTCAGTAAACTTGACAACTATTAGAAAGTTCTCAAGAAAATGTTAGCATTATATGGACCTTTACAGAAAAGGTATTGATGGAAAATTGGTGGAGTATACTATAAAAAAATATAAATCTCACAGAAGAATTCTGGAGAGTGTTTTGAAAGAGTTAAATAAATTTATAAATGAATAAATTTAATTTTTTTATGCAATGAAATTCATTTGTATAAGCTAATCTTATCCAATAAAAATTGTTACACATAATAAATCATGTGATAATCATCATTTTAAAATTTTGGACTATTGATAACTCATACCATATTTAAAATATACTTAAATTTTATAATAATTTAAGTATTTAAGCAAAAATTAAATATATTAGAAATATATTTTAAGATAATTTTAAATACATTTTAAGTATATTATAAGTATTTTGCAATTTTTAAATTAAATATATTTTAAGTATAATACTTTTTATAGGGCTGATTAGTGACTGATTGATATCTGATTTTTCACTTTTCGACCTGTAGAAATTACAAAATATTCTGTAGCATTATTTAATAGAATTATTTATATCATATAAGTATTTGAAGCAACCATTGTGATAGTAAGAAATGGTTACCACTATGATAATAAATTACTTTGGTTTAGATTTTTTAGCTTTAGTGCTTATTTTATTTGTGTAACTTTTACTATTATCTTTGGAGTTTACTGGATCCAATTTGGAATCTCAATTGGCCTATTGTCAATTGGAATAACAATCTTCAAATTAATAGTAAAAATAATTGAATAATGCTTAATATTTGTAATGCATAATTACAGGTTTATTTTAAATTATCTTGAAATTTATGACTTTTTCTAAAATTTGACTCTTTTGTAAGATCATCTATATACATATTTTTGATATCATCAAGTTCAGAAGATATGCTTGTTGTGATTTAAAAATGGTGAACATAATTTTAGGTTATATAAGTGGTTATACAATTGAACTAATCAGTGTGATTTACAAATGAAGCTCTATGATGTAAGATTTTCACTTTTTTTTTCTCACTCTGGCTACCCAAAAAGAAGCATTGATGAAAAATTATTGAAGTCTGGATGAGACAATTAAGGTATGAATGGAGTACATCTTTTTCAGTTGTGGCTGTACTTTTACAAGAAAATGATTCCAGGACTTGCAAACTACTAATAATATTTTCTCTTAGATTTCTGAGGACTTTATTAGGATCACAGATTGCAAATAACATAAAATTTTGGTGTAAAGTTAATATTATTATCACATTCTGACACTGCATACCTCATACATGTATAACTAACTATTTTATTCAGAATATTGAGAATTGGGACAATGAAACTGGGACCATGGAGTGGGATAATATGTATTAGTAGCATAGGCAAGCGAAAAAATGGTGTAGTCTGCAGACATTAGCCATTTCACATTGTAAAACAAGTTTATGTATTACTGAATCTTGTAATTTATTTTTTTACATCAATAAATCAGTAATTCTGATGAGGATATTACCTCATTTTTTATCTATGCTGATGAACTTTTGAATTATTCCATCTTATATAAAAAATTATCATTGAACATGCAATCCATTGATTCATTGAGAGAATTAAATTCCAAGCTCTTAGCTGAGATTGCCAAGCTTAGGAAGGAGAATGCTGAGATTCCTGAACTTAGAGAGAAGTTACTAAGATTTGCTAAGGTTGAGGCTGAAAATGCGAGGCTGAAGCAAGTTATTGAAGAGAATGCAAGGCGTGATGCTGAGAATGCCGAACTCAAGTCTAGAGTCGGAGAGCTTGAGGCTAGACTTGCATTATTAGAACAGAGTTCAGCAATGGATGGGATGGCGTTGCCATTTGGTCAGACACATGATGTACCCGATTCTGTAATAGACCAACTCATTAATGAAATAGGACGAGCACCTAGTGACCTTGATGGTAATGAGGAAATGGTCGATTCCTTGGATGATGTGTATAAGAAATGCATTAGCAATGAGATTAGAGAGAGGAGGCGGGAAAAGAAACAGAGAGATCAAGAGGCACTCGTAATTTCTCAGGACGTGACTAAAATTCCCGAGGTCGCGGACATATTAATTTCAGAGCAAGACGAGCAAGACTTATCACAATCTTATGAGGCTAGTTCTGAGAGCATAAGATCAGCATCTTGCGGTCTTATCAAAGCAACCGCGAGTTAATGCATCCAAATTAACATGTAATCTTGAAAACCGTGAAGATTCTTCACGATCGGAGTCATGTGACACAGAGGAACTTAAATCCGATCAACATGAAGTTATTGCCAAGTTGGATAAAAATATAATTGTGGAACAGGAAATCTCAGCTAAGAGCTTAGCATCTCTCAATGAATCAGTGGATTGCATGTTCGATGATAATTTTTTATGAGATGGAATAATTCAAAAGTTCGTTAGCATAGATAAAAAAACCGGGACGATCGGAATTTCTGATTTATTGATGTAAAAATGAATTACAAGATTCGGTAATACATAAACTTGTTTTACAAAGTGAAATAGAGTCTCTATACTAATGCCTGACGGTGTTTCGTTCATCTAAACCGTCTATACTAACATAATATCCCAACATTAAATACTCTAATCCGATTTCATTTGTCCCCAACATCGGTATTCTGGATAAAATAAAACGGTCGTCAGTTATGCATAGAACATACAGAGTCAGAAATAAATTAACAATATTGATCTTAGTAATACTCACCGAAAGTTTGAATAGTCAAAGCGCGAATTATCGGAGTTATTCACTGAGGGAACAAAGCAAAAGAGCGATTTAATTATTTAAGCGTTTTGGAAAAAGAGGTTTCTCCACCTAATAAGGTCCTCGCCATCCAATAACAAGCTAGCACTTCAAAGATTTTTATAACAAAAAAAATAGAATGAACAACCACAAACGACTTTATTCATACCTTAATTGTGAAATTCCGGACTTCAATAATTTTTTCGTGGGTGGTCAGTAACGTGAAATCTTACATCAGGTGTAATTTTATCGTTATAGTGAGATTTACATAAAATTAATTTTATTGGCTACTGCGACGGTCACTGTACAACCGAATAGAAATCGTGTGAATCACTTTTTTGATAAATTTAATTTTATAAACTTTTTTTTTACTATGCGGCTTATATCATTATATCATATTTCGTGTCACAAATTAAGAGTTTATAAAGATCATTTTATAATTAACTAAATCATCATGATGTATTCAGAAGTATATATATACCCTCAAACGTTCTCTCAAATTTCTCTAAACTTCGCTTAAAACTAATAAAAATACCATTTATAATTTTACAGAAAAATACCTTCAAAATGATTTTCTCCTTAAATTGTCTATTTCTGGGAGAAGCTTCTATCCGATCTATTTCAGTTGATATTAGTGACGAAATTATCGTTGGCAATAATAGGATCAAATATGAAGTTTCACATGTCAAATCTCTTATCTTGTCTGAAAAAGGAATTAGTTATTCTCCTGACAATCTGAATCTTTGGAAGGTTGACCGTGTTAGTGTCGACAAGAACGACGAGTTGCTTGAAACATTTTCTATGGAGGAGAATTGATGCACCTCGATTTCCTCTTGATGAATATTTCAATGAGAATAGTTTTAAAGATAAGGAGAGCAAGTCTGCCATTCACATCATCGTGCAAGCACCCACCACTGGTAAGTGTCTCTCAGCGTTTTACCTTTCGAACAAGAAATTTGCCATTTCTCATTCATCATTCATTCCTTCCAGCCACCACATTAGTTGCTGTTCTTTCTTCTCAACAGCCAATTTCTCCTTTTCGACGAGTTTTTGACCACAAGTTCTATGATCGTGAACAAGCTATAAATCAAATTGCAATGATTGCCAACATGAATTATACCAACCGCTTGTTAACCTATCACCGAAGTCATTATTTTATTCTGGTTCCCGGTGGATCAGGGATAGGAAAATCGCGAGTGGGAATGGAGACGCAACATCTGATCTCCTATGCAGAAGAGTCAGCATTGATGAACATAGGTAGAATAAACTTGGTTAAGGATTCCCTCAATGATCCTTGCTATATATTTATAAATTTTAATGATGGGTGCAAGTATCTCCAAAAACTTGATAAAATGCGTGTGCGAATTGGAGCACGTATTGCAGTGGCTTCAGGCATTGCGTTGACCTCTTGAGGATGTCATCATCCATATCGACGAGTATCAAATATATATTGATGATGTTCAATGGGACAAAAAGATATCATGGGAGGATGCCCGTAAATTCTTTAAAGATATGTTAAATGAGATTGGTTCTTTCATGTCCAATCAGAAGATGAACAAAAGTGAGCATGAATTCTTTATCATCCCAATATGTACAGGAATGTCTGCAATCATTAGGGTTAGGGTTAGGGTTAGACAACATTCACTTTTTACAAACAGGATATAATAAAGTTTTGGTACGTCTCAAGCCTTTGAGTTATTCATCAGCACTCAAAATGTTTTTTGATAAATACGATCCTGATGATAAGTAAACAGAAACATGTAATTTTATCTCAAAACAAGAGCATTTTCATATTGCTCTATTTAATACTGGCTTTGTTCCAAAGTTCCTTGGTGACTTTTTAAGTCCTGAGTTTATTACATCAAAAACTGACTGGGGAAATAACCTGTACCATAGAATGATGGCAGAATCTGTTAATGTTGACTCAAATCATCCAAACTCCAAAGAACAATACATTAAATTAAATTATATAATTAAATGGGATTTATGCCAAATAGGATATTATTTATGGATTCTCTGATAATAATAAATTCATAATTATTGTGCCATTTATGTTGTTGAAGATTCTCAACCAAATGCTCCTACCTCATCCATTTTTTCTGGATGAACTTTACTATCAATATAGACTTTTTGATAACCATATAAAAACCCTATCATAAGATGTTATAAAATTCATGAGCACCAACCTGCTATTATAGTGGTAAATATATTAAAACACTATGTCATATATGTATTATAACATGAATTTTACAATATGTTTTATATGATTATAACATGGTTTATTTTGCATTACAATAGATGTGATATATTATACATAATTACAACATCAATGATTTATATTTATAACATGTATATTATTATTAGTATTATAAAGATATTATATTAATAAAATAATTCTACCACAATAATTACATAATTAAATAAAATTAAATAATAAAATTCATTTAAAATATATTCCATATTATTTTAATTATGTACTTTTTCTGAACAAAGACCTACAAATGTAAAAAAAAGGTTTGAAGCTTTAAATTTACCAACACCTAAAAGAAAAATCTGACATCTAAAAAAAGGAAAAAAAAAACAACTATTAATGGCTATCTATTAAGAATTAATTCACATTTTTTTTTTGAAATCTATCTGGAAATTAAGTATCCAAGTCAGTGACTCAGAGAGTCAGAACTAAAGTTCCTACAAAAAAAAATAAAAAAAATATTTTTTTAAATTATAAAAATTTTGAAAATTTTATTTTGAAATTCACTTGAAAAGTTGGTTTTTCACAAAATAAAAAAAATAGTTTTTTTTTAAATTATAAAAATTTCAAATTTTATTCAAAATTTACTGGTGTCTACATCAAAGTTGAAGTTTTTACAAAAATATAAATAAAAAAAAATAAGTTTTTTTTAATAAAAGTATTGAATTTTTTATTTAGAAACTCATCTGGAATGTTAGTTTCCATGCTAGAACTGAAGTTCCTACAAAAAAAATAAAAAAAAATAAATGTTAAATTATAAAAGTTTCAGATTTTTTTTGAACTTATCTTAAGAACTTAATATTTACATTAGAGTTTAAACTTCTATAAAAAAAAATAAGAAAAAAATTTAAAAATTTTCATTTTCAAGTTCAATTTTTTTTTTAAAACTTAATTGGAATTTTGCTATAGAGCTTCAAATGGATTAGAAGGATCCCGCTTACTTCTAATAAAGATCACTCACAAGCCTAAGGTAAAAATTACATAGAATAATCAAAAAAACTGATTGAATTTATAAAGTAAAATTCTTTATACTAAAATTAATATATACTAATAAATTTTATGAAATCATAAATTTTACCTTATACAGTCAGCTCGCTTTATAACGAATTTTAATGTAACGAATTTTTTAGTACAACAGATCTTCACTGTGGTCCAGAATTTTACATATTAAAAAATCTTGTTATACCAAATTTTACTAATTAAATGCTGTATAACGTATAACGAAGTAGATTGTGTAAACTTCATATATAAAATGAGTCACTTTATAACGAATTTTTTTTATACCAAATTTTTTTTAAATATTACGAAGATTTTTGCAATTTTTTTTATGGAGGGCTATTTTTTTGCAAATTTTCTATAAAGGACAATTTAGCATTTATTTTACACCGAATCATGTTTCAAATATAGCAATACTGCATATTCTGTAATTTTATATTAAAATTCATGTTTCGCGTTTTTATTTTCTATATTTTTTTAAAAAATGCCAAAAATTAAACCTACTAACCTATCCAAAAAACAACTTTCTAATGAACCTTCAATTACTAACAAACGTAAGTCTCTTACTGCTGCACAAAAAAAAGAAGTTTGTTTAAAAAAAATATCCACGCCTTCCTTAAAACAAAAAGAACTAGCCAAAGAGTATGAGGTTAGTGAAGAGATGATTAGTGATATTTTAAAGGAAAAAGACCGTTGGCTTGCAGTGGATCTTAGTTCATATCAAGCTGGTCTGCGATGTGAAAGAAAGCTTCCATTTATTAATATTGAAGAGGCTTTAACTCTTTGGGTAGAAAATGCACTTCAGGCTGGCCTTATTATTAGTGATGATATTCTTTCAACTAAAGCCTTGGAGTTTGCTTTTTTGTGCAATAAAGAAAAATTTAAAGGATCAGAAGGGTGGGTTGACAATTTTAAAAAACGGCATAACCTTAAACAATATAATGTGCATGGAGAAGCAGCAAGTGCACCACTCCAAGATCTTGATATAATGCGTGAAAACTTGCGCCAAATTCTTAAAAATTATGACCTTAAGGATATTTTTAATTGTGATGAAACAGGTCTTTTTTGGAAAATGCGATCCAATCGCACTATATCTAATGGTCCTGTTGCTGGAACAAAACAATCAAAAGATCGTATAACTGTTTTGTTTACTTGTAATGCAACTGGAACTGAAAAAATGCTCCCATTATTCATACATAAATATGAAAATCCCCGAGTTCTTAAAAATATTAATAAGAAGACTCTTCCAGTAAATTATTACTGGAACTCAAAGAGCTGGATGCAAGTATCAATCTGGAATATACATGGCCTGGTAATTCAGTATTTTCGTATAAATACGTAATTCGTAATCCTGGTAATTAATTACCAGATTACTTGAAAAATACGTAAATACGTAATTATTTACGTATAACGTAATTATTTATATATGACGTAATTAAATTAATATAAATATATATATATAATTAATAGATAATATAGTGCGAAATTATTTTGATCAACTTCCAAATTAATAAAACTATCTAAACCATAAATAGTAATTTATTTATTAAGTAAAAAAACTATAAAAAGTAATCATTCATTTTTTTTTTAACATTTAAAAAAGAATTTATAATTCTTTCGCGTTATAATATACTTCTTTTAAATCTTTTTAAGATATTTTAAATATGGATGACAGTAATGATAATCAAAATACAATTATTAATCAAAATAAAAAAAAACGTGGTCGTCCAAAAACTGATATTTGGGATTATTTTAAGGAAGGGCCAGAAATAGAGGGCATTGTTCAGCAGAATGTAATTTTTGTGGCTGGAAACAACAAGTAGGTCAGCCTATTGAAATGCAAGGACATATTGCTTTAAATTGTTTAAAGGTATCACCTGAAGTAAAGTCTTTATTCCTGGAAAAAGTAAAAAATAATGGACATCTCGGTTATAATAAAAAAATTAAAATTAGCCACAATCAGCCAAAAATAGATGAGATATTTGATTCAACCAAAATTGATCAAGCTAAAATTGAAATGGCAAATCGTGCTATTGTAAAATTTTTTGCTTGCTGCGGTATCCCTTTTCATATAATTGAAAACCCTTTTTTCATTGATCTTCTTCCGTACATTATGTCCGGATATAATCCACCATGTAGACAAACTCTTACAGAAGATATGCTTAATGCGGAAATTTCACATGTTATTACTGAAATAAATCTTAAATTAAATAATGAAAAAAATCTTACATTGGGTACGTAATAATAATTTATTATAAAATATAATAAATTAAATTATTAATTGTAATTTCTTAATTTTTAAAGGAGTAGATGGTTGGACGAGTACTAGTGGACAATCACTTTATGCATTTGTTATTATTACTGGTGAAAGAAAAGAATATATTCACTCAGTTCAAAATTTATCAAACTATTCACATACGGGAGAGTTTTTAGCAAATAAAATAATTGAGGTAATTGAAAATGTTGGAGTTACAAAATTTGCAGGAATAGTATCAGATAATGCATCTACAATGGTCATGGCAAAAAAGCTAGTTAACGATCGATATGGATTTATAATGCCAATTCGGTGCATTGCACATCATATAAATCTATTAACCAATGATATTTGTAAATTAGAGTTTGCCCAATCAATATTAAAAAAATGTATGAAATTAGTTCATTTTTTTAAAGCATCTCATCGGGCAGGTGCAGAATTAACAGATGAAATAAAGGAAAATATGGTTAAAGGTGGTAAATTAAAGGGGTATTGTCAAACGAGATGGATGACTGCATGTGATTGTGTTTCTTCAGTTTTAAGATGCGAAGAAGCTCTAAAAAATGTTGGTATTTATTGATTATTTTTAATTATTTATTTTTAATTAATTTTAATAAATTTATCTAATTTTAGATAGCAAATAATAACCCGAATTACCTAAAGCAAAATATCAAAGAAATTATTACGAGGCGTTTTTTTATGGATATTGAAGAATTACAATTAATTCTTAAGCCAATAAAAGAAGCCATCAAATATTTAGAAATGAAAAATGCAACGTTAGCAGATTGTTTCTTACAATTAATAAAATTGTCATATTCAATCAAAAGCTTATCAGAAACTCATACTACTTTTTCGACAACAATGCATTAAAGCATTTAATAAAAGGTGGATGCAGTTCGATTTTAGGTTATATATGTTAGCCTATTTACTTCACCCACTATACCGTGGTACGTATTTGATAAAATAAAATGATGATTTTTACCTTATTTAACAATTAATTAATTATTAATTAATTAAAATATCATAGGTAAAGGATTCCGAAATCAAGTATGCCGTAAAGTAGTTTATTGGGCAATTGAAAATATATGGATAAAAATGGGAGGCGGAGAAAATTCCAGTTCCAAATTAATTGGGCAAATTGCTGCTTTTCGTGATAATCTTCCTCCTTATAATGATGAATTTGTTCCTAAATATTATACAGTTGAGCGTTGGTGGAGTTATGTAGAACAAGATGAAGGAGAAGAAAATTTTATCCAACAACTTGCATTAAAAATATTTTCAATAACTCCACACAATGCAGGATGTGAGAGAATATTTTCCGTGATGGGTTGGTATATGAATAAAAGGAGAACACGGTAAATATTTATTTTATTGTTGCTAGTTATTAATTTTTTTTTTGAATTTTAAATTTTAAGTAATTCCTTTCAATTAGATTAAGTGTGAATCATTTACAAAATCTTACGAAACTTCACACATATTATGTTTCAAACGCGAAAACTGAATTAAAGTATACGGCTAGAGATATGAATGTCAAGAATGATGAAGAGTTTTATCAATTGGTAAGAAATGGTATATATCAAAATATTAATGATGAAATTGGAGAGGAAGAATTAGATAATGAAGACGAAGATTATGGTGATACAGAAGACGAACTTGTTGACATAGAAGAGTATGAAAAATTTGGGCATAAAAGTAACGATAGTGTTTTACAAAGTGAAAACTATTTTAATTTTGTATCAAAGGAGCTAGTGGAATTATTAAAACTTCAGGAGCCGCGAGTAGTTATTGAACCCGTAAATGTTGATCATATTGTTGACCACGGTAACGAAAATTTCGATATAGAGAAATTATTAGACCAACAATTTAGTGAAGATGATGATGTTAACGTTTAGATAGTCCATAACTCATATTCATTTGTTGTATATTTTGATTTGTTTTATTTCTTTCAAAATTTTGAATAAAAGCTTCTAACAATTTTGCGTTCTAACATGAAGAATTTCTTCTTAATTTATTTTAAAGACAATAATTTAATACATTATTTCATTTAATTTATTTTTAACAATTTTGTATAATTTTACTAATGTTTAACAGTTTTTATTTAATGCTTAACGAAATAGATTAATAATATTTAATGATCTAATTTAACAATTTACTTTAATAATGCTTAAGATTTTCAGAAACTGAAATCTACAAAAAAATAAAAAGAAAGAAACGTACGTTTCTTCAAATTTCAAAAGAATCCGCTCTCATACACGTACTTGTGTTCTAAGAAACCGAATCTACAAAAAATAAGAAACGTTAGTACGTTTCTTCAAAGTAAATTTCAAAAGAACCCGCCCCTATACACGTACCCGCGTTTCTTCAAAATAAATTTCAAAAGAACCCGCCCCTATACACGTACCCGTGTTCTTAGAAACCGAAATCTACAAAAAAAAATAAAAAGAAAGAAACGTTAGACGTTTCTTCAAAGTAAATTTCGAAAGAATCCCGCATACACGTACTTGTGTCTTGTGTTCTAAACCGAAATCTACAAAAAAATAAAAGGAAAGAAACGTTAGTACGTTTCTTCAAAGTTAATTTCGAAAGAACCCGCCCCTATACACGTACCCGTGTTCTTAGAAACCGAAATCTACAAAAAAATAAAAAGAAAGAAACGTTAGACGTTTCTTCAAAGTAAATTTCGAAAGAATCCCGCATACACGTACTTGTGTCTTGTGTTCTAAACCGAAATCTACAAAAAAATAAAAAGAAAGAAACGTTAGTACGTTTCTTCAAAGTAAATTTCGAAAGAACCCGCCCCTATATATGTACCCGTGTTCTTAGAAACCGAAATCTACAAAAAATAAAAAAGAAAGAAACGTTAGTACGTTTCTTCAAAATAAATTTCAAAAGAACTCGTCCCTATATATGTACCTGTGTTATAAAAAACCGAAATCTACAAAAAATAAAAAGAAAGAAACGTTAGTACGTTTCTTCAAAGTAAATTTCAAAAGAACCCGCCCCTCGCCTCTACACGTACCCGTGTTATAAAAAACCGAAATCTACAAAAAAATAAAAAGAAAGAAACGTTAGTACGTTTCTTCAAAGTAAATTTCAAAAGAATCCGCCCCTATACACGTACCCGTGTTCTTTATAGAAACCGAAATCTACAAAAAATAAAAAGAAAGAAACGTTAGTACGTTTCTTCAAAGTAAATTTCAAAAGAGCCCGCCTCCATATACTTACCCGCAGATTCCTGGAAGCCGAAACTTATTTATTTATTAAATAAAAAAAATACAATCTAAAAAAAAAGAGTACATTTTTAATGATTGGAATTGATAATCTAATCAAATCTATTCCGATCAATTACGTAATTACGTACATCGTAAATAATTACGGTAAACGTAAATTATTTACGGGTACATTTGATTAATTACGAAGTCATAAATAATTACGTTAAACGTAATTATTTACGGTAAACGTAATTATTTACGAAATACGTAATTATTTACGGTAAACGTAATTATTTACGAAATACGTAATTATTTACGGTAAACGTAATTATTTACGAAATACGTAATTATTTACGTATTTCGAATTACGAATTACGTTTTTGGCCAATGATTTACCAGGCCATGTATAATCTGGAATGAATACCTCAAAAAGCTTGATGCTCAAATGAGAGCACAAAACCGAAATATTATTCTTCTTGTTGATAATGCACCAACTCATTCTTTATATGAAAATACAAGTCTTACAAATATTACAATTGAATTCCTTCCTCCAAACACTACTGCACACCTCCAACCATGTGATCAAGGAATTATCAATAGTTTTAAGGTGAGCAAATTTAATCTCTATTTTGCATCAGTGATACTTAAATTTTTATTGATTACTAGTGTTCACCCGTTGTCTACGACAACGGTTAATATGTATTAAAATGGCATAATTCCGGCCAGAATTAAAAGATCTGCAAAGAATTTCCTTTTTTGGAAATTCGAGCAACACAATTTTTTTAATTTCTCTGAAAAGTAACAAAATTTCCTTTTTTTGGAAATTCGCGTAACTGGTAATTTCCTTTTATGGAATTCTGTGTAACCCAAAATTTCAGTTTTTCGCCAGAAATAAAATTTCCTTTTTTGGTCTTGTGTAACATTAGCGACGAATAGGAGTAGGGTTACACAATTCAAATGACTTATTTATATGGTTAATCTAAACATAACGCCCACGTGATTGCAGTGTTTTTAAATATATAGATTACTTTATTATTTTTTTTATTTTAGGCACAATACCGAAAGTTGTTATTACATAATAGAGTTAAAACTTTCGATAATTATAATGAATATGGCATAAAACCCGTTGAAATTAATATCAAAAAGTGCATCAAATATGTTGCACGTGCATGGGATGCTGTTACGCAATCTACAATTGAAAATTGCTGGTTAAAAACGGGTATTTTACCTAAAGATGATGAAGTTGAAATTGATTTAGAATTTCATGCTGAAACACAAGTTCATCTAATGCATATGAGAGAACTAGAAGAAGTTCAAGATTTAATTGATCAACTTTATCTTGAAAATCCTTTTACTGCTGATGAATTTATTCAATATGATAATTTCGGACTTACAGCAGAAATGATATCCAATGAAGAAATTTTGAAAGCTATTCTCCCTAATAATCCCAATAATCAAGAGGAGGTAGAAGATTTTGATCCTTTACCACCCATTACTCATAATGAGGCTATCGAGCATTATGATAAGGTGATTTTGTATTTGGAGCAACAAGAGGATAATTTTGATATGAAAAAAGATGAATTAAATTTTGTTAAAAAGCTAAAAAAAGAAGCTTTAAAACAACGTTTTATTTCTGCAAGACAAACTAATCTCAATAATTTTATTAATATTACTTAATCCATTAATTTTCGTAATAATATAATAATTGTATGATAATTACAAATACAACAATAATAATTAATAAATAATACATAATTAACTAAATAAAACTTTTAAAAATATAGAAATATATTTAACGAATTTTAAAATAATGCAATAAATATTCGTTATACAATATTACGAATTTTCGTTATATATACCGAATAATTCGCTGTGGTGTTACCGAATTTTTCCATAACGAAGGTCAGATCGGCTGGGATGGCAACTTCGTTATAAGGTGAGCTGACTGTACTCTCCTTATAATAGCGTATATCGCAAGTCGTAAACCATTAGATTTAATAAATTAAAAGTGGTGATGTTATATTTTATAATTTCGTAATGACAAACGTGTGACTTTAGCCAGTCTCACTAATTTTATAATAAGTGAGAAATCGCCATTAAACAGGAAAAATTCACCTCTTCAGGGAGTGCAGAGCACCCAGAAAAGAAAAATTCCGAAGTAGACTAAGAATCTTTGTTAACCTCCTATCTATGAAATGATACTTTCAGTATAACATTAGTTAGTTCCACTGAAACCTCAATTCGGGAGAATTCAGAGTCAATGGATTTTTTTTCCTAAAATCCGTTTCATACGTAAGAGACTTGCAGAATAGCGTCCATGCATTAAAAATTCTTTGATTATAACAGATCGTCTAAATAGGTACATTGAACACTGTAGCCATAATCACGCACGATTCAATTTATGACCAAAATCTATCATCTATTTCTGCTCATAAATCGGGAGGATCACTACGAACTTTTAATTAGCAACAGGACAATCAACGTTGTTCCCGAGAACATACCAATAAAATTTTTATTAAAAAATTTCGGGTAATGTAAAGAGTAATATCATGAATATTTATTGCACGCAAAATGATACTCCAGATAATGATTATATTTTTGGTTTTGCTCGAATAATGGAATTATACTATAGCCATGCCATGTGACAAAGGGGACCCGTTCACATTACCGACAATCATTTTACCGACAATCATTTTACATTTTACCGACACTCATTTTACCAACTATTTCACTACCCACTTCAGTTATGAAATATTTAATATAAAAGAATTTACCATAATATATAAAATAAAAAATTGATTAATATATAACAAAATGTAAAATACTATGATATTTATATATAATAAAATAACTTTAATTTTATCAATTTTATTTTTTAAAAAATTTATTTCCGTCAGCTTCATAATATATTGTACTTAGAATTGTTCTTAATAATTTTCTTAATTTAGTTTATATAATTTGCTTTTTTTGTAACTTAAAAATATATTATTATGTTGTCGGTAAAATGATTGTCGGTAATATGATTGTTGGTAAAACGTACCTGTCGGTAAAGTGAGTGTCGGTAAAATGATTGTCGGTAATATGATTGTTGGTAAATGTGAACCAGACCTGTGACAAAGTGTTATACCGCAGCTCTCTATCTTTGAATTACTATTGGTGCATCGAATAATGACCTATCTGCTATATTATGTTACTGGGCAAACTTTCTTGATATTTTATTTATATCTGCATATACCGATTTTCATTTCCAGGTAAATTTACACGGATACGAATCCTGCTAAAAATATAAAGGAATGAAAGTTCTGTGTACCTCATTTGGATTTTGGAGTTCACCAGGATTTGGTTTTATATTTTAGGACATGTTCATAGACACACGCTTCCAAAAGAATACAGAAATCAAGAAAACCGAAATATTTCATTTTAGAATCTTCGATTCCTCTATATAGTAATTAGTAAAGCTACAGTTATATAATGTATATCTTGATTTCTGTGTTTTCGGATAATTTTTTTAATAGTTAATAAAATGGCCAGATTATTTTACTGGCATGCCGCATTTTCGGGATGTAAAATTCTATGATTGGATAAATAACAATTACGTCTTGTGATAAAGTATGAATTTGTGAAAAACAAATTTTACTTAATTTTGTACAATCTTGTATATTTTAATAAAATACGTGAAATTTTTGTAAAACCAAAAAAAAGTTTTTGGGATCAAATAGAATTTTGTGAAATTTTGTTGTGATTAAAAAATCACAAGTTTCGTGATTTTTGTGAAATTTTGTTGAAATACAAAAAATCATCGTCTTAGGATCAGCCGATTGATTATAATTTTCTAAACGATTATCCGGGAAATTTTTTCCCCAAACTGATATCGCTAAGTTTCATATCACCGCTATTATCGAAAAAAATATCCTGAAGGGTAAACTTATTGCCCATGGAACTTGTTTTCCAGTGGTAATTAAAACAGTGTTACAAATCTTCGGTTTAAAAAGGAAAAGAGAAAATGCCCAAAGGCTAAAGGGCATTACTTTGTATGATCCGGGAACTATTAAGGTATACAATACAGGTGAAATCGATTTCTAGTTTATCCGATCGCAAAGATTTTTGCCAATTTACTCACCTCGTTGTATATTGATGGAATTTCTATACAAAAGTTTTATTTTGATAATGATAGAGATATTATTTGTACGTATTTTGGTAACGATGTGATCGTTGCCCTATATAAAACTTTATCCGTTATTTTTGTAAAAACTCCGTGAAAATGAGCCTTTCACGGATCCATTCACGGAAAATGCAAATAATTCGATAAAATCCGTGATATAAAGTTATTAATTCCGGAAATATGAGCCTTTTACGGAAAAAAGATGGAATAAAATGACTTTTTTTACAGAGTATTACATTAGACTTGTCCTACGTGAACATTCGCAGTTCTTGCTGCGGAGAATAACACGTGACAATTCATAGTTTCTCGTTGTCAAATATATTAATGTTTTACAATAAAAAAATTAAGTCGATGCATGTTGTATTGAAAAATGGAATCCACGAATTCCCGTTAGTAGGAACCTCTTTATTTTTTTGTATACATTCCGAAGGAACGATTTTATGCACATTGTTTCGCAGGTATTTGGTCTTATTAATAGGAAATACGCTCAATGAACAAAAAGCGGCAAGACGCTCAAGAGGAGTTTAAAATATAATATACAAAACGTATAAAAAGATACTAGTCTCTACATACGACGAAGGGATTGGTCAACGAATTTTTTCTCTCGAGTTTTATTTCTTAATGTAGTACCGAATTTATCTGCCGGATAATCATAACCGTTATCCATATAAAAAAATTATTGACCTAGGATATATTATCACCCTATAAAAAAAAAGTCGATCCGTTCTTTATATTCCATCTTTTTTCCATAAAAGGCACAAATTTCCGGAATTAATAACCTTATATCATGGAATAATTAATAATCTTATATCACAGAATAATTAATAATCACGGAATAATTAATAATATTATATCACGGAATTTATCGAATTATTTTTCATTTTCCGTGAATGGATTCACATTTTTACGGAGTTTTTTAAAATTTTTTTTATAGGGTCTATACCAAAAATGTAATAAAAATAAAATAAAATTAATAATGTTAATAATGGTTATGCAAAATATATAAGCTATTAAAGTGGTAATAATTTTTATTTAAGGTAATATATAAATAAAACTTTGTTTTATTATTAGATTTCTAAGTTCTGAATTAGAAGAAAAAAAAAAGTGTAGTCTACTTTTTATATTGCTGCTTATTGTATAGTAAAATGTGTAATGTGAATCATGTGATTGCAAAAAATAAAGTAAGTAGAATAAAAAATCATGTGATTGCAAAAAAATAAAGTGGGAATAAAAAATATGAAAGTATGTATAAAAAAACTCTACCTTATGAAATCTTTTAAGTAATGTAAATAAAATAATGTTTATTATATTAAAAATATTAAAAACATTTTTTTGACGTTACATTAATTTGCGTGTGTTTCGGAAATTTACAGTATATGCAGATCAATATTTTTTTTTCTTGAAAATCATAATACCTTCATCTACTTAAAGGTATGACAAGGCATTTTTTAATTTCATATTTTGAAACATGTTATAAATTAAAACATTTCGATTCAGATAGGAACGAATAAGAATTTTTACATTAAAGGTTAGATATCGGCAATCATTATTCCGATGTTATGATTATTAATATTGGATGCCGGAAATTATCCTCCAATTATTGTAAAGGTGGTATAAAAGGTTGATATTGCGATTACCGATGGTTAAGGTTTCAATATGACTAAAAAATAATTCATTTGTTATCTTTTAAATTTCCAATATTTTCTTTTGCATAAATATCCGAAAGAAATCTTCAATACTAATTTTTTTTATTTATTTATTGTTATATGAATTATACGATTCAATATAATTTTTAAATTGGAAGAAAAAAAAAAGACATGTATCATTATAAAGAGGAAATAGAAAAAACATAGCATTTAACAATGAATTCAAATTTGGAAATGCTTATGGCATCATTGAAGATCGACAGTGGATCATTCCCAAAAATTATGATTTCTCAAAATTTCACAATTTTAAATAAGGAAGGGTTAGGGTCTTAAGAAGAACAAATTAGAAACTAATAAAGTTCTAGAATCTTAGAATCTTTGAAAAAGAAAAAAAAAAGTTGCATTTTAACTAAGGAATAATTTCCTTTTTAATTCACAATTTTAACTTAAAAAAAAAAATTAATTCTCTTCAATTCTATTTTTTATGTTGCGTATATATGCGCTATACGTACACGCGTATCATACCAAATAAAGTTTTTTTTGTAACAACAGTGAAGCTTTGTTTAAAACGTACTTAAAAGGACTCCTTATCATCAATGTTTACTTTTTTTTTTTTATTTTACAAATAAAGTTTGATTCAAAAAATTTTAACTCTTAAAACTCACTCCCCTTTTGAAATAATATCGTTTCAACTTTCTATTATTGTTTCAGTATATGGTGATTATTTTATATTTTAATAAATTTTCTCTCTTTTTTTTTTATATTTATTTAATTCAAACGGAATTAATATCCCGATTACTTTGTTAATCTATATTTAGGTACAATGATTAAATAAAGTCGGTCTTAATAAAATCGGACTTTCTTATTTATCCTTTTGTAAAAAAGAATTTTTTATTTATAATCCTTATAAATAAAATAAAAATAATAATAATAATAATAATAATTTTTTTTACAATATATACATAAATTACATTATATACATACATACATATTTATTTATTTACCGTCATTAGCCAAAGTATTTTTTTTTTTCTTTTAAAAAAAAAAAGTCATAAAAATCAAGAGAGAGAGAGAGAGAAAATAAATTAAGAAAAAAAAATTATCTTTCAAGAAAAAAACCGGTTCAAATAAATAGTTATTTTTTTGTGCTGTATAAAAATTATCATGGAAAAAGTTGAATTAAATAGTCAAGAATTGAATTTAAATTTGATATCTTTAGATAAATTTGAACAATTACCTCAGGTAGCAATAATAACAATATTTTTCTTATTTTTCTTTAAAAATAAGAATTGATAATTGGTAAACATTATTTTTATTTATCTTATTTATATTTAGAAAAAACAAAATGAAAATGAAACGAAAAATTTAAAGAAAAAGAAAAAAAGGCATCAAGGAAAGAAGTCGTAAGTATGAAATTTTTTACAAGTTTAAATTTTTATTTTATTATTTAATAAATATAAATTTTTTTTATCTAGATCGGATAATAGTGATTCTATTATTAAAGTATCATTTGCAATTACGGAGACAGAATCCACAACATCCAAAACACTCGCAACATTCAAAGCACCCACAACGTCCAAAGTATCCACAACGTCCAAAACAACCACGACGTCTAAAACACCCACAACGCCCAATATACCCACTGCACCCACGGCAATCACAGAAATCACGGTACCCACGGTATCTACAGTATGCACGTCACCATTATCAAATAATCAGCATATCAATGCAGAGAATCATGAATCTGCAAAACTTCCTCTTCCGTTTCGACCTCCTAAAGAAAGAGCACAGCCAACTACTCAACCATTTTATCCATATTCATATCCACATTCACATCAAATGAATACACAAAGATTTCAATTTTATCCTCAGAGATATCCGCAAATGAATATGAAAATAATACAACCTCCTTCATACTATTTACCCAAAAGACCAACAGAGAATGTTCAACCCCATCTTTTTATAAATCCTAAAAATCGAAAACATATAGAAATAGGTAAGCAATCATGTTTTATTATTAATCTTAAGGAACAAATACGAACAAAAATATTCAAAATCCTATTTCTGCACCTAAAGAGAAACCACCACTTCTTTTTCCTAGGAAATCTGACTCTCAGAAAGTAACATATATGATCCCGGATATGAAAATAGAATCAAAGGATTATGGATCAATATCTTTTCCATCAACGGAATTATGGTTTAATCATTTAAATTCAGATATGACAAGGTATTTTTTTATAAATGTATTTTTTTTAAAAAAATAAATATTTAAATCTAATTTATAATTTCTACCTAGTCTTTCACGTACACATGAGAATAATCATTGTATTGCAATTGATTGTGAAATGGTTGGTGTTGGAGAAAAAGGAAAACATTCTGTATTAGCGAGAGTTAGCATAGTAAACTATTATGGTGAAGTATTACTTGATAGATTTGTTAAATCTAGGAGGGAAATTACCGATTATAGAACTCAGTTCAGTGGAATTACGCCGGAATTATTAACCAATGGTAATTATTTATTATATTCGTTTATCCTATAATTTTTGAACCTTATTAAACTTTTCATTATAAATAGCAAGTGAATTTAAACAAGTACAAAAAGAAGTTGAAAATATTATGAAGGATCATATTGTAGTCGGCCAATCAATCTATTTTGATTTCAAAGTAAGTT
The DNA here is from genome assembly GCF_026210795.1 of Rhizophagus irregularis. NCBI lineage: Eukaryota > Fungi > Glomeromycota > Glomeromycetes > Glomerales > Glomeraceae > Rhizophagus > Rhizophagus irregularis. The sequence continues at coordinate 1,749,185 of NC_089451.1, read as the reverse complement.
ATTTCATCCTATATTTTTCATCCTATATTTTCTACAGTTTTTATACTTTTTGTCTTACAATTATAATTTTTAGGTACTTAAAACTAGACATCCAGAACATCTGATTCGAGATACATCACATTATAACACAATACTTGGTGTAAAAACTGAGAAAGGTGTTACGCCATCTTTAAAAAAATTGGCCAAAGATGTTTTAGGTATCAATATTCAAGAAGGTGAACATGATTCAATTGAAGATGCAAGAGCTTCTATGATACTTTATAGGTTTCGACAAGCTGAGTGGGAGGAACATTTAAAAACGAATGGATTTCCGAGGCCAAAAGAATGTAAATTTTGTGATTCGTCATCTCATGCTTCCAAGAGATGCCCATATAATAAACAAAAATTAAAAAATGATAAAGATAATTTGGATCGAAATATAAAGAATAATGATGGAATTGATTATGATGAATATAATAGAAATCCTAATACTTCCAAATATTATTCATATAGTTATCCTAATAATTATAATGCTAATTATGCGCCGGTTACGCATCAACATTATAATATAATTAGTTAGCTTTTATTTTTTCAATGAATAAAACATTTTTTTAAAGTAAAACCTTTTCATAATGCATTGGAAAATGAGATTTTTTTTAACAAAACGCGTAAAGATATCAGATATTACAGAAGAAAATTTAATTAATATGCCATTATTAGTTCAAATACATATATAAAAAATAAATGTATAAATGTTTCTATGACAGTATTCATATATTTCGCAATTATAACCAAATTCGATAATAATAATTATAATAATATAATAATAAATAATTAATAAAATAATCTAAGAGGGAAGAATTTTCGCGATAATATTCACGTTCGAACTATATTCGCCATATTTGATTCCCCTATCTCGACTCGTATTTCTCCTACATACCTCCCCTATATACCTATATTACTCCCATTCACTCATACCTCCCCTATAAACCTATATTTCTCCTATTCACACCCATACTTCCCCTATTCACTCATACTTCTCCTACTTCCCCACTTCTAGACCACCCTTTAAGCACACCATTATTGACAAATTCTTCAAAAATATTTATCGTTTCTTTACTTAATTGTAAATCAACATTAATACTAATATATAATGGTTTTTTAATTAATTTTTGTCCTTTACCATTCTTTTTACCCCAATTATCTAAAAAATTTTTTAAATCTTTGGAATGAAGAGTCCAAGAACCTCTAAAATGTAATTCTTCAATATTATTACTATCAATTAATTCTATTAATAAATCAAAAACACATTTTAAATCCAAAAGACGCCAACTAAATTGACCTAATACAGCTTCAAAAAAGATTCCTTTCAATTTATTACCACAAGTTGTTAATAATTTCTTTAAATCATTTAATGAATCATCTTTATACCAAACTGTAACAAATTCTAATTGAGGACAATGTTTAATTAAAGCTTGCCAATAAGGTTTAATATGATATAATGAAGGTATTGGTAACGTATCAATTTCTATAATTTTAAGAAAACCATTTGTATTATTAATTAATTTTGTATAAATATCTAAATATTTTCCATTAACATTCCTTATTACTAAAGTTTCTAATAAAGGAAAGGAACAATTATCCAATAATTCTAATTTTGAATTAATTTCTTCTTCCAAATCAATTTGAAGATGTTTTAAATTAATTAATTTAGATAAGATTGTTGAAGGAATACAAATATGTTCTTCTAATCTAATACTAGATAATGAAGGATATTGTGTACCAATAGCTTCACCAATTAATGGACATTGTACACCTTCTGGAGAAACCAATACAATTTCTTTTAAATATTTTTGCATAGAAATCAATGTAACCAAACCTTCATTATCACCATCACATAAATTAATAACAATTTTTTTAATATCGGAACAAGTTTGAGCTAAATCTAAAAATAATTGAGAAGATTTTGATGTTGAACATTCTAATTCTACCAAATGAGATAAACATGAACCTCTATTATTAAGATCATGATTATAATAATCAAGTAATGATATATTTGGTAATTCTAAATATTTTATTGTTGAACATCTAGTAATAAATAATTTCCATAATTCATTTTCTACTAAATTTCCTTTATGATAATATGATACATTTGTTAAAATTTCTTCTTTTCCAATTATTTGAGGTATAATTTCATATATATCTTGACATGATATATTTTGACAATATCCAACATAATCAAATAATGTAGGTTTACATTCTTCTAATGGAATCATTGGAGGATAAATTCCATTTTGTTTAAATAATATAATAGATTCTTCTGATAAACATGATAATAAAGTTCTAGTAATTGTCGTCCAAAATCCTGGATCACTATTATACGTTCTCTTTAATTTAAATGGATCTCTCCATAATATAGGTATTACCGTTTCACACCATAATCTATTAACCAATAAAAAGGTTCTTAATGATTTTTTTTCTTGTGAAAGATTTTCGAATATTTCTCGAAGGCAATCTGCCGGTAATCGTACTTTAATTGTTTCTTGCATTATTATTTAGAAGTACTATATTATAAAAAGGGGGTAGATAAGTTATATTAACAATGTTTTGATAATAAATTTTTTCCTTTCTCTTAAAATAAAAATTAAAAATTAATCACCTAGTACATAAACAATAAAGTAAGAATGATTGTTTCGTTAGAAAAAAAAATAAAGAAAAAAGTAAAACGTGTTTAATTTATGTTTAAAGTTTATGCTTGCAAATGAACCAATAACGATTCGTTGCAAGAACGTGTAACGCTAAACACGAGTGTATGCGAGGTATGATGTTACTCAGATATGCAACTAATTAATTAAAAATTGGTCACAAAAAAAAATAAAAAAAAATTTCTAAATATAATATCACTAAATCCAGGGTTTTTTTTTTTTACGATTAATAATAAATTATAATAAATATGAGGTAACACCATACTGTGCCACATTCAAAATAGATTATTATCAAAAATGCTAAATATGGTTACAAATAAACATTTCTCTCATCTGGCTTGCTTTTGAAATCTCTTTTTTAATTATCGAGAATCCTTATTGTGTACTCAATTTAATTTTGTTTTAAAAAAAACTAGTTTCAAATGAATATTAGTCATATATATGATCAACGAAACATTTGCAAATCTTTTTAAATTTTTTTTTTTTTAATAACTTTAATCTTAATTTTTATTTATTAATGAAAAAATGAATTTTATTCTTTTTTTTATAATCATTTGCATTTAACGCGTAATTTATCTAATTTGTATTGTAAATTTTTTTTTAAAATTGAGGTTTTTTTTGAACATAAACGTATTAACAGTTAAATAAACTAAAATTACGTAATTTATTTAAACTACGCATTTAATTACGCATTTAAAACCACGCAAATTTACCTTACGTTATTACGTAATATACTTACACTTTAAAAAAGGTATAAATCATATTTGACTTTTAAAAGATATCACGTCATTTTACGTAGTTTAAGTGTAATAAATTCAAATAAAGTTTGCGTTATAAATATGAGGGAAAATAATAATTGTTTTATAATAAACAGAAAATAATTTGGTATTACAATCATCTAAATTGTGAACAAAAGAGGTATAACCCCCCTTATTATTATTATTATTTACTAAATAATAGTATTGAGGGGTCCAAATATAATATTATGTAGTTATACCGTTTATTTTATAACGGATGAACCATTTATGGAAAAAAGTTTAAATGGTTTCTTCGTTAATATATTTTAACTTTTTAGATGATAGATAATCAATGATTAAACAAATCTGCAAGGAAACCCATTTTTTCTTTTTTATTATCATTTTTAATTGTATCGGCACTATATATTAACCAGAATACCAGGATTCATAAAAAAAATAAAATAATAATAATTTTTCACCAATACAAGAAAGAATACGTATATATAATACATAAAGTAATTAAAAATAAAATTTCAAAAAAAAAAGAAAGAAAAAAAAGAAAATTTTTCTTTTTTATCACCAATCCAAGAATATGTACTGTATATATATATACTGTATTTAAAAATTTCGATTATTCGAAATTTTTTAATTTTTTTATAATAGTAATAAAAACGTCATTAGAGTGCCTCATAAATTTAAATGCAGGTAAATCAAAATTTTATATTGTTTTTTTTTTGGTAGTCCATCCAGGAAATAATCCAGTTTTTTATTGTGATAATACCAAAAATACCAATAAGATTTAGGTATTATATAATGTATTGTATTAAATTTATTATAATAGATAGGGCTCAAATCGAGATTTCGACTGATTAACAGTTCGCATTTAATTTGAGTTACACCAATTAAAAAACCGTTGCCAAGAATTATTGTTTCAAATGAGCGACAAAACAAAAGAAATTTCTGTTATACCTTTGCTAATAAGTAACAATTTAGTTTTTAATTTAATTAAAATAAAAAAAAACGCATAATCATTAAGGACGAAATAAATTTTTCAATGAGCCTTTTTTTGTTCAACGGGATTTCCCGCAAATTAGAATAAACCATATTTTAAATAAAGTTCCGTTGTGTTTGTGACATAAAATTTGCAGATAAAGATCAGAGTTTTAATTTATACTTACATAACTCTCATATACCATATAAAAGTGATCAAACTTTTTTTTTCTTTTTTCCTTTTCTTTTCTTTCCTTTCCCTTTTTTTTATTACATATTACATATTATTTTTATTTATATTTATTTTTTTTTACTAAAGTTTTTGTTTTAAAATGAAAGGTTTATTACAAATCTAAATCGACCAATTAAAAGTTAAAGTTCTCTCGTAATAAAAATATAAATAAAAAAGCAAAACTAAATAAATAAAATTTGTCACTCTTTAAATCGTAAAATTAATTAATTCCTTCTTTATATATATTATTTTAATGAAATTAATCTTTTTATAGTATTAATTATTATGGGAATTAATCTTTCAAAAAAACGTTTACGTCCATTACGTTCGAGCGGTTCAACATCTACAACTACTACTATTAGTTCTTCTGATTCATCTATCTTAACTAGGAACGATTCTTTTACTAGTCAAGAAGATTTAGAGATAGAACCCCTCTTTCCCTTGAGTAGATCACAGTATGAACAGGTCCAGGCATGGAAAGAACAACACCTTTTATCTAAAGAAACTTGGGGTGAGCATTTTATAGCACCAGTTAATGAATGGTTAAAATTTGGTGTTAAGGTACTGGATATGGGGTAAAGTAAAAAAAAAAATAATAAATTCCATTTTTTTTTGTAAAAAAAAATTTTATAGAAAAATATAAATTTATATTAGAAAAAAATCTTTCTTAAAAAAAAAAAAATAGGTGTGGCACAGGCATGTGGTTAACTGATGTTGGATCAGAGTATCCATTGTCTGATTTTATTGGGGTAGATATTCTGCCTTTAATAATAAAACGACATCCTCCAAATGTCGAGTTTATCCAAGCGGACATTAAAATCCGTTTACCATTCCCTGATATGTCCTTTGATTATGTACACATGCGTCATCTTCTCTTCTATTTCACGGAAAATGACTGGAAAAATATGGTAATTCCAGAATTAATCCGTGTTTTGAAACCTGGAGGATACCTCGAAATAGCTGAAGCTGACATTGAATGGTATAATGCTTCACCACTTACGAAGACTTTAATTAGTGCCGGTACATATACAAAAAAAAAAAAGTTTTATTTATTTATTTTTTTAATTGATTTTTTTAATTATTATATTTCTATTTATTGATGTTAGCACATAACGTAATGAGACAAAGAGGAATTAATCCATTTATTATTAATCGAATACGAGAAATTATGGACAACACTGGAATGTTCCAGGGAATTTATCATAAGACCGCAGATTCCCAGATTGGAAAATGGGAAAAGAGTAAAGGTAAATGTTAAAAATGTATTTTTTTTAAAAAAAATCTTGTATCACGTGATTCTAATTAAATTTTTTATTTTCAGGAGAGCGCGTTTTAAAATCTTGCGTGGCGTTATTTACTGGAATTCGAGTTCCATTATGCAGAATATTACAAATATCAGACGAAACGCTTGATAGCTACATAAAACAGTTTAAAGCTGATGTTGATATTTACAAAACATATTGTAAGGTTCATAGGTTTTATGCTGCAAAAAAGTATTAAGATAAGTTTTTTAAGAGTTTAACATTAAGCATAAGAATATAAGAAAGAATTATAGTATATTATTATGATTGAATATGATAACTGGCTATTTTAATAACCTTAAGAGTAAATTCATATTGATAAAAAATAAAGATTTTTGTTTATATATATATATATATATATATATATATATTTTTAAATATTAAGGCGTTTATATCCGTTTTTTTTATCAATCGTTGATATTGATATCATTATAAGTGCACTTGAAACAAAAAAAATTTTTTTTTTCCTTAAATTATTAAATCAAGATTATTTTGAGATGATATTTTTAAGGAAGGATTAAATTTTTAAATCAATATTAATATAAAAAAATTATTTATAAAAAGAATATGAAATTACAACCTCATGAAAAAGGTAAAAGTATTATTATTAATTTATCAAGCCTATCAAACGAATCCTCTCATAAATAATAATTTCTTTCGATTTAAAAAAAAATAATGATGCGATATAATTATAATATTCTCAACTTTCTTGGTTTAGTGATTCTCCTTATCACAGCAAATTACAAATTACATGACAAATGCACAAGAAGTTGGTACCGATAGTAATGAAAATCCAATCATTTAGGAAATGGAAACTTACCCCTATCCGGAATTCAATTACCTGGTGGAAAGTTAGGGATAGAAAGTAGTCAAAAATTTCCTCAAATGGGATGAAATATTCCTAATTACAAGTCGAATGGATTAAGCGGACGTCCAATTGTAGATAAATAATTTACCACAAAATCCTGCGGTTGTTAATAGTAATAATGGTACGGCTTTAGGTAAAGGTACGGCCTTAGATAATGGTACGGCCTTAGGTAATGGTACGGCTTTAGGTGGTACGGTCCTTAGGTAGTAATAAACCTAGTACGATTAATGCTAGTAATGTAAGTTCAGCTTCTCCATCTTATACAACTAAAACATCGAGTTTTAATGATAATATATATAATGATAAATATTCTTTAGCGTCATATTGTAGTATAGGAATTTCTGTTGTAGTTTTATTCATTATAAGCATTATTTTTAATTAAAGTCACATTATATGTGAATCGATTTGATTTGTCTTACATCTAGGTTAATTATAGATAGTATTATTAGGTTAATTATAGTATTGTCGTTGTTATTTACTCTAAATATAAATCGTAAATCGTAATTAATAATATGAGTATTATAAATGGGTATATTAATAAATAGTATTAATAACAGATAAATATTAATAAATTTTGTTGTCAAAATGTTAGCTTACTAATGTTGTCGCCGACCGATTTCCGATTTTGACGTCACAGTTTTCGAGCTATTTCTTCTAAATAATATTTTTTTACATTTCCTCTAAATAATATTTTCTACACAAAATAATATTAATTTTCGAATGAGATTTTAATGTAACTCACGTAAGCTATATTATTATTATTTAAAGTTTAGAAATTTTATACAAAGTGAAAAAATTTTTATTTTTAAATAGTTCGTCATCCGACCATATGAATGATGACTAATTCTGTTCCGTTCTTAGACCGATCTTAGAAAACTCCGATTTTCCATGGAAAAAATAATCCCGACTTTCCGACTTTTTTTTTGTAACGCATGATGTGATACAACGTACAACATTTTGTTCACACCTCATTCAGAGAAAAAACTTATAATAAAATTAAATAAATGATTCTAAAAAAAAAAGAATGAAACATACAAACATACAAAGCTCAATGAGGTTCCTCTTAGATAGATGTTTAAAGTGATTAAAGTGATTGAATTTTTTCCTAAACGTGAAATGATTTAATCGATGAAAGTGCTGAAAGTGATCGACTGAATGAAATGGTTATTATTATGATCATCCGACCTTTCAACGGATTAATGGATAATCCCTGAGGTCCCATGAACACCATAAGTATTCAAGTATTCATTGGTGTAACAATATCAGCATGATTTTCTTTCCGCAAATGAGCTTAACAAAGAGAAAAAGAAAAATATTTTGTATATTGCTTAATAATTCAAAGATTCAAAGATTACAAATCTTTTTTTTGATTAGAAATTCCTAAAATTTCCTTTGATAATAATAGAATCGCTGATCTCAAAGTTTTTATAAATACACCTACAAATTCCCGATTTTTTTTTTCCCTCAGTTTAAAGCTCAATTAATAAATACATATATCTTTAAAAACACATTTTTATTAAAAGCTTTTAATTCTTTTTATTTTTTTTTTCTCGTAAAAATGGCTATTCAACTCATCGGATACCCTATATCTACTTGCACTCTCAGAGTGGTGGCTACTCTTAAAGAATTGGGAGTATCTTATGAAATCACTCCACCTTCTGATTTCAGCGAACTCAAAACTCCAGAATATTTGGCTACCAAACATCCTTTGTAAATAAAATTTTCTGAATTATCTACGTTTAAAGAAAACATCACAGTAACTAATTTATACATACATATATTTTTTTTTATTTTTTTTTTTAAATAGCGGAAAAATTCCTGTTCTCATTGATGACGGATTTAAAATTTACGAATCTCGTGCAATTATTCGTTACTTGGTAAACAAATATCAAGGAAAAAACAATTCCACGGTTCTTATCCCTTCTGATGTACAAAAAGCTGGATTGGTAGAACAATTCATTTCAGTTGAAATCTCTTACTATGATGAGGCTGTACATAAATTGGTTGCCCAAGAAGTATTCACGAAATTTCATGGCAAAACTCCTGATCCTGAAATTGTTAAGGAAGCTAGAGTAGAAATTGGAAAAGTTTTAGATGTTTATGAAAAATTATTGGAGGGTAAAGATTATTTAACCGGAGAATTTAGTTTAGCTGATATTTCGCATTATCCTTATACTTATTATTCCTTTTCCTCTGGTCATGGTGATTTATGGGAAAAACGACCTAATGTTGCTAGATGGTGGAAGAATATTAGCGAACGTGAAATTTGGAAAGGTATTGTAGCTGAACTTAATCAAAAATAAGATATTATTATTTGTACGACTATTATTTTTTAAGTTATGTTTATTAATGTTATTTTTACAATAAGATAAATAAATAAGTGTGTATCAACTTTGATTTATATTAATAAACCTAAATATTGCATAAAATGTTGTTGATATTTGTTGTTTGTACAATTTGGGTAATTCGGGTAATTCGGGTAATAATATAAATGAATGATGAAAATCATCTCTTTTTTGTCAATTTATTTTTATAAATACAAGAATTTATAAACAAAATAAAATTGTAAAAGTAAATAAAAAAAAATGAACTAAACTAAAAGAAGAGAAAAATCTACTTCAACGGTTAGGTAGTTATGAACGAAACTATTTAAAATCTAACCATCTAAATTTCTATAACTAACCTACTACCTCCTATCTAGCAAAAGCTTGGTAAGTTGGAGCCCGCCCTGCAGAATAAAGCACCTATAAAATTATATGAGTCATAACACCATACATCTACGTTGGCGCTACAAAGTAAGATTAGTATAAAATTCTATTATATTTTTACCAAATAAATATAATTACGAATACTATCTAATGCATCATAATGATAAGTATTAATAACTGTACTAACACTATTATTAGGTAGGGAATGAAAATTTTTAAATTGCAATTTTTTCTTATTTGTAATACCCGATGTGCATTCAAAGTCCTTTAAATGCAAGCATCTAGGAAGCCACATAATTTCAAATATTTCATCAAAAATAAATTGTCTCATTTGTACTAAAATATTAGTGGCATTTTGTTTAGTAGTCCAAGAGGTTAAAAGTTGAAAAAGTGATAACAGTATAATCCCTTTAATTAGATTTATAAAGGTATAGGTTATTTCCTATATATTAAGACCAATTATAGAATGAAAATCTTGTATATTATCATTACAATCCAAAATCTATGACAATAAATAATCAACTCTAATTTCTTTAATAATGTCTTAATGGTTATCACATGACCACACGTGATTAAAATTTCATCACAATTGGACATTTCCATTCATCATATATTTCAAGAAATTTAGTTTCTCCAATTAATTGGACCAAAAAACGTGTTTACTCAAACCGTCTTGGGATTTCGTACAATGTCTCATATTTAGCTAATAAACAAAAACCTCTTCAGACATACAATGAACGCTGTATGTACCGAAAACGACTGACCAATTTCCAGTCATACCACTCCGATAGTAGTAAAAGGAGTAAAAAACAAAAATTACGCTTTCAACGGGCATGTAGATCTATTTTCTACAACCGTGGCCACAAACCAAAGAAAAAACCTCACAAACGTTCGATCACTAAGGAAGAAAAGCTTTACCGTGCTCGGCAACACCACTTCCTTTTTTTACCTTCACTAGTTATTGCTAAACCTATAGAACATTTAAAATATTATAAAGGGTTTATGCTCCGAACTGAGGATGATTATAAATTTCCTATACCTCCTAAGCGATCTAGAGGTCCTGTAGGCGCAGGAGCTGTTATAACTACGATACAAGATCGACTCTCTCGACAACATCCTGGGAATAAGTTACCTAGTACTTCACATACTCACTCACCTGCCACCCACTTACAACCCATTCTCCTCAATGAAGAGAAAACGTGGCATGAGAAGTTGGGCATCTGGATTCCTAATGACCTTTTTCCCTACGTAACCGAGGAACCTATCTATATCTCCAAAAGACAAGAAAGACTCAAAGGCCAACAATATGAACCAGGTTGTATATACTGGTTTGACGCTATTAGAAAACGTAAAAATGCTCATGAACTAGCTATACAACGACAAAAAGAACACGAAGCAAGAGAAGTTTCATGTCTTGCCCACGAAGCAGAACTTTCCACTAGAGCTAAACTCTGGGGTACTTCTACCAACCGTATAGAATATCGTGAAGATATGACCAAAGATCTTACTAAATTTCAAGATCATTTCCACAAGAAAATCACACCTTTAATTGACCGCCGTTCCGTTCTACAGAACAGACTCAGTCAAAGCAAAAATGTTTACAAAACTAACAAACAATTGCTCCAACTAGAGCATGAATTAGGTTGTTTTAATATTGAATATTTTTCAGTCATAGACGACAACGGACCTCACTACCGTTATAAAGGACACACCTCGGACGACACAAAACAATTAGAACTTAGACCTCACAAGCGTCCCCCTATCTTAAGTACAAATACAGATAGGCACAGTATTGACATCAAAAAATTGAGACTTGATATGACGTCTCCTGAAGACTTGAAAGTCTTCACTCTTCCTTAACTCCGTTCGGTTACAACTTTCAGCTTATTTTTTTACCTAGTGGCACGCTGATAGTTATAGATTTGTTTTATTCCAGCCACACTTATATTCTTGACTTGTATTTTAATACATCTTTTTTTTTACGGGTAACCCCCATGTACAACTTTTTATCAATGTACAACAATTAGAATAGTGCTGAACCATTCCACCTATGACAGTATTTACAGGTGGCGGTCTTAATTGACCGAAAGAAAAATACGGATCGTTTCTTTTTTAGATTTGATTGTAAAGCCTTTACTTTGGTTTATTGGGATGTGACGTCGTGTTAGGGACTCCTCCAAGTTCGTTGAAAGTACCAGAGTGGCGCTGTCCTCGGGCGGTTTGATTATAGCTTAGTATTAGATAGCGTTCGACTTTTGTTTTATCTTTTGTTCTTGTCTATCTTTCTATAATCTTGTTCACGTGGTTTTAAAAATAAAATAAATATATTTCAAGAAATAACTTTTTTCATTTGTTCTAATGTAGGAATTTCTTTAATTAATAAATGAACCTTTTGCACTTTCACTTTAGATGATGAAATTGAAGTTTCATTTACTTGTATATTACAATTTAAACATTGAAGTAATCAACAGATTTATGATGAAAATGTATGAATTTTTATATAAAGATGTCATAAAAATACCTTATAAATTTAGTAATAAGCGTAACTTAACAGATTAAATGATTAAATTAATTGGTATTACAGCTAATACAATATTCATCAATGTATTATCACAAATTAACATTATTATATTATATATAGTGGCTGTCATCTATAAACTACACTAATATTATGTAACTTCAAATTTTTATAAATTGTAAATTGAATAGTAAAAAGAAAAAACTAAACTGATAAAATGATAGAATAACATGTATTAAACATTTCTATCAGATTATTTTATAGAATTTAATAAGAATTTTAATTAATATTATGGGTTAAAGTTGGATAATTTTAGTAAGTAGCAATAAAAATATAAAATTTCAGACTAGTTTTCATGTAATTTTTATGGATTTTACAAAAATTTCATGAAAATCCATAAAAATTCCATGTAATATGTCAAAAAAAAATTTATCGCTTACATGGTAATTAATATTTTAATAAAATACTTTAAAAAATAAGTTATATAGTAATATAAATAAATAAAATTTCAAATTTTGGACCATTATTCATAATTGTTGTTTATAGATGACCCCTACCATATAAGTTTACCAAAAAGGAATAATTAAATATTTATTTTAGCATACAAATGTTAATAGGCACAAACAAAAAACTCTAATAAATAGTTTATTAGACACATTTAATTTGCAAGATTTTAATGTATTTTTCAACAATTACTAATCAACTTGTCTCATAAAGCCCTAGTATTACAATCTGTCTATCCTTTATTCATACCTATAACTGGATATAAATAACAGATAAAAATTTTGTAGACAAATCAAATGAAGGCAGATAAAGGATATTTGTAACAAATTATCTAAATAATCCTTTCAAATATCTGTAGGATATTTTGAACTTAAATTAAGCTAAATTCATAGTTTTGGCTAGAGTTATAAATTTTTGTGTAATATTATATAATACAAAAATCAGCAAAATTTTATGTAAAATAACTCACTTGGTGGCTAAACCTTTTATCTGAAATCACGTAATTATCACTATTGTAATTCCAATTGGTGCTACAGAATTGGCTAGAATTATATTTAATAATCAGATGATTTGGATAATCTGTTAAGAATATTTGGATGATATGGTTATCCAACTTTCAGATATCTTCTACCAAACTGATCTAACAGATTCGGATAACGGTTGATGGATTATTTGCAAATTATAACTCTAAATAACTCTAGAATGTTTTCTGAAATCATTAAATGAGTTTTTAGATTTATATGAAAGATTAATCAGTAATGTAAAGATTAATATTAGTTAGTATAATTATGCTAATATTTCTTTAAGTAGAGATTATATTAGAGCAAAAAGTTTGTATTATAATAAACTGTTATTTAGTGATATGTCAATCGGCATAAATAAGAAAGAGTCTGAAAATTATAATACAGTTGAAGGTATATGAATGATAATCCAAGCAATAACTTACTTATTTTATATTTAAGTTCTTATATATAAAATACATAAAATAAAACAATAAAATGATTTTAAAAAAAAAATTTTATTAATTTACTTTATTACTTTATTATTTTACTATATAAAAATGTAAAATAATTGTCAATATTTTTTAAACAGATTGAACTTATTAATTTAAAAATTTTAATCTTTAAAGGTTGTAAAAATATTTTTAAGAATTCAATAAACATTAAGATATATTATTAAGAATAATGTTTTATCATATAAATATAATGTTACCTTTGACTTGAAATTTTTGAAGTTAGCCAAATTTAGGCTGGCATTAAAATTTTGGCCAGAATTAAGAAAATTTTAGCCAAACTTATGGTTTAAAGATTCAATTTTAAAGTATGTATATACTATATGCTTAAAGACAACATTAATCTAATAATTTATTTTATGACCAAAATTTTGTGACATTTCCATTGGCTGATATATTATTATAGAAAAAATGTTTTTGCAACATTTTTTACAAAAAAAATGTTGTGAAACATTTTTTCAAAGTAATTTTAATTTTGATTTTTTTTTCAAACTGATTTTTTTTTAAAATGTTTTTTCCCTTCATAATCTATTTAATGATAATTTTTTTTTAATTGTTTTTTTTTCTCATTCTTTGGCATGTATTAAAGATAATAAATTATTGTAAATTTTTCAATTATCAATTTAATTTATAAATTTATTAACTCAATTATGGTTAAAAAAATTTATTATAAATTCGAATGTCATGATTTTATTAGAAATGAACAAGTTCAAAATAAATCACATTTCACAGTATATTTTACTTTTTATAGTCCTAACTCCCCTTTAAACATGAACTCTTGTTTATTAACATATATAGTATTTTAGATATTACAAAAAATACTCCTGATGACGTCATTATAAATCACATGATCTCATGTAATTTTTATGAAAAATTTGCAAATTTTGCTTAATACTTTGGGATGTTTGGGATGGAAGAATATCTGATATCACAAATTGACATAATAATCGTTGATCATGCGATATAGGGTTATTTAAAAATTGAATTTATTTGAAGTAAAAAAAATATATTAACACTAACTTTTTTTTTTTAAAAAAAAATATTATATATGTTCTGATAATTTATATTCAGTAACAATATTCTTCCAACATTCACGTTCGTTAAGGTTCTTCAACCATCTAGAAACATTAGGACGTTTATTCCATAAACCACCTTCGTCAGTAGAGTTAATAGCATAAAAAGTAAGAGGAACATGAAGAAGATCAGCTAAGGAAAATTCTCCAGTTAAATAGTCTTTACCCTCCAATAATTTTTCATAAACATCTAAATTTTTATCAAGTTCTTCGCGAGCTTCGTTAACAATTTTAAGATCAGGTTCATTGCCTTGCTTTTTCACCAATATTAATTGCGTAAGCATTTTAACCAGAGGTTGAGTATAATAAGAGGTCTCTACTGAAATGAATTGATCTACCAAAGCGGCTTTTTGTACATCAGAAGGAATAAGAACGGTGGAAGATTTGGTTCCTTGATATTTGTTTATCAAATAACGAGCTATTGCACGAGTTTCATAAATTTGGAATCCGTCATCGTTGAGAGAAGGAGTTTTACCGCTGTTAAAAGAAAAGAAGAAAAAGAATCTAATTAGTAACTTGTGAAGTTTCTGTGACGTATGCGACTTCAGTGAAAGAAAATTTTTTTTTTTTCACTTACAAAGGATGTTTGGTAGCTAAATAATCTGGAGATTTAATTTCTTCGGGAGTTGTTTGAACGAGTTCATAAGATAATCCTAATTCTTTAAGGACGTAGAATAATATAAGATTAAAAGCAGATGCAGAACGTCCGAAAACTGTAATAGTCATTTTTCACTAATTTATTTTTTACGACAAAAAAAAAGGGAAAAGAAAATTTTTATTTTATTAATTTTTTTTAAAAAAAATTTAACGATATTTTTGGAAATCGTATTTATAAAGTAATTTGATCCTTTAATTAGTAGAATTTAATTACATACTATCTGCTGCTATTAATTTTTAGGTAATACATGTAATAATATTCGGAGATTTTGAGATAATTTAACCGATATTTTTTTGTAAGCAGATTAATTAGGAAATATTAATCATAAATCGTGGGAATACCAATGATTGATTATTTGTCATACCAACTAACCATTGTAAAATAACCAGTAGACATTCGGTAAAATCTACGAATTTTTTAAATAAGTATTTCGAATCTAAATTACTGTAGCAGCGTAGACAAAAATTATCTGCCAAAATAAAATAATTCATATTTAATAAACTATTATGCAATGAATCTAAGACTTTGTAATTTCACAAAATATATTAAATAATAATATAATTATCTCATTAATAGATAATGGTCACATGTTTCTTTATTTTATTTATTAAACTAAGGAAACTTATGCCTTATGACCAAAATTATTCCGAAAACCAGATTTCGGTAACAAATTTTGCCATAAAATCGGTAAATTTTTTATCGGGCATCGGTTAGACTCATACAAATAAAAACACTATAGATAATAATGTATATTATAAGCTATTCCGATAATAATCACAAAATTCGCTTCGGTAACAAAATTTGCCGACAGCTCGATTATGCGTCGGCGATGGTTATTTATATTAATAAGGTAAATTTTAAAATGTCGGACCGTTAAATATTGACGCTGATTATTAATAATACTTTTGGATTTCATGGACATAATACGCGGAATCGCGATATAAGGTTATTTAAAAATTGAATTTATTTGAAGTAAAAGAAATATATTAAAATACGCTATTGTTTACACAGTATAATTTACAAAGAATAAGCTACTTATCAGAATCTTTAGTATATTTACTAATTTGTTCTGATAATTTATATTCATCAACAATATTTTTCCAACTTTCACGTTCGTTAAGGTTCTTCAACCATTTAGAAACATTAGGACGTTTATTCCATAAATCACCTTCACCAGCAGAGTTAATAGCATAATAGGTAAGAGGAAGATGAATAATATCAGCTAAAGAAAATTCCCCAGTTAAATAATCTTTACCCTCCAATAATTTTTCATAAACATCTAAAGTCTTCCCAAGCTCTTCACGAGCTTCTTCAACAATTTTAAGATCAGGTTCATTGCCTTGTCTTCTCACCGCTATTAATTGCGTAAGCAATTTAAATAGAGGTGGAAAATAATAAGAGATCTCTACTGAAATGAATTGTTCTACCAAAGCGGCTTTTTGTACATCAGAAGGAATAAGAATGGTGGAAGTTTTGGTTCCCTGATATTTACTTGCCAAATAACGAGCTATTGCACGAGATTCGTAAACTTGGAATCCGTCATCGTTAAGAACAGGAGATCTACCGCTATTAATAGAAAAGAAGGGAAAGAATCAAATTAGTAACTTGTGAAGTATCTGTGACGTATGTAATTTCAGTGAAAGAAAATTTATTTTTTTTTCACATACAAAGGATGTTTGGTAGCCAAATATTCTGGAGTTTTAATATCTTCGTGGGTTGTTGGAACGTTTTCAAAAGATAATCCTAATTCTTTAAGGACGTATATTAAGATAAGACTGAAAGGAGATGCAGGGGATCCGATAACTGTAATAGTCATTTTTCACGAATTTTTTTTTTACAACAAAAAAAGGGAAAAAGAAAATTGTTTATTATTATATATATTTTTTTTCAAAAAAAAAATATTTTAATTAAAAGGTATTTTTTGAAACGTATTTATAAAGAAATTTGGTCCTTTAATTATTATAAGAATTCGGTCTAAGGGGGAATTTTATTTTGATTTGAAATCATTTTTTTTTTATGATTCACAACATTAATTATTCTACGCAGTATTCTTTCTTTTTTTACCTCGATTTGGATAGTTTAAAATACATTCACCCGGTTTCCCGATAATTTAACCGATATTCTAAATTAATTAGGAAATATTAATCATAAATTGGGGAAAACCATTGAGAAATGATTGATCAACCATTCAAAAAAAAAACGTAAATAACTCAGGAAGTCACATGCCGAGACATGCCGAGACATTTCCGAGAAACTCACACCAAGCCAATCTATGAATAAATTACGAACTTTTTGAATACTTTTTTTTTTTAATTTATTAATAGACGTCCCTAAATATTTTTTAAATTCGAATCTAAATTTATATTACTGTGGCGGTGTAGACAAAATTTTCTTCTCTGTTAAAATAAAATAATTCATATTCAATAAACTAATATGCAGATGAGTATGATGAATCTAAGACTTTAAAACTTCATATCTTGAATCGTTTTAAACATACTCCATTTATATACTGTATAATTACCTCATTTAATAAACTTAATAAACTTGCATTATGACTATTCCCAATTCCTACCACTCTAAACTATTAAAAAATTAATAGATCATAGTCACATGTTTCCTTTATTTTAACTAATGCAACTAAAAAGAACCTACATGCAGTATATTTACCAAAATTAAATAATAAGATGCTTTGCTTCCGGCACTCGAATAGATTTCGGTAACAAATTTTCGAGTGCTCGTATAACATCGGTTAAATATAGTTGATTTCATAATAAATCTACTTGTATGGGAAAAAATATTTTTATTTTTTTCACCCCAATTCGTGTTATCTAAATTGGGGACGAAGAAAGTAACTTTTCCCAATTTGTGAACATCTAAGGGGACGAAAAAAGTAACTTTTCCCAATTTGTGAACATCTAAATTGGGGATGAAAAAAGTAAATTTTCCCCAATTCAGATGGCACGAATTGGGATAAAAAACCACTCTCCCCAATCCAATGCTGCCCACATTACATGTTGCCCACGTTATCCTCTGCGCTTCAAACTGCCTCATGTGCCTCACTTCACATTGATGTCCCACGTAAACTATGTTATCTATGTTGTTATCCTGATACTTTTATTTTGGTGGGACACCACTTTTTATTCTAAAGCCTATTTGCCATCATACCTAAAGTGCATTTCTGCTGCTCGTTCTTTGTCGTGCTTATATGCTCATATCTCTGCTCGTATTTGTCATTAAGATTTTCACATGTCCTACTTTATACGCATATGGTTCTCATATTGCCTTCAAAGTGCTTCTTACGCTTTGATTGGTTTATTACTAATGTAATAGTTGCATGGTAGTTTATAGTGCGTCCATGTTTTAACTAAGGACAGATGACATTCATATACTCTACTTTTTGTTACCTTTAAGCTGCTTCCTACTCCGCCCTGCACGTTAGTTATTTTTCATTTTGAAGTTTTTCTTTCATTAGAATAACGGACATTATCCCCTGTGCTTGTTACGCAATATCTCAAATAATTGATAAGTAATACTTGACACCTGAAACACTCCTGAAATCGATATCACAATCTTAAGCAAGAACTAACGACCTCCCTTCAGACTGACATGATCGTGGTTTGGCAAGAACACGATATTGGATTCACTACTGAGCAAGTATCAGTTCTTGTACCCCAACAAAAACGTGGAAGACGCTCAAATGAGAAAAGTATTAGAAATATCAAAAAAAATCAAAAATTCTGATGATGCATTGTTCGAGACTCAACTCTTGATTGATTCAGAGAAGCCAATAGCAACTGCTTCACTCTTTCTTAATTAAGTACTGAGTTGAGAAGTTCTAACATTGCGCCTGAAATTATTAATGCAACGAAATATTCTGATATTACTAGCAAATAAGATTCAAGCCAAAAAAGGTGACATTTGAGAAACTAACGGTATTAACCTTCCTAAATTTATCGCCCTCAAGGCTATACTCGAGAGACTGCACCACTAACAAACCTGATAATCTCGCTTTAGTATAATGCTCAGTATGAGGCCCGCTAAAGTAAAACTTTATGCATTTTCAATGGACACGTGACTAGTTTTGCTAAAAGTCGCTCCAAGAGTGTTAGAACTACTGACATGGATTCAAAAATCAATAGATTCTGATATATTACGTGATCCTGGAGTCAAGTGGTTTAATACGTATTTGTAGCTTTTGTAAAATTACCGATGTAACTATCGAAGAAATTGCTAGTTCGTGTCTTTATTTTAAAATATCTTGATCTGGAGGGATGTTATCCTTCTTATATAAAAGCGCTTCATATAATTGAGCAAAGTGTTTCGCTTTGATCAGATTTATTATTAGTATTACTTGCCATGATTGCTATAATAAAGTAATATATTTAATATATTTAATGTGGGAAAATTCCGAGTCCGGAATACTGATCAACAACCCGGAGCAGTGATCATCAGCTCGGAATTTTGCTGAGCCACAGATTGTGTGACATATTAATTTTCGCACATATATTTATTCGCCTCATTCAAGATGCTTTTACATTGAGGACGATCGCAAAAAGCATGCTGTAAAAGGGAAGTACATGGTATTTCTTATCGATACTAGTAATAATATTTATGTATTATGAAGGGCTGAGGACCTTGTAATTTTGAGATCTACACGAGTTAACCAACTTTGCGTCTTACGTGGAGATTACTATGCCAAAAGGAATCAAAATTCCACATACATGTGCTTTCAAAGCTTTCTTGGCATCATACGATAATGCTAATCACTCTTCTTATCTCCTTATCTTTTTTCCCAGCAAGATATAAAGCGTGTAGGAGTATGTGGAAGTTCAGCCAACTTTCCCGCAAAAATAATTATATGTGCATGGGGGCGAGTTTTTCTCACTATGGATCTTGTATTTAGGAAAATAAGATGTCTCCTGACGCAGATAATGATATTGTCAGTCAACTTCGCTTCCGTAATGCAGAAAATAAGAACATAATTTTCGCGATTGAGATTTCTAAGACAAACAAGTCTTGAACTTGAAAATGAAGTTGAGGCCAATCAATTGTAATGACTTCCTCCGTCAAATTTATCCTGAGGAGAAGCCTATGCGAACAGAAGATAGGATTTTTCCTATTTTAATGTGACGTCTGATGATGAAGACCGTATCCACATCTGAATTCTTCCCTAATGAATAGTTAGAAAAGTTCTATTCATATCATGTAACAGCGAATATTATTTTTGTGTATCAGTTGCTCCGGCAACTTTTTTCTATTTCATAAATAAAGTATTATTTTATCGAGAAAGTAGGTCACGCGTAGTGATGTAATATAATCGATTGAAAATTCTTAATTGCATATATATGAGGTAAATACATTAGCTGATACAAAAAAATTTCTTCACTATCTCTGGGCGTGCCTTACCTCGGAAGCAAAAATACAATACACCTGTCGGGCGCATACATATATAAAAACCATGTCTTCACAAGCCTCTACACCTTCTTCTCCAAGTTCAATAACGGAAGAAATTCCTTCTCGAATAATAGCGGCCGTTGTTAAGGACTTGTCGAATATTTGCAAAGAAAGGACTTGAAATATCAAAATTTTTCGTAAGGAGAAAATTTCTGGTCATGCCTTTCTCAAGTAATTACTTCTTATTTTTACTCCTCTCTGGAATGGTTCATCGTAGATAATAATTTATTTTTTCTTTCGCAGTCTTCGAGGAAATTAATGATGATGATAAGGCTTTTAATCATTACATGGACGATATAATTCTAAAATTATCTAATGTGGAAACCATGACCGATGCTAACGAGGCGACACGTTGTGAATTTATTTCAGCAATTTACGCGCATCAATCGCCATCACTAAAAAAAATCACTTCCCAAGATATTTTTATAGTGTTGCAGAAGGATATTTCAGGAGAAGATTCAACCGGTCGAGTCTATGCAATCAAAGCTCTAGAAGACCTTTTTAAGGAAAGCCTCGTAATATTAAGATTGGATATACGCAGATAAGACTACTACCCAGATTCGTGTTTTTGAAGATTCAATAATATTAACGCATTTTATTTTTTATAATCTGGCGCAACTTGAGAGTGCATCCAAACAAATAAGAAAACCGAACTGCGGATCAAGCGTTTAGGAACGAATATTTCTACTACCTATATGGTATTGTGTCGACAGGAACGGAATAGCATTTACTATGTATACTCCAGATGCAAGCGGTAACGAGTACCAAATTAATCTCACGAAGTACGTGTTGTTGGGTTGTTGAAGGATCGTGTTAGTGTTGATGATAGTTCTGCAGCTATCAAGAGGTTTAGAATCAAAAAATTTATCAAAAAGTGATGATGTTCTCTTTTACGTTAACGAGTTTATATCATGGAGTCACACGTTTTATTTTTAATAATTTTAATACTTTGTCTGTACCAATAAAGATTAAGATATCTACAAATAGAAAGAATCTGGCTATACCCGATTCACTAAGTTCTCATGTATATAAGTAATGGGAAATTAACAACTATAAGACAACCCCTCTTATGTTCCGGAGTATATTCCTTTTTATCAAAAGTTACTTTTTTTAAATAAATTCAATGTGAAAAATGTAAAGAAAAATGTGTTTATAGTATTTCATCATCAACTGATATGCCACAATTCATTATATTATTTTCTTATTGCTATGTTTTGAATGATGATGAAATATTTTATTATTGTTATACGAGTCAACAAATTTTTTCGTCTTCACTGTCATATTTGCCAATAATACCGAATACTTAATCTTGTGCTTCCTATCAAACCCACCCAAAAAAACATTCGCATTATCGTAGAACAACTCGCTGCTGGTAAGTTGAGTCGTAATATCAACGTATTCAACGCGTCCTGGACTCCTGGTTTGATTTTCCATCTAAATATTACTAATAACTTTTTGAATTTTTTTCTCACATAGGCGAAGTAACTTTTCTGATATAGACATATAGTGTTTTAATTGGATTAAATAATATCTTGATATCTCTGTTTTGTTCACAGAAAAAGATGATCTTAAGAGATATTTTGATGAAATCATTGAACATGTTAACCATAGAATAGATTGGATCATGAAATAAAGAAAGTACGTTATCATACACCATCAATGTTGAGATCAGCAAGTGTTTTTTCTGTAAACGCTTTCTTGCTTTGATGTAATGTCGCTTGATTTGCATTGGTATTAATACCAAGTTTTTCCTGAATTACTATTATATCCTTCTTATATAAAGCAATTCCAATTCATATAATTTAGCAAGTGTTTAGCTTTGATCAGATTTAGATTGCTATAGTAAAATAATATATTAACGTGGAAAATTTCAGATCATGACATCAAACAACGAATAATTACTGTAAAGCTTATAAGATCAGTATTACGGAGTGTATTTTAAGTAGGTGTATTTTTAAGTAAATTAATACTGTAATAACATCGCATGACATGGCTTTTATTTGGATGAAATAATAAATAGTCATAGAAAATGATGTAACTTGTGTGACTGATTTCTTATATAAACTTTCAAATTTTTAAAATTTCAAATTTCTCTTTACCTTCTTTATCTTCATATTACAAATTTTAACGAATCATGATTATCCATTTAAATTGTTTTATTTTAGGAGAGAACCCTTTACAATCGAAACTTTCAGATGCCAGTGATTGAATTATGGAGAATAAATTTTTCTCTTGTCAGCGTCAATGAAGAAATCATTAATAATTGTGCAAATATTAATGTTAACATCCAAGACACTCTTGGTGGTACCGAGTTATCTGGAAGGTCGAGAATTAGCGATGAATTCTGAATATGGAGCGAGCACATGTCCTTGTGAAACTTGTGAAACTTAATGCTATTGTTACATTTATTAAATATCTTTTCTTATAGAAGTCAAATCTAACATACAATTGGCTTTTGTATTCATTGACGTGTCAAATATCTACATTCAAGGAAGTAAAGATGTTGCAAAAAAGGAAAACGTTTACAAAAATCAAGTTAATGTTGATTTGAGATTAGTTCTAGATGGTCGATTAGGCCATGATTCTGTTATTATTGGATCATGTGACAATCCACCTTGGGATGAGCTAAAAACAAAGGGATTTAACACAAGTAAATTGGAATCAAGTGAATATAAAGAAAAAGAAGTTGACGCTAACATTGTGGCTCACATCGCTGAAATATTATACACCGAAAGAAGACCTGGAACGATTATTTTACTTGCTGGGGATGGTGACTATCGACCAATTCTATGAAGAGCTTTAGCAAAAGATTAGGTTGTGAAAGTTTGGTTCTGGAAAAAAGATAATAAAATATTATTATTTACAACTGAGAGTTATTCAAATTCCATACATAAAGAAAGTAATCCATCTTTTTTAGTGTCAAAACGTCTCAAGAATATAGATCTTCCAGAATTTCCATCATTAAAAACAATTATTGTTAGCTTGGACCTTTTATACAAAAAATTTACATCTGCTTATGGTCTTACAAATACTTTAGAAAAAAGATTTCTCAAAATTAATGATGAACATGTTAAGGTTAAGTATGATGATGTGATGCCATGCTATGAAGCTTTGGACCTGTTTTTGTTTCTGGTTTAAATATACCGATAATTCTTTGAAATTGTATGTAAATACCTCTAACCAATGGGAAGATATAAAGACTTGCATGAAAGAAAAATATCCACAAGCACAAGAAATAAAGAAAGGTAAATACTGTCTGTTAGAGATATAATTTCTTAATGTGTTAAATAGAATTAGGCTTTAAATTTTAAATCTTGCGCAAATGAATATGATCACATGAAACTACATGGAAAATTTAATCATTTACATTAATTTATAGAATGTCTGTTTACTTGATTTATTTGGTCTCTATTCGCATTGAATAATCGGACATATAACTGAAGTATCTTCATATTATAAGAGTAATTTTTACAATGAGGTTATTGTTGAAGTTTTTAAATCAGGGTATTTATAAGTAGAGGTTCTATTTTTATTTGCGAAGAAAAGATAAAGTTTTTTCATAGAAGGATTTAATGAAAGAATGTTTAATGAAACTTTCTTTAACTTGCACATTAATAAAGAATATAAAGAATAAAAAATTACATTATGAATCTTGCAGAAAAGATTATATTTTAATTGATATACCAGGATTTTCTGATCCAATTTTTGCTACGTGAAAAAAATAGGTTCGATTGCATTTAAATATGCTTTCAGTGTTAACATCTGTAAGTTTTTTTTTATGTTCATAAGTTATAACAAAGGTCATTGTCACTTTATTTGACACCGAGTTTGTACTTTCATATTGGGAGATATACAAGTAGGATCATTGGAAAGGAGTTGATACCGCACAAAGTCACGATAAATGAAGACCCTGAATGTTAAACCAATCTTGTCAATTACATAAGCACAATCATTATCAGCTATCTTTAAAAGGATAACACCCACCATCGAGTTGGATATATTTGTGCAACAGAAGAATTTCGAAAGAAATAAACATGCTAACTAATACCTCTGTTTTTTCCCGAACAAAATGAGAAAAATGTGAAAGGAGGTCTAGTTGCAACACAGGACATACCATATAAGTAAATAGTGACTACAAAAGCATATGTTATGAAAGGCTGAGGGACTCGCAATTTTGAGATCGCCAGGCGTAAAACCAACTATATGTCTTGCAGGGTAGAATAACGCAAAAAATAAGGTATGTATATGCTAGAAGTTATGTATGCATGGGAGCGAAACTTTCTTACTATGGCCTTTGTATTTAGGAAGAAGCAGATAATGGCCAATATTATTACCCTCAATTGTCTTGTCATCCCTCGCGCCTCGCCTGAAAAAGTATATCAGAACTGAACTATGATTAGGGAATGGTGGCTATCGTTATTTGAAAACATTCTTCCTACTGACTTTATTCTCTGCAAGCTCACCGAAGCAGTGGCTCAATTCCTAGAGAAATTCAACAATGTAAAACTACTGGGCAAGGTCCAGGTGATGAAGAAATATTTCCATATGAGTTAATTTCTAGTCATTTTCAACAGCAACCTCCTAATAATTCAATTCATATTGTTGTATATATTTGAATATTGTAAAAGCATCATGTAACGCGATCTATTCGCAATTTTTATGTACTATTTCCCGTTTTCAGCACGGTGAGACGAATAGTTGTGAAGTCTGGTGAGGATGTTGAGTGGAGTACGGTGATATTTGGCAGTGTGTAACATAAAGGGTGTGAAGCGTACTCAGGTGATGAATGCATCCTGGCGATTTCAATATATTATTAATAAAAACATCTGTTATTTAAAATCTTTATTTAAATTTTAAAATTTTCAATTTTTATAATATATGAACCATTGATTACTATATTCCCTGAATTAATATTAATTTTTCTATAATTGATTAATGTATATAATTATTATCGTCTTCGTTAATATTATTCTTTTTGCTTGCTTCGGCGCTTTTAAATGTATAACCAGAATTTGTAACTGTATTTATCGAAATTATCATCATCATCAAATGTAGGGTTTAACCATACGAATTGATTTCTTTGGAGTCTAGAATTTCTATAACTTTTAATTCAAATACATTTCTAATTCTTTATTTGCCTACAAATAAAGAAACCTATTCATCACATGCTATATTTCTTCGCAGTTTTGGAATGAGTACTCAAACAACCTCACCTTCTCACGTTCATCAACCTATCGTTCAGGTTGAGTCATCACACAAGATGATCTCAGATCATTTGTATCATCCACCGTTCATAGTGACCGCGTAACTTCAGTTTCATACACACTAAGTAAGCAGAAGCCATACGCTTATATTATTATTTTCATCGTTTCTCTTATACGAACGATGTCTACTTGTTTGATCCTTGTTGCATAAGGTTTGTTGATGCTTATTGATGATATTGATGTACTAGCAGCATTTTCTGGTTTCTTGCATTTTCCGTCAAGATTACTCTTTTGTATGGTGTTCGTTAGGGAGTCAAGATCAGGGTTATTATTGTCGTTTAATTGTGTTGAAAACTGCTTGTATGTATAATTTTTAACACAGGTCCATCGTTTGTGAATTGTCTGAATTGTGACTGGTGTTTGGGATTGAGGGAGTAACATTTGTATCATGTGGTTGAGCAGAGCTTGGAGTTGGAATGAATGGCATTAAATTTGGGCCAAGGTTTAAAAGCGTGTTTGAATTAATTTCATTGAAGAGGATATATTAATTCTTCAAATATCAATTATGAATATTCCGTCTTCTTTGTGTTTATGGTTGCTCAAAGCTTCTTTGTTGTTTCCGAATTCCGATTCTGTAGTATTTTTTCTCTTTTGTGGAGGCATATTTTTCTCTGGAGCAACGGAAAAATTTCTTTAAGATGAACTTTTGTAAAGGGATGAAACAGTCTTATATATAATAACTAATTTTAAAAGGTGTAACTAAAAAAAACAAAAGTAGTACAAATCCGAATTTGTAAAACAATTTTATTTAAGAAGAATGAATGCTAACTAACTGACCCAGATGCTTCATGTGACACATATGAGATATGACTAATAAAATAGACTCTTGATCAGTCCATACGATATTGGTATTAATATCTCTAGAGGTTGTGTAAAGCTTGATGAGTCGATTGTATAATTAAATAGTTCGAGGCTCAGGTGTATTTTTTTATTTGCTCAAAATATGCTTAAAACTGATTTTGAATCTGACTGAGTTTATCAATTTTCATATATATATTCGACATAATGTCCAGACATCAACATTCTTTCCATAGATTACAAAATTATTCATGTTTATTGATTAAAAAAAATAATTTTTTATTATTAGATGAATAAAATAAAAATAAAATACATTATAATGAAAATAAATGCTTGTTTGAAGGTAAATAACTTGATAATAACTCTTATAAATAAATGAATCTAAATCTATTAACAACCCTAACAACCGCATTGTCCACATCTTAAATGAAGGGTGTATTCATGTTTAATTTCATAATCAGACAGCGATTTCATCTCTTGAATTAGCTGTCTATTATTAAACATCAAACATTTATTTTTACAATCAATATCTAAAGAAAAAAAAAATTTTTAGGTGAGTAAAATTTATTTAATTTGTTCCAAAAATAATAATTTGTCCGGAGTGAAGCGCGTAGGACATTATAATAATAATAAATAATTTAATAATTTTCATTTACTTGTTTTGTCAGATATTTTCTGTTTAACAGATGAAATTTTCGACCTCAATACTATACATATTTCTTCCGAAAGTTTGACAGGCTCGAATGATGATTTTCATGTTTATAGAATATTTTAAGGTTATCACTGCTTGTTTTTATTAATTTGCTTGTTCTTTTATTTTATTTATTATTTTATGATTCGAAAGGTTTGATTTTTTGCTTAAAGCAAGAAAAAATTATTCTCTATTTATAAGAAAAATTCTAAGGTTATGAATTCCATTATAACGTACTGTACAATAAAAGCGTTTTCATGTTTTTGTCTCTTTATGGTATAATTAAAACATTTGTAAAGGACCATAACTTTTGTTCAAAAAATAACAAACAAATATAGTAAAATCCCGGTAATCAGATGCACACAGATGCGCTTTGTAATGATGGTTCTTTTTAAACAACAGTAATTGAGTAATCGAATTTATAGTAGATCTACATGCTAAACTCGGAGGAGTTTGTTCAACTATTAATCTGCCATGGAGCATGTGACTATCACAATTAATCAGGCATTAAAGATTTGTAATTAAATACATTATGTATTTATTGTTGATGATTTATTTTGTCTCTAAATGAGATTATAATTACCAATCGTAAATCGCTCAGTTTGTTATTATATTGCTTTTAAAAGGTTAAACGAGATGCTGGAGCCCTGGACAAGAACGAATAACATTCCGAATCGATTTTCAGAAAATTCTGTGCGATAAAAATATTTAGACATTCTAATTTATGGCATGAACTTGCGATTTCACGTAGGCCATTATCATTTCCGGTCGATAATTGTATGATTCTGCTATTAGCTTTAGAGCTTTACCAGTAAGATCTATACTTTTGCGGAATCTACATGCGCACTGCTAGATTCGAGCAATAAATTGGTTTTCACCCAACGTACTACTTTTAAAAATCTTTCCAATTGATAGCGTTCCTTTGTAGAATAATCATCTTGAACACATATAATAGGATATAAGTCAACTTGATGTGTTTCCATAGAATGGGAGCACTACTTCTATCTAAATCAAAGGGTGGTAATTGGATTATAGAGTGGTAATCAGGTTATAGAATGGTAATTATATAACCTAATCTAAACGGTATACCACTCCTCCGTACGATTGACAAGTTCGAACGATAACTTCATTTTGATGGTATTTGAAGGCTTTTGGAATAAATTATTTGAATTTTCTTTTATTATTGTTGTTTTATTTATTTATTTATTTTTGATTTGAATGCTTTCTGGTATATATAAGAAAAAACAAGGCATTGAATTCTATGAACATAAGATGTTTTATAAGCGTTCATTGTCTATTTATGATGTCATATTTCATATTGTAAGCTCATATTTCTTTGTTAAAAAGAGTCATAGTTTTTGTTAACGATATAATAGAAACTTTATACTACTAGCTCCGATACAGATGATGCGAGCCTGAATGAAAAATGGAAAATCAAGGTTAGTAATTACAATGATAACGGAGTTCTTCGTACTATATTCGTAGTATTTACTTTTTTTGACCTCTCCCATATCTGTTGAAGTCGTAACTGCCTCTGAGTTCGAATAATTCTGTGAATTAGGAAAACTTATGAAGTTTGCGGTCTTTGCGCTAAAAGAATTATTTAACATACGATTTTTTTAACAGACATAAAAATTATCTATAATTATTATGATCAATAAATGCATGCTTCATACATAAAAAAGACAAAGCTCGATGTGGGCAATTTTTTTTCATAAATAGTACATGGGAATAGGCGCGTTGGCTAAGCAAAAATGAAAACGGGTAGCGGCGTTTTAAAAGAGAATAAAGCATGAAAAATATGCCTGCTGACTTTTTGAAAAATGATATAAAAATATTTATGACTAGATATTGCTAAAGAAATTGCACGTAATAGAGAAGGTGAATGTCTTTTTGAAAATTGCCAATACTGTAGTAAGGCATCAATGCTCTAGAAATGCGCTAAGGATGTGAAGAATGGAAAAACATGGTGCCCATGATATGCAGCTGAAAATCATCGTGCACTAGTGGTTATTAATAGCTATCCTCGTAAAGGAGAATTTATCGTATTTGATTAGATAGCTAGTTGATGATAAACTCGCGATTCGATTAAGACTATACCTTTGAAATAGATCATGCCAAATACATAAATAGAAATGTACTATCTTCCATCATTCATCGAATGTCAGAACTTGAGAAAAGATGAATCGATGAAGTTGTAATAATATCACCCCAGCTCATTCCTGAATACTTGATGTATAAATAATTCAATACGTTATATTTTTTCTTTTCATTTTTTTCTTTATCAATTGACTAGTACTGAAAAAGAGGCATATAGTACGAGCTCGGATGATTTAGAATCTTAACGCATGAATAAATTTTGTTTATTGTTACAATGAGCATTTCATATTATTCATATTACAAGAGTGAGAAGTTGTTTTAGAAGATATATAAAGGAAATGTTATATTTTCCTTTACTATTTGCTTGTTTTTGGTTTTGCTAAATTTCCATCCAATTTAATAAAATTATCCCTTATAACATCATATCACTATTGCTTTAGGATAAAATGATATGTAAAATTTGCAAATGGAAAAGTTTTAAAAGTAACTATCTTGAACCACTAACAAACAAAGTCGGTAAAGTTAAACTAAAAATTAATCTCTTCATAATAAGTAGCATTCAGATATGTTTAAAGCTTCGTAAGATAAGAATATAATTGCGATCGGAAAAAAAAAGATATAGATAACAAACGAAGCAAAAGCAGCAGGTAATAAAACATTAGGTTCTACTTGAGAAATATTTCCGTTTTTATCTTAGTCAAAGTATATTGAAACTTTCTCATTCATTGTTAGATTTGGTCCAGTAACTTTCAGATATTCCGTGCGAAGTTCGAATTAATTGGAGGCAAGTGAACCACAGAAATTTTGTTGTTTAATATAATTTGATAAGTTGATGAGTTTGGTATAGTTATTTTAAAGGATTTGTAAACTTCTTCACAAATATAAGTTTTCAGGATTCCATGTTCTACCATGAAGTGACCATTTTTTGTTTTTTCGCTTTGGCAAACATCAGGAAATTATTTCCACTTAAAATCCACATTGAAATAAATCCACATCAAATATTGCGGAAATATGTGGAAATCTGAATAGTTCCAATATTTCCAAATACCCCGTGACAAAACACAGTATTTTCGGCATAGATCGATATGTATGTATGGAATTTCACATGTTTCTAAACTAATCCATATGGACCGGTCTACCTAAAAATCTCATGAAGAAACAATGATTTTTAGATATAATACCACATATTTCTGAACTAATCCATATCAGATATGGATTTACGTTCACTTTTATTTCTTAAAAGCAATATCATTTACAACGACGCTTTTGTTGATCAACATAATATTAATTAACATATTAGTTTATAATTATCCGCAGCAATATGCGGTTTTTGTGTTTCGGAGTTGATATAATAACAATATAACAATGCCGCAGATTTGCGTGAATTTCCGATTAAAGTTTTACTATATTTATTTGTTCGATATTTCAACAAAAGCTATCTTTATGGCGTCTCTTTTTTTTTTTTTAACAAAGTAAATATGAGATTACAATGAGAAAAATGACATCACAAATAGACAATGAATCATAGAATTCAATGCCTTGTTTTTTCTTATATATAGGGAACAATTTTTTTCTTTCTATCAAGCAAAAAAAAACCAAAAGCATTCAAATCAAAAATAAATAAATAAATAAATTAATAATAATAAAAGAAAATTTAAATAATTTATTTTAAAAAACCTTCAATTACTATCAAAATGAAAGTTATCATTCGAACTTGTCAATCATTCGGAGGAAATATGTATAGCGTAGAAGTTGAAGATTTCGATCAAATATCAGCTGTTAAACGAAAAATATCTGACAATACAGGTAATTAAAACTATGAATTTATTATTATTATTTATAACAAATTAAATAAATTTAACTCAAAATTTTTTATCATTATTATTTTTTTTTTCTTTTTTAGATATTGATTGTAATAATAAAAGTTTAATATTTAATAACAGACAGCTAATTCAAGAGATGAAGTCGCTATCAGATTATGAAATTCAAAATGAATCCACTCTTCATTTGAGATGTGGACAATGCGGTTGTTAAGATCGATGATTTAGATTTAAAATCTTAAATTATTTTTAAATTGATTTTTTTTTACATTACAAGTCATTTAACCTTTAGACAAGCATTTATTTATATACAATGTATTTTTTTTTTATTTGTCAATAAAGAAACATCATATATTAATTTGCAATAAATACAATATATTCAAGTAATTGTTGGATTGTGTGTTCATAGCCTTAATTTATATTACGTTGTCACGATCAAAAAACTACACGTTTGTTATTCTTATAAAGAACAATTACTAGATACCAATTCGATCAATAAATATGAAAAATTTCAGTTAATATTGTATGCTATTATTATAAAAATTATACAGTTATTCCCCATTTTTATTCAATCTTGCGAGTTTTCTTATTATTAAAGGCAAAGTTGGTATATTTTAATCTCGGTTAAGGTAATTTTCTCATGCTTGCAAAAATACGCGCGTATCGCAACTTCAGTGAATTCTAAAGTTCATGTAAATTTGGTTACATTTCAGAAATTTCATTACAATTTCAGAAATTATGCAGGTTGAAAGTCACGTGGGTGCATTTAGGGGAAACCTTTCATATAAATGTACTTAAAAAATCGTTGCCCCGATAGAATATGGAGGGTGTACATTTAACATTAAGTCCCAACTTTGGACCAAGCGAAAAGGTGCAATTATAGAGAGTATGCATTTATAGCGGGTGCATTTATAGAGAGTTGATTAACTGTATTCATAATACATGCTTTTGCTGTCTTTAACTGGATTTTATTACTATTATTCGAAAAAGAATCGGTAATTACAATTATAATCTCTCACCTTTCTGGTTACCACCCCAATATTTCAAATATAAAACGCTCCTTTAAAGTATAAAGAATGCACCGTACGATTTGTACACTCTGCATTGTCAACACTAAGTGATTACTAATTTCATAAACATCAATAGTTATAACCCATAGAGGTGTGATTATAGGAGTCGTGAATCAAGCCATCCGAATCAAAATGGAATTAATACATAGATTCAATTAAACAATAGCCACCGGTTATTGTAGAACTGCATTAGGAGTTGATCAACACAATTACAAAATTACAGAACTGATTAGAAAATTACTATATTTGTTTGTTTCGATTTTGAACAAAAGCTATGGCGTTCTTTTTTACCAAAGTAGATAGTGTATTATATGTGAAAAATAACATCACAAAAGACGATGATCACTCAAACATTTTCATTGTACGTTCATGAGGACTTTTCTTATACAGTCGCCACTGGATATAACGAACCTGCCGTTCCAAGCGTTTTGGTTCAGTATATGGTGAATTCGATATATGATATTCATATTATATACCGAACTGTTCGGTATATGAATTTTATCCAATTAAATTATAGCAGCATATACTGTAATATTTAAAGTTCAGATGATTACATGACTTACTATAACAGATAACACTATGTTTTATTTAAAATTTATGTGTTCATCGATTTTTTAAGTATTTACCAGCTATTCAAATGAAAATTTTATCTGATACTAGCAGAAATA
Source organism: Rhizophagus irregularis (assembly GCF_026210795.1). Taxonomy (NCBI): domain Eukaryota; kingdom Fungi; phylum Glomeromycota; class Glomeromycetes; order Glomerales; family Glomeraceae; genus Rhizophagus; species Rhizophagus irregularis. Next base: position 1,716,035 of record NC_089451.1, on the reverse strand, counting down.
ATTTTTCCGGTAGTCCATTCTTTTATATTACTAATTAAAGTCACGTGATAGTTCGGTATACTAAATATGTAACTGATATACTTGGGCTGGCTAAAATAAGTTCGGATGCGGTATATAGTAATTTATTATGTGATTTCGTTATATCCAGTGCAATTAATTATAAAAAAATCGGTTCTGTGAAACTTGGTTCAATACAACAAGTTTTCGGTACAAACAGGTTCGTTATAACCAGTGGCGACTGTATATAGGAGAATAATTTTTTCTTGCTATTAAGCAAAAACCAAAACACTTCCAATCAAAAAAAAAATAAATTAATTAATAAAAGAAAATTCAAATAATTTATTCAAAAACCTTCAATTACTATCAAAATGAAAGTTATCGTTCGAACTTGTCAAATATACGGAGGAAATATGTATAAAGTAGAGGTTGAAAATTTCGATCAAATTTCAGCCATTAAACGAAAAATATCTGACAATACAGGTAATTAAAAGTGTGAAATTTTTTAATTATTATTATTTACTATCTATAACAAATTAAGTAAATTTTATTCACATAAAACTTTTTATTATTATTTTTTAGATATCGATTGTGAAAATAAAAGTTTAATATTCAATAATAGACAGCTAATTCAAGAGATGAAATCGTTATCGGATTATGAAATTCAACATGAATCCACTCTTCATTTAAGATGTGGACAATGTGGTTGTTAAGAAGAATATTTAATTTTAGATTCTTAAATTATTTTTAGACGTTTTAGATTTTCTTTTTACATGTTGTTATAAAACCTTTAAACAAAACATTTATTTACATTACAATGCACTACCTATATTATTATTTTTATTAATAAATATAAAATGAAGGAACTGTAAAGTAACATTATACACATATATTATATTATTAATTGCAATATAACTCCGAAAAAATATTCAAACTCCGATTATCACAAGGAAAATATTCAAACTCCGATTATCACAAGAAAAAATATTCAAACTCCGACTATCACAAGAAATAAAATTATTATTTCCAGTACTCCTACAGTATAAAAAAAATTCTTAATAAAACTCCGATAAATTTTTTTTTTTCTAGTTTTTATTCCGAAGAAACTTAGACACGTGATCATTTTCTGAAAAATTTTTTATATGATAGATAGTTTCTTTACGTTTATGTAAACTTGTCTTATTTAAGAATATAGTTTTATAAAAACGGTATCTAATTAATCTTTTAATATAAATATCAATGAAAAATATAGAACTACATTATACAAATAAAAGGTTTTAATGTTGAATTTACATTAAATGCCGTATAAGGACAAATCCGAAAAAATTTGCACGACTGGTATCAACCATTTCTTTTTTGTATTGCCTGGGCCGAAGAGGATCGGCACTTAATAAAGGAAAATACTTTTAAATATTTGCTATATGCTAATTGATAAAATACGTTAGAAGTTTTAAGAGAATTTAATGGTACACAAAATCACAAATTATGCATTATAAAGATCTACAGGTTAGTGAAATACGTAATTTAATCACGTGATAATAAATTTCCAATTTGAGAAACAAAAAAATAACAACATAACAGATAAGATAAAAAAATTTTTTTTTAAAAAAATTGACACAATGACTGATAAATTTTTACCACAATTATCACAAAATCTACTAGATATTTTAGAAGATGACGAATATTATGATATTACTATTGAAGTTGGTAGTGACCCTTACGTTAAAATATTTCGAGCTCATATGGTTATTTTAAATTATCGTTCCGCTTATTTGAGGAGAATGTTATCAACAAATAAAAAACATCTTGATGGAACTTTGGTACATCTCAAATTACCAAATATTTTACCTGAAGCTTTTCATGTAATTTTAAGGTAAGAAAGATGTACATTTACATCTATTCTATTTATCTTATTTAATTTAAATTCAAACAAACGTTTTATTTTAGGTATATTTATGGTGGTAGACTTTCTTTAGAAAAATATGACATATCAGATATTATTGAAATCTTGGTCGCTGCAGATAAACTTTGTCTTCAAGAGCTAGTTATCCATTTACAATCTTCTTTGATAGAAAACAATACAAATTGGATGGAAGAAAACCTTGATTTGGTCTATAAAACAAGTTTTGAGAATATTTCTTTCTTGGAACTGCAAAATTATTGTACTGATTTAATTTCAAAAGAACCAGATAAGATATTTAAGTCACCAAATTTTCCTTCAGTACCAGAAAAACTTTTGATTTCACTTATTAAAAATGATAATCTTCAAATGGACGAGGTACAAATTTGGGAACATGTGCTTAAATGGGGATTTGCTCGACATCCTGAACTTCCACCTGATCATACCACCCTTTCAAAGGATGAATTAAATGTTTTAAAAAATACCTTACGGCAATGTATTCCTTTCATTAAATTCTTTAATTTATCTTCTAGAGAATTTTCTGATAAAGTATTACCTTACAAAAAAGTTTTACCAAAAGAATTGAAAAAAGAGCTTGTAAATTATTTTTGGGATCGTAATATTGAATCAAAATCTCGTGTAAATAAGGAGGTTAAACCAGCGAATCAGTCAGAATCTCAAACGAATAAAGAATCTCAATCAGAATCTCAGGAGATTCAATCAGTATCTCAGACAAACAAAGAATCTCAATTAGAATCTCAGGCGAATCAATCAGAATCTCAGACGAATAAAGAATCTCAATCAGAATCCCAGGCAAATCAATCAGAATCTCAGACGAATAAAGAATCTCAATCAGAATCCCAGATAAATCAATCAGAACCTCAGAAGAATAAAGAATCTACACCGGAATCTCAGGCAAATCAATCAGAGCCTCAGATTAACAAAGGATCTCAATTAGAATATCAGGCGAATAAAGAACCTCAATCGGAATTACAAACAAATGGAGAAACTTCATCTCGCGAAAATAAAGAAATAAAGTCAATTATTGATTCAAAAATTATTACAAATAAACATGCTGAATTAATTTCGGGATGGATTGACAGACCTTCATTATTTAGCTGGGTTTATAAATCAAATTATTATGGATTCAAATTATTATTTCGTGGATCTCGTGATGGATTTACACCTTCTAACTTCCATCAGATTTGTGATAATCAAATATCTACTGTAATGATTATTAAAGTGAAAGGTAGTAACGAAATTCTTGGAGGATATAATCCAATTGCATGGAATCAGGATTATAGCAATGGTGTTACTAAGGATAGTTTTATATTCTCTTTTGAGAATAAAGATAATATTGAAAATTACATTTTGAGTCGTGTAAAAGATGAAACTTCCGCTATAAAGAATAGTAAGTATTACGCTCCATCATTTGGTGAAAGTGACCTTTTATTATCGGGATATGATTATCGTTATAGTTTTTGTAAAAAAGGATCATATGAAAAAACGATCAGAAATACTGAAGATACATTTTCTGTGGAAGAATTTGAAGTATTTAAAATTATAAAAGATTGATCCTTGTGGTAAATTGAATTTATGCGTTTATTTGTATTATAGAATATTACTCAATTTAAATTATGTAATAAACTCATGGCCCGAGGACACATTTTATAATTGTAAATATTTCATTATTGTTTTGAAAAACTTAGCAATAATTATTTATTTCAAAGCAGAAAATATGATGGAAAATTAATTTACATTCATAGAGAATTTGTGTATTTAACTTAATTAAAAATGCTCAAATAATGTCATAATTTTGGTGTATATAATAAAAGCTAAAAAATGGTTCAAGTTATTTTTATTTTTAAATCACAAAGCGAACCGAGTTATAGTAAAAAATTACAAGGGCTCTATACACTAAAGTCTAAAGTAATTAAAACAACTAACCCTTACGGAATCAGGGAGTTACCACCTTGGTCAAAGTTATAAAGGCATGTAAGAAACGGGCGAAAAGTCACGTGATTTTCGAATGGACTTGTAAATTTTATAATAATCGAGATAAATTATATAAAAAGAATGTAATTAAAGCAAGAAAAATTTTAATTATTTGAAATTTTGATTAATTATAGAGTAGTGTTTTACTAACTTTATTTTCGTAAACTTGTGTTTATTATAATAATTGAACGTGTGGCCAAACTGCAAAAGGATAAAATTTTTTCTTTGATAATAAATGAACATGTGTGTCTTTTGCTAAGGTAATAATAGTTGATCAATATAAATATAAAGTAATTCGAAATCGTATAGAGCAAAAGCGCGATGTAGATGAAATGATCAGGTTTCATGATATGATCAAAAGACATGAAAAACGAAATAAACTAAATGAATAATCGATCTGTCAGTAATGAAGCACTACGAAGACGCAAAAGAGGAGTAATGGAAACAAGAATCTCATTTTAGAGAAAAAGTGGAAGCCAAAGAACAACGTGCGAAATAGTTGGAATATCAACGTAAGAAAAGTATGCAATGAAGAACAACAATAAAAGTAGGATACAGCTGAGGCCAAGAACCGTTAACCCACATCAAGAGAATAGAGATCAAAAACACGCTCGATTGGATATAATTCCAAATCCTGGGTTACATCGCAATGGCATCCCCAACCAGAAAAGTTGATCATGCAGTACACATTAGAGATACAAAGCTAGCGGAATATTCTTAAGATTATATCGTTGGATGACATCAGACAGAAAAATTCACATGATCGAATTTTTTCTTGTGGAAAATTTTATCCGTAATTTGTGTAGAAAGCTCCGTGAACATGATACAAACCCAATTTTTATAAAAATAAACCTGAACATCGACATTTTGACATCTTTTTAGGAACATAATGTTTAAAATGTAACAATTCATGCAAAAGAATACATTGCGTTCACGAATTCAATTGGATTGGAGTTCAAAAAATTTAGTACAATTGTTGGGTCGATCCTTCAAATCCAATGCATTAAAGTTGATCCATTTATTAAATTTCCAACCCAGGGCATACCCCACGATTGACAGCACTGCGACAATCACCACCATTTCACATGTTATCTATTTAATTATGAATTGAATAAATTCTTTTTTATTCTTTCTAATACAAAATCCAAATCTGATCCAATTATTGGATTAGATCCAAAAGGATCAACAAACCCAATCCAATTCAATTTGTGAATACATACACCCGTAAGGGTATATCCTGATTAGAAATTTAAGCAAAATCTAAATCAAGTGTGAATCGTGGATCGAGGCGTCACTGAATCTACGCTTTCATATGAGTTAATCATGTTAGTTTTTTAATTCCCGTTTTTGTTCTTGTAACATACTTTATATGATACTTTATATGATATCATATTAAATTGACTTATGCGTAATTGGTATAATATAAAGGTTTATTTTTAATTATACCAATTTAAAAGTATACTATCAAAGTAGTACTTACTAGCAAGTTGCATGCACAGCCACAACGGAAATATAATATCTTACGTAATCTCAATGATTCGGCACTTCCTTTTTCTCGAGTAAGCGTGGCTGTGACGACTTTTAAGATAATTATATTTTTTTTTGCGCCATGCATCATTACATAACACATTTTGCGGCCGACATAGCATTCACGTGATTATAAATAATCGAATTCAAATTTTAGATACACAACACGATTCCGTGAAAGTTTCGATAATTTAACTCCAATATTGCTTGAAATTTTCCTTTCAAGAGCTATAGCCGGTCTTGCGGTTACATTATTTGATCATTGATATAATTCTTATGCAGTGATAGTTCTATAGTTTAATAGTAGAGTGAACTTTTAATGAGTTAATTCGCTAAATGAGGCTGTGAATGTCTTGTAAACAAGATAAAGAACCACTTTTTTTTGTCTTTTAACTTCATTAAAAAGATTTTTATAAATTTGGTTCCTTTTCCATAACTCACTCCATATGGTATAAAATTGTACTTTAGCTAAAATCCTTGAAATATGTAAGCAAAGAGATAGGGATTTTAAAGATATTATAATTTAAAATTTAGCAGCACAGTTTTTTTTTGCTTACTCCCGCTGAGTCCCATGGAGTGAAAAAGCATAAACCAATAGTTTATTTATTTACGGATACTAGCGAAAGTATGATTAATTGTTCACGTGATTGTGATTGTGGTGCAACAGGATTTCACCAACACTACCAGCCAATTATGAAATAGCGTACGATATGACCGAAAATGCAAAAATTATTGTCAATCTTTTAACCAATTGTTAATAATTTTTTAAGTTCGAAGAAGTCACGAAATATATTTGTTCGAATCGGATTTCGATTGAATGTTTCACTAATCACGTTTAATTAATTAAATAATCGGTTAAAAATAAACAACAAAACATTACCGATCTCTCTATATAAGGGAATTTGGTTATAAATCAAAAAAAACCAGTCTAATTAAAAATCTGCATAAAATTTATGTGTGATACCCCCCTATGATTATGGCTGCCATTGCGGTTCCATAGTTTTGCTATATAAGGTGATGAAATATGTAATGTATTGCGGAGAAATTGGTGCAAGTGTCAAATTAATTTATTAGTTATTATGATATTATATAAGGATGTGGGATTGTCCTTCTTTTTTATATGAATTTTTTATAGACCAATATATAAATTTTATATTAGAAAAAATTTTAAAACAAGGTATAAGCATAAATATGTAATAATGTTATCTCCGAAAGACGAACAATTGCAAGGTTAGGGCTAAATATACCTATATACTAAGTGTAAAAGTGTAGATCAGGAGAGACTACACATTCAATGGGATAAACGTCTGAGTTTATGGAATTAACTTTTTTAGGAAATGATTTTTTTAATTATTTTTAGATTTGTATATATATACTCATTATTTTATCATTTTACAAATCAATTATATTTTTTTCCTCTATTAGTATATGTATGTATGTAATATATATACTTAAATGTTTCGCAGAAAAAAAAAAGAATACAAAAATTTAAAATTTCATTCTCTTGTTTTTATTCGCGAAACTTCTCATAAAATTTTTTTATTCCCTAGACTAAAACCTTCCTTGGTCATTATATCTTAATTACTTCCATAAGTTGGATAATAATTTATCCAACTAAATATAAATAGAATTTCTTTAAAAAAAAAAAAATATCTTCACCCCTTCTACCCTTTTTATCCGCTGACGTCTATTAAATCCTATCTTTTTTATAATTATAACATATCTAAAAAAAGAGATTTTTTTTAATGACCTCATATTTTTTAATAACCCTTAAAAATTTTTAATTGTTTTATATATAAAAAAAAATTTTTTCTAATTTCTTTTATAATCTTTTTTGCTCTTGCATAATATTTGTGAAATATAAATTTTAAAATATAAAAAATGTCATCAAATAAAAAGATTGATGATTCTATAGAAATGATTTCGTCAAATGAAATACAGGATATTTCTGCTTCGATATCCCAGAGATTGCCTTATAATGATGATTTAGAATCACATACAACTACTAATTTAATAGATGATTCACTTCATAACACGATCGCAGAGTCGTCTAATGGTTCATCGCATAATAGATCAATGTCAAGAAGAGATAGTATTCGTCACGCGGTAAATAGATTAAGTACTATGATATCAGGTGGAAACCAAGATGATACTGGTCGTGAGATACCAATTAATCCAAGTAATCAACCTTTAATAGATCCACGTACAAAAAAACCATTCATTAATAATTCAATAACAAGTTCAAGATATAAAATTTATGATTTTTTACCAAAACAAATCATTTATCAATTTTCAAAGATAGCAAATTTTTATTTTTTATTTGTAGCAATATTACAATCTATACCTGAACTTTCTCCAACTGGACGGTTTACCACCATCATACCACTTAGTATATTTATGTCAATTGCTATAGCTCATGAAGGTTTTGATGATTATCGTAGACATAAACAAGATCAAATAGAAAATAATAAAGAATGTTCTGTATTAAATGTTTATAAGTCAAATGATTCTACTACTCAACATCTTGGTGTTTGGCGAAAAACTAAATGGAGAAACGTAAAAGTTGGAGATTTTGTTTCTGTCAAAGCTCAAGAATGGATACCTGCAGATTTACTTTTACTTCATTCTAAAGGTGAAGAAGGTGCTTGTTATATTGAAACCGCCGCTTTGGATGGTGAAACTAATTTAAAACAACGTCAAGCTTTAAAAGAAATAAATTCAAGTGTCACTACTCCTGAAGCTCTTGCTAATTTTCGAGGTAATCAATCAAAATATTTCTTTCTTTTTTTTTTTTAAAAAAAAGGAGTTTTTTATAATATATACACTTTTAACTACAATTTTTTTTTTATTATTATTTATATAGCAACTGTTAAAACAGAGAATCCAAATCAAGACTTGTATAATTTTGATGGGTCAATTTCTTTAGCAAATAAAAAAACATGTTCACTTTCAAATAATCAAATACTTTTACGTGGAACAATTCTTCGTAACACACCTGAAATTTATGGATTAGTTATATTTACAGGAGAAGAAACAAAATTACGTATGAATGCATCAAAAAATATTCGTACAAAAGCTCCAAGTATACAAAGATTGATGAATAAAGTAGTTATCATCATTTTTTGTTTTGTGATAACTTTAGCAATATTATGTACAGTAATGTCATTATTATGGGACGAAGATATTGGAAAGGAATCATTTTACTTACCTAAGAAAGGCAAAATTATTAATGCTTTGGCGAGTTTTATCATTTTATTTAATACAATGATTCCAATATCGCTTTACGTTACCATGGAAGTTATTAAATTAACCCAAGCTTATTTTATTAATAATGATGCAGAAATGTATCATCAAGAAACTGATACACCCGCTGAAGCAAGAACTTCTACAATTAATGAAGAATTAGGTCAAGTTAGTTATTTGTTCTCAGATAAAACTGGTACCTTAACCGATAATATTATGTTATTTAGAAAAATAAGTGTTGGTGGAAGAGCATTTATGCATGACTTGGATTTAAGGAGAATTGAAGAAGATGATTTATTGAGAATGATGAAACAACCTCAAAGATCTAAAACGTTTCAAAGATTTATTAAAAGGCTATCATTATCTACAAGATGGCATAATCGTTCTCAAACTCGTGATGACACGAATGATGGAGATGAAACAATTCAACTTAATCGTAGTGATTCAACACGAAGTGGAAGATTTTCAATGATAGCACCAAATTCAACTGGTCCTTCACCATTATATAGACGTGATTCAACTTCGGGAAATTCTTTAAGATCGGTTAAAGGCAAAACAGTTCAACAAATGAAATCAACTTTAGATCTATTAACAATTTTGCAACATCAAACTAATACACCATTTTATGAAAAAGCAAGATTTTTCTTATTAGCTATTGCATTATGTCATACTTGTGTTCCCGAAATTGTTGAAGAAACTCAAGATGTATTTTATCAAGCGGCGTCACCTGATGAATTTGCTCTTGTTACCGCAGCAAAAGAATTAGGATATATCGTTACGGATCGTTCAATGGGTTCAGTTTCTTTAAAAATTAATAATGATGGACCTAATGGATTGAAAGTTCCAGATTCATCTACAACAACGTATGAGAATTATAAGATCTTAAATGTTATTGAATTTTCAAGTAAACGGAAAAGGATGTCAGTAATATATCGTTTACCTGATGGAAGAATATGCTTACTTTGTAAAGGAGCTGATTCAATTGTACTCGAAAGATTAAGAGATCCTGTCAATAAACCAAGAAAGGGTAAAGATAAAAAAGAAAAATACGATGAGGAAAGAAGTAATGAAAAACGCCCATTACATGGCCTTCGAGTTGATACTAATATTGTTGGTCGAAATGCAAACAATCAATCTGAATCATCAGTTATTTCTTCAATTTCAAATACACCAATAACACCTTCATCGACGCATGAATTTTACGCTTCATCAATTTCCATTAGACAAGCACATGAACGTAGTCTTAGTATAAGAACAGTTGATTCAGATCGTTCAGTAGTCGATTTACTTCCAATGCACGATGAAAAATGGCTATATAGTCAAACAATGTATCATATTCAAGACTTTGCAACGGAAGGACTTCGTACATTACTTTATGCTCATAGGTTCATGGATGAAGAAGAATATACAACATGGAATAATTTATATCAAGAAGCATCAACTGCACTTGTTGATAGACAACAAAAATTGGAAGATGTGGCAGAATTAATAGAACGTGATTTAGAAATTACAGGAGCAACGGCAATTGAAGATAAATTACAAAATGGAGTACCAGAAACAATTGATAATTTACGTAGAGCTGGTATAAGAGTTTGGATGTTGACAGGGGATAAAAAGGAGACGGCTATTAATATTGGATATTCATGTTCATTAATTAAAGATTATTCTACAACAATTATTATTGATTCAAATACTGATTTGAAATCAATGATGAAAAGAGCATTAAAAGATGTTAAGAATGGTAAAGCACAACACCCAGTTGCAATTGTAGATGGGGCAACACTTATGAAAATTGAAAAGAATCCAGATATGATGGAAATATTTGTTGATCTAGGAATATTGTGTGAAGCTGTTATATGTTGTAGAGTGAGTCCATCACAAAAAGCTCTCGTAGTTAGAAATATAAGAAGTAAACTAACAAATTCAGTGACATTGGCAATCGGAGACGGAGCAAACGATATTGCTATGATACAAGAAGCTCATGTCGGTATTGGAATAACAGGACGTGAAGGATTACAAGCAGCACGATCAAGTGATTATTCAATAGCACAATTTAGATTTTTGAGTAATTTATTATTTGTGCATGGTAGATGGTCTTATGTTAGAGTATCGAAATTTGTATTAGGAACATTTTACAAATGCATGTGTTTTTATTTAACACAAGGATTATTCCAACTATTTACTGGATTTTCTGGTACCAGTTTATATGAACAATGGACATTATCATTTTATAATACATTATTTTCTTCATTGCCTGTAATAGTTATCGGAATGTTCGAAAAAGATTTAAATATGAAAACGGTACTTGGAGTACCTGAGTTATATAGGTTAGGCCAACGTAATGGCGGATTTAATCTAAAATTATTCTTTACATGGATGGGGGCTGGAATATTTCATGCTTTTATTATAATAGGAATACCATTTCTTATACATGGACTTTGGGACGGAGATGAATTAGGAATATTCGGAACTCCACAATTATATGAATTGGGAATGACTGTATATAGTTGTGTAGTATTTGTTGTAACAATTAAAATTGCTTATTTAGAATGTCATAATTGGTCAATAATAACTCATATTACATCAATTTTAACATTAATTGGGTGGTATTTATATCAAACCATTTATTCTTTCTTATATCCAAGGAGTACTGGAGAATATGATGTTAATGGTACTTTTCAAAGAATTGGTGGTAAATCAGAGTATTGGACTACTGTTATTTTAACTGTTAGTTGTGCTCTATTACCTAATTTATTTGTTAAAGTAGTTAAAAGTATTATATTACCTACTGATGTTGATATTTATCAAGAAATTGAAAAGGATAAAAAACTTTTAGATAAACTAATTGAAGAAGGAAGTAATAATGGTGATGATGATATAGAAGGTGGATTTAAAAGTAATAAAGTAAATGAGAATAATAGTGATAAAAAAGATAATATTAAATCCGAACATAATATTAATGAAATTAATATGGATAATATAATTAGGGGTAGTGTTGATGTGAATAGATCTTTAGAAACTAATAATAATTATAATCAAAGTAGTAATGATGCGTTAATGACAATGGAAAATGGTAGTAGTTCTCCGACAAGTACAGCAATAAGTATGGCTGTTAGCAACACAACTACGTTATCTCCACATTCTCCTACAAGATTAAGATCTAAAAATTCTTTAGATAATTTCTCTTTTCCAAAACAAGAACAAAAGAATAATGAAATTCCTCCCCCATCTTATCATTATCATGGAAGCGGTAACGCTAACGCTGACAATACAAAAACTATTACTCCAAAAAGTAGTTTTGAAAGTTTTAGTCATTTAAATCATGGTAATAATGGTAGTAATATGGAAACTTTAATTGAAGAAACTGAAGATGATTTACAAAGCAAAAGAAGTTCTGGTAATTTAATATAATGACAAAAAAACGCTTTTGTTTTCTTGTATAATTTTTATTTATTTATTATTTCATTTTTCTTTTTGGTTGTACATTAATTTTTAATAGATTTATTTTTTTTTGTTTTATTTTAAAATTTTCTTTATTCCTTTTATTCCTTTAAAAAAAAAAATCTTGTCTAAATAAAAAAAAAGGGGTTTATAAATTACAAATGATTATATTTAATATATTGTATAAACTGTAAAAGTAATGAAGTTTCTTAATAAAAAAAAAAAATTTTTTTTAAATTAATTTCAATAATAAAAAAATGCCCAAATAAAATTCTACATCCATTAATAAAACAAAATTTATGACTTACTTAATAAACATTAATATTAAACATTTTAAGGCCTTCTTACAACTTCTTCCTCTTCTTCCTCTCCAGTAGTTTCGGCTAACACAGGTTTTGGCTGGGTTTTCTTATAAGCTTATTTTTTATAAAATATGTAATAAATAAAATGAAATGAAATCTCATTTAAAAATTAGAAGTAGAGTAGGAAAGTATACTTACCGTTACCAATCCACTGAGGATCATCTACAATGTAATAATTTTTTTAATTGTTATAAGTTATAACAACTGCAAATATAAAACAACTAAGTTTTGACTTACCTTCTGATATTGCCGCATATTTCAATAAGGCTTCTCTTGGATCCTCATCTAATTTTTAAATAGATTAGCATATATATATATATATGAATCTCGAAAAAAAAGACAAACCTCTAGTAGTATCCTTGATTAATTCTTTCATAATATGTTGTGTCAAACTGCTACCAATTTTGCCACCTTTTCCTGGACCACTAACGGGTAAATCTAATAAAAAAAAAAAATATTAATTTTGAGATATTAAATTTATGAAATAAAATGAAAAAATAACTACCAGGTCTATGTGACGCAACAGGATCTTTTCTTAATTTCTCTCTCTTTCTCTTTGTCGATTTTGGCCTATCATCTCTAAATATTGCCAATGAGTGTGGTGCAATAATAGGACGATTGATTTCGTAATCGTCTACAGCTCTCTTCTTTGATTCTTTGACAACGCAAAGTTTTGCTCCACGAACACTAATATTAGGATCATAAAATACATGAGCTGATCCATCTGCATTCCCGGTAATGATCTGTAAGATAAAAATATGTTGTAGTGTAGTGTGAAATAACAACAATAATAACCGAAAAATTTTATACCTGATTAATGCGTGAATGCCATAAAACTCTGACAACACTAGATTGTGTAATATCTAAAGAAATTGACTTTTAGCATGAAAGATTTACTACAATCAACGAAATTTGATAAGTTCTTACTCGTTGTTCGCAAAATCTCGAGTGATTCACGATCCATAATTACTAATTTTCCATACCCTTCTCCTTTCTTGACCGCGGTACCTTCATAATATTATATAATATTAATTATATATTAATAAAAGAATATGACAAAAAAATTTACCTGTGATAATCATTCTTTCATCAGGACTGAATATTACGTTTGTTTCTGCATTATAAGTTGCAAGTTGATTAGCTTGCAAAACTGGATTTTTAAAGTTTCGTACATCCCAAACTATATATAACGAAGAATATGAGTTTTTATATAATGATAAAGAATAATTAAGTATTTAAAATTTCTCAATTCACCTTTTATACAATCATCACCACCCCTAGTTATTAAAGTTGAATTATCACGAGACCACAATATAGACGATGTCTCGCTGTTTGGTTGATGTGCTTTTTCGATAAGCTAATTGCAAACGTTAAATATTAAAAAAATCAAATAATAGTCTTTAATAAATTGTATTTATTTATCTAATTATTTATTTATTATTTTTCGGAAAAAAAAATATATATATAATTGACTTACATGGGAAGGACGAACATATGGACCCTTAGCAGCCCACAAAAACAAACCCCCATCTTGAGCGGCTAATATTATTTCAAATTAATAATAATAAAAAATAAATAAAAATTAAGCTGTTTAAATCTATAAATTAAAATAAATTTAAAAATAACAAATACCTCCGGCTATATACTTTGCATCTGGACTATAACATGTTGCTGTTACAACACTCCTTCCACCACGCTCCTTTGATTTGTGTACAAGTACATCTTTTTGTTTTCTTTTATATTCTGCATCCCAAATCCTATAATAATAATGATATAAATTAGACTCTTAATATATTTTGAAATCTTTGAGATCATTTTTTACCTTATCGTACTGTCATGTGATGCCGTTATGAATGTCTGTTTATCATTTGGATGCCATCCACCTGAAGTCAAAGCAGCTATATGACCACTTTAATATAAAGATATTTTTTAAGTAAAAATTTGAAAAAAAGAGCAAAAGAAAAGAAAGAAAAATTTGAAATACTTTGTTCTCCGCATGTCTCTTATATACGGATCTCCCTTAATATATTCCTCCCTAAATTGATAGAATTAATTAAGACTAAATTAAACGTATAAGTTCAAAATACGTAAAGAATCCAATATAACATACATTTCAAATCCATCACGATCATAAATTTTTGCTTGTGCTGATCCTGATATAATTAAAAATTGATCTCCACTTAAACTATATTCCAAATGGTGAATCTAAAATTACAATAAAATTTGTCAAATCTATTCAGGCAATAATAATTATAACATAAATAACATTAAGTTCTTACTTGATGGTCGCCACATGGTCTTATAGTTCTAAAGGGACGTAAAGAAGAATCCATTCCAGCGAAATCCCAAAATTTTACATCATAATCATATCCACCTGTTATAAGCCTAGCCCCTGAAGGATCAAGTGCTATAGCCGAAACAGTCTATAATTCAATCTTAGTTAGCCTTTTTCAGAAATTTTAAATATAAATTTAAAAGAATAACATACTCTATAGTGATCATTTAATTTGATTTCGTGTGAAATAGGTAAAGTATCAGATACACTTTCTTCTTCACCCTCATCATCATCTCCTTCCTCGCTTTCAGTATCTTCACGTTCAACACCTGATACTTCAATGCCTTCGGTTTTTGGACGTTTAGATTTTGATATTTGTTTTTGAGGTGATATAGATTTATTAATTTCCTATATTAATGAACAATTTCAATAAGCTTGTAAAGGAAGAATTGAAAAAAATTATTGGCCATGGCCAAAAAACCTCTTGTTCTTTTCTTCTTGTTTTAGAGAAGGCGTCAGAAGTAATATTTGTTTTCTTTTTTACACCAAATGCTGTTGGTAACATTGATCTTAAGGGATCTTCTATTTCTTCCTCTGAGGCACTATCATCAAGTTTTTCATTAGATAATGATGAATTGGGCTTTTTTCCAAATGATGATGGAAAATATTTGGATAATTCATCTTTTTTTGGCTATTTTTGAAAAAAAGGGCATATATATTAATATAAATATATATAAGTAAAAAAAGGTACAAAATATGCCTACCAAAGACATGGTGATTACACTAAACGAAAAATTTAAGAGTGGTCAAAACTTCAGATAAATTTAAGTTGATCAAATGATCAGCGATATGCATTGCTTAGTCATCAAATTCTCTAAATTAATTCAAGTCCCTTAAAAACGAGAGATAATGCCGCAAATTAATTTACAACGTGCTATATATGCTATATCAAATTGCCTGATCCAATCGTTCACATCCTCATTTTCCGTTCCGTCATAGTTACCATTCCACCAATTTCAAATATAATTATCATCTAATTAGTGATTCAGATATAAAGAGTGACCATTTTTTATTAACTCGAAATTTAAATAAAATTAATGTTATTATGTTATAAATAATTGAGCTCTTTCATCAACCTTTTATTTTAAGTGTCATTTCATAATCGAATTCAAGTACTTAAAATTTTATACAGTCTAACACGATATCATTTTCTGCTATTACAACATTTAGTGTTAAAAGTAAATAAATATAAACAATTTTTCTGTTTCTATTCATTGGATTAATCAAAGAATAAATTCCTGACCACTCATTTCATTGATTTCATAACCCTATAATTGAATAATTTCTTTGATTTATTACTTTATCAACATCGTATTCGAAAATTATATCGATTAAAAACATCTGTTTAGGATTCTTTTTCACAATTTATTGAATTATAATTTATCTAATTACATATGCTGGTTCTTTCCCCAACATCTAATAATATAATGTAAGTCTTCCACGTAAAGCTCTTTCTTGTCCATCTTTGATTTCATCTGAAAAAGCAAATATTAGATTATTAGCATTAAAATTTCGAGAACATTTGAATTGAATGGGAGATGTTACTAATATAAATGAAGTTACACTTAGTAACACTTAATAGTACAAATGGGGTAATAAAAAAAAAAATCAAATTCTCACACTCCAAGATTTTAAATTTTAATAATGCAGAATCAAAGCGTAGAGCAGGAAGCCAAACCTATTTCAACCGAACAGGAAGCCAATCCTAATTCGACCGAACAGGAAGTTAAAACTAAATCGATCGAACAAGAAGCCAATACTAATTTGACTGATCAGGAAGCCAAATCTAATTCGAATAAACAGGAAGCCAATTCTAAATTAGCCGAACAGGGGACTAAATCTAATTCAACCGAACAGGAGACTAAATCTAATTCAACCGAACATGAAATTAAATCTAATTCAACCGAACAGGAGACCAAATCTAATTTAGCCGAACAGGAAACGAAATTTAATTCAATCGGACAGGAAACGAAATTTAATTCAATCGGACAGGAAACCATAAATATTTCTAATTCGACCGAACAGGGAGCCAAAGCTAATTTAACAGAAGGAATATCGTTAAACAATTTAACGCCATCATCATCATCATCATCATCATCATCTTACTTGATATCATCACATATTTTAAATTTAACACAAGAAGTATTTATAGAAATATGTGAAAACCTACCCCCAAAGGATTTATACACATTGACGTTGGTTTGTAAGCAATTTAGAACGATATTATGGTCAAATTCATCTACCACACAACAATTATGGTATAAATCAAGATTGAAATTTGTATCAAAATTTTCAGATTTAAAACCGCCTGGTGATTTGTCTGAACAAAAATTTGTTTGGTTATTAGATATAGGTGAAACTTGCCAATATTGTGGTAAAAAGATTATAATAGGATCAGAAGAACGTAGACTATTTTGGGAATTTAAAGTATTGGTTTGTTCAAACTGTGCCCAAAAACAAACTATCAGGTAATTAATTTTTTTATTTTTAAATTATATTTAAATTTAATCACAAATTAATTCTTCTATCAAAAAGTTTTGAAAAGCTAAGGGAATCGGAAAATTACTCAGAAGAAGTTCGTTCATGTTTACCCTGTATTAGTGAGACCATCTTCAGAAATTCATTCAATTTTTTGGTTAATGCGACGTCACCAGGATACTATGGAACCAATCCATATTATTGGAAAGCAGATGTATCTCGTGCAGTAAATGAATATAATTCTTTGAGTGAGGTTGAGAGAGAAAATTGGGTAAATGAAAAACAAATTGAGTTGAGGAATTATTTGGAAGTCATTGAAGATATGAGAGCAAAAGAAAATAATTCATCACTTGAAAGTTTTATTAAACAAATACTTCCTATGTAATTTTTTTTCCGAACTTTTATATATATTAGATAATTTATAATTATTGTACTATTAGTTAAATAAATCAAGATATCGCTATGCGATTTTAGTGGGCATGAAGATTTATTCGAGTGACTGATCTCACATCATGATTTGACCAGAATAACAATTAAACTCTTTCGCGTTAAACAAGAACATTTTCCCTACTCTCCTAATAAATCATTGTTCTCATCAATCATGAATAGCGCCAATAACTTTAAAGTTTAGAAATTCCATTTGTCAAGAATCAAAGGTAAAAAGTGCTACTTAAAATCGTTTCCAAAGGTTTTGACGAAGAAGCATGGGATCAATGTAGAGGGAACGTTGAAAAATTAGTAAATAAAATACTTCAAATTACTGGACAGCCAAAATGGAATCACAAGTAATATTTTCACTCTTACATTAAATTTATTGAAAACTAAAGAAGACTTAACTAAATACTTTAAGATTTATAGGGAATTGGTCTAATATGTATCAATTGCTTTTAGATAAAATGAAGAAATGTATATTACACAGTTAAAAATGTTCAAATGACAAAACTATTTATGAGAACGAAAATGAGAAGTATGTTTAGTTTCACAAAAATAGAAGAAAGAAGTGAGAGAACTGAGAGAACAACTTACGTTATTTCCTTATGAATTGAAAGATTTCAAAAACCTGCGGAAAATATTGGTCAGCTTCTCAACGAATGATGGTATATTTTTAACTGTGGTTGATGCAATTATAGGATCATTGTTCGTTGATAATTCTGTACCAGTGAAGCAAAAAAGTGAAAACTACCAAGTTGTATATATTTCGATAATAAATAAACAATGGTTTAATTGTTTAATACTACCTTAATCTTTTTTTTTCTGAAAGCATATCAGCCATGAGAGTATTACTTTTTTTTCTTTAACATAAATGATTTCTACAACTAGTATGTTTTTATTACTATTACTAATTATGAGATGTAAGATTTCCGAAATAGATTGACGACCGTATAAAGTATAAAGCTTCGCAAGAGATGAATAATCTACAGAATAAATTCTAAGAAGAGAAAAAATAAACATTTTCTATTCATCCTTTAATTTACATACTCCATTATACATTTTGCTCCTAAATATTGCTTGTCTTTTGCTGCATAATAATATTAATATAATACTTTTTCCTACAATTCTGAAATTTTGTTTCCTTTGTATTTAAAAACAGGTGTCACAAAATTGTCGAGATGATTATGATTTTCTCAGCGCGCTGATATATAAAATGAACAAAATTATTTGATGATGAATTTAGTACACTTGTATGAGCAAAATAATAAGAATTATTAACCGCACATCATTATACAGTAGGTCTAAGAATCGAATTTGATATATTACCTTTGAAGAAAATTCACTGCAGTGTTGGGAATATGACAAGGTCGAAATATGATCTGTCATATTGTCATTTAGTCATATTAAAGCACGTGACTTCTATAATTCTGGCCGGTAAAATTATAAAGTCCATTTAATTTATCCCATCTTATAATAATTATAATTCTGGCCAAATTTATAATGTCGGTCAGAATAGAAAACCTTAATACTACCCACATGTAAATCAACAAGAGTTCTTTTTTATTGCAAGAATTTATGGTGTATCCTTTTTTTTTTTATTAATCTGTCATACTAAAAAACTATAAACAATTGTTTCTTTGAATATTTTGGGAAGTTTATTAAGAAAACTATTTTGATTTCTAATATCCTATTCATTATATAATATAAAAAAAACTTTTTTAGTTCCAATATTTGATTAATGTTTTAACATCTAATAGTATACCTTAATTCTTGATATCTTGTCTTTAGCTAATGCAAGTTCCAAAATTTGTAAAATATAGATTTTAATCATTCAATTTTCACCTTCTTTTTATTAAATCTTAAATCTAAACTTTAAATTAAAAAGTTTTATAAAATAATTATAAATTTTTAAAAACATAGGAGCAAAATAAAAAATTTTTTAATAAATGCATTTTAATTTTATTTTTATTTAAATATCTTTATAAATTGTTTGTAATAAAGTTTTTTTCTTATACTTTGCAAAATCTTGCTTAATTTTATCTTTTTTTTACTAATATTTTTTTAATATATATGAATTTATAATAAATAATAGTGTATTAATATTTATATATATTTAAAAATATAATTAAGTTTTATAATTTACTATAATTGAAGAAATTGTTAATAATTAATATTTATTAAATAAATTAAAAAAAAACTATATATATAAATTTTTTTTAAAAAGAAAAATACTAATAATGTTATTTAAAGAATTTAATAAGTACAATATTTATAATAAAGAATTTACAAATATTATTTTATTTATTTTATTTAAAATTAAATTTGTTTAATAAATTTTTATAATAATTAATTTTTTCCAAAATTTTATTTTATAATTAAGAGTATTGATTCATATATTAAAAATTATTAATTTATATATTGAAATTATTTATACTTTAATACAAATTTTATATTAATATAGAATATTATATAATGTAATAACTATTATTTAATTATTAGTTAACTGTAATATTAAATAAATTAAATTTGTTTAATTAATTTAAGCTTTGCAAAAGTTTTAATTCTAATATTACTAATTAGTATTAGTTAAATAAACAATTTATTTAATATTATATTTTATTTATTTTAAAATTTAATTTTAAGTAATAATAAAAAATTATATAATATTAGATAATTATATTTAATATTAATAAAAATATATTATATATGTAAATATATATATATATTATTTAATATTAAAAATAAACTATTAAATTTCTATTAAAATATTTATTAATTAATAATAATTTTTTATTTATTTTTTTTTTTAGCATTATGATTTTGTTTGCTTATAATAAAAGTTTAAGGTATAAATTTATATTTATTATAGATAAATATAAAGTAACTAAATTATATATAATAAAATAATATAAACCTATTTAGATATTTACAAACCATTCCAATAATAATTTTTTTTTTAAAATTTATAATTGCATTTATTTTTTTTTTATATTTGAATTTATATTTAATGTATTAAAAATAATAAAATTTTATATAAAATTTATTTATAATAAAGTCCAAATATAAAAGAAAAAGTATTGCTAAATATCATGTCATCTTACCAGGATTAGGATAAAATTTTGGGTAGAATTAAAAATGTCATGAAACTCTGCCTGTTAATATTTGTGCAATAAGAATCACTTGTAGTAAGATTAAGCAATACTTTTAAAGAAATATTATTTTATTAAATATTAATTTAAATTATTATCATTATTAAGATGAATTTAATAAACTCTAATAAGTTTTATATAATTAATGAGTATTTTCTACATATTGCCTAATAATATAAGAATTATTTAGATTTTAATAATAAAAATTATAATATAAATAAATGCTTAATTGTATAACAGATGAATAAGTTGCTAAACAAATGGTAATCAATATTCAATAACTTGTTTTACAATTTTAGCTTTATATTTACCAAAAATTTCTTTTTGTTTAGTAATAGTAATAGGAGGAGTCAAATTCAAAATATTTAGCTTTCTGAAAATAAATTTATTGGTATTTTATAGCAAATAAGCTTTTAATAAAAATAAGAATTTCCGACGTCATTTACTGTAACATCCATAATCTTCACAGCTGCGCCGTGAAAATTAATGAAACAAATTGCGGATATTAACACCATGTTTCATACTAACTCCATTGTAATAATTGATGTCTTCTTTCTTTAATTAATGAGCTAATATTTAACCTCTTATCTGAAATACATTAATTAGATCGATCCATATCGTAATGCATAAATTAATCATGTGATAATAAGAAATAATATTATTAACATGATATTATTACGAAGGAATAAGGAAATCCTAAACCAATTCTAGAAATAATAAATAAGATGTCATGTATTACCAATAAATACGTCATGCAAGGTGTACCTTCATTAAGGAAGGGTGGACCCTCTTAATAATACACAAGTAATATTATGTTTGGTTGGGAATACAATATATGCGCATGATAGAAAAAGAAAGATTTAATACATAATTTGTACCCATCAAATCTCAGAGATAACAGAGCAAGTTTTTTTTGTTGTTTTTGTTAATAACGAATGTGGTTCCATGGTTAGATATTTCGAAGAAATATTTATTAAAAAATCGACATTATGTTACTATGCCACAAATAAAGAATAATTATTATAAACCAATAAAATATTGTACCATTTTGCGTAATTATTGTAATTATTTATTCTCTTATTCATATATTAATATATTATTTCAAATTCCCCTTTTATTAATTTCATGATTTTTTTAGTAATGTTGTTGTTGTTCTGAACTCATTTAAAACCTTTCCCCCTTCAAAAAGGAATTCTTACTAATAAAGAATGCAAAAGAGATCGTATCATGCTTTTTTTTTTTACTTTTTTTAACAACAATTTAAAAAAGTTTTAGAATCCGATTAAAGAAATGATCACTCATTTATTATCTTTGTTATATTATTCTGGTTATTGCCAATTTAGTAATAAATGCAATTAAAGTAACAAACACTAAAAAAAAGGTGGCAACAAACAATAAAAAAGTTTAAAACTTTTCCATCCCCCTTATTGAATTGGGATATTCTCGAATTTAAATTGGTTATGTATTCTTTCGTCATATAATATTCAGCCGAACCGTTCGTTTATTTTTCTCGGAGTATTTTGAAACTGTGACATAGGGCGTTATCAAAGTTTATAAATTTCATTCTCTTTGTCTCGGTTTTGTGAACTCGTCCGTTCGGTTTATTTTCGCTTTTTTGAAACATATTACACAGATATTACAAATATACTACACACATGCAAGACAAAGTTAATCTTTTCTCTATTTATACATCAAATTAACTTATATACCAAATTAATTTATACACTTTATTTGACTGTACGATCTGGTCATACATTAATTTCCGTTCGGAATTCCATTAACAAACGGTATCACTATAAATTGGCCACTCTTCTCAGAAATTTTTTTTTTTCCCCATAATCAAAGTTCCTTTTCTAATTTTTTCATTTTTTTTCTCTTTTCATCTTTCCTCCATACCCAAACTTTCACTTGTTAGTGAAAAAAAGGAGGCAAAAAAAAAAATTTTAGCCACACTAAACTTAAAATCTCCATTTTAGACACTTATTTTGTAACTTTTGATAAGTACAAAATAACCTTCTTTATTTTCTTGCTTATTTTATTTTTTTTTTGTCTCGACCAATAACACCGCTACATATCTTTCCTACCCAACTTTTGACTTTCTATAATGGCCTCTAAATTTTCTTTTGTTTTTGCCTTATTGGCTGTCCTCTGCTTATCTGGTATGTAACAAAGAAAAATAAAAAAAAAATTTAATCATTAATTAAATAAATACATTTTTTTAACTTGTTTTTTCATATTATAGTTATTTCCTTTGCGTCCCCAATTAAAGATGTGTCATCCACCACGATGACTATATCAGAAACAAAAACTTCCAATTCGGAACATTTTGCTGTTGCTGTACAACGCGTTGATGACCTTGTAAATGATAACGGTGAATTACTCGCTGAAAGAATTGATGCCGTTATTGTCAATTTTGATTTAAAAAATGATCAATTATTAGTCAACAATGTTCCAGTTGAATTAGGTATAAGTTCATTTCAGGTATGTCGAAAAAAAAAAATATATATATATATATACTTTTTTACTGCGCCACTTTCAGTTTAATTAACCTTCCCATTTATTTGATTTACTTAGGTAATAGAAGCACAAATCGTTCCGGCAAATATCAAGATCGAACAATTAGAAGAATACGCTGATAACTTTGACATTGGTCTTGTCACTGTTCAAGTCTTGACAGCTGCTGAATCTGTACCAACTACTGAAGAAGGTGTTACGCTTCGTCGTGTCTCAATTACCCTTCGTATTATAGAAATTGATGGCGTTAGTGTTGTTCAACCACAAGATGCTGTCGAAAAAGTATTGGAATTTAAAGTATTCGAAATTTCAGATGGAGACAAAGATGTTACCGTTCCATTCTATCCAGCTGAAGATTTATCATCACATCATAACAAAGAAGAAAAACAACTTGAACAACAGGAAAAAAGCTCGTTCCATCCCATTACTTCCCGTATACGCCACTGGTGGCGCTGCTCCTCACGTTTCACTCGTATCATACTTGCTTCACTCTTCCTTACCATCTTATTTGGTGTGTTCTTTATGGCTATTCCAGCCTCCGTGCAAGCGTTAATAATGCTAGCACGTCGTCCATCACATTATAGTGCTGTTTCATTCGATGACGACGAAACTGTAGTTGAACAAGTTATCTTTATTGCTGATGAAGAAAAAAGGGCGTTGATGGAACAAGAAAAGGAACTTAAACAATAAATAATATTGTTACACTTTATCTTACCCCTTATTTATAATTTTTCACCATAATTTTCGACTTTTACTTACTTTCATAAATACCATCAAACATCCGTTTTCTAATTAAAAAACCAATAATCATAATCTCTTTTTTTTTCTTTTTGTATGCTATATATATATATATAGTAATAATCTCAAAAAGTAACATACGTAATTTTGTTAATATTGTAGTTATTCTATAAAAGTGTGTGGTTTTTCTAAAAAAATTGTATAGTAATATTTATTTAATTTAAATACAAAAATACTTACTTAAAATCAGAAGAATGTGTTTTTTGTGTGATAATTGTACCCGAAGAGGAAAGTTTAGATATCTTTTCAATATACGATATCCCATATCACATCAAGCTACGCCACTGCCTTCATCAGAATACAAGTCGCTTCACATCAGATGTGTTCACAAAAAACACACTTGTATATCTCTAAGTTCATAGATTCACATTCTTATAATATATATATATATAGCTATAAAAGCTTTTTTTTTTTAAAAAAAAAAAGGTCGCAATATAGAATTTTCAGTGATAAGAATACTTCTTCCTATCACCCATTAGCTTTTTCCTTTCCCCACACCTTTTATCCCTGTAAAAAATTTATTTTCTTATTATTTTCTTCCTTTTATTCCCTAACAAATAATCATTTATTTCTAAGAATCTTGTAGAAATATAACGAAAGGACAACAATGAAGAAATGAATATAACATGATAATTAATAAGAATATATCTTATACACTAGAAAGAGAAATGGGAAGAATATCCATTAAATTACTCTACTTCATCCGATTCTTTTAATTACCATGATTTCCGCAAACCATTCATTATGGATTAGTTTCCCTTATCTTACTTTATGACCTTTATGATCCTTATGATAGACTTGATTAGATTCCCTTAGACATCTTAAAATCATGTATGAGGAGTGTTCGATTAATTTGATTATATTTATTTTCTTAGTTTCCTTTGAACTTCACAAAGGGATATGTATTTTTTGTTGGGATCTTTGTTTCATTTCATTTATAAATAAAAATTAAAAATCGTTTAAAAAAAATCAATTCTGTAATTATACTACGATGCTTATAAATTTAAAGTTTAATTGTACTAAATGTTTTTTTTTATATGTATACAGTTCACATGGGCTGGAGATTAAAATTCGGTATGTATAGTGAGAAATTCACTATACTGTGGGTCATTTATTATATAAAAAAATCTGTACCTTCATTATAGCAAGTCGCTATAGAAGTGGGTGCTCTTATTTTGATGATTTGATTGTCAATCATAGACCATTTTTGGGTTTTTTTTTTAAATTGGAAAAAAAATTTTGTTACTACTTTTTATCTGTTATAAAATATGTCATATATAAAAGCAACACTCAAAAGCGCAAAAGAGGCAATAACCGCTAAAAAATGGGAAGACGCAATAAAAGAATGCGAAAAAGTACTCCAATATGAAAATAATAACTATAATGCGTATGTTTAATTGGCTTAGTGAAATTAATTCTTCTCTTTATAACGCGAATCATTTATGATACATGTTAACATTTTAAAAAGGTTTGTATTTCTTGGTGTTGCGAAATCAAATTTGACTCGAATTTCTGAAAGTGAACAAGCATATTTACGTGCAATCGATATAGAATATTCTAATCCGCTTGCTTGGCAGGTTCGTTATGTTAGATTGTAACCACGATTCATTTCGTTTTATTTGAGCGCGCTTTTTGACTTTTTTTTATTTACTAGGGTCTCGCAAAGTTGTATGAAACTCAAAATAATTGGCCAAAATTAGCAGATACTTACCAAGAAATATTGATTAGAGAAAAGTAATGTTTGATTATTAAAATTTAATTGATTGATTTATGTATGCTTATTAATATTATTAATTATTATTTACCAGAGAACCAAAGAAAATATTGGATAATATCAATAAATTGGTTAATTTGTATACAGAGAAATTGAAAGATCGGAAATTAGTAGGTTCGATCAATATTTTGATTCAAGTGCTTTTGCCATAATAAAACAATTAATTAATTGTACATCTTTCATTTTATATGCTAGCTTATTTCTGTTCTTAAATACCTTTTACCAGAAAGTTCATATTATGATACTATTAAGCACTTGGATGATTTTCCGAAACCTACACGAACATTATTGAAAATAATTGAATTAATAGACAAGGATGAATCTGAGACTATTAAATCAGAAGTTGAAACAAGAAGGAAACGAATTAATGCTGGTTCTTCTGCTTCCGAGATCAAAACACGAGTGCTTAAGGAAGTTTATGCTTATTCTGAGGTAAATTTATATTATTATTTAAGGTATATTATAATCATTTTTAACTTTTTTTATTTTCATTTATAGCTGGAAATATATTATGATAAACTGTTTGAATTAAATGATAAGTCGAATGATCCTAACGTGGATGTTAATACCTTATCAGTGAATTATATCAAATATCTACAAAAGAAAATTATTGCAGTGTCTGATAAACAGAAGGTTTGCTAAATTTTTTAAAGTTGGAATGTTATATGGATTCGAAATAACTCATTATAATCAATATAGTTACTAGAGAAACTATATAAGAAGTCTCAACAACTTATTGATCTCGAAAGTACTACTCCTACACCTTACGAAATAATTATTGAAAGCACAGATGCATCTTCTGCAGGTATACAAATAAGTATATTACGTGATTACTAAAACGAAATATATTAAATTATTCACTTATGATTTGCCTGTTAATAGACGAATATGATTTAACTTTATTAAAAAAATATTCTGAAAAATTTCCCGATACTGGAATATCAAAGATGATTCAAGGCTATTTTAAATATTTACAACAGGAGTTATCTGAGGCACTTAGTCTATATAGTGTATGTTTATTTTTTTATTTATTATTAAAATAATTTTAATCGGTTCTAATGTTTCTTTTTTTTTTTTGATTATTAGGAAGGATTTGAAATTTCAACAAGTAGCTTATTTGGTCATCTTTCATTAGGCTGGATTTATCATGATGCTAAAGATTATGACCAAGCTTTAGACATTGCAAGAAATGGACGTGATATAGTTTTAAAATACGATAAAAGATTTGGGAGAATGCTTAATAGGTAAAGTTTTAATGTTTTAAATCAAAGATTAATGAACTTTATACTAATCAAGGTTTTTATTTTAGGGTTTTGCTATCGTTAGAATTGTGTATAGCGGATTGCTATTTAAATATTGATGTCAAATATCATACTGACGCATTATCACTTTATCAAAAAATTTTATCGGATGACGAGAATAATATTTTAGCTTTACAGGTTTGATTACTTTTTTATATAATGACAATAATTACAATAATAATAATAATTTTTTTTAAAATTTGTTAATTTATAAACAAAATATCTTATTGTTTAATTTGATTATTAGGGTGTTGGTATAATATTATCTTCACAAAAGCAGTATAATAAAGCTATTGAAATTTTTGAAAAAATTCTAAAATTGGATCCTTCTAATCATATTGCTGTTAATGAAATTGGATGGATAGAATTTTTACGGGAAAATTATGAAGAAGCAATTAAATTAATTTTGGAAGCAATTAAAATGTGTAATGATAATGCACTTTACTATTATCGTTTGGGGCGAATATATTGGGCTATGAGCGGTAAGTTATGTTACCAATTACGATCAATCATGATAAGGATATTATATATACCGAATTATCATTAATATAATTCCTTTTTTTAAAAGGTGATGATTATAGTGATAAGAAAATTGCTTATGCAGAGTTTATTCGTTCTGCAAAACTTGATCAAGGTCTTGCAGGTCCATTTACTTACCTTGGACACTATTATCGTCTCGTTGATAAAGATCATGTTCGCGCAAAGAAATGTTATCAAAAAGCATTTTCTAATGATTCACTTGATGAAGAAGCGGGCTCACAATTAAGCGAATATTATCAATCAGATGGAGAAGTTCAATTGGCTGAAGGAGTATATCGTGCAGCAATTCAAGCAAGCTTTAAGGCCGGATGGGCTTGGAAAAGATTAGGATTTTCAGAATTGGTAAATAATTCGCATAGATAAAATATTCATATTTTCTTTTTATTTTTTATTAATTTAATTTGTTAAATTGATAGGCGAATGGAAATTATTCGAATGCAATCATTAATTTTCAAACTGCTTTAAGAACAAATTCTAAAGATATAGATTGCTGGGAAGGTCTTGCACAGGCTTATCGTAATGAAGGGAAATATATGGCTTCTATGAAGGCCTTTTTGCGTGTAACCGAATTGGATCCATCCTCAGTATACGCACATTATCAAATTGCTACAGTAAAACAAAAATTAGGCATATATGTTGAGGCAATTGAACAATATAAATTAACTCTTGAAAAAGCTCAAATTAAAGGTGAAGAGAATCATATTCCTTCACTTAAAGGTCTTGGTGATTGTTACTTAGCTTTAACAATGGAATATTATCAAAGTGGATATTATGGTAGTGCAGTAGAATCATTAGGTCATGGTCTATCAATAACGTTACGTGCAATAAGAGCAAACAGCAAAGTTCAATGTCTTTGGAAATTGGTCGGTGATCTTTGTGTTACAGCACCATTATTACCAAATTATCTAAATCTAGTATCAATGGAACCAATTGTAAATCTTGTTGAAATAGCGAGACAAGTAGATTTAGATCTTAAATTACATTTACCTAAAGATATTGATAGTCTGGGAATTAAATTAATAACAGATTCTGATTTCAGCAATTTCCGAAATGCTGATTTACTCGTAATAATATTAACTTGTGGTTGTCTTGCTTACAAATATACTATTGTTTTAAGTGGAAATCAATCCAACACCGCCCCAGCTTTGTGGTATGACTTAGGAGTGAATTATTATCATTTATATCAATATTTATCGAGTGATGGAAATGATGTCGAAAATAATCATGAATACATATCAAGTCTTTTGACTGTTGCGATACGTAATATTAAGATTGCGTTAAAATTTGAACCAACAAATCATAATTATTGGAACGCACTTGGAGTTATGACTTTTATTGAAGATGCAAAAATTAGTCAACACGCTTTTATTAAGGCAATGGATTATTCTCCAAAGGTATGTGAATTAATGGCGATTACCAGAATTTTTTTTTTTGATATTAAATCAATTAATGATGATTTCCTATGATTATCAGAATCCTGTTCTTTGGACAAATTTGGGATTATTATATTTATTACATTCTGATTTGGAACTTTCAAATCAAGCATTTTCAAAAGCTCAATCTCTTGATCCTGATTATGTACCTGCGTGGGTTGGACAAGCTTATGTTGCTAATTTATGGGGAAGCAACGAAGCAGTTGGATTATTTGAACATTCTTATGAAATCAGCGGAGGAGGTTATATCGTAAGTTTAATCCATTTTTAATCTATTAGACTTAAAGATTATACTCTTAATAAAATTAACTGTAATTTATAGCTTGAAGCAGATTACGGATTTGCATCTCAAGCATTTATTAGATTTAAAAAATCATCCAAATTACGTCGATCATCACTTTTATCTCCAGCTTTTGCATTATTGAAACTTACTGAACAAAAACCTGATGACGCAGCATCATTAAATCTTTTGGGATTACTTTATGAATGGCTTAATCAACCCGATAAAGCAGCAGATGCATTTAAGGGTGCAATATTGGCACTTGAAAAATTAATTCAACGTGATGAACAGAAAAGTCTAGTTGATGAGGATCAAGTGCCTAATTTTAGAAAACTTGCATATGTACAAGGAAATCTTGGTCGAGTATTATGCGAAATTCATGATTTTTCCGGTTCAATTTCAGCATATAATACAGCATTATCTTTGATTGAACAAGATAATCCGAATGTTACCGGGGTGTTTAAAATTTATTCTATATTAGGAGCTGGTATGGCTTATTATTTTGATAATCAATTAGAAAATTCTCTACAAATGTTTGAAACAGCTCTTAATGAAACTGATAATGCCGAACAAGCAAATACTGAGGCTGGTATTAATGAAGTACGAAAGGATGTGGTAGTGTTATTATCACAAGTACTTTGGGCTTTGGGTGGTGTAGAGCAGAGAAATTTGGCAAAAGAAGAATTATTTAAATGGTAAAACTCTTTTAAAATTAATAAATTTAATTTCAATATCTTTTTTTAAAATTTTTACCATTTTCAATTCTTAGTATCGCACAAAACCCGAATTATCTCCCTGCTATTTTTGGATTATGCGCTATGGGTTTATTACAAGATGATGATACTTTATCAACTGCCGCTTTAAGAGAGATGGTGAAATTACCTATTAAACTTATTGGTAATATGATAATATTGAATATATTGAATATATTGGTATTTTTTTGGGGAGATTATTTTTTTTTTTAATGAAATTTTTATTGAATTATCTAGATAAGTTGGATAAAGAACATGACATCGATTTCTTAACTAGTAGATATTTCTTATTACAGGTAATTTTAATACTTAATGCCATTTATTTCATTATGTGCTTAGGATTTATTATTATTATTATTTTTAGAATTCTCCTGAAAATGCTACAGATACACTTACAAAAGCGGTGCATCTTAAACCATTTGATTTAATTGGATGGACTCGTCTCGCCGAACATCTCACATCAATTGCATCACCATTTACATCAGTTTCGACTTCTTCTACAGCATTTGCGTTAATAACAAATCCCTTATCAAATGCTTCAAAAAATTTAAGTACTATTGAAAAAGCTAAAGTATATCGAACCTATGTTACAGCATTATTAATTACTAGAGAACATTTACGGGATGAAATAATTGCAAATGAAGAAAATCAAAACGAAAATAATGAAAAAGCTGAAAAGATTAAAGTAGAGAAAATGAAATTATGTGAGAAATTTAGATTACAAGCTTTACATATTATACAAGAAGCTATTAGAATTGCACCATGGGATGCAGTTGGATGGTCGTTACTTAAAGTAGCTCGTAGAGAATAATTATTTATTTTAAATGACTTTTTTGTGTAAAATGTAAGTTGTAAATATTCACATATATTATGATTTACAATAAATCATAATCACACGAAAAGATAATTTAATTTCTCCCGAAAAGCAAGTTCCATATATGTAAAATGTTTTTCTTGTAGTTTATTATTTAATATAATAAATTTTAATTACAATTAAAATAATGTTATTCAAATATAAGAATTCAAATAAATTAACTACTGAAAACCTGTTTTTTGTTACGCATTTGTAAATCCAACTATTTTGACTTTTTGATTACATATCACGTAATAAGAATAATTGATAATGATTTAATAAATGTACTACATAAACTAATTAAACTATGTATTTTGAAACATGAATAATATTATTATATATATCAAGAATTTGAAAAAAAATCTGTACACTTTTTTTTTCCGGAAATATTATTACAAAATGGAAAGGTTCAAATTATCTAAATTGTTTGTTTACTATTATTAATTTCGGAATAACTTTTGAAACTTGGAAATTTATATTGTTTTTGAAACAATGAAATTTCTAATTATGGATTATCAAAAAATTCGTACTCGGATTTAATTAAATAATATTAATTTTTTTCATTAACATTATTAACATTTTAGTTTTTTTTTCATTAACTTTTTCATTTAACATTTTTAATTTTTTTCTTTTTTTTTCCTCACGGGGAAATTAATAAAATTTTATTAATATGGTTCAATATGGCATAATATCTCATAATACATAAATGTATATACTACGATAACGCCAATCCAATCTAAACTACCCGCTAGACTATCTGATATCGCACCTTCCCGTGTGTTCATTTAACATTTTCGTTTAACATTAAAAAAAAAAACGTGAATAAAATCCGTATTTGTAGATAGTCATTTTTTTTTTCAATTGTTGTTTTTAAAGTTGAAATAAAATATTGTTTGCTAATTATGGATTAAACCTGCATCAATAATCTTAATCATATAGAAATTAAGATCGAAGATCACAATAACAAAAATTGTAAAATGAATCAAGGAGAAAAATTTAATTTAAAAAAATGATTTTTATTTATTCGTTAAGAAAGATTGTTGTATAAAGATTAGAATTTATTTTTCTTATTTTTGAAATCAAAAGAATATATATGTATATATATATATATACAGCATATATATGTATATATGTATAAATAAGTATATATATGTATATGTTTATGTATATATATATATAAGTATATATTGTATATATAAAAAGATAATATTATTACAGTTTAAAATATGAATTTTTTTTTGATCGTTAAAAGATTATAACTATTAGAGAGATTAGAATTTATTTTCTTATTTTCGACCATTTTTTAGATCATTTAATATAATTAACAAAAAAATATATATATGTATATGTATATGTATGTATATGTACGTATAATATATATATATAAGGAAAATATCAAACAATAATATTTTCCGATTACAGTAGTACATGTGTAAATGTACATTTTGACCTTTTACCTAAACATGAGAAATCTGAAAGTGAAAAAAAAAAAAATTTTTTTTTTTTTAAAAAAAAGGAGAAGAAAAAACGTTTTAAGAACAATCAAATAAAAATATGATTTTGAAACTTTGGAAAAATTGTTTAAATCTAAAATAAAGTTTCAAATAAATTGAAAGAAAAAAAAAAAGGATTTTTTTAAAAAAAAATTGATCGTTAGACAACTTGGATAATCTGGTTTCATCACTTATTTTAAATAATAGTAATGCAGTATAACCAAAAAAATGATTGGTTTAAAAAAAAAACTTATAAAAATAACATTTCATTCATTAAAAAAAATAAAATATAAAATAAAATAAAATAAAATTTAAATTTTTTTTTTTAAAACTTACCTAAAAAAAAAATCGAACTATTTTATCTCTCATCTCGTATAAATTTTAAATTTTAATTTTTAAAAAATAAATGACACTTAATTAGGATAAATATCGTATAAATATCGTATAAATATTGTATAAATATCGTATAAATATCGTATAAATATTGTATAAATATTGTATAAATATTGAAATTCTCAATAATATCACATGAATTATGCGTCGTGATACATATACAAAAAGTTTTCGTTATCAATAATATTTCATACACGTGATGTTTGAATAACTTTAAGATTATGAAATCTGAGAAATCTGAGGCTAAGGCTAAAAAAGTACTCAAAATGATCAAAACTCGTATGATAAAATGTATTGCAGATCTATTATATCTATTTTTGTTGACAGTTAAACTGTAACACTGTAATACCAACGTGAACTTTATTACGTACTTTCTAAAGTTGTCTAAGGTCTGGTACTTTGGTCTTAAGGTTCTTTACTCTAATCCAAAGGAAAAGCTGAAATAGATCGACAAGAGTGATTATCATAATCTTTGGTCACCTAAAAAGTGAGGTTGTGATTTTGTGATATGTTCTATATCACCAATTCACTATCATATGTAAATCTATCCAAAGATGATATTTTGTTTGTTCACTTATAAAGATTATAAAATATCTTAATTTATTTTTGGTTGTTCCGGACGATCACAACCTTTCAAATATTCAAATAACCTTTATAAACACCAAGAATATGCAATATTTTTTGAAAAAAAAAAAATGACTTGAACAATTATAATACAAAATTGGCGAACAAAAATAATTCAAAAATAATATAATTAAAAAACGTCACGTGATACCCAAATTCGGATAATTAATGAATTATATCAATTAGGATATAGGGCTCAGCCCACAAACCTGTATGACTCCCGTCATTGTCTACATTTATAAAATAAAAATATAATTATTATAATGAATTATACGATTTTTATATACATATATTGTTTTATTCTAATATCAAATATTCCAAACTTCCAAAGTTCCAAAATTACAAAACATGAAAAATTAAGGTTTTTCTTTCAAAAGATTCATAAAAGAGAAATAAAGAGAATGAATTTCATTTTTAAAGTATTCGGATTGGTTGGATTTGATTGGAGAAGAATGATAAGAATGATACAAAGAATTTATGTATATTATCTTTTTATCTTATACTTTATTGGTTATTTAAACTCGGATTATGATCCGAATTCATTTTAGATAAGGATATTCCGGATCATCAAATTACACAGATCACCTTTTTTTAGCGAGTATTTTTTTAATGACGCGTTTGATTCCTTATTTGAAAATGTTATCATTAATTAGATGGCATATTGAAAAGACTAATAAATGTTAATATAAAAAAAAAAATCTAGAATTTTCTAATAATAATGAATATTGATTAGAATATTTTAGAATTTCCTAAAAGGTGAGTTTTAATTGTTAAAGTTATTAGGCTGAATAATAAGTTTTAGAACATGCGTTTGGATTTAATTTAGCTTTATTTGTATATCATCTAATCTTATTTGTAATATACATTTACATAATGTCTTTTACCAATAAACTCAACAGAAACAATACAAAGAACAATAAAAGCGCATTAATTCCTTTTTGAAATTCTTCTGTTCGTTCTTATGATCGATGTTCGTTTATTTAGTTTAGTAATGATCGATAATTTTTTTTACTCTGTTTTAAAGTAAAGAGTATGACAATTATTTTCGGAAATATGACTATTACACACACATATATATAACTTTTAAAAATAATTCCAATCTGTTTGCTATAATAGAAGCCGAATATATTGAATATATGAATATACTGAATATATAAATATAATTATACGAATATATACGAATATACTGAATATATACGAGTATACTGAATATATATAAATATACTGAATATATGAATATACTGTATAGGTTTCAAATTTCAAATATTATAAACAATAAATCTCTAATTATGGAAAAATTCCGTGGATTATTGGTTAACAACGTGTCCATTGTGCTTATCTTATCGGAATCAATGTTCCGTATCTTGATATAAAACAACCATGAAAATGTTCAAATTTAGGGATCATTAATTTTTTAATTTTTTTTTTTTTTTTTTGTAAAAAAAATTAAAAATCAAAATTAAAAAAAAAATCAATTTTTTTTTTTCTTAAAAAATTTATAGATAAAATTTTCTTTTTTTTAAAATATACATATATATATATATAAAATATAGATAAAATTTATAAAATTTTCTTTTTCTTTTTTTCTTTTCTTCATTTTTTCTTCTTTCTTCTTTCTTCCTTTTCTTTTTGATCTCTTTTTTTTACACTTTTTTTTTTACACTTTTTTTACACTTTTTTTTTTACTTTTTAAACTTTTTTTTTACTTTTTAAACTTTTTTTACACTTTTTTACACTTTTTTACACTTTTTACACCCTTTAACACTTTTATACACTTTATACACCACATTTTATATTGTGTATCTAAAAAATATGGCAGCAATGAGACCAAGTTTACAGTTATTGGGAACAAGTAGCAGTAAATGTTTTTTTTCATATCATTATAATATGAAAACATTTCAAATTGGATATCTCGGTATAGGACCTTCACGAATATCTGGAGGCTTTCATTTACGTTATCCTACATCATCACCTATTCATATTTCAAAAATAACAGCTACTTTAATTGGTCAAGAATCGGTTACTTTCATTTTTCATGATGATGTACAAAATAAAAAAAACATTTTTTATTCTCAAACACAATGTATTTATAATTCTTCTTCATCATCAAATTATACCCCAATAACTTCACTTGATTTAAATTTTGATTTTAAATTGGATGATGATATTCCTCCTTCTTATTCATCATCTTCACAAGTTAATAATATTCCATTTTCTCAAGATATAATAAAATATAAAATCGTAATTACCATATTTCGTAAATGTAATATATTCAAATTACAAGGAAAAAATAAGATCGTTTCAACAATTTGTCAGATTGATCGTTATAGTCTACCTTCTGTAATAAAATCAAGAAATACCGGTGGATTATTAATGTATCGTACTGATTCAAATAAGGTATCCCCTAATTCAAAATTGGAT